>NC_061497.1:16468879-17164788 GCF_022539355.2 Hippoglossus stenolepis
CTTATTTTTACTCAAGTGGAAAAGTGAATGTGGTAAATTTACTTGAGTAATTTTTTGTCCATTCATTTGTACTTTTACCCAAGTATAACTACAATGTAAGAGTACTTCCATCACTGGTAGTACCACATTCAATCTCATCTCCCCCTAAACTTTACAGTCTTAATTCAGCCTTACTGCTCTTTTCAACCTGTTTTCAGCAGCAGCAGTGAGATGTTTTTAGAGAAAGAAAATCAAATTAAGAAAGTCAAGCACCAGTGAGGCTGACCAAGTGCTTGATATCTTTTGAATTTGGAGATTCAAAAGGAATCTCCTGAAATAAAGCCTCTGAAGAAATGTTAATGTTGCTTTAGAATATCTAATGGACGATTTAATAATACAACAATGTTGTGTTTACAGCTTGTTCAGTTCTGCCAAGCAACAAGAAATAAAAGCCAGTCTGTTCTTGCCTCCAAGGAGTGAAAAACCCTCCTCGGTGGAACTAATGAAGTGGCTGAATTGACAGGATAACACAGTCATAAACCTAAAACAGATTTTTTCAAAGATCCTGGAGTGTTCCTAACCATTTCTGTAACATATAGATCATGTCCAGCCACTTCACGCTGTGATTGGTCGGCTGCTCAGAGGTGGTAAAGAAGACAATCTTTCTCTCCCTATAAGTCTCTTTTTTTCCATTTCTTATGTAACTACTCTTGGCACTTCTCATTTTTACAAACGAGCACAAACACCATGAAATAATTCACAGCGTCTGTGTGTGTGGCCGTGCAGATCAGGTATAAACACTGTTGGTTTGCATCCTACGAAACAAGTTCTGACAGATCATAAACCAACACTCACTTATGGTGGAAGTAGCAGATTCACCCACTAAAATATACACTGCCAAAGCAACAGATGCCTTCCCGTGAGAGCGCCTTATATTCTAATTATAATCTCCTTGTATAGATTTATCTGTCAGATCATTTAGCCAGAGTTTTCAAGAGCCATCACATGTCCACATACCATTATACACTTGAAATCTCTGGTGGAGAGTTTTATGAGAGTGCATCCTACTGTGCATGAACAATACTGCAGGGGCTTTGGAGAAAATATAAATAACAAAAAGCTCGGGCAACAAAAAACAACACCATCAACTGGGAGGAAGTAGAAGTCATTGACCACAAAAGATGACAGAGACCAAGGGGTTAGTTTTATCTGTTTATCTCATGTTTATATTTTTGAAATATGCTTTAAAGATAAAAACATGACAGTAAAGCTTAAGAGATTTCAAACTAAGACGCCCTGACAAGCAGAAAATCTTATCAGCGTAGAAAACATTCTGAAATGTAAGTTAAAAATCCCACAATTTATAGAGAAAGTGATATACAGTGAGACAATCTTGCTAAATTTTACATAAATAACCTAAAATTCAACTGTCTTTTAATTTCATCCATTACACATCTTTTAATGTATTGTTTTGTCTCATTTTTCACACTGGAAATTTTCCCCAACCCTAATACCCCGTCTGCTCATTGCATAACGTGAATGTTTCTATTTGAACAATTGACACTGACGATGAACCTTCTGATCTGATCTGAAAGAGACTGGGAGCCGAGGTGTGTTTATTGTGATTCAGCCATTCAAAGGTGTAATCCACTAAACCCAGGTACAGGTTCTCAGAATACCTGCATTAAATGTGCCTACGTGCTGTGTAAAGACATGGCTGACGGCCTGTTTTTCATACATTATATTTTGCTGCTGCTTTTGAAGAAAAACCTGATAAAGCCACAGGGCTTAGATGTGGTTTTAGACTGAAAACACCACGTCAGGCCGCTGAATTAGAGGAAGTATTACACATAAAGCGGCAGTGTCATGCTCAATGTTTTTTCTCTTACTTATAAGCGGCTGCAGATTTTTGGTTACAACCAGTTTGCCCGAAATGTTTTTGAATAGACATGAATTTAATGCCAACACCTGGACGAAAAAGTTGGATTTACAACTGTTGGAAAGAGACGATGCGGGGTCATGCGTCAGGGAACGGACTCTAGAGAACTTTGCAGGAGTCTCACTACAGATTTGTTGAACATAATTGAGTGGAGTACTCATCATTATCTATCCTGTTGAAACACTCTTGAGCTAAACAGTGAATTCAAATCAGCTCAACGGGTGAGCAGCCTCCTATTATCAGCTAATAAGCAGTGATTTGCGGGTGGCTGACAAAACTGGGATGAATTTGTCTAAAAGGCTTTGACGTTTTTTAATCTTATAATAATATAAATATAAAACTATTGTTCCACAAGCATTAATCATTTCATTTCTTCTTGAATGATTCTTTGAGCATTTTTTGGCTTTATTGTGAGCACAGTTCAAGCTTGAAATGGGGAGAGAGAATGAGGGAAGACAAGGCAAAGGGCCAGGTTGGAACTAAACCTGAGGTCATATGTGCAGTCAGGTAAATGAGATGACTAAAAATGGTGACTTATTAAACCAGATTTGGCACGGTTTGAACCCAAACACCAAGAAAACATTTTCCCTGCCAATCACAAAGTACTAGTAGATCAGTAAACATTGGCATAATGCATAAGGGCAGTAGAGTAGAGTGTACTGTGTGTGTGTGTGTGTGTGTGTGTGTGTGTGTGTGTGTGTGTGTGTGTGTGTGTGTGTGTGTGTGTGTGTGTGTGTGTGTGTGTGTGTGTGTGTATAATGTCTCCACCTACTTGTTCAGGTGTTTCATCAGCAGCTCCAGCATCTGTCTGTTCTTCTCAGGCAGTCGATGCACCAGAGCGTGGATCTCTGTCACCCTGGCCTCTTGGTTGTCCAATTCTGATCAGACAGAGAAAAACAGGGAGACAGAGAAGGTCAGCATATATCAGAAACTTTTTTTTTTTTTTTTACTGATTCATAAAAATAAGAAGAAAATCGTCTACAGGTGAACAGTCAGAGTGCTTTCATTCCTGTTGTTACAAGGATGCAACCAGTTCTTACTGTACAATCAGACACTTGCAAGACCTTGACTCTGCCGCAGAGACAAAGGACAAACTTGTATGTATGAATAAGCAAATAAGTGAAAAAAAAGAGTGGACAGAACTACAAGTAACAGCTTTGGTCAGACTTTCTCAGACTCTGTGGATTAAATATAGAGAGAACTTCACAGCTGTAGAGCATGTATTAAGAGTCCTCACTCATAGTGTGAAGGATACAATTTTACTGTTCTCTATCAACTTATGATGCAAGTATTTTATATGCAGCTAAAGCCTGATAAACCTTGTTATTCTGCACCATCCAGCTGCCCAGAGGTTATTAAAGAGTTTATTAAACAATGAAAGAAAGTAGTCCAGTTTTTTAAAGACTTGTTTGAAACTATTGATTATGGGAGAGTTGAAAAGTTTAGAGACAGAGTATTCATTTGTTCTTTTCACTGAATGAAAAAAATATAACCTTATGCCTGAATGTGATGACTACAACTTAGCAATTAGTATCATGGCTGAAAGAGTATTTATTTCCAGACGGAGAGAGAGGCAGAGAGCAGACAGGATTGGCAGAGTAATGAGCAGAAATGAATAAAGGAGTGGTGCTGCAGGATGAAGGAGCTGCGTCCTGGTGGTGAACAGGTGGACAGACAGACAGACATGAATGCAGAGAGACCTGTTGTTGACATATGACTTTAATCAGTCACGGCTGCAGAGACGATCCACAGAGAGTTGACAGGAGACTCTCGCTAGATCAGCCCTCAGGCCCTGGCTGTCAGCGCCAGGCAATACACTCACAAAACACAAACACATTTTCTTACCAACTAACAGAGCTGTCGAGATCTGACACACACACAGACTAACCAACTCAAACAGTATCTACAAATATTCATTAACACATAGAAGACACAGCGATCAAATGCTGCAATTGAAGACTAAGTGGATACACACCTGCATGACAAACACTAAGAACAAAGCGCATCACTCGCACACACACAAAGTCAAATATCTTTGACATGCACCTGCACATCCACAACACCCACACACACACATCCTAAAAGATGCATGCACATGAAAAGAGCTACACTCGTCCTTCCCTCTGGTTCCGTATAATACATTATATTCTAATGCAGTCCATTGGATCTAAATGCAAATACTGTAAAAACACACACTGGCCACTGTGTTGAGTCAAAAACAAAACACCTGCACAAACTGCATTCAGAGCAGCGCAACAACACTGTGGTCAGTTGCTGTGGTGCCGAGTCACAAGTGATTACAACAAGCACAAGTCATTTATCATGATCGTAGCCTCCACCTCATCCATCACTGAACAGACGACAACGTTTAGAATTTTTTTCTCTTACTTTGAATGTCAGCCCTTTGCACAGAACACACAAACTATGCTCTGTTTAAATTTGTTATCTTTTGAAATTTCGGGCACAGGAATCTGAATACGCTCACACCTGCACACAAACAAGTGCGTACTTATGCAAAACATACAATCAGAATCCACGCACGTCCTCCCTTCTGGTTACACATGCATGTGGTTGCATGTCCCAACACTGTGATTAAGCTTTAACTTGGTGATGCTGCAAATTTGATAAAAATTAGAACATTTTCATATTTTTCACAACATGACAGTACTGCCCCATGGTTTGTGGCCTCCAGCCAACCAGTCAAGTAGTTTACATCCATGTCTTTCCAGACCTGTGGTCAATTAGAAGGGCACTATGAGAGTGCATATAACCACAGAGGCTAACAACCTAACCCACCATTTATCCGGATCAACTCCGAAACTTAATGGAAATCAATTAAGTATTTTTTCAGTAATTCACAGACAGCAATAAAACCATAACCGCTGTGGCGGGAGTAATGAAGAGAAGAGATATTGAAATTCCATAATGAGATGGACAGACAACCAGGAGTGAGTCCATACATGCCTCTCCCATCCGAGGACAATAAGTCTGGCCTCACATTTTACTAACATTGTCTGACCCAGGTTCAGGCTCATCATTGACTTTGGCCCACTCTTGTTACAAACCTCACTGTGCTTCTTATTCGAGTGATTATTTGTTTGAAACCAGATGGGAAATCTTGAATGTGTATTTAAAAAAAACCAACATCTTCATTCTGGATCTGAATAAGCCAAGAAAAGAGCCTGAAAACAAGTCTGGGCCTCACTTCATCAAAATTTTATGTGTGCAATCTCTTAAGCAAGCAGGGGTTTTGATTATGTATGGAGTGCAGACTTTTACAATCAAAGTCAGGAAAGCAGACACGTACACAACCATACACGGTAAATGAAGCGTGCTCACCACATCTGCTGACCAACGTCTCATCCTTAAACTCCAGCACCATCACCTGTTCTACTTTCTTATCATTCATTATTCAAATTCATAAATTAATCCTGGCCTGTGCCAGCAACGTAACCTATATTTCATCTGTAGCAGGTTTCCTGGATTCATATTGTGATGAAGTGCTCAAGAGAGAACAGAACAAATACAAAAACATCTACTATTTTATTTTTCATTTTCAACCATATGGCTGCAGTACGAAAACTCTTGAGGAGAAGGGTATGCTCTTTCGAATTTGACATCGTTTGTTGCTAATTTGAGCAGCAGGTCTCATTATTTAAATTTATTCGGAACATGATTGAAAAAAGAACAGAATATTTAAACATCTATTTCATTCTGTGGTTTCATTTGAAAAATTGCATCTTTCTGAGTCGTCAGAAACCAAAATACTGCAAATGTATGTAGTTTAAAACAGCACCAATCAATGTTTTCCTATAAACAGTAGGTCAAATATGATGTAATGAGTAAATCCACAGAGAATTATAGCCCAGTTTTGTAGACGTCCTCTCCTCTTAAGAGCATTTTTACATCTTTCAACTGTTCTTTTTTGGTGTTAAAGTGTTATGTGGTAGGTGTTTAATGTCAGCCACACAACAATTTGAATAATGTCCATCAACAGCTTATAGAGTGTTACAAATCTGAAGTAGGAGTAAATGCTGTGTATTTCTATTTGCCTTAAGTTCCTGTCTCTGCCCAGAATGTGAAATCTCCACTTTTCTATTTCATGTTTTCACATCAAGCTGAAAGACATGCTGGAATCTGTCTGAACGCCCCTGCAGAAATGATCATAATTATCATGGTGGAACTGAGAAAGCATAATGTTTGACCACTGTTTTAGAAGAAGGCTGAAATTACACCACCTGGCTGGCAGCAATACAACACCGCCTGCACCCATTCACGCACACACACACACACACACAAAGCAGTCTAAATTATTGACTACAGCGTTTCCATCGATGGGAGCGATGCCAGCAGGTTTTGATGTTAAGTGGAAAGATGTTACTGTTGGCCGAGCTTTGAACTCAACTTAAACTCTGGATGTGCTGTTTCTCGAAATCTCCCGTGTGCACATGTACCATCAAATGTCTTGTTTCAACAGAGTATGTCCATGTACTGTTGGGATCTGTCCTTCACTAACATGGTCATCTTTGTCTGTAAAAGTTGTGTCAGGACCTTCGTGAAAACTGTCATCAAAACAAGTTGCTCAACAGGTACATAACTGCAGTGTCAGTAAAATGGGTGTTTCGGGAAAACAGAGCAGCGTGCATAGAGGATCATGAGCTTTGGATAGGCCATAACAATGTGTACAACAATGAAAAAGATTTCCCGGCACTATGAAGGTACCACCTTTGCATACGCATGCATAATGTAGTTTCTAAATCAAGGCTGGTAACAGAGGGTGACCAGGCATTTGCCATCAGGGCTCCGAGGTACTGTAATTCCTTGTCTAAGGAGATTAGACTATAAAGCAATTTGTAACCTTGTTTAGAAAAGGGCTATAACTAAGTTTTATTATTATTTGTTTCATTACTACTGAAATTACATTATTGTTCTTCACTTGCTACTCACTATCCAGTTGATTTAACTCATGTAATGTGAGTAACCATGGAAGAGGTATAAAACTATGTTCAGTTGACTTGTGCACGTGCAGCACAGCAGTACAGGAAAAGCACCCAGCGTTGGTATTGTCGCGTGTTGGGTGGAGACGGGTGGAGCCTCCCATCATGTTCTGAGACAATGTTGTAGACAAAGACTAAGATGTTCTAAGACATAATGGATATTACTCAGCACGAGCCAGTGGTATTTCTCGTCATTGTGAATGGTGCAATTGCTGTTCTAAAGGATAGGGGTTGGCGCCATATGTGGTCAGCCATCCTCAAAATAGGTGTATTAATTAGTACATGACGTGTCTACAAAGCTCCGTCAAAGTTGAGCAAGTCTCATGAGATCACGCTCTGCTTGAGTTTTTGTCTATCACAGTATTCTCATCATCGATCACACAGAGGCCATGCTCAAGCCATTTTTTTATTATTATTTATTTTCTTCTTAACTATTCAAAAGGATTAAAAGTATTTAAATTGTATGATTTCATTTGTCTTATTGTCATTGGCTTAAAAAGGCGATTTAAATTCGACTAATTTCTACTGAGTAAACTATAAAGGTAAGTTAGACTTTAAAGTTAATTTCCCTTGTCATTATTCAAATATAATTACAAAATTAGGTAGATGCAAGTTAAATAAGTTTTAAGTCAACATCAAATGTGAACACAACTTCAGAATAATAGTTATATTTATCAGTTTTCCTGGTTTTTTTTAATTTTTTTAAGTAAAATCAACTTGTCAGATTTTGACATTGTCTAGTAGGGTGAGGACTTCACACAGCTGTGAGGTCTCGGAGTTAAACCGCTGCGTCTTTGGGTTAAAAGGAAGTCAACTGAGGTGGTTTAGGCCCCTAATTAGGATGCCACCTGGAAGCCTGTCTGTTTAGATATTCCTGGCACATCCAACTGGTAGGCCGCCAACTTTGGGCCATATCCAGGAGTTTTATATTCCATGTGGCCTGGGAATGCCTTGGGATCCCCTATGAGGAGCTGGGGGAAGTAGCTAGTGAGAAGGGCATCTGTGCTACTTTGCTAAAGGCTATAAGGTCACTTGAAACTAACTATTAACACCTATGTCTTAAGGCTCACGTCTGTTCCAAATATTTAAAACTTGAATAGAATCAAAAGTGCGACACATCAATCATACAAACAGGGCTAACGCTGCGTACTTTCAGATGTCTTGAAAGCAATCATGGCATTCCACTCGGTTGTGCAGACAAAAAGGTGATGGAAATTGTTGTGTGAAAAATGAAAAAAAGAGGGCCGGGGGAGGAGTTAAAATCCTTTTACGCTTCAATGGACAAATCGCTGCCTGAAGTGAATTGCTTGGTGGATTGTCAGGTTGGGAAACTTAGCATCAACTTTAAAACACATTAACCCCGAGCCACACGTAAGGTTCAAAAGGACACATTGTCAATCTCAGATGTTCATCAGGTCAAAAGGCTAAAAATGGATAAACCTGTCAAGGCAATTAACCGATTGAGTAGAAATGAAATGCAAAGACATAAATTAGCATCATGAGTTCAAAAATATGAACATAGCTATGAGCCCGATTCTGAAAAGTTAAAACGCATATAAACATTTAACAGTGTTGGAAAGGCTTTGGGGAATGAGGTTTCAGATCAAGTTTAACCATCTGACAAGAACTCTGAATACAGGTCTTACAAAAATGTGTTTCCTTGTGCCACGAGGAGTTAGCCTCTGAGTTATTTGCTTTTTCCCTGGTGAGTCATGTCGACACAAAGAAAAAAAAACACATTATCCCCCAAATCAATAAGTGTACAAATGTTCACGGCTATTTACTCGCCAACGCCGAGAAGTTCGATGCGCGTCTACACGTCGTGCCTGAAAAGTTGCAGCACCAGCGTCTAGACGTCCAAAATGAAGACGAGGAAGAAGGAATTAGCGAGTTCAGTTGTGCGTCATGTTTTCATCACGGACGATCGAAGCCAATAAAAAAGTATCTACTGGTGAGTCAGTTGACCAGGGGGTGAATGCCAATGGTATTCACACACATTGGGGAATAGTCTACGTTGGCAATGCATATCTGTATCTACTGTATATAACCTCAAATACATAAAGAAGAAATAGATAAAAAAAAAGTCATGGTAAAAATCTTTCACCTCTAATTCCACATATGATTTTTTCACATACGAGAAGTTTATGGAGCAAAAATGAGAAAAATGTTTGATGCAGCCCTGAGAAATAAGAAAAATCACCTCGCAGAATGAAAGATTTGATCCTAATGAAAATCGAGTGACAAAAAGAGGTGCAAATGTAAAATATAAAAAAAAAAAATGTATCTACTTGAGAGACACAATGACAGCAAAACTAAGGACTACAGACAGTGTAATTACTGTATGTGTGATTTCTTGTTGGCACATGCCTGAGACAGGTATCTGAATTCCAGGTGGCACAGCCTTCATCTCCCTCCCTTCTATACTCCTTGTTTTTCTCTCCTCCTTTTTTTCCACTCCATTTCTTCCTTTTTCTTACTACCTCTGCTCTCTGATAAAACCAGAGTAGCGCAGGATGGGAGCAAATACAATGAGATGAAACAAGAGGAGGAGGAGGATTTGAGGAGTGACGGGAGGAGTTGGAAAAGACACGTGAAAAAAGAGAGGAGGAGAAAGGAGGAGCGGAACGAGGGAGTTCAAGCGAGGACGCTGTCCTTACAACACCTCGCTACTTCTGTAAAACTCTGCCTTGGAAGAAATACAAAAGCAGCACACTCTCAATATGCAGACACACACACTCTTGCAGACATGCATTCACACAGATTCATGACATCTAAATGCAGACACCCAAGTAAACAGAAACTGATGAATGGCTCGGGATAAAAGAGAGAGAAGAGGTTTAACAGAAGGAGAGAGCAGAGGTCAGGTCAAACGTATAAATTTCTTAACATATACGAACGCCTGGCAAGCACATGCTCTATTTTATGATTATTACAAATCCATGAATGCATGTTTTATAGCATGGGTGGTCCAGGCTGGTATCAGTCCAGTTAGCTTGGCATCCTCGACTGCCACGCTACACACTTCTCCTCTCCCCTGACACACACTTTAACACACTTTCTCATACTGCGTCCAGTTGGCCTCACTGTGCAGCCATTTCTTGGTTGTGTTGCCAGAGACACACGGTAATTTCCTGGACTCCTTTCCCCTGTCAGCTCGGCTTTTAAGAGGCTTAGCTACCGACCAAACAAGGAAAGCAGGTCACCGACACATCCTATCAGACGAGAGTAAACTGAGCGAGGAGCAGACTGAGCTGCACCTGAGCCTGATGGAATAAACCAAAGTTTCAAGCATTTAGTAGAACACAGATAACCACATTGTAGAAGAAGAAAAGCTAACAAAGATTAACTTAACTAAATTACACTGATTAACAGACAACCCAATCTTTTTTAGTTTATGTTTACATCCCTAATGAAACTTATTCCCACAGGTCCTCAAACGTGTGTTGATTACTTCTTACTGCATGCTTTCCCCCGCGCTCTCCCCACCTTTCACACTTGGACACATTCTGTCCCCCCAAAAAGGGTTAGTTTTTAATCTACAAATGTTTATTTGTTATATGTTTTGATTTTGAAATCTTGAATTGTAAAGTTGAAGAAGTAGAAATGAAAGTGTTCTAAAACTTTTCACTGGTATTTTAGAATAAGGCCAGAAACAACCCGGACTCTGCTGTGAAGAGTCTCTACTTTAATGCTGAAAACAGATAGAGCTTGCCTGAGTTTATTTTGTTGCCTAGGAGCCACATGTGAAGAATCCAGTGCACTGAAATTATTTTGGCAAACTGTTCTCAAGCCAGATGAATGTGAATTATGAAGAGATTGTTCATCCTGAATCAATACACCCCACCCATCAGGTGTTGGTATGAAATAAAGGAACGTTTTTGCAGCTGCTGTCTGAAAAACACCCTGCATCCACTTAGTTTTATCACGTTATCACTTTAAGATCTGCTCTGCAGGCTATTACACTTCATGTGGAATTTGAATCTCATAAATATTTCATGAAAACACAACACGCAGCAGGTCAGCGACACGCTGTGTGTCACACACAACATAAAGCCGTGCAGTCGAGGGGCCTCCACCAGACCAAATACACAGAGGCATCCTCACAGCACAGTGGGTTTGCTGCTATCTCAGCAGGTTAAGGTCTATTTACAACTGGCAACTGGTTTAATAGCAAGTCGTGACCTCAATCACACGATGAGTCATATGATGTTCTCATTCTCCGGCTTAGGAAGCATCTTCAAACAGATTCATTCAGAGAGGAAATAGAAACCATCGTTACATAAAAAGGGAATCCATATTTAATCCAATTCATAAACTCAATATATAAACATGACTTTACCCATGAGGATTTCATCTTAAATTAATACCAAACCACAGGATTCAGCGACCCACCGGTTTGTTGTAGGAACATGTGCACTCCATGTAAACCATATGATCTATTTAATTCAGTCTAATCAGCGTAATCCTCTGTGGCCTTAGAATAACTGTTTGCAGTGTTTTCAGTGGGAATCAAACAAACCTCAAACTGCAGGAGGGTTAGTCGTGTGTCCTACCAGCTACAATCACAGCACAGAGGCAAATAAGACGATTAAAGAAGGTGAAAACTCACTGGCAGCTTTGATGAAGCTCCTCTGGTACTGGTAGGTCATGAGAGGCGCGGGCAGCACCCTGCGGACACAGAGGACGGAGAGGTCTCAGGTTAGTAAACATAGTGAATGAACACCATTCTTCCTCGTGTCTTTTCAATTTTTCCTCCACCGTGCCAACGTGCACAGCTGGACATCAGTTTATCGCTGCCGCCTGAGGAGCGTAATGGCTCCTGCTGCTACTCAACGACACCTGACCTGAGGTCCTGATGCCGCCAGTGTGTCCACATGTGAATGATTTGTGTACTGACGTGTATGTGAGTGGTGCACGGAGTAAATGTGTTGCAGTAAATTGAGCACAGCTTGAGCACCAACACTCCTTTCTTTCCCTTCATGTATTTCTCAATCCTCTTAGCTGCCCATTGCCGACCCTCCACCGCCCTGATCCCTCCATTAACTCATATGTTGATCTGCAGCAACCTGGAAGTAAGGCTGCGGATGAACTCAAAGGACTCATTGACTGCATAAAGATTGACAACATGAAAGCTCCCCATAAGGGAAACTAAAGCATCTCAATCACCCCCTGGTGGCTCGCTGCATTACATGTCTTAATTCCCGCCTCCTCTGTGTTAGTGGATGGGACATGGGCCAAACCACAAAACTCCAAATACACATCAAATACATTAAGACGGTTTCTGTCATTTTAGGTAGATTTAATAACATTGGTGTTCGTTCAATTTTGTTGCAATTTAAAAATCACTTATAGCAAATAGTGTACGAATTAATAGAGAAAATTAAGAATTGATTATGCTGAATCCAGGCCACAGATCCACTTTATTCTGCACATGAGACTGAAAGCAGCTTTATGCATTTATTCAAGCACTATGAGTGAAAGGAGCAGAAAAGTACAGTAATGAGAGGAATAATTCAAAGTCCTTACATTCACTGTGGGGGTTAAAATGTACTCTTATTCTTTGAACAGTCAAATACAATTTAACGACATCCGTCTGAGTAGAAAAATGGGGAAATTATGATAATTACTATAGAGAATGTAGTACATTACTATTCTAATTATATTTTACAATTGTGGTGAACATTCGTCATATGTTCATTTGAGCCTTTTCACACAAACCTGAGGTAGTGCTTGATTGCACTTGTGATCGTCTTTATCTCCCACTCTTGGTTTTCCAGCTCCACATCAGCACACGTCTTTGGATCTGATGGGCATAAAATATGAAGATAAAAAGAGAGACATTTAATTGAGGAGGAGAAAATAGATTTTAGCTTCAGTTTTGACTAAATGTGTGTGTTTCTGTGTTTACCCATAGCGAAGCCCAGTAGTTTTTGTACCCTGGAGTTGACACCAACGATTCTGTACAGGCCCTGGTCATTAATACCTAGAGGGAGAAAAGGAAAGAACCTCCTGTTCTTAGTCAATGGAAATTTTAGAGCGACCAAAGTAGATGATCAATTCCCTTACTTTCTCAATTATACATGTTGTTGTACACTGTTTTTGAAATGACTAAAGATTGAGGTGGCATGCGGCTGCAAAGGAAATGTTATTAATTAACAGTTAAATCATCCAATTACACAAAACCTACAATTTGCATTTAATGAGGGTATATTATATTATACTATATTATTTTAGTAAAATAAAGAAGATTTTAGCATTTAAGTACATGTGCATTTTCCTCAACAGTTTATTTATCAACATCCATTATTTTGTCCCCATTCTATGTCCTCCTCGTGTAAAGAATAATCGTGGCAGCTGAAGAAGAACACGAACATCATTATATTCCATCAAAATGTAAATGTATCTGCCAAGTGATGGAAGAGGCAGAGAGTGTATAGCAATGGATTGGTGCAGCACATGAAGGGAAAAGGTAATGCTCCTGCACATGTGAACCTTTCCTGTGACATTTCAGAAGAATGACAGTGGAGAGGGGACTTCCTGGTGCATCCGATGACAACATACTCAGAAGGTGAAGGGTTTAAAACCCGCAGGTGACCTCTGACACCTGTCATTTCAAAGCAGCCTTTACCAACAGCTTGTGTGATACATCTTAGTGTATGGAAATGTATTCTTTTTATAGATGTGTATTTATTTACATGTTCAGAGACTCTTGAGATTTTGAACAGTTTGTTTTTTACGAGAAGGGATAAGTATCAGCTGTACATACTATTACATACATATGATTACCACTACTATTCTGCCACCGACAGTGGGTTTCAGTTGCTTTTCAGTTGCTATAGCAACTTCTGGTACAGCTCGAGAGGTGCTCAACTGATATGGCCACAATTTTATCAGATCTGCGACCAAGCAAATATTGACATCTTTTTTATCCCCTAATATTATTTATATAATCAGTAAATATGCTTCTCTTTTGTATAATTTATTATTATAAAGTTATTAATTATTACTGCATTTAGGGACCATTATCATCAATTCATCTGCAATTATTTTCTTGATTAATCACTTGGACAATAAAATCTAAGATAATAGTAAACAAAATGTACTTTAGAATATCCTCAAGTCCAGAGATGATATTTTCAATGAACTTCTTTTGACTTGCAAACAATCCAAAACACCAAAAAGGATCCATTGACCATATGATACATAATAAAACTTTACATCCTGAGAGCTGAGAAGCTAGAATTGCAAAACTGATCATTAGAACAGCTGCCCATTCATTTTCATTGATCTGACTTATCATTCTGAGTTTTACCACATTATGCAAAATGCTTGTAATCTTCTCATAGTTGACTTATTTATATGAAAAACAGAATCAGTCTCTCTTCACATTTGATTTGCCTGCAAGTACACTTGATGTATTTGGAAGTAATTATGAGAACACTAAGTAAATAGAGTAAGAAGAAAATAATCACAGATGTCGGCTGATATCATAGTGTCCAATTCTAGCCGACAGCTGCTGACGGTTCAGACAGCAAATGCACCACAGTGTTGCGACATTAAACACAGATCCTCTCAAGGGCAGCGTATCATACATAAGAAGCAGGAAATCCACAGAATCTGATGTAACATCGTACCTCGCGTCTCCACTGCATAGATGAATTTTTTCATCACGTTAAACCCAGTGACATCCAGCTGGGCCACTGACAGAAAGAGGGAGAGGAACAGAGGAGGTATGAGCCGTCGCAGTGAAATGTGTCAGGGTCAGAGGGAAAAAATGGTTTTCATTTACATTTGCTTTTCGAAACAGGATAGTCATCCATTATTAAATGGTGAGAATAAATAATTGACATAATCTGCACGGAATTTATATTTTAGACATTCGGAATTACTCTCTGGATCGCAAGTAAAAGCACAATAGAGTATTTTTTATATCAATCAGTTAATGAATCACTTAAAGCTACTTACGGCCTTCAGCCTGGTTGTCTTTGTTCAGATTGTAAACCTGCAAACAAAAAGAAAACACCAACTTCTTCAGCTAATTTACAGAGAAGCCTGATGACAGAACAAAGGATTTTATTAGATATTCTTCTACATCTATCAATTAGGTTTTGAATGTTTCTAAGTTAACGCTGCTTATACCACTGTAAATGTCAACACAATAACTAAGATTGATTCACAGAAGATTGAAAAACCTCTGCAACAGAACATGGTAAATGGACTGTATCTACATTTATCATTTCTAGTCTTATTGACCACACAGTACAAGTTACATTCACCCATTTACACGCACATCTACACACTAATACCCACTGGCATACAGCCATTATCACATAGACAATACATATACATGGGTTACAATCTATGTTTATAAGATTCTGTAGAAAATAAAGAAGGCATGAATTTGTCTGGATGACTGTGTTCAAGCTCAAAGCCTCAGGTGTCGTTGTGTGGCCTTGTACCTTGACTATCAAGGTGAAGCATCCACACAACAGAGAACAACAAAACGTAGGCAAGTCCTTAAGAGCAAAACATCAACATCAACACCACTTTGCTTTATTATCACAGACGATCGGAGCGCACCGCTGCCTGCTCCAGCTTGTGTTGTGTTTACGGATGCAGTTTACCTTTACCTCGTTTGAATACCAACGTGACGACGGGGCAAGTGTTGGGACATGATCAAAATGACAGTGTGGAAAGCAACACTCAGTAACACATTTTCAGCCTCAGGGTGAAAGAGATGTATAATAAAAAGGCATATTCTAAGTGTCAGGGAGACTGGCTTTCAGTCAACTATCCTATTAGGAACTAATAGCATTCATTATGTCTGTGGTAATGGCTCCGTGCCAGTGGTTACCAAACCTTTCTGGCTTGTGACCCTTCGCGTGATCCCACTTGACTTTACCTGTGACCTCTCACCGTGGATCGTGCACTCTACATCAACACAGTGAGCAGCTTCACGTAAAAATAATATGCCCTTCTAACCCTCTATGGTTGCCTCATTGGGAGACACTTAAGGTAGTAAATTATCCAGTATTTCACAAGAAAAAAAGAATATTGGAAAACTGCTGGATTTCTCCTCCTTGTCAATCCTTTTAATCCGAGAATGCGGCTTTGTGATATATCAAATGTTCTGAGGGAGGAACGTTGCTGACGTCACACAGATGAAAAAAAAATTACTGTCGATGTTGGAGCTCTTGCTTTACTTAGCAAACATATTTATTGTTTCACCACATAAGAACAAACCGGTAACCATGGTAACCTACCGGTTCTCTCCCATCCATGGCCTCCATCCACAACCTCCGGTCCTCTTCTGACAGAGCCTGCATGGTGATCACTCCCGGCCTTCGCATACACAAACACACACACACACACACACACACACGCACGCACAAGCCAAAACAATTGCTTATTGAATATTGAGGTCAGTGGCAAACATTGTCTACTAAGTACATGCAAATGCAGTTTGTATACAGAGTGCAGCAACGCCTGTAAAACAAACTACAGCTGTAATCATAGCATCACACATTAGACAAAGAGCTTCTCAGAATTCCCTCTGGAGTTTTTCCAACAAACAAGTTGAAGAAAAAAATCTGTACAATACATTTCTTATAAAACGCTTGTTGTCCTCCAGAATCGGTGAAAGGATCTGCGTCCGTATCGAAACCTTATTCAAAAAGCAAAGCATATTCATGTATGGGTGCCTGAGGTATGACGACAATATCATTTTTCACCAAAACAGATGATCAACAGCTTTGTTTCTCCATAAAAGGATGAAAAAGGACCAAGAGCTCAGCTTATGAATAAAACCACCGAATGGGGATTTGTTTGAGTAAGAAACTAAGAGTAACTATGATATATCATCCTGATAGATGCACACACATGCACACACGCACGCACACACACACACACACACACACACACACACCAGTCTACACATTGTCTTTCAGTCATGTTTCCTCTGCAGAACATTCATCCAAACACACACACAGTTGCGAGTGTACGGCCACATTCTACAAATGCAAAGTAATACAAACCTTGATAAAAATCACTTAATGTGCTTATACTAGTCTATACAACAACAATAACACAAGAAGAAATGAATAAAAATGAAGAAGAGGCATGTGGGAACAGGAAAAAATAGGATGGGGTGATGACAAGGTGAGGTTGTTTCGATGGAGGAGGGCTGGGGCTGAGGAAGAGCAGGCAGAGAGGGAGGAGAGGAAAAGAGGAGATGGGAGAGGAAGAGGGAGAGGAGAGGAGAGGAAGAAGAAAAACACTGCAGGGTCAAAGCCTGAGAGGAAGACCAGCAGCCACAATGTCCGGTCCCCAGGTCCAACTCAACTGAACAGCACCCCCGCGTGTATCCTACCTGTAATTACACCTTGTAAAGCTCTAGAACACAGCTCGTGTCTTCTTCTTACTGGTTTGAAATAAAATCTCCTAAAAATCTTCATCCCATGTACGGTATATGAGTCAGTAGATTTAATTAAATTATTAATTTATGAATTAAAGAGCATATTGCCAAAGTTTTACCAGCCCTGATTTTACAGTTTTGGAAAACTGTAAATAAATGAATAATAGGACCTGAAAACTACAGTAAAGTTTGGATATTGCATTACGCTGATTAATAAAGACACAATTTGTACCTTGACCGGAAATGAAATGTGTCGCCTTGAAGAGAAATTAAGTGGGAAAAATGTGAAAAGGAAGCAGGTGGAAGTGGGTGAAAGGAAGATCGGTCACTGACCTGTCCACAGACTCCACATCAAAACAAAACCTCTTTTCTATGGAGTCCGTCTTCCTCCTGATGCAGGACTTGAGGATGAAGCTCTCCTCTTCTCCCTGACAAAGAGAGAAATAGAGGGGGAAAGAGAAAAGCATCATGGGACACAGCATTAGTAGTGTGATACATGCAGAATCATGAACCTGCAGAACAGATGACAGTCTGGAATGAGGACTGACGTTTTCTTCTGACAAATCGGAGAACACAAATATTTTATAATAATTAGTTTTGTCACAATAATGGCTCGCTCTCTTTCCTGCCCTGTTGAAGAGAATTTGTTCAAATCCAACTGGAAGCACATTTAAATCATTTAGGACAAACATCGATAATTCAACATTAATAACAGGTTTATATGTGAGGAATAACATGAATACTCAGGAATATATATATATTCTATATATATAAAGAAGCTGTTGTGAGAGCACAGTAATTAAAGTATGAAACAACTGAGCTTTACACTCCAACACATACATGGTGGAAATGCTGTGTTTACACCACCCTTTATTCAATATTGTTCATTTTTTCTTACTTTATTTTGAAGATACCATGTGGTAAAGCACAGCCAGAATCCACAGAGCACATGCAAACCATTTTAAGCATGTGAGATGCTTTCCGATCCGTGTGTCGCTGTGTTTGCTCTGTAAATCTTACCTGTGCTATTGAGTTGGAGTTCAGTGTTTTCTACTTTTACTTTGAGCCTAGTTACTGCAATGACTCAAAATGCTCCGTGGCAACTAGCAAGAAACAGGCCTGAGCTTGCGTTATACAGAACATAGGTGGGTGTGAAAAGAGACACAGGAGCACTTTAAGAAAATGAAGCTGCACTCTCGTCTTTTAAGGCGGCTGTCGTGGAATAAATTGGCCTCTGTCCTAAAACTAGTATCTCCCTGCGTGACGGTGCACTGGTGTGAATCATGTGTCAAATTTGCTCTTTGTCTTGTTACTGAACGACTGAGATAAAACATTACTTCTACACTCCTCTGCTGTCAAAAAAACTTAATTGCAGCTTCCCCTGAACTATCTCTTGACAGCATGTCATGTGTTGGAGATAATAAAGTAAACCCAAGCACACACAGTGGTGAGAGCTGGTTGTGCTCAGCAGTGAGCAGAGTGTGACTGAGAGCTGGAGAGCAGGCAGAGGGATGTACAGGGTGAGAACATACTGCAAATGAGACAACATGGTGATTCTGTATAGGCTGAAAAGACACTTTGTGTGTGTGTGTGTGTGTGTGTGTGTGTGTGTGTGTGTGTGTGTGTGTGTGTGTGTGTGTGTGTGTGTGTGTGTGTGTGTGTGTGTGTGTGTGTGTGTGTGTGTGTGTCTGAGCATGTGGAACGTTTGTGTGCATGTGACTGTTTACGTTTCTAACTTGGTAAAAACTGTCTTTTCTAACAGAGGGAAACAAAGAAAGCAGGAGAGAAGCATATCTTGGATGTTTAGTGTCAGTGTGAGGAACGCTCTACGTACAGGTGTGAACCACAGACTGCATGTGAATGTGGACCACATGACTACTCAAAAGTGAAGCCAAAGCATTTGATTGCCCCCTGGTGGCTGGCTGCCGTAGTGGCCATAACCCCTGAGTCCTCCATGTTAGTGGATTAGACATGGACCAAACTAAAAAACTTTCAGTGTAGTAGTTGTAGATACAAATGTTTGTATACATATTTGTTTTGAGGGTTTTAGTTCATTATTTGATGCTATAAAAACGGGGTGAAAGTCACGATTGACAGTTGAGACTGACAAGCGATCGGTCGAGCATCGCTCTACTCCACTTGCTCTACGGCGCAGGATGGTAGTTTTCATATACGGAATATTTTAGGTTCAATTCTGGATTATGGGAGGAAGAAGAGACACCTTGTCCATCTTTATAGTATGTACAGTATGAACGCCCTGAGAGCCGATCACTCAAACCACATTTGAGATCTAATCACGGGGTCAAGTGGTCACAGGAGACGCTTGTTAATACCAAGTGTGAACAGTGTATTTACATGTATCTGCACATTTGAATGTCCGGAGCTACTCACCATTTTCCCTACTGATTTAGGGTCAAACAGAACCATGGTCACCCTCTTGGGCTCCCGATGGTACGTACAGTAGTACTTCACCCAGGTAGATACAAATGAGCCTGAGGGAAAGAGAGAAAGAAATGGAGAGAAATGAATGGAGAAAAGGTTAAAAGCAAAAACAGCACATGAGAAGAAGGGAATAAAGAGAAAAGAGAGATCAAAAAAATCTGAGGCAGTAGGAGGAGACTAGGATTTTAGATAAAAAGGTTGAGTCTTAGTTGTAAATAGCGGCTGTCACGTCTCCAGCAGGTCACATGACTTTGTCAACTGTCGTTTCATCATTGTTTTATTTGTTCTGCTGCTCTGTTGATGTGTGTGGGAGAAAAACATGCCACTAATACGCATGTACGGTACCAAGATTCACGCACAGAGCCTGTTTCCATGGCACTGACACACTGTAAATTGTTGCTGAAATGCGTCCTTAATGTAAGATGTAATACATTTATTATACACACGCAGATACATACGCTTCTCCTGTACAAACAGGTATCCTTCCATGGTGTGCTGGCTCACACTCTTGTGATCGTGTGGATTCTCCTTCATCTTCCTCATCAGACTCTCCACCTCCGACCGTGTGCTCTCAAAGCGGTTCCTCGTCTGTGCAAACACAAGCACAGGGAGGCACACGCATTAGGCCTTTCATCGAATGTTGTGATCCTGAGATAAAGCTCAACTTGCAACAACAGCAGAAGCTGCACGTATCTATTTTTCTGCAGAACAAGAGACACACAAAAAGCTCTTTAAGAGCAGAATGAACCAGAAATTCTCTGCACTATAAATCTTTAATATTTGAGGTTTTTCCAGTTTCTAATTATCATTTTTTACCTCCGCCAAGGAGAAAATGTTTTCGCCCCTCTTCTTTGTTTGTGTGTCTGTGTGCAGAATTACACAAAAACTATTGAATGGATTTCCACAAAACCTGGTGTAAAGACAGGGTATCGGCTAAAAACAAACCCTTTCAATTTTGGCATGGATCTGGATGAAGGGGTAGATTCAGGAATATTTTTTAACTATGACTTTCTATAACATTGCGAGATAAGAATTAGATTTTCTATCTTTTTTGACATTTTCATAGATTTTTTTCATTGATTCTCCAATACTATTTCCAGATGAGTAACTGTGACCTTTGAATTCCTGTCAGTTAGTGGCAGCTTCACATTTAGATTATTATTTTCTCTGAGGCATCCTCCTGAATTAAAACAGCTTCCACTGCACTAATGACCCAAATGACCCTAAATACATTTGATTCTCTCAAAACTTTAAACAGATTTGGAGGAGACTGACTTTTCATTGGTGGACAAACAAAATCGTATTAAGTTTGCAACCTAAATCAAAGCAGCAGCTCCAGCACCAACTTCAATACACCACCATCAGGGTCTTTGTGTGTGTGTGTGTGTGTGTGTGTGTGTGTGTGTGTGTGTGTGTGTGTGTGTGTGTGTGTGTGTGTGTGTGTGTGTGTGTGTGTGTGTGTGTGTGTGTGTCTTACATTCTGTATGCTGATAGTGAGATCAGTCTTGAAGTGATTGAAGTCCTTTGCCAGCTCGTAGCCGTGGTGATAGTAGGTGAACAGGCCTTGGAGAAATGCCAACAGCTGAGGGAGACAAAATGAAAACAAAGTGAGGACAGTGAAGAAAGAGGAGGAGGAGGATGAAGAGGGAGAGATAAAACTGATACGAAGGAGGGTGAGAGAAAGAGGGGACGAGATGGTAGATGAGGAAGGTGGGTAATGGAAACAGATGTGTGAGAAGAGGAGGAGGAAAGTATGAGGAGGTGAAGTGAGGAGGAAGAGAAAGATGTAGTAATGTTGCCATATGATAAAGAATAAAATAATGACAACAAAAGACAATAGTGAAATAGACCTACTTTGTACTTTCCCACTTAACTTAAATTGAGGTTTGTTTTGTGTGTGTGCAACAAATTGTCTTTATTTCCGCAGCGGTAACCACGGAGTCACCCTCGGGCAACTCGGCACCTGAAACTTCCAAACGGCTGTTTGCCAGCAACAGAATAACTGCCTTCAGGCAGCAGCTGCTGGGTGTGGATATCTCAGAGTCAGCGACTGTGCTGGAAAAACAGCAAGTGTGCTCGACGACTCAAGGGAAAAGTTAAGAAACAAGGGGAAAATGAATGAGTGTCTTCCTACCGGCTCCACAAAGTCGAACATCTTCCTCTCCTGGACCTCCTGCACCTTGAAGACATACTCCAGAGAAACCTCGTAGAAGTGCTGCCGCACGTTATCGACCTGGTTGTCCGCCTATGACAGGGAAGGAAATTAAGAGCAATCAGGTGGAAGAAAAAAAAGTCAGGTGTAAACCATGCACTGCATATAAAGATGGAAGACTGTCTTGATCACCCCCTGGTGGCTGGCTGCAGAAGAGGTCATACATCCCACCACCTACACGTTAGCAGATGGGACTTGGACCAAATCAAAAAGTCAAAGCACACAGTGAATTCACTTTCTCTCAAAGATGGTGTCTGTCATTTTAGTTTATTTAGTATGTTTCTGAGAAGTTTGGCTATACTGAGATATTCAATGCTATAAAACATGCGATGAAATGTCATGATTGACAGCTGAGACGATCTTCCGGATGACCTCATCGGTGCAATATTGGCGGCCTTTGTGTCTGAGATATTTTGGCTTCATTTCTGGATACTGGGAGGAAGCGGAGACATGACGTCCATCTTTATATGAAGTCTATGGTGTAAACTTAGGCCTCTTACTTCATGTAGATGTGACTCTTTCTTCCGGGATGAGAGGCTCAGATGTTTCTCCAGCACTGCACAATACTTCTCTGTCTCTTTGTCATACTTCTTCTTGGCTTCCTGTAACAGATTTGGGAGACAGACGATATAATCAAGGCTCATCTCAGCTAATTCGACTCAGAGACATCAGAGGGAACATTTCTGTCATGTTAACAGACAAAACATCTAATCTAATTAATTAACTTTAAACATATTATCATGGACTAATTTGATTAGTGACTACCATCTGTGTTCATCCATAGCCCTCGAGTACAATTGACTTAAGAGCATGTTTGGAGAACAGAGAGTTAAGGTGATTTTTATTTAGGAGTGAATTTATTTTAGCTTTCGCATTAAAATATTTTCCATTTGTCAGGGAGTTCAGTTTGAAATGGTTCCTCTGGGGAGCACAGCTGCTTATAAAACAACAGACTGTTTCACACTGAGAGCTGAGATCACCATCATCAGAGACGGACAGATGGACGAATGATGAACCAGGGACAGATAGAGCAGGGTGTGGCTTTCTTACGGCTGCTGGCTTTAAAACTACAGAGGAAAAAAAAAACTGAAAAGCGTCCAGGAAGATCAAGAGAGGAAAGAACACACAAAGCAGTCGTTTCTTCCCTGAACATGTTCTATCAGCGATTATCAGTCATGTTAGGTTCATAATACTTTAATCTAATTCTAGCCGATGGAAGGAAGAGATGTGGACGTAGAGACGGAGGAGGGAATCAAAGACATAAACAGAGGAGGGGCAGGTCAGGGTGGGTCGCCCTCTGTCAGAGAGACACTGGGGTGTTATTAACTGTACATCTGCCCCGGCTTGTTAGTGTTATTGCATTTCTTTATCCAAAACTCATGACGTGACCGGATAAGAGCTTCAGGGCGAAGATCAAATTTAAGATTTTTTGTTAAAATCTGAATATTTGGTGCTGCAGCAAAAAGCAGTAAATTGAGGTGTACATTTCTGACCGTTTTCAGACATTTTATTTGGTAACAGACAAAAAAATTGTCATGAAAGTTACAGTTTATTGTGCCACGGAGAATTAGGACCATGTTCAAGAAAAACATATTCTGAGCTTTCGAGGATAAGGTTAAAATATTCCAAGAAAAAAAAGTTTTAGCCCACGTGTATGACTTAATTCTCTTAATATTCCGACTTCATCCTTGAAATGTTTTTTTCCTTCAACCTGATGCTCTGTCGAGGCTCGAGGAGGAACAGACAGCAGCTGCAGAAAACATCAGAGCTGATGAACATTCCTCTGAACAACAAGGTCTCTGTTTAAAGTCTGCGTCGTTGAAATACATGCTCATGTCGGAAATTGCTCTCTCTGTATCGCCCTCATCGTGGATTTCATGATATATTTTTTACAAAAAACTCATGAAAATGATCAATTGTCTTGTGTTAAAGCGCTTTTCTTTTCAATTGTAGTTTTCAAAAGGGACAGATTTTTGCCTTTTACATGAAAAATTAGATATGCTCCATTCATTTAAGTCATATTTACAATGTGGTCACCTCAACTGTAATATTCACTGAAACATGCTGTCGTTGGAAATTCAAACCTACCAACAGAAAGAATCCTACTTTTATTAAAGTCTCCTATAGAAGGTATATGTAGTGTGTGCATGTGTGTGTTAATGTTTACTCTAAATCACTGCTCACTTTTCACCAAACTTTATATAAAATATATAGAAGCATTCAAATTGGTTTTCCAGAGTCAGTTCTATCCTCGTCCAGCAGGTGGCAGTGTCCTCACAGTGTGTTAACTCTGATGGGGTTTTTTTCTTTGTCAGAGGAGTGAAATTAATGAAATGTTTGAATACTGCACAATGTCCTGCCACCAGACCGACTAATGTTGTCCGACTAATGTCATGACTCCACCGTCATGTGAGCAATTACAAGGGAGTCCCACAGAAACATGATTCAACCACATCATCACCTCCTGTTTCTGCACGCAGCAGATGGCGTTGGCACTTTTTATGAACATTCACTTTTTTTTTTTACACAGCACCAAAGTTTACAGACAGTACCAGGAATTTACTGCACTATATCAGTGTTCCAGCAGCAGAAGCAGAATCTGCTGAGTCTGTCAGGAGCTTAAACTGAAAAAACACTGATGCAGCGAGGAGCCATCAGGTCTCACCGAGTCATCACACTTTAACGTTTCAGCATTAACAAGTTGTAATCTGTGAGAAAAGTCAAAGGAGGAGAAGATAAGAAATGTTTAAACGCCAGTTGATGCTCCTATAAACTGACCGGTAACAGTTCGGGCATAGATCAGATCAGATAAAGTAAAAACCAGCCTGAGCCTGAAACTAATACCTGGGAGGTGATTCAAAAGTTAATAAGGTAATTAAAAGCAAAAACAAATTATGAGTGGGCTTAATTTACAACACTTTATTTACACTCATTCATCAGAAATTCTTTTAACGTTGCTTCAGGATAGATTTTTTGATATTACATAGACATGACCTGTGCTATTCCCTTTAGTCGTAAGGCTGCTGAGTGTTGAATCTAAAAGGAGTTACCTCATCATGCAATGTTTTCTAAAACCTCCTGTCTGCAGCTATTTGAATTGATTAACTGTATAATATACAATTGCACGTTTTGAACAAACTTCCATCTCTCTTCTCTGTAACTCTCCTGGAACTCCTCTCAGCTCGGCAGCTTTGCGTCGAGGTGAAACTCAGGCAGGCGAAGATGTTGTCGGTTCTTTCAGGTTCTAAACCAGGATTAGTGGATCGCTCGCGGTGACCTAACAGCACAGATTACCCGTTCACTTCTTAATCGGGCCACCGTGTCACAATCAAACAATGACCTGCTATATCGGGATGGATTAGAAGAGTATATGCACTGATAACATGTTAAATACGGCATGTATCAGAGGAAACCCTAAAGATACTCATCTATGTCCTATAGCTAATGACTGCACAGGGCAAGTGAAGCATGACCTGATGAAAGGAGATTACTGAAACATGGCATATTCACTAAATGGGGCAGGAGATTACCCCCAAAACATGTACGGTGTAGTTCTTATCTTGTAAATTAAGGGTGTTGTAAATTCGAGGTCCTCCCTGTACCTACTTTATTTTTAGTCCAAAGTTTCCATACCGTCCTGTACCCTCAGTCAAGGTAGAAAAGATTCATACTCGCTGAAACACTAAAACAACAGTGCCTGTGCCGTGAGGGAGCCCTGTCATCCGCAGAGACCCCCCAGTGGGAAGCAGTGATTTATGGCAGGATTATGTATTTCTCTAATCTCCTATCCAGGTCATGGAAGTGACGGCACAGACTGTGATACTGGGAGACTTAGTGAAGGAGAAGAGACCTGGACACATTTAATACATATTTTACTGTAGCCTTTCATTACAGGCTTGTTTTAAAGGGACTCAGCAAAGTTATTGTGAGGCTGCACTGGGAAAATAACAGACTTGAGCACCTTAGACTGAGGATTGTAAGGTGTCATCAACACTACAATAGAAAGTATTCTATCAGGGAACTGTTTTCAGTAGTTGGTGATATTTTTCTTGTTCATTCAATTTATTCCAAAGTATCCTTGCAAAGCTGTGAATGCAGAAACATCATAGGATGTACTTAATATCCCTGTACTGTATAATGAGCATCGCTTCTGACACTACAGGAAATACTCCAATTATCTTGGAGGTTCTCAGAGGAACTTTAACATGTGCCAATAGTTTAGAAAAAGGCCGTATGAGCAGTAGATGTGCCGTTTCTATGGAGCTGCATTAATCAAGTTATTTCAGGGAGCATTACATAAGACTACAGTTACAACAACTTAAATGAGTAATTGTATCCAGATGTACTGGATATACAAAAATGAAGACACTCTCCTGTAAATGAAAATCTGATAAACTGCAGAACAACCAGGTGGTGAATGTTTCTGAGACAGGAAATGGTTTCACCTGCACTACTTCATCCAGTGAGATCTGAAGTCTCTCAGGAAATCTAACTGTCGTCATTTTAAAACAAAGATGAATCACACCCAGGGCTTTTTGTGAAGCTGCTATAATACCAACATCTGTCACTGTGTTACAGTAAAATAAAGATTCTTTTAAACTAAAATTAAACAATTTACATTTTAGTCAGCCAGTTAATAGCTGCAGCAGAATATTATTGATGTACTAGTGTTTCACTGCCACCGAACACGTGTCAATACTGGTGCACAGCACACGTGAACTGTCACCATCACTGTGGCTGTACAACGTCGTTCACTTGCCTTGGCTGCGCTGATCTGTTCTTTCCTGAACCGCTCCAGAGGCATAATCAGAACATCGCTGGCGTTCTCGATCTGGGGAAACACACACGTTATTGTAGACATTATTTACTGCATTACTGACACGTATCTACATAAATTAGCCAATTTACTGAGTAATGAAAAGCTTTAACGAAATGAAAAACTCTGTTCTTACACCCCCCCCCATCCCCCCATCGTCGAGCCTATTAGATCCCTGACAGTTTGTGATCTCACTCACCATCCGTGTCCTCTCATCCTCCAGGTTCTGCAGAACCGCTGAAAACTCCTGAAGAGACTTGGCTGAGGGCAGACACATCAACAGGCAGGGGGGGGGGGAACGAGAAAGACAAATTAAAAACAAGACACAATTGGAAAGAAAAGAGAAAATGATGGTGTGAGACACACAAGTACAGACAGAAACGGAGGGAGTGTTTGAAGCGAGTTGGCATGAGGCGGACGTGATGAGGGCGCCTTTGTTTCTGTTCTTGGACCTTTCAGAAACGTTTCTAAAGTCATGACACAGCAGATTGATTAACTGGATATAAAACCTCAATTCAGAGGGTTCGTTTCTACGGTGCTCTCAAAGTGAGCACAGCCCGGCTGCATTGTTTTGGGCCAAAGTTTCCATTTCAGTTGCCTCTGTCCAGCAACACACACACACACACACACACACACACACACACACACACACACACACACACACACACACACACACACACACACACACACACACACACACACACACACACACACACACACACACAGCTCCTCGAAATTAAGCTTAAGCCGCAGGATTTGGATCTTGGAAGTTGGATCCAACTATAAAAGAGGGATCCATGCAGGAATGCATTAAAAAGCAACACAACCTTTTAATGAAGCTTATAAATGCAGTCAAACCTTTTAGCACAATCGCACAAAATCAATCACAGTGGATATAATGAGACACTGAACCAATAAAAATAACAGACTGTTTTTGGCCATTTTTATATTACTGTGTAAAGACCAATTACTTTTTAAACTGTTTAAATTCAAACCTTTTCAGATTAGGGTGTAACAATCATTGTACGGCAGAGAAGACGTCAGTTTGACACGTGAATGAAAATGACCATCCTACAAAACAAACAGTCGTTGTGCATCCCGGTTGAGCAGCAAGCTGTTCAGGAAAGATAGTTGAGGCTAGTTAAACAACAGCGGTGGGTGGGTGAGGTCAGTTTAAGAGCTGCGGCCTGCAGAGACAGAGCCAGGAGAGGGTGTGGCGGCCGCCGCATGTTTCACAGCAGAGCGCTGCAAAGCCTGGATGAGTTCATGGAATGATTGTTCCCATGTAGACCAATACTACATTATTGATATTGTACTGAACATTACCAGATACAAATGACCTCAGCCCACTCTCCACTGGCACCATACTGCAATGTTTACAGTGTATATGTGTAATTTTAACAGTTTTTAAATGTGCATCACCTTCTACCCAAAACCCTTAAGTATAAGTATTTATCTGTATGTGAAAATCTATTTATCTACCACTAAACTTTGAGGATTTAAATGTGAGTTCAGTTTTTCTTCTTTTCCTTGCTCTTCGTCAGGCAAGAAAAAAGGCCTGGCAGAGAAAATGACACTTTTAATACGATTTCCATCAAACATAAATCTTTGATTCTAAAAAAAGGCCCAGAACTGACTCAGCAGAGGCATCATTTGAGCTTGTTTATCGGAAATAAATCAAGCTGCTCTTTATATCGCAGCTGATACGACTGTTTCTATTTTGGTGACTATAAATGGAAATGTGCTGTCTACTGATTTACTGAGGAGCTTTCAACTGCCCAGATCAGATTTCATATCGGCGAGCTCACCTATGCAAATCTCATCGTCCGTCTCCGCGTCTCCAATACACTGGAATTTAAACTCGTTGAGAGAGTCGGCAAACTTCCTCTTGGCCGTCGACAGACCTGAGAGAAAAGAGAGAAGATGTTAGAGGTTTGGAAGTGTTGACCAGTTTGGACACTAGAGAGGAAGAAAAACCTTATTCACCCACTCACTGTAAAACATCACATTAATACTCTCACTTCATTCCTACCACCATGTCACAGAAAACCATTCTTTGATTCGCTTTTTTATGCAGTTACTGAAAGTGAGAGTAAGTGGAAAAAGCCTGAATGTAGACTGGGGATACTGTGAGTGGATCCCCAGTGGTGTTAGTGATGAAGGTTGACAGCTACTACGTTTGTGTGCATCTGTGCACGCGCTGTGAAAAGTGCCATTAATCCTGACTCACGTTGGCCAAGTGAGGCAGTGAAAGGCCTCGGACAGATGGATGGATGTCTTTCAAATAATACATGAGGCGCTAGGAGCTCCTGGGAGACAGCCACTCACGGCGAGTTAAGCTTCCTGGATGTTTTAAGTCAAGGCAGGGTCACCTCCACTACAATGTTTCCCTGTTGCTGGGCGGACCAAGGTCGCACACGTGTCCTACGGAGTTGTAGTGAAATAGAGGAAGGACGGAGGGGAAGATACTGAGAGAGAGAGGAACCTCTTTAACTTTCTTAGAAACTAGACACTGAGAAATAACACCGCACTTGCACAATATCCTGATATTGAAACATAGTCAGATATAGGAATTTTAAAATAGTGAACATTTATATTGATGCTTTTGCTAATTTACAATATAGGTGAAAGTATGATGTGGTCAATCCCAGCAGGAAAATGCCAATCGTTCCAGAGAGATGAGGGACAGGAACTACACCAAATGTGCATAAGCAGCAAAGATGTACTTCAGCAGTGTTTTGAAAATATGGATGGAGCTCAAAATGAAATCCAGACAAATATGAAGAGAAAGAGACGGAAAACGAGACGAGAGATCAAGAGTCTCACGTGAAAAGACAGATGGGAGTCAGGGAAAGGACGGAGAGGGGTTGAGAGAGCAGACAGACGCAGCGCAATAGGCCATGTTCGTGTGAATACCACACGTTCACCATGCATATCTGTGTGTGTGGACAAAATGTGCATTTGGAAAGATCTGCTCTGTGCTTGCCAGTAGCAGAAATGAAACACAGGCATTGCAGCTCCTGCATGTGTTGCCAGTAACATACACATGACGGCACACACACAAACACAATCTAGTACTTCTATCTTAGTGAGGACACTCACAGGCATAATGCCTTTGCCAACCCCTTATCCTTACCTTAACCATCACAACTAAATGCCTAACCAAAACCTAAACCCAATTCTAACCCTAAAACCAAGTCTTAACCCTCAAACAACCCAATGAAAAAGTGATGTCCTCACTTTCCCAAAATGTCCTCACTACGTACGGTCTATGCTCAAAATACAAGTACACACACACACACACACACACACACACACACACACACACACACACACACACACACACACACACACACACACACACACACACACACACACACACACACACACACACACACACACACACACACACCTCTTTCTCTTGCGACTGACTCATGAAAACATTGTAGGATGTCAGTTAGCAGTGAGTCACAGTGGCTCTGCTGCATCAAAATAACTAAAGTATGATCAGACCACATTCCAACCTTGAAGATAAACTGTGGTTATACGGTGCCTGTGTCCATTGAAGAAAAGAAAAAAAAACTTTCATTCAGTGAAATACATAGCAGCTGGAGGGCAAGTATTATACATGATATACAAGCAACGTGGGCTGAGTTGGAAAAGGACAACGGACTGAAAAACATTTGCATAAATAAAATGTATCATATCATTAACAAATTAAAGGAGACATATTATGCTCTTATTCAGGTTTGTAAATTTAATTTGTGTTATTATTTGTTGTTCAGAAAACACACGATTCTCCTCATACTGTCCAATGCTGCAGCTCCTCTTTTCAGCCTCTGTCTCAAACACTGGGTTTTAGCTCCTGGATCTTTGAAAAGGAAATGTTGGCCCCTGCTCTCGCTGTATCTGACACACGCAGGGGGAATGCAGGACTAGCCGCTAGGTGTGCAGTATGCAAATGACCACAAATGACACTCAGTTGTGGTTTTGATCTTCACTGTTGAGCAAACAAACTCATGTTTAGGCTTGAGACAGAGCGGAGAGCAGAGTTTGTTCTTGTCTATGTCACTGGTGTGTGTGTGTGTGTGTGTGTGTGTGTGTGTGTGTGTGTGTGTGTGTGTGTGTGTGTGTGTGTGTCAGACAGCACCTGGTAAAGTCATCTGTGAGATACAAGAGCGGCTCCAGGTGACAGCTCTGCAGACCCAGTGTCGGGGTGTTGTAGTGTAAAACAGCAGAATCTCACATGTTTACAGTCAACTGAAACAAGTGGTTTGGTTATAATATCTTTTATATTTTGTATTTTGTATGTTCTAAAGCGCACGTGCAGCGATAATGTGATTCAGGAGAGTTTGAGGTGACTAGGTGGCATTTCTGATTGTTAATGAAGTATCATCTTTAAGGACCGATGCATACTTTCCTGTAACACTGTTATAAACCATAATAAAATGCATTACCCACTGGATCTTTCTTTTCAGAGCAGTGCTTGTTTTCTATCACACATTATTCACTGACCTTTTTATGTTTGTATCTTTTCAGTTGTTCTGTTTGTAGCATGAGTGCGTTATACTCTGCATGGGTGGCCTCAGTGAATCAAGTCCGGCTCTGGCAGCACTGATGTCATGCTACGTGTCCACTGAGGTACACAAAACGATAACTCTCTCTGCACTCTCCTCCTCGCTCCGACTTCGCTGTTCTTTTTATTTTTTGGGGCCTCCAACTCCCCTTCCCTCTCTTATCTGACTGCTCCATCGTGCCACTGACAGTTCCTCTTGGCACCTAGTCAGCGAAAACCTGCCAGTCGTGGATAAAATCTTCGCTCTGGATCCGACCACACGCCACGTGGTCACTCACACATCAAAAACTAACCACAGACTGCAGGAGTAGAAAAACAGAAGACCGTTTAAAAAAATACAGCCTTGAAGTTTATGCGTATTAGTTCCACAGTCATCCACTCCTTGTTCCAGCCATCCATTATCAATGCCACTTTCTCTTTGAGCGTTGCCGGGGTCTGGAGCCAATCCCAAGTCACAGGGCTGACAAACAAACACGTTTAACGCTCACATTCAAACCAATATCCCTGGAGACTCTTAAAACTCTTTGGACTGTTGGAGGAAGCCGAGCACCCAGAGAAAACCCACACATACGAGGGGAGAACATGCAAAGTCCACACAGAAAAGCCCAGGCCGAACCAGGGTTTGAATCCAGAAAAAGCACGCTGTGAGGTGAAGGGGCAAAACACTCCTACTTCAGTTCATACATAGGAAAATTACAGTAATCAATTGCACATTTCACAACCAGTTTCATTTCAGAAAACGTGCTGTTTCTTTCTGATCAGCAGAAGAGTAATATGCTCTAACAATAGCCAGGGGGATTAGGAGTTTTAGAATTGTGGCCTAAAATATCCACAAAAAAAATTGGATAATTAAAACTAATAACTGATAATTGAAATTAGCACTTGGCCTTGATTACTTTAAGTTTCAAGAGATGAAACAATAATGCAGTTACATAGAAACAATCAGTTGATGTATTTGTTGTATAGGAACCAGGGTTTTGTGCCGATGCGGCATCTGCATGTTAAATAGGGACTCCAACAATGGCTTCAACATTTAGTCATAATAACCACATGAGATGACACTGCTTCGATTTTTTATGTTTTATGATCAGCTTAGAAAATGAGTGTTGGTAAAAAGCTGAAATGTAAAAACTATTTACAACGATTTTAAAATGTTCCTCATTTCTACAAATACTTAACTTACTTTACTCATTGCACGTGTCTGGAAAACACCTTTCGAAATGTCATATTGGTCATGTTGGTTCGATCCCCAGATCCTCCACTCAGCCAAAGTGTCCTTGAGCAAGACAATGATACCCGACGGGGGGGCAATGTAGGGTTAATTTAGGGTTAATGAGGGGTTCATTAGGGGTTCATTAGAGTTAATTAGGGTTCATACACAGTGTGTGAATGGTGTGTAATAGAAAACGTTCTGCTTATAGAAGTTCTGTATGAATGTGTGTGTAAATGGAACCTTTGCTGTATCTTATATTTAAACTTTTTCTACTTTGAAAAGAGCAACAAACTGTTCTCATTAATAAAACAAGCCCACATGAAAAAAGACAGACCTGAACTCCGTCAGTTCATAGTTGAAGGGCTGAGTCATAGTTGAACAAGTTTCAGTCTAAACAGAAAAAAAAAATCTTGAATTTAGCATGAAGTTCAAATTTATCTGTTTTTTTCAAAATAAACTGTCATAAACTCAAATGCGTCTCAAGTAGGGCATTAAAACGTTAAAGAAAAAACAGGTTTAATGGATTTCACCTGTTTGATTCGATTCGCTCTTGGACGATGTCTCAATGTACATTTTGGCAAACGCTGTGATGAGGCAACACATGTTTTATTAGGTTGTTCTGGCTTCTATATGTAAATTCATCACGCGTGTCACATAAATCACACAACTCTTATCTGGCATATCGGCGTTTTCTCAGTAGATGCTGGCAACCGCGATGCACTCAGACACACACAAGCACATACAGTACGTAGCTTCATATCTGCGCGCACACACACACACACACACACACACACACACACACACACACACACACACACACACACACACACACACACACACACACACACACACACACACACACACACACACACACACACACACACACACACACACACACACACACACAAATTGTGTCTTCAAATGAAAACCACATTACTGAACCATATAATTGTGGTTTATCTTGAAAACACAACACAGAAAGAATTACATCCCATAACAGGTACACAGTCCAGAGCAACTTTTGAATGCCAACTTGCAGATGTAGGGAGCAGTGATGCCTCGACGTGTAAGGAAGCTGTTTGAATGCAGTCATTCACAAGTTAAAGCCCGAGATTAAAATATGTTGGACCAATGTATGTGAAGATTAGAAGTAATAAATATTTTTTGGCAGTAAGCAGATGGTTAGGTGCTGAGGGTTTCCAGATGTTTAGACTTTGGTGCCAAGTTACTTAGAAGATGCACCGAATTCATTCTGTAAAGTTTTAAGAATCTTTTACCAGAGTAGAAATAACACACTGCATATAAAAACTACTGTACAGGAGAAGTACAATGACATTAATGCAGTATATGACCCTAGACTGCTGTGAGAATGGATATTTATATTGAACTCTGCACATCAATAGATGTATGTCTAAATGGGTACATGGTCCATGTGAGCAGACCACCAAACAGAATTGATTTACATGTGGTGTTGCTGCTACTGCGGCTCCATTCAGCAGCATCCCAGTGTGGTCTTGCTGGTCAAATCAGTAGTTCAAGTGTGAGTGTGTGTGTGTGTCCAGGCAGGAAGGTCAATAGAGGACAGTGACAACTAAAAATAAGTGACCCTGCAGACGCTCGCCTCTCTGTCCTCTTACCCTCTTCTCTAGTACTCTTCCCCCCATTCTTCCCTCTTTCACTTCCTCCTGAGCTCACAACAGCTCACACAAAAAACTACACAGAGAAACAGTAGAGTAACTCATGACCTTGGGACTTTGACATACATTCGAAAAGCAAGTCAGGTCGAAACCTGGAGATGAATGCAGCATTATCATAAAAGATAGATGTTATCACCACTACAGCAGAAATTCGATACTTCAACCCAGTAACAGAACAGAAATATCAAATTAGAGATGAAACAATTACACAGTTAATTGACTGAAAAATAATAAATAGTTTTCATCATTACATTAGTATTAAGCAAAGATTTGAGTCTTGTGAATATTTCCTTAAGAGGGTTTGATTGTATTCGTGACCATACTGGTGTATAGAAGTCCTGTCACTTCAACAATGACATTTGAAGGACACTGGTTTAGACATTGCCGGAATGAACCATTCCACACACACACACACACACACACACACACACACACACACACACACACACACACACACACACACACACACACACACACACACACACACACACACACACACACACACACACACACACAGAGAGAGAGAGAGAGATTAGGCTACACAAAAGGCATCTGTAATGAACCTCAACCATGCAGCAGCACTGTACAACGCCTGCTATGTGTAACTCACAAACACACATACACAGTGAAAAGAATGGGGCTGTGTGATATCAACAGGATATCCAGCAGTAGCTCGAACTGTGCAGTAGCTTTGTTCCACAAGCATGTGAATAGAAACGCTATTCATTAGGTGACACACACACACACACACACACACACACACACACACACACACACACACACACACACACACACACACACACACACACACACACACACACACACACACACACACACCACTATTCATCTATAGAGACAAAGACAGATTTCAGTCTCATCTAATACTTTTAAAATATAGAATCTTTATCAAATTAATACCACAGTATACTCCGAGAAATATTTCTATACTCCATGTTTCATGGTGGTGAGAAGAATTTATAATAAAGTTATACAACGACCAAAATAGTCACATTTTATTCCACCTACAAAACCTTTTCCCTTCAGGCAGACTATTGATTATTTAAATGCCTGTTTTAAAGCTTTACTGAGAAAAGTGATATAAACAAACAGTTCTGTGTTTTCATGATGTGATAAATATTCTGGTCTACAGATTAGCCCAATCGATACTGGACTTTTGAAGCAGATATTGATACAAATATTAAGGATTTTTAAACAGTATATAATAATATTCATGTAGTTATATTGATAAATTAACGTAACACATTTCGATATTGCTTCGGTTGCTTCTAAATTTCTTCAGTTATGGGCCACTCCGTGTTTACTGTTCCTTGGCCAGATGTTGTTGCTGCTGTATGATCAGTATTGTGTGTGTTGTTTGAGTGCGAATTCACAGTGAAATGTCAAAACTGTGGCTTTATACTGAAATAAAATTTGTTGGATTAATTATTTGTTTGTTTATCAACAGGATTAAATCTTCTGAATGGATTTGCACAGAACTTGGAGGAAGGGTGGGACATAGGTCACAAAAGAACTCAAAACTAAATATCAAGTTGAATTAAATGCGGTATCGGAGGGGTGTTATGATTTTATGATTGTACAGTAAAAAATAAAGTTACAAATCTGTAACTACCACCAATGCGTAGCAGGGAGATACTGTGGATTCACTATGGAATCAACAGTTTATATGGGCCTTCATTCATCACATTGAACTGTGTCATTGAACTTTGTACAAATGAACATGACAGATTTGATATTGAATTTAAGGGGACTGTTGGGCCTTGGTGGAGGAATGTGCTCTACTGAGTGACGTTCTAAATGAGACTGTGTGTGTTTAAAAGTAATTGAGTCACTGTCCAATCCCTTTCCTTCCTCAACAACACAGGGTTAAGGACTTTTAAGAAAATAAACAAATGCCTGATGCGAGTGATTGTTGTCAAGCATTGAGCAGGAAACTACAGTACACGGACATTGTTTCCGGTTGGACAGAGAACACAAGGTCACATTGACATTTAGCGTAGAGGAAACATTTGTTTCATGGCAACAGTACGTCACAGAATCAGGGAAAGTGTGTGTTTGTGTGTGAGAGCGAGAGAAAGGGCATGGAAGTGGAGATGGCTTCTTTCAGGCGTTGCCATGGTAGGTGCAGGTTGGGGAGGGGAAGCAGGAGTCAAAGGACACCCTTCGTCTGTCCATTCTGCTTAGTCAGCTTTTTGCGAAGTCGACCGCCTCGCCGCACATTGATGGACGACATATACAGTCTCATCACTCTTGTTCTGACTAAGTGGAACATATATGGGTGATTAAGGTCAAAGCTGCAGCCATGAATGTAGATCCCGTTACAGACCCACTTTTCAGGTCCATCATCATCCTGTAATACGATCCTCTAACACAGCTGGAGAACAGGCAGCAAAAAGCTCACCGCTGTTCAGTAATATTACCATCTAGTACCTTGTTTTACAGTCCCATCGGGCTGTGTAAAGTGGGATAATGTTTGAAGGTTAAAGGTGGATTACTAATCGCAGTGGGATCACATTAGGCCTCTTCCATCGTCTGAATATATTGTGGCATGAACGTATATGAGAGCATTTTTTCCCCCTGTGCGAGAACGTCAGGAAGTCTGTTTGTTGATGTTTTGTTACGGCAGAAGAGAAATCATAGCCAAGGTCATTTCAGCGTAAAAGTTTGTGTTGGACTCAAACAGAAATAACGTCACTTGGTGGATTGAGAGAAAGAATAAGAGATTGGCAGAGAAACGGGGTTTCAGAGATGGAACGTGTCTCAGAGTTATATATTATCTCATCACCTTCCAAGGGCTAAGCTGGCTGCCCAAACTGTAAATATGTCATCAGGACAACCTGCTGCCAAGACGCCTGGACAACTTCCAGGCTGCAGACAACTCATCACACATTGTTGCACACATGCATACAAATACTGTATGTGCACGCAAGGACGTTTACATTATTATAGCGCCAATAAGAGATCTCTTTTAATACTGTGCAATATTCATGCATTTGAGACCATGAAAGTCTGTAAAAAATATTTTACATTAATCTCTGGATGTAAGTATTAATATTATTACATTGTTTGGGAATTTAGCCAATCAGAGCAGACAGGGCTTTATCAGGAGGGTGGTCTTAAAGAGACAGGAGCTAAAACCAAGTGTTTCAGACTGAAGAGAGAAGCTGCTGCAATGGGACAGTGTGAGGAAAGTGATGTCTTGAGAACATTAGAGCATGTAAACCTTTTAACAAGAATTAAAATTGTAAATATGAGCATATGCCTCCTTTCAATTACAATAAATAAATGTTGGTAATTGATTTTCATTGGGAATTCAAAGCATTTGAGATTTGTGGCCGAACTTTGAACTGTGTGCCGGCAATGTTCAAGAGTTTATTATTTATATTTCATACTGATACCTGTAAGAAAGAAAAGGTTAAAAAAAAAAAATCTGCTATCAAATACCCATAATAAAATTATTACACGTTGTTATTTTAACCTACATCCTTTACTTTTACTTACATCTTATTTGCACAGTACATCTAATGTGATTTAAGATACAGAACAAACGTTAATTGGCCACATAACTCTACTTATTACCTATTACCCGCAGTGACATGACTGTGTGCTCCAGGTTAATCCAAAATGTACTTACAGTATCAAGCTGTTTCAACAGACAAAAAAAACACACACACAGTTTCTACATACCTCTCAATCACACACTAATTGCCACCACTTGTATAAATATTCCTGCCGGTGGCTTAACTACAGGCTAACATACAGACCTGAGGTCCAATACCTCAGTCAAACCCCAGCGACCTGCAAACGTCAGCCAATCAATGTCAATTTTATATTTAACACATGTTTGACCACATAGTGTAATGACGAAGGAAATGAGGTAATATTGAAGCTACAGTATGATGTTGGAATTTGACAATGGTTCAAAATGTGTTTTCCACATCTTAAACTCAGTGCATGGAACCTGACAGTACAGCTGCTATAAGAGATATACTGTACGTGTCATGTCTTATTGTAGACAGGATAAAAGTAAAGATTATTGCGCTTCTTCGGTTTATACGTTTAATTTGTATTTTGTACAGTTCACTCTCATAAATCCTGAAACATTTGTAGCGTGGTGACAAACGAGTCTGTTTAACGTGTGTCCGGGACGCGAGTCTCTACAGGAACACATTACGAACATTTGTTTTCCTATTTACTGGGATAATGTTGTGAAAACCTTTGTGTGTTTGCCAACAGAGGCTCTGTGGACCTTAAACACCACTACACTGTGATGGAACTCCCTAGCATGTGGGAGTCATGACAGTAAAAACACACACACACACACACACACACACACACACACACACACACACACACACACACACACACACACACACACACACACACACACACACACACACACACACACACACACACACACACACACACACACACACTAACATTTGGAATCACTTATGCAAGCAAACACGGGCCAACACATGACACAGTACTGGGGTTGACAAAGCAGACCCCAACATACACAAACACACACACACACACACGTACGCACACAATGGAAACACTCCCAATGTCTATCTCAGCAGATGGCTTTCATCACATCTGAATGTGTCAGTGCAGTGGCCGAGGGGGGGCGGCAAGTGTGTGTGTGTTTGTGTGAGAGTGTTTATTGTTGACTGTAATAAGCCGAGAACGGAGAGAAACCAGTCATTTTCCCGAACGCACTACGGCCGATCTTTAATCAAGCTAAACAATCTAAAAACGACACACACACACACACACACACACACACACACACACACACACACACACACACCCCACTTGCATCTTCATTCCTGTCCGATGAGCATCAAACTGCCCATCCCATGCAGGGAGGGAATCCCAGGGAAGGAATTTCAAGAAAGAACAAGAAAATGATGGAGAAACAAGCTCCTACAAACCCCACCACCACCACCACTACCACCAAATCTCCCAGAGATTATAAAGTCAATGAATCTCTGTGCGAGTTGATGGTGGCTTTTCTTTGCCCTGTAATAGCCCTTTGCTCATCAGAAACTGCCTGAATGGTGGTCACAGGCCAACAAAGTGATTAACAATGGCTAAATAAAGCCTGGGAACAAAAAGGAATTCAACAAAGACCCTCACAGTCCCAACTAGAATGAACTGAGGGTGAGATGGTGGAGAGGGGGGCAGGAAAGAGACGGAAACAGGGAGAAGGGAATGAGGAAGAAAGTCATATAGTTTTAGAGAAGGGGCAACAAGGAACTGAGCTGAGAAACAGCTGTAAGAGGAGGAAACATGAGCTGTTTCTGGAGAGATTTAAGGAACCGGGGAGGAACAGGTAGAGAAACGTGGTAAAACTTCAACTTTACTGTCAGATATTAACGGATATATATTCTAATGCTTGCTTTAATGCAAATATCAACATATATAAATTTCTGTAATCTATTAATGTGAAGTGTCCTACCTTTCTTAAACAGTAAAATCCTTAAAAAATGTTCCTTTCATGTGTTTACATAAATAAATCATTTTAATTGATAAAGAGCTGCAAATTCTGACATTTCCAAAACTACAAAAACTAAGCATTTTACTTTTTGTTTGATAAATCCCCTAGATGATAGTTTATCAAAATTGTATCAAGCCCTTTTTGTGTTTTATCAACTAATTGAATCCGTCACTGGTCATGCTCCATCAATCACTCCTCATAGAGCACACACCTCCACCAGGACCCAACAGTCGCCTTAAATTCAATCAAGCTGCACCAAATTACACATACTCATAGATATCTATCTCCTAAATGCGCCTGATTTGTTTAATCTAGATCCATAAATTATTCCCTGGGAGAAAAGGATGAAAATGTTGAAAATCGCCCTGTTGTTAAAGAAAGTGAAAAGAAAAACATTCTTGGATCTGCCCCCTGATCGGGATCCACACCTAAATTCCACCAAGTTTCGTGGAACTATGTTCAGTTGTTTTTCTGTAATCAAAAGGGAGGGAAATATCTGAGTGTTCACTTTATATTTTCACCTCAACAATGAGTCATTTAACCTCCAAACTCGCTGTGTAATTGATTCTCATGTGGTCAGAAATGATCTGTGCAGCTGTGAGAGTAAAAAGAGGGAAACTGTACATCACTGTCGCTCGTCCTCCCTCCTCTCGTCCTGGGCCACATAGCTATCGTATCCTGGCAACGGACACAAAGGAGCCAGGACACCGCGAGGAGCAGGAAGTTCACTTTCTGTGTCTCTTTTTGTTTTGGTCTCACACAGTGCTCCTACCTACTTCTTCATCCTGCTCGTGTGTAATGTCTGTGTTCTTGCTTCTGTTTGGTGGTCATCGGCTTCTCTCACTTTAACGCTCTGTCACCTTCATCACTCTCCCCCTCTTTTACTCTACAGTAACCTTCTTTCAACCACTCTTTCTCTCCCGCTCTCTTTTTGGCATTGCCACGCCTGTTGCTGACACAGCAAACACAGACAACCGGGGAGGTTTTCCACTCTCCCTCTTTAAAAAAAAAAAAGAGCGTCTGTGGGGTGAAATCATCCTGCGGACCGCCGGCTGCCGCTGGAAAAATCCACAGCAGGAATGTGGGACAAACTGACTTGGAATCTGATCGAGGACACAGAGCCAGAAATGCCCAGCTCTGCCTTAAAAAAACTGACCTCGTAATATAAAAAAGAAAAGCACCCAGTTTTAAAACAGTTTTATAATGCTCTCATGAGTCATGTGTCCCTGCTATCGTTTGATTTATAAGAATATTCATGATGTTGAAAAAATCTGATTATTTATTCAAAGGTGAGCAACCACAACTCTGATGTGATTTTAGGCTGAAATTTCCTGACATTTTATAGACTAAACTTCTGTCAAATAATGAATAATAACGATGAAAACGCTATTTGCTTCCGCCTTGAATGCAACAAATACTCCCCAACACAACTCTGCGACTAACATTCCCTGATATGACAACCAGGACCTGACTCGAAGCCCAGCTGTCTCCTACAAAACAGGAAACGTAAGAGAATATATGGCCTTGCCTTCGCTGCTGACAGCGACAACACTGGACAATGGAAGCACACAGAGATGCACCCAGAGACATACACCCGTGCAAGGTGACAGAGAGAAACCTGCTGACAGAGGAGTGAAAAACAAGGTGGAAGATGCAAAGAAGGAGCCAGAGGATGACCGAAGAGTTTCCTCCCTGTTGTTGGCCTGTTGTACTTGTTCTGAGCTGCTGGGGAGAATCCGTTGTCCTATGAGGTCATTGCTGGTACAAGACAAACTTGTGGAAAAAGAACATTTAGTCCTCATCGCCACGTCGAGGGGTTGCAAATAAATCATATTGAGGCAACTTTGTTCACACATTTTCCATCAGCTCTGTCCTTTCATAACGCTGTGTTCTCAAATAATAAGCGCTTGTAGTTTACACTCTTGTAAATACAGAAAGGATTAAGCATTTCTCCTTGAACCATGCAACAGTATGAAGGGCTGTTGGGCATATGATAGATTATGTTGCTCAGACCACAGAGTGGTGTCAGGAGAAAGAGAAAGGGTGGAAACCACACTAACCAGATTAGTGCCAGTCTGCAAATAGCCTTCGTCCACTTCCTCCCTACGCCCAGCACAAATCTGACCTCTGTCCAGGAGAACAACACAAACATGCAACAAAACACTGCCTTCCACCCGGAGAGCCAAGCTGTGACCTTGTGAACTCACTTAGACCGAAGTCATTGGTACTAACTCCACTGCTGGTTACTCCACTAGCTGCAGAACTGGAATTTTGCACATTGGAATTGAGCGGTAAACAAACTATTAATACAAGGTAGTGCTTTCAAATCAGGAACAATTACACAATTACAATGAGAAGCTACTCATGGCTTAAAAAGGTGAAAACATTGCATTCTTTCAAAATACATTTAGAATTTTTTTTTCCACTTTCTTTAAATTGGTTTATTATTAACATTTTCACCATTTTCCCAGGGATCAATACATGGATCTTGATGGGAAAAAAGCTGGCACACTTATGGAATGGACAAATTATGGCACCAAAAGCTTCTGGGAAAGTATTCAAATATATTCCAATGAATCCTGTGTCATGCGAAATTCTGGATTTTTGGGAAAAAAGTGCAATTAACCCTATACTCCCTTGCATCTGTATCATGTTGCAAGCTTGAACGTTTCATGGTGGTAAAGCACAATGGGGAAGCCGTTAAATGATAGCTGGGCTACCAAGGGTCTGGAGATTCTGTATTATTCATACTTCACTAGAGCATGAGAATATGTTCAAAATGCTCACTAAACCTCACAACCACCAACCACACAATCTGACCTTTCAATTTCTCCCTGCATTGGTCAATAAAGAGAACTGAATGTTTAGAAAAGGCTTAAATCGCTTAAATCAGAGGAGACACGGTTGTCGACTATTTGATACGGAGACAACCCCTTGACAAGTGGAAATTGGAAAAGCTATTACAGCTATTAGTCCTGCCATGCCAGTCTTAAACACATTACATGGCTAATGGAGAATCCTTTAGATGCCAGATCTACAGCGTGGCAACTTGCCTTCCACGGATGCCAACTTCAATTCCAAGTGAATGCTCGGTTAAAAAACGCCAGTGAATTAGCAGCCAGCGTGCCGCCCAAGTGCCAGTGCTGACTGTACTGAAGTTGTTTGTGCGAATGCCAGTTTCCCCCCATTTAAGAAGACACGGGGCAGCAGCTCTAAGCACGGATTCTGTGAGACATCCACCAGGAAATAAACCAGCGGTCTCTAACAGGATTGGCTGAAATCCTCCCTGACCTCATTCCATCAAGTCTTGAGAGACAGACGGAAAAGGGGATTATAAGAGAAGCCAAAAAGGAGCGAAAGTCATAAGTGGAATGAAATTCCTTTCCAACTGTACTTTTTTCTTTCTTTTTTTTTTTATTCCAAAATAAAATAGCTTGTATAATTGTGGAAATTAGAAGTGAAGTGAGGACCAATGAAGGGAAAGATCAGTTAGAGCCAAGATGCATCGGTGTAAGAACCAAACTTCATATCTCACGATTTCCAACAGACATCTGAGCCATTTCTATGGCAACTGAACAGTTTTCATTTACTAAGGAGGATCATGAGATGCGGTTGAAAGCTGATTTAAAAAAAGCTAGTAAGAACCTTAGAGTGGAAACACTACAGAAAATGTATCTGCATGAGTTTTGAAAATAAATGATCATAAAATAATGTTTAACCTCTGGTGCTAGCTGTTCGAAAATAGGTTTACCCTACTGTTCTTTGCCATATAATTGAGAAATTAATCTGCGTATAAATCAATTATGAAAATAATCATTAGCTTAAGCCCCAAACAATGTGTCAAAGTATCCAGACCTAACACAAACACAGTAGGAACAACGTGTGAAGGTAACACTTTGACATCCACTGAAACTTTTCTCAGGCCACCTTTCCTACTTTCATTGTCGTTCAAAAGAGGAAGTGGCAAACAGGAAGAGGAAGTAGGTTCTACATCCAGACTGTTTTCCAGCCAGAATAACTGATCCCAATGGCTGACATGGGAACATTCTGTTATATCACAGCACAGGAAATATTATCACATATTGTCGGGTCAAAGCTTTAAGTTTGAATTTATGAGATGGAATCAAACAGTTTGAATTATTTCCTCATACTCTGCATACTCATGCCTTTACACCAGTAATAGAGGAAGCAACAACTAAAGACCCATGTCTAATTTTAGTAAAGGTGAGTAAGATCTCGCCCCCAAACTCATTTGTTTATTTTCCGTATACATAAAATCATATTCAGCTCTATGCCCCCCCAGTTTGAAAACCACTGTGGCAACATGGGTTTGAAATTGACAAAATGTTTGATCGTTTACTGTTTCTGAGTCAGTGAGCACATACACAGTCTGAAAGGCGAAGACATGGCAACCTTTAACTAAGCCAGAGACCAGTCAACCACTGAGCAGACACAGAGCAGTCATCTCGTTGTGTGTCCAACGCCACCTGACATTCACCAGCCAGCCTGGCAACCCTGCCCCCTTCTCTCCTAGCACCATACAGCCTTTTATGTGCTGTGGCAGCAGAGAATCTGCTGCAGGGATTCAGACATTCAGCTTCAAACAGAATCTGGGAGATGGAATAAGAAATTGCACTTTTGATCTTTCTATGGGGACTGGCCTACTTTTCTGCCTCTCAACATCTCTTAATTAACCTCGCTCTCGGTCATTCTCCCCTCCCTCTTTCTCCTTAACCCCAGAGGCAGAGAAATATGCATTTAAATGAATATTCTTTTGGTTCCACGAATGAGCCTCGAAGTCATTCCACATCAACACCCAACCCCCCCTGAAACGTCGACCTTCAGCACACAAAACAAAAATAAGACCAAGCTGTAATCTCTCTTCCCTCTCCTCTCCTTCCCTCATTAATTCATTGTTCTTTCATTTGCTTCTTTCCCATTAAGATGTTACCAGGTTATCAGGGCAATCTTATTAATTTACCCAGTCCTAAAATTTGACTGGAGCATTAATTTCCAAACATGCATCTGTGCTTGAGCAACAAGAACACTCATAGTGTCATTTGCAAATGTGGAAGTGTGCTGACTTTTGTGTGGCCATAGGTACAAAGCAGACTAATGGTGCATGTGTGTGTGTCTCAGCACACACATGGTGCTGTGCGTACGCATGCATGTGTGAGCAAGCTGTCGCTGACACCTGCTGCAGCCCGGGCAAGCTGCTGTGAGGTAGAGGCCGAGAGCCGAGTCACGACATAGTGCTCGGGTAGTGTTGCATAAATGTTATGATGTTCGAGGTTATGTTACTGCTGGGTCCTTGTAATGGAGCAAAAATGTGTAAATCAGGTGTGAGAGACATGTATTGGAGAAGGGATGTGGATGACCTTTTCAAAAGAAGATAACGGTGTTGATGTACGATGACTGACTTGAACCAAATGTGTTTTTTTACTGCCAAAGACAACAAAAGACTCACATTTACAACCAGGTATCAGAAGTGCTCTCCAAACGGTCCACCTTTACTAAGTCTGAGCCACAAAGCTGTTTTCAGACATGAAATCCAGAAAATGTCTACCAGATTGGGTCCGGACATTTTATAGAGCTTGACTTCAGGAGATTGTCCGGTCAGAGGTGCTCACAACAACAGGAAAACTTCCAGAACAATAAGGCGAGGGGGGTGGCACCTGAGGAGTGCACACTGGATGCAGGACATGATGTTTAAATTCCACTGGGGAAATCACAAGTTTTTGTTTTTAGCAAATCGTCTCTCGATTCTCATTGGTCATTCCAAGTTGGCGTCTTCTACGTGTATGACACCTCTTTTCCATCCTGAGATTTTAGGACATTTCCCTGCTGTAGTCCTACAGATATTTTACAGACTTTTTACCAGGGGACTGGCAGGAAAGGTTCCTGAAAATTTCCAACGCTGCTGATTTGGACATTTGCTTTCTCACATGGAAAACTTCAAGGAAAATGTTCAGTGCATGCCTGAAAGCAGCTTAAGTGTCAGAAGTAGGACACAAGATTTGGGGGATAAGAGGTGAGTGTGCAGAGATGGCATGCAGTGCTGGGCTTTCCCCTTGTACTCGCACTGCACTTAACATGCCACTGTTGTGTTACATCCTTGTCACATCAAAGTTTAACTTCACTTTAACAACAAAGTGTTTTTTACACATGAGGATCAACCTCTGTGAACCTTGAATGGATAAACTCAAATTCATATTCTACAAAAATAAAAACCAGACTGAATTTTGGAAACTTTTGAAACGCATGCAACAAACCCTCTTGAGCGTTCATGCATTTTCTTTCCAACTCTCTGTCTGTCATTCTATCTCTGTCTCCCTGCCAACAAGCAATACATCTGACCTGTAGGAAATGGAAAGGTGGCTAAAATGGGTGCTAAATCCTACGTTAACGCCTTGCTCAAGGGAAGCACATGGATGCCTCCGTTTTGTATAGCATGATTATACGTATCCTTTTCCATTCTGTGGCCACGGTGACAAACATCCTCCAACCTTCAGTCAAAATATTCAGAGTAAACCCTCTCTAAAAGCACATTTAATGATGCAGTGGAGGGTATTCCAACACTTTAATGTTGTTTATGGCTAATTTGATGACGTTAATATGAATCTTTGCAAAGCAGCTAATTATTAGAATGTCCCTAAGCCTCTAAATCAGGGAAAACCTGTATTTGTTTGGGTTTGGACACACAAAACAGAGGGTTTGTCTTTTTTTACGACCGTAAATGGTCCTGAAATGTAGGTCATTCGTTTTGAGGCATGTTTCTTTATCAGAGGGGGTCACATCAAAAATAACCTTTGAGAACCTACAAATGTTACACTAAGGAATACAACACATACAACGTCCAATAGGGACTTTGGAAGACTGATTAGAGGAAACACCGGAAACGACAATAAATTGGATTAGAGCACTTTGCAATAATGGCAAGTGCATTACTGACCATATTACCTCATATATTCAATTGATTTATTACAGAGTGTAACCTCGCTCATGGCTCTGACCCTTCTCACCTTCATGTCCTCGATCAGTGGGAGAATAAAAGCAGCCTGAAGGCACCATCATACGCTTTATTAGCTTCCACACACACACAATTTCACTTTCTGTTCACTGGCTGTTACAGTGTGCACGAGGGAGACAGTGAGTACATATTCTGCCCTCTGAGTCTGTTACAGTCTTTTGTTTGAGTAGCCATTACTCCCTCTTTCTACCCCCCGCTCTCTCCCTCTCCCTCTCTCTCTCTCTCTCTGTCAGGGTGGATTACGGCAGCCTGAGGGATGTGGGGCCGAGTGGCTGCTGCTCGGTGGCTTGTCAGTTTAAGTTCGTCCTCTGAGGCCAGTGTGACACACACACAGAGCAAAATTTAAGAGAGATACAACAGTAAAAGATGCAGTTGGAGATTTCAAACGGAGTAAGTCAATAAAAGAAATTGTAACTGAAGACACAGTGTACAACTTGAAGCACTGTAACTAAAATTCCTCATCCATCATCATCACCATAAACTGTGAAATAGCTGGTATCCTAATTACTGACCATTTCAGATCGAAGCCAACCAATTTATCTGTTGGCTGATTGTATCCATTGATATGAGCCTTTCACAGACGAGTCGTTGTCGAAGTTTACGTTTGCCAAAAATGTTTTACTCCCACGGAGAATTCAGTGTTTTAAATTGATGGGGATCCATCTCAATTCAAGACTTCAATGTAAATCAGTGGAATGACATTGGGCAGCCAATAAATAAGACAGAGGACTGGTTCAGAGAAGTTGAAAGGGGGTGTAATCAATATCTGCTTAAAGAGACGTGAATAACTTCAGTCCGCCGCACAAGGAGTCCAACATGTGATGGTCTGTTGACAGCGAATGGAAAACTAACTTTGTGGGGACCTCCCGCGCACAGTCAGACAAATGAGCTTTACATTATTGTGGGTTTTTTTGGGGTTTCAGTCGTGAGCCAGAAAATTTGTTTTTATCACCGTGTGATTCCTCCGCAGCGTTCCTGTGGTCAACTATTGAATTTCACCAAACGACTCAACATGTGACATCTTAAATTTGTTAGATGAATTTTTAGTTTCTGCCAGTGGCACAAAGCAGGAGTGATGGTTAAGAAATACAACATCCACTCATGACTTTTACAAATAAAAATCAGCAGAATGTTTAAATTATGCAGCTTTTAAATGATTGCATGTATATGTAAATAAAACTTGATTCATTCATTTCTAATTTCTGCTGTTTACTCGGTTAATTCAGTTTATTTACATTATGTCAGAGCCTTGGTTTGCATGTGCTCTCATTTTCCTCCTCAAAAAAAGAAGCCACAACAAAACAAATCACTTTTGGAAAAAGGTTATGTCAGGTTATGTCGGGGGATAAATTTAGAATGGAAAATTATTTTCTCTGACTGGAGACAGAATTCGAATTAAGTGTCTTTCTGCATGATTCGCATCATTCAGTCCGGAGGGTTTTAAAAGTCATGGTGGGAATGGTAACAATATAAAACCATCAAGATTTGATTTCAAAATCTTTAGAGTGTAAAAAGTGTCACATTGAAGTTTGTGTGGAAATTAGGAACACTGCAATCACTGTGTTTCTTTTATTAAACAAATGATGTCCTGAAATGGGAATAATAGGCGACTTGAGTGAAGTAGCTAAACAAATATACAGTGGTTCTTCCAGAAGAGGGCCCCACCCACTGTCACCAGTATCAACCACAAGCTACCACATAAACTGTCTGTGTTTGGTATAATTTCCCGCAGGGATAGACGCACAGTAAATCCCTGCCCCCCTCCCCTCAAATTGAATCCTATCCCACCTGCACCACCCCTAACCCCCCCAATGTTCCAGCATTAATCCTGGCTTGCCCTCCTGACCACAGGTCCCATCAGCGCCACAATCTGACCCTGCAGGAAGTGATTACGACCAAAAGACCAAGGATTGGAAATATTGCCATAAAAGTAGAGTTCTCAAATCCAATGACAGACAGAAGCACTAAATGTGAAATGAGAGTTTCCCCCCATCCTGCCGTAATCTCTAGCCCATGGGCAGAAGGCAGAAGCCAGAGCCAGACAGCAGGCCGAGCCAAAACCACTTTACCCCCGACAATGACTCCAGACACATGAAAACAGATAGAATAAAGCAAACACACACCTACCAGATTACCCCCACTAAGCCCCTGAGTTTTGGCTGGCTTTAAATCCGGAGATCCACCCCCCATACTACCCCTGCATATGTGTGTGTGTAAGTGTGTGTGTAAGTGTGTGTGTGTGCGTCTGTGTGTGTCTCTGTGTGTGTGTCTGTGTGTGTGTGTCTGTATGCATGCATGTACAGTATGCACATTAAATGTGTGAGGGTGAGATAAAGAGCAAGACATACAGAGAAGAGAGAGCGGTAACCTGGGGGATTAAATATTCTTAGCAGGGGGTTATTTTTGGAGAAGGCGGGACAAAACGGATGGGAGCTGAACACACACACACACACGCACACACGCACACACACGCACACACACGCATGCACACTGTTAAATACAAACACACACTCCCTCGCTCTCCATGCCAATGGACTGTGGTTTGTTTGGGTTGGCTCCGGCCCGGCGATGGAGACGAGTCTTCCCCTCAGCCCACCCCTGCACGTGCTCCGTCTCTTCCACTCAAAACACACTGATACGGGGTGAATTTTAAGTGCAGGTTTCTCTCAGTAAACTGAACACTGCATCAATAAGAGGCAAAGCAGTACCGTGCATTTAATGTATTAAATGATTGCATTACAAAGACTGTATAATAGGTTGTTTCTGTAGGGCTGCCAGGTCAAACCCTTAGACCGGCTGGGAAAATCGAGGTGGTGGAAGTTGAACAGTAGCATGCTTCCTTCCCCCAGCAAACACTGCTGAAGTGCTCGAGCGAAATAGAAGGAAAGAGGAAGAGTATGTCCTGTCACGTAAAGGTTCTAAAAATGCATTAATAGGGATTTGGGGGGTTTGGGGCCACTAGGGGACAGAAAAACGTTGAAAAAGCTCTATTTCACACTCTTATGACCTTGTGATGTTCCTATGTCAAATGTGTTTGTGGATAAGTGCCTCTTTGCACACATCTAGCAGACATTAGCATTCCTTTGCAGTCTGGTCTCTATGGGTGACGAACAACACACTTAACTAACACTAACTTGGCTTCCACCAACTCTGTGCGAAAAATATTTGTCTCCTTAGATGCTTGAGGTTTCTCTATGACTCATTTTCAAACCAAGGCAGTTTAAAGGGCCGATTTGGAGCAAGTGTCTAATCTCTAACCAGTTCTTAAGAACAGCCAAAGAAAAACTTGTTCAACTCTGGCACCAACACTTTGCTGGTCTAGAAGAATAAAAGGCTTACGTCAGGGGGTTAAGATTACCGTGACTAACAGGACCAGTAAGACCAAAAACAACATTGTAACAGAGCTTGTGGAGAAGCAAGCTGGATCTTAAAAGGTTTGCAAGTTGAACCAACTCCGAACCAGCACTTGCACCAGGTTCACCTTTGTCGAAAAGGGTTGTATGTTCTCCAGCTGCTTTCTACATTTGTCCGTCTGCCATCTGGTGCTGGCCAGGTAATGTTCAGCAAGTTTATCAGAGCATGTCTGATACAACAGATGCCTGCTGCTGGAAGACAAGAGTAGTGCTACTGAAACAAAGCTATAGATGTGGAATGGTATGAAAGAGGCTAAAAATAAGTCCTTTGCTAGAGGTATACAACTAAGATAATTCTCATGTCAATCCCAGCAACAGAAATTATATTTTATTTGCTCCATAAATCTTAAAAGACATTCCCCCTGCAGATACATAATAAATGGGCCACTAGAACTCCCCAGGAGTCCTCAATGACTTATTTAAAACTTGAGTAAGCACATCTGTACATTATACCATGAGTTCAGTTGGGTCCACTTTACAACCTTGAAACCTGAAACCTGACACATGAAACTTTTCTCTTACCGACTCTGCTTCCAATTGCACCACCTCAAGCTTTTCTCCCCCATCATTCTCAACTTTAAGTAGGATAAGACTGCAGCCACTAGACAGGACAACCTCACTCCCTGTCTTTCACCATGAATGCGTAATGAGTCTTGAAAATGCTCTGTATTTTCTTGCACTCCCTTGTTATAGCAGCTCCGTCTCTAAGACAGCTGATTCTTCACTCAACAGGACAACAATAGTAACACAGAAAGCAGGCCTCAGCTCAGATCGCTGCATTGTGTTCAATAATTCAGTGCATCCGCTCCTTTTTGAGACTGTTTTGCATTCACCTCCAGCACAGTTCCCCAATACAGCATATCACTATAACGTAAATAGAAAATGTACCACAGCTTGAACCACTTACTAGTTTTTGAAAGACACATTCTAAAGATCAAGAGAGAAATCTAGTATTTTGATGAATCGTATTACATTAACTAAGTGTCTCAGATTGATTTCCAGTATGATTACTTCACCACAGTGGGGGTTTTCTCATGTCTCATTGTTATAAATATAACACAACCACTGGCAAGAGGTATCATAAGGACTGGTCAGGCACACTGCCATGCTTGCCGTGGAACAAAATGAAACAATGGGAGTGATGGAGAGCGCTAGACCGTCCTGCACTTCATTAAATACGCACTCGTTCACTCATCCAATAACAGCCAATTCAGGTTTCACTGCAAGCCCTTTTCCTATTTTAATAACACAAAACAGAGGTACTTCGGAGAGGGAAGCAGGATGGGCGAGACTGGAGGACAGAAGAAGGGTAATAGGCAGTGCCATGTCAGATTGACAGAAGGAAATGAGGATGGACAGGAGATGAGAAAATTAAGGTGAAGGCGGATGAGAAGATAAAAGCACAACCACAGCTAAAAGGAAAGAGGAAGTGGGAAGCAAGAGGAAGAGGAAGAGAACGGGAAAAGGAAAAGAGAATCATAATTTTGGAAGGTCATCTGTCTCCCTAAATACTGGTCTGACAATGAAAGCCCTAAGGACTTATTGAGCCTTCAGTCATGACCTGTTTAAAGCCTCCTGATAGAAAATTAAGCTGAGACAAACTGACTTTTCCAAGGTCAAGAGTGGGAAGATGACATATCGTTTTACAAGTAAAAGACTTTACACAGTAGGTGTCATTTCCCTTAGCAAAACCATTAATGTGTAATGAAAAGATCTAAGTGGTGAAGGGGCAGAAGGATGTGATATCCGAGTCAGTTAAGGACACACAAGATATTGAGGATATAAATTTGAACTCATAGATTCTGGCCAGAGGACTGGCCTCTTAAATTAAGTGTTCCCTGATGGATGTAGTCATGCATCATGTTCCTAAAGCCCCATAAATTGTGAGAATTTTTACAGTATTTTCCCACATAACGTTTCCCGTTTGGAAACAAACTCTTGATTGTATTTAACAGTAATGGAAATGAAGACCACCGGTTCACCTTTCCATGAAAACACCACAAAGAGTTATAATCGTCGTACAGAGTCTTGGATGAATCAGTTTATTGTAAGAGTGATAATCCTTTACACCAATCTTTCTTCACGGAAACTAAACTTGTCGCCTTCATGCTCAACACAGAAAAGAAAGCTTTGGACTCGTGGTTCACGGAAAAAAGTTTAAAAATGAAAAACACCACGAGCTTGATGAGGAGGAATCCAACAAAGGACAGTGTTTGAGTGTCTAGCTCATCAGGCTTGAAGCACTGATGGCAATCTCACTACACAACGAAATCAAATTAAGTTCATGACCTCGGTCCAAACATTCTCGCTCTTTCATTTGTGTGCTGTGAAAGAAAATCCAGAACTTCTCCTATAGACGTTATCGCTTGCGATGGAAATTTGCAGTTTGTCTTGCTAGTGTTTATTTGTCTATGTCTGCCATCGGAATGGCTCAGCAATTTCTAAGGAACAGGTCTGAACTGGACCCATTCAGACAGCGTTTTAAACAATGCATCATATACTGTAAGCGCATCTTAATTTATAAAAAAGACCAGTAGCTGAAGCTGTCAAATAACTGTAGTAAGGTACAGTATGTGTTATTGAACTATAGTGGGTGTAGAAAATGGAACCGGGCAGAAGTCAGATTTCACCTCTGGCAGTGTAATGTGGCCACAGGTGGAAAACAGGTGCACTTCCTTTGTGCCCACAAAGAGTGGAAAGTGAAGTGAAACTCTGGAAGTTGAAATAAAGTCCACGCTGGCTTTTTCCAAACACAACAAAGAGGGACTGTTCTCCCCTTTGTCAAACACAGTATCGTCCCTCCTGGACACAACAACCTGTTTTCACCTCACAACCTGCAGTCTCTCAGTCCCCTGAAAGGAGGCGAGACTCAAACACCGCGCCAGCTTCAGACTTCTAACACTGGCTCCTATCCTTTTGTTCCGACTCACTTCGACAGCTTTGATGTAAAAAGTGGAAAATAGCTATATTTTATCAACAACATGTGTCAGCATGTGTGCGAGTGTGGGAGAGTTTGACTGTGTGTGGGTGTATTTGTGTACTTCTGCTTGATTTGAGCCACAACTGACAGGCTAAATCACCTTCCTCTGTAAATGTTGCAACATTTCAAGACACCAGTGCGTTAAAAAAAAAAAAAACCTCCCAGCTCAATATGACACCTGTTGCAAGTCTGGGCAGCGAGTTGCATGGTGGCCTAAGGTTTCTTGTTAAAGCAGCTGAGGGCCACACCTTATCTCCACCGCAGGCTGAGAGTTTCTACTTCATTACCACACACACGTCTTGAATTTGAGGGTTAAGGAGTGAATAATAACCTGTAGCTACAGATTTACTTTTAAGAGGTTCGGAGGGCTAAATAAAACACCCTGTTCTTAAGTGACATTTCTCTTTGCTGTATAGGAGACAGGAAAAAAATCATTTGATTCCCATGGTTTTCAATAACTAACTTTGGGCTTGACGATCCTGTTTTGCTAATCTGGGCATCATCCAACGCTGTCATTCAGGTCTTATGACAATTCATGGATAGTAACAATAACAACGTGCAGCTGTCAGACATGACAATAAAAATAAGGCTTATTCCCAAAAGTCCAAAAGGAAAAATGTGCCTTTATGAGGTCAGATCTAAAGAGACGACACACATACTCATATACCACCTTTTAAACACTGATCGTGTAAAATTGCCGTTAAGAAGTTAATTCATCATGTCGGCTTTTCTTGGTCACACTGAATCAAACAGTCAGGGTATTGATTTTAGATATATGCCCATATGACTTGTAACCGTAGACTTTACATAAAGATGGACAATATGACACGTCCCCAAAAATGAAAGCAAAGGGTCAATCACTCCCTGGTGGCTGGCCACAGAATGTCATAACCCCAGCCTCCTCCATTTAAGCGGAAGGGACATGTACCAAAATACATTTTTCTCTGGTTTCTGTCATTTTAAGGCTGAAACTGACATTGGACCTCAGACTCTTGATAGAGGGAGGAAGTGGAGACGTGTCATGCATCTTTATATATAGCCTCTGTGAAAAACACGACGATAATTCCCCATTCCATCATTGAACATTTTATACAGAACGGCGAGGCAGGATATACAATGTTACCATCTTGAACAAGCTGTATAAAAGGGAATAATGACAAGGATCTATCCATACAAAGTAGAACAACTAGAATGGAAGGCCAATTACTAAGTTCTGCTTCGTTTAAACTCTCTGTTTAATGAGTTCAGACTTGTAGAGAGAAATCGAGAGTTAAATCTTCAATCGAAACACAAACTTGTCATAAAGCTTAAATCCACTTGTCTGGCTGACGGCCCCGCCCTCATGCAGTAGGGTGCGGTGTCAGGTAAAGTAATTTCCTACCCTTCATCTGCTGTTCAAATAGTGGCAATTAAACAATTTGCCTCATTACCACCTGCAGTGAAAGCAGGTTTTGCAAAGCGCAGCTGTTTCTTTTATGCCCCAACAACAGCGATCAGGTAACCATGTGCAGAAAGTTGAACGTGCATTCCTGCAGAGTTCACACCGTTCCTCCTCCTCCTCCTCTCCGTTCCCGGTGTTTTATGATCACAAGAGGAAAACCAAGGCTCGATTCAAGAACATTCTTGAATCAAATTGGTTTTCATTGGAAGACAGGTGACATTATGTCATCCTAATGGCAAACTGCTTCTTTTCTTTAGAATGTTATGATAGAGCTATGTTTGTGAACACGTCAATATGACTTTGGTGCAGCAGCAAAGGCACAAAATACACAAAGTATGTCAGGATTAAGATGCAGGTGACCTAACGTTACACACATCTTTTATTATTCCACAACTACTCATTCATGAAAGTGTATTTTTTCATTTATCTTGAATGCATATTGGAAAACAAAAATCATATATCTTTATGTCAAAACACTAAAGTGAGGTTTCAATTTCCCTTGTCACTCAAGTCCACCCTCCAATTACCATTTGTTTTTCTTATTATAGTTTCACTTGGGTGTTTGACCTTCACAGTGACAGTGATTTATCTACAGTGTTTGACACCTGAATGCTGTTTTCACATTCACCTGCTGAAAGGGGGAAAGTTTTTAAGTGCTCACTTTAAGTAGAAGTTCAAGATATGTTGACACGTTGCTGCAAAACTACATCTACTCAATTTGCCTACTCCAAATTATATGCACTTGCATATGCTGCAACATAACGTAACGGTCACATGGGGGAGAAACGCTGCTTGATTTGGCAACAAAAAGCAACAAATGGCATAGATCTCACCAGGCCCCATTTGAAACAGGATTTCAGTATTTAGTTGACCTTGAATTGAACTGTAGATGCATTTCGATCGAAGCAGTTCTGTCGTTCATTCAATAAATTTAAATTGAATGAAATGAAGTTTAAGTTGATCGTTACGGTCAAGCAGATGTACAGCAAGAGGCAATTGCATGTACACTTAGAGTCATATGGAAACCACAGACACCACTTACAGTTCTGCTTTCAATTCACTGTAAGACTTTCATATCTCACAGAGTCATATCTAAACACATGTTAACGTGCGAATCCCACTTCCTTCTTTACAGTGACATGCACCGCTAACTGTCGACCTTGTGTTTGAATTCATTTGTTGCTTCAGTGTATTTTTAACCATTAGAAAACCAACCTGTCTCTTTTGCGTTTCCTCTTTCTGGAAACATTCTTTCATAAAAAATGTGTAAGTCCCGAAAATGTTGCATCTTTAAATATTTTTCCTATTTACACTGTGTGTATTTGATATACATTTGAAAACCTATTGGCAAATAATCCCTCACAGTCAAAATAAGTCCCATATTATCACACAATTTTGGACTTAAATGGAGAAACAAGCAAGTAGCTAAGTCACTATGTTATAGCAGGGCTGTGTAACTAAATAAGTGTCGAAGCTAAAATATTTACCAACTTCAGTCCTACACTACACATCAAAGATTCAACTAATATATATATATATATATATATATATATATTGCAACAAATATAAATTACACAAGACAGAAAAATGTTGTGGGAGTCTTTTAAACGACAAACGTACGTAATTTAGATTCAGTGCGGTGCTAAAAGTCAGTGACTGTGTGTGTGTGTGTGTGTGTGTGTGTGTGTGTGTGTGTGTGTGTGTGTGTGTGTGTGTGTGTGTGTGTGTGTGTGTGTGTGTGTGTGTGTGTGTGTGTGTGTGTGTGTTAGAGAGTCTACCCTGACAAAAGCGAAGCAACAATAGCACCAGAACTGGGCTGAGTCGTGCCCTAATTTCCTTCTCCTCCGCTCTACGTCACAGCGAGAGGAAGACCCCCAACCCCCATTGTGCTGTACGACAGTGGCAACACACACACACACACATAGCTTCTTATGTGTACGTGTATACAAAAATTGGCATAATGGGAAACACGCATGTTTCATGATGCCTGGCTACACCCAAAATATTCACGACTGCAGACAATATTCTGCATGTATTAAAAACACACACACCCTTCTCTGCTCTTTGTTCCAATGTGATGAATGCAGAGGAATGCCCTCAGACAGTGACACCCTCCTTGCCCCCAACCCCACCACCCTCCAACCCCATCCTCGCTTCTTTCCTCTTCCGACATCTTCCTCCTCTTCTCTCCACAACCTAGATTGCTTTCCTCCAAGCTCCTCTATAGGTCAGTGGCTAGAAAAATAAGGCCATGTCAGGTTTTAAGACACAATTGTCAAAGAAACAACACCCCCCACAGACGCTCTTTCGCTCACAGACGCTCTTTCTCTCTTTCGTTCCCCCCCTCGGGACTTACCCTCCTTTTGCTCTGCACCTATTTAAAAAAGGGGGGGTCCCCTCCCTACATCAGACATAATTGAGAATTAGTTCTGGTGTGTGTGCATTTGTGTGTGTGTGTGTGTGTGTGAGACCCTCATCTATCAGCACGGTTGACAGTTGAGCCACTGAATGACTGCCATTATCTTCCTTATTACTCACCAACAGCACAGAGGGTGGCTGCAGGAAAACAAAGACCTTGCTAGTATTTAACACCCTCCGTTTAAGATGGTTTATGTTAACATGTTAAATGAATTCCTGTTTAATGCATTTATGTAAAGTGTCTGATAATTAGAAATTAATAAAAGTATAAACACTATATTCAATCAAGTGTTATTTCAGATCATCCAAAACTGATGACATTACAATTATACAGCACATTATTAAAGAGAGTCACCACATGCCTGAGCGATCGCACATTGTAGAACTGTCTAAATGTGTCGTCTCCCTACACCAGACTTGTATTAGGTTGCTGGATATGGAAAAAGTAAAACTACCCTGTCATCCTACAATGCATATTCTTTGTGCATGTCTGACATATTCAGTGTTTCAAGCATGGTGGTGTGTGTTTGTTTAAATGTCTGGTTTAATTGTGACAATTTTAACGATGAGTTGAATGGTCATTAAATATGTTAAAATCTATATTCTCAATACAAAATTAAAATATCAGGAAAATCAAAAGATGTACTGATTGTCAGTTTAGGCAATGGTTTTCAACATAGACTTTACTGAAGTCATTACACTTTCTTTTATATTTACTTTTTCCATTTCATTTATAACAATTAATGTTATAGCTTTTTACATTTGAATATTTTATTTTAGTTTGCATGTCACATGCCAGGATAGTTTAGAAAATGTCCGAAGCAACTGACTTGGACATTTGCGTTCTCACGTGCAGCCCCTCCACATAATATCAGGGGAAATGTCTGGACTTCAGTGCACATCTGAGAGCAGCTCATACTGTATAGCAGGCTTCAGTAAGTTGACATTATAGTGTGTCAGTTCTGAAGTGTCATTGTTAATCTTCCACTTTGTTCTCCTGTGGCACCATTCATGTACGATGTCATTACGTGCACACATGTGGCAGCTATGAACAGACCTTTAGCGACCAACTCCAGCAGCAATTAGTAACCAACTAAACTACCGGGGCGTCCCAGGACAGCGTCAGTGCCTCAGACGCAGAAAAGCTGAGGAGGTCGAAGTGTGTTCGAAAGACACAGCAGACACGATTCATGGTGCAGTGGAATGGAGAACTTAAAAATGCCGTTGGGCTTTCAAAACCTGTGGTAACTGATTAATCAATACAACACTGTGATTATTGGCAAATAAAGATTAACCGGGGAAATTTGCGTTTTGTTGGACACAAAACCAGCAAATGACTCCACCTGACCTCGGGGAAACGCTCACTCGTGACTTCTGGATCCAACCAATAAACAAGAGTAGACTCATCGTTATCGCTGGATGTCAGCTGACAGAGCTTTGTGGTGACAGAGAGGACGGAGCTTGATAGTTTGTTTTAAAAAGGGCACAGACAATAACACGAGGGTGGAACGTTCAGGTGAACTGGCACACTGGTTTGCTCTGGACTTTCCAGGGTTTGTTCCTATCTGGATTCGAGCTGTGTAAATAACACATTAGCTACCATAACACAACACTATCAGCAGTGTCAGGGGTGTGTATGTACAGTGCTGCACGTACACACACACACTTACGCAAATAGAGTTTAAACACCTGCAAGTTGTGTTACTGAAAAGTCAAAAGACACAAATTCTATCTCTGCTCATTTGTTGAACAAAATCAAGAGAGAGATTTTACACTTAAACACGTAGCTGATATCAAATATCAAGCTGTTACTATTGAATATTAGGAGTAATCAACACCATTTCTTTAGACAATCTCATACAAGGTCCAATCAGCACTGTTTACATGTTTTCTGATTTAGTCTGGTGGGAACTTGTTGTCTATGTTGCCTTCAAAGCAGGATTTAAAAAAGCTAAAAATATCAACTCTTTTGCATTTTGTCCGGGCCTTACTGCCGTCGCCTAGCAACAGCTGCTATGGACCGAAAGTCATTTGGTTGTTCGAAAACACTGAAACAATGTACACGGGTAACATCAGCTGTTGGATTGAGCACTTACATTTAAAAAGGTCCAGCGTGTAAGATTTGGGTGAAATGGATCTATTGGCAGAAATTGAATATGAAATAATCCCGGTGATGCTTTCACTAGTGTTTTCCATATAAATTGTACAAGTGGTTTACTTTACTCTAGAATGGGCCCTTTATATTTGAATACTTTATATTTACATCAGGAGCGGGTCCTCTCTACGGAGGCCGCCATGTTTTTTACAGTAGCCCAAACTGGACAAACTAAACACCTTTTGAGTTTTTAATGACAGGTTCTCTCTCCTGTTTGGAAGGGGAGGATGAGGTGAGATGTCACTAAATCCCACACACTGAACCTTTAAAGATAAATTCTTTCCATCGTTTTCACTGCTGCCATCAACCAACCATACCCATTTTTTTGGCGGCAATTGAAGGAGCATTTGAATTGGGACATTCTAGACTGTAGTCGCACCGCTGTGATGCAATTGGTCTTCAAATTCAGCCTCTGAAGGATGCGGCCCCCGAATTGAGATACAGCCATGGTCCCCTCTTGTAAACTTAACACCTGTGCAGGTTTCCATTCATAATGGTTTGAATCAAGTCGTTGACCAGCCATTGAACAGCATGGACCCTCTGGCTGTCACACCCTTTATCAGCAGCTATCCTCGTTAGGATTTCTCACTGACTTCCATTCATTGCAAACAGCCTAATCAAAACAGTGTCTCCAAGCTTCACCAGAACCAACCCATCCCAAACCTGAACCAGGACCTCAAGACATGGCATGTCGGTCCCCACAAGGTCAGTGTTCATGCTGCTAAATGTCCTCGGGAGGGGACTGAGAGGAGACTTACATTTCAGCGCCTGGATGAGAGCTTTCCCATCTTTGATCAGCTCCTTGATGAACTTGTTGGTCTTGTCCAGCTCCAGCTCGTGGGACTTGAGTCTCTCCCGGAACTGAGGACTGTCCAGGTAGCAGTCACTGAACTCCAGGGCAGGTAGTCCCATCTTCTCAGCCCGGCACCAGCTGCACCAGCACCGGCCTCCGCACGACCTGGAGGATCCGAGGAGGAGGCAGAGGAGCAAGAGGAGGAGGTGGAGGTGGAGGAGGAGGAGGAGGAGGAGGAAGAGGAAGAAACCCTGAGCTGCTGCCGCTGCTGCTGGAAATGATGGGAAATCCTATCCCAGCATGTAAACAACACAGCGAGAGAAAAGCAGCTTTCCTGTGGTTTCAAAGTCCTCCAGAGAAACGGTCCCCACACGGCTTCCAGTCAAATGAGATGAAAAAAAGTCCGCGCATGTTTGTTGGGGTTAAAAAACCGGAGAAGGGTCCACTTGCTTCAGGTGAACCGGTGCTGCCGTGTTCCTCTCGACCAGCTCATCCCGCACCGGACGGAGTGAACCGGGGCCGCGGAGGGAGGGAGGGAGGGAGGCAGTCCGCGGAAAACACACACAGAACTCCGGGCTCGTAAACGCGGTGTCTCCCCTGGGCGGTTTTTTAAACGCACTGCCGTCCCCCACCACAAGCCCCGCTCAGCTCGGCGCTGCCGCACAACGTAACCAACCTACCCGGACAAGGATAAGCCGCTAACGGACGGCTCTCTCAGCCAATCAGGTGGCCACACCGGAGAGTTGAACCCTCCGGGGGGCGGGCCTGCACTGAGCCTCTCCACAGCACAGATGGAGAGAAAAATCGAAGATGGCTCACTCGTTGCGAGAAAAGAGTTTGGGTTCAACTCATTCATTGACCACTTTACAAGAAGATGGACGACATGACAGCTCTTCCAAAGTGAAGCCAAAGCCTCTTGATCGCCACCTAGTGACTCGCTGCAGTACAGGTCATAAGTCCTACCTCCTCTATGTTTCATTAAACCTCAGAGCTAGGAATTACCGACCCTTGAGTCGGAAGTTTCAACTTAAAACGCCCCCTCAAGTCGCAATTTCGACTCAGAGGAACCTCACCACAAAGATCATCAAAGATGGCCGTTCTGTATATCAACAGTAGTGGAAGCTGTAGTTTTTAGTCTTTAGTAGCACGTCTGTCGTTAAATGTGTCGTACACATAGTACTGTCCAATTACTGCCTGTTGACGTTTTACCGAAGTGTTGGTATGCGTGAAATGTTGCGTTATTATGAACTGTTTTTGCTAACAATGGCTAGCTGGCTAACGTAAAACATTTTCCTGTGCAAGCGGAACGCTGTGACGTCATTCTGATGGCCGAGCTCCGAGGTGTAATATAACGCGGCATTAGTGGATGGTACATGGACCAAACTAAAAAGTTAAAGTACATGTCGAATACATTTTTCCTCAAAGACGGCTTCTGTCACACTGATGTATGTCCGATTTTTCATTTTCCCAGTAAGTTTGGTATTAGCTTGTTATGCTATAAAAACGGAGTGAAACATCACAACTGACAGCGGAGACTGACCCACTATTAGTTGAGCCAATGTTTCAGTGAGACCTCGCTACCACACTTTAAAAAGACACAACAGGGATGACATGTAACAAAGGTCCAGAGTTATTTATGTGGTGTGTTGCCATCAGACAATCCATCCTTTGCAGCTCTCACTATCCTGGAATCTCTTATGAACAAATTTGGGACTTTCAGGCGATGCCAGTTCATTTGTAACTACAGGAATTGTGACCAACAATATGGCCGTGTGCAATCAGGTGGTCTTCTACCACTGAGACCAAAAACTGTGAAAAACCACTACAGACCTCAAGGCTGTTAGTTTTGTCTGCTTAAGTTGTCAGTCACTGCGCTTTAATTTGCTGTTGAGCCTCACAGTAAACTTAATGATCACAGAACAATTTCCCGCTTAATGTCATTATTGTATTTACCACTTTTCCACTTTGTGGCCTTGTTGCATGTTCCATTGAATTGGGTCACTAGACTGTGTCTGCTTGGCATTTAAGACTTCAAGGGCCTTTTATAGGAGGAGGGTGTAGCTGCTCAGATATGAAGCACATAGAGATACAGATTCAGCTTCTTAAACACAACAGCTCCCCATATATATGAGTACATAAAGTATGTCTAGTCAGCTCATAAATTTGTGTGCATGTGGAGTTGATGTGGAACAAGAGAGAAAGTTAGACTGCAGGCATTGTGTCAGTCAAGCAGAGATTAAGACTCTTATTTCATTAAATGTCATCTTGATGGTTTAAAGGGTGTGTGTGCGTGTGTGTGTGGAGTTGCATCTTCCTGATCACAGACGATCTTTGCACGCAGCAGGCCTGATTGGTGGGAGAAGACGCTGACGTCATTTCGGACAGCGCGGGGAAATTCTGCAGAGCTGGATCTGCCTTGGATTAAGATTAAAAACCCAAACTCTCTGACGCCCTCTGTTGGTAGGATGGTGCCCAGCAACATTTAGAAAAACGAATTTTGGTCCATTTGGAGTTTTCTTGAGGTTCATCCAAAAGAAAAACTATAAAACTGTAGATAATAAAATGTATAATGGAATTCCATTTTAGCTGCTTCGGTTTCCATATCACATCTCACTGGGACACTTGAAAAGATGACTGTACTATAGTTCAAGTTTTATTTGTCATATGTAAGTTAACACAGGGTCAACAGTGCCATCATGGAAAGTGTTGGTTGATAAGAATAGGTCAGCTCAGCAGTGCAATTACAGCAATAATTACAATTACATGAGAGCTCAGTGTAAAAAAGTCAAATATAAAACTATACATTAAAGGATGCAGCAGTCAAACCAAGGTGAAAGGGTGTAAACTGTGTTGACATACATGTATGTATAGGTCACTGAACATTATCCAGAGGGGAGTGAGCAAAACAGTGCAAGCAGGCAGGTAGACAGATGTGCAGAGGATTGTTGGATGTGAATTGAGTTTAGAAGCCTGATGGCCTGGTGATAAAAATTGTTTCTTGGGTCAGGTGGTGTGTGAAGCTCCTGTACTATCATTTGATGTTAAAAATGATCAAAGATGATTTAAGGTCATTTATTACAAAATATTTAGATTAAGTTGGCCTGTGTTGAATTGACTCTACAGTATTGACTCTTAGTAATTCTATGGTCTCTGCTTCTTACCATTAAGAAGTTGACACCTCCAGTTTTTTAAACTCTGCAGGCACGTGAGGGACACATGGGCACAGTTTGCATTTGTGGTTATGAAGTGAAAACAGCTCGGGTCGGACACGCTGCTTCCTTTGCCAGACCACAGCTTGCTCATTTCTCCGTCTGCCACACTATGGTGCACAAAGACCAACAGGAAGTCACAGTATGCTGGTGTTGGTGGTGTAAATAGTCTAGGTAGCTGATAGCTGAGAACAGAGAATTAACCGATTTACACTTGCAGGAAAAGACACGCTGAGTTTTAACATCGGGTCCCATTTCAAATACAATAACCAGCGTTAAAAGGTGATAGCTGGTCTTTGACAATAGTAAAACATAACATTATGACGGGTTAAATCAAATGCTTAAGCCTTAAGAACACATGACATGTAGGTACAGAAAGCAAACTTCTGTTCTTTTCTCCAAAAGGCCTCAAACGCAGGTTTAGCCGTCACACAAACCCTTCCTGTACAAGCTCATGTATTGTAGATGATTTATGTCATGTCCTCAGAAACCCCCGGCCTCATAGTGTTATATTCTCAGCCAGTTTTTCCAGCATGGAGAGTCAGAGGCCGTCTCTCTTCACAAAGCACTGAAGCAGCATCGGTCAGCGGTGATAAAATCAGGACACTGGTCGCCCACTGTCTGGTTGACACTAATTTCTGAGCACAATATCCTTTCATGGCAATGAATACAACCATTGTAGGGGTGGGGGTCAGTCCTGTACACTGAGAGGCACTGGACACTGGAGTCAGATTTCTTGTGTCCAAATGCACTTAGCAAATAAAGCTTTGTGACAATATGATCGTGTTTGAGGACGATGGATTTAGACTAAGTAGTTTTGGGAAATATCAGATTTCAGTGAGGACAGTACTTACAAAGTAGGAAGACGCAAAGTTGGAGGACATAATTCTTGAACTCATTTGGCAACATGCTGTTCATCTGATACATGTGTCCACCACTCTACATATATACAACCATGGTCCCCACCATTATATTCACAGCAGAGGTGGCCCATGTGATTAGTCCACAGAGTATTTATATCAATACGATAATTAAGTGCCAGAATATAAAGCATGATTATATTTCATTGATGAAATCCAACAAAAAATGGAAGACACAACAAATTCAAATGACAGAAGACAAGAAACTAAACCATTCTTAACAAAATCACCCCTCTCCTCAGTATAACTTGGTTTAGTCCATGTTTGAGCTTAATTAGCTGGAGAGAAACTCACCTGTCAACTTTAAACTTCTAAGTTAAGACAAGATAAAATAAGATAAAATCAGCCTTTATTAGTTCCAGGGAATTTTTGATAAATTATCATCCCTCCTCTCTCTTCTTTTAATGTTACAGATGGCAGCTTCACTGTTTTAGGTAAGTCTGTTATTTTTTTTTATTTTAAATGTTTGAGGGTTTTTTTTACTTTTCGAATGTTGGCATTTTTTAAATCTTTTAATTAAATTTTTTTTTAATCTTTGAATTTAGAATTTATTTTTTTTATTTTTAACAGTCATTTCCAGCAGCAGTTTTCAGGGCGTTTTAAACATAAAACTCAAACCTTGATGACTTTCTTTTGAACATGTCATTTTGAAAAGAGACATATTTTCCTTCAAGACTTATGAGCTAAAAGGAGACTAAACATTTAAAATTGATTAATCATGTGAATTCAAACACTTTACCCTAAAGAACCATTATTTATCACCACACATGGATGTGTAAATAGGCAACTGTTTACCTTGCTTTTTTTATAAGGAAATATTATATGAGCTCTGCTGAAAGAATTATTTACAAATCGAGGCCTAAACATCATCCACAAATTACATTCTAAATGTATTTCATCACCTGATTAGTTGGTGTCTCACGAACCCATTTTCACATGTTGAGAGGCCAGAAATTCGTCCATCAACAGTGAATTTTACACTTTCACATTTGAAAGTGAGAATTTATGAGGTGATGTACCACAGAGGCACTTGCACAGTTTTTTTTTTAGATAGTAGATCTATTCTACCATCTTCTGGTAAACTGAGGTAAAGCAGCACTTTCTACACCAGTGCAGTACAGGTGAGAGAAAAGTAGGTCAGTGTCTCCACTTTCTGGTCGAGCTCTCACTCTTTTTTTTCCGTTCTACATCGCAGTCTCGTGATTGTAAAACGTAGAGCGGCTGCAGGATTTTAAAATCCAGATGTCCTTTAGAGGACAAAGCCTGGAGAGGAGCTCGACACAAGGCAGCCACTCGGAATAATCCAGCCGGCCTGCCACACTGCTGCTGTTTATTGTCATGCGAGTGTGACACAGACAGTGGGAGTGTGCAAAAATAGATTCTGGGCTCGCTGTGTTCTTAGAAACCATTTCCACCACATTGAGAAATGTCACAATACATATTTAAATAAGAATTTTTTCAACCCAGTTCATTCACTCAGAAACACACCGAGATATAGATGACATCCCTGTAGTCTAAAAACCCAGGGCAGTACATGTTTACAGATGGAGACCGGTGTCACTGCTGCTGTTTGCTCACTCCTGTCGAAGGCTCTGGTTACAAACCAGGAATCTGAGAGTCAGAGAGACACTTAACTGAAAACCCGTCAATGTTTTTAAACCAGAAAACTGAATGCGCCACCTTCTCCTTACTTCACGAGTCCTACCTGCATTATTCACTGAGGACGTTTCCTTTTTCCGAGATTATTTGTGGTCAAATGTTTATTTATTTAGGTGTTTTTACGTTTGCAGGAACGTGAAGCAATTCCAACGATGTGACCTCACTCTACCTTTGAGACCTGGCTTGCGTTTCAGCAGCGTGGACGTTATGTAAGATTCCTTCTGGGAACTGAAGTCGTTCTTGTTGTGTCTATGACAAATGTTTGTATAGTGTTGCTCACCGGTGTCTCCAGGAGGACACCGGTGTCAGAATGTGTCAGTGCTCAGTCAGACAGGCTGCCCCGCTCATTTCCAGGCTGCCATGGCGTGGACACGCTCGTCACTCCGTCTCCCTCTCTCTCTCAATTCCAGCGCGGTAATTTTGGCCCTGACGTTGGCCCGTTAAAACGTCTCCTCTGACGTTGTTGGAAGGATGGTGAGGTGAGGGGGGGCGGGTGGAGAGCAGATATAGGAGTACGTACTCAACTCCCTGGAGTCCAGACACTTCTCTAGTGGCAACAAGAGGAAGAAGGTGTGTGGCTCTAGAGGCCTCATAGGCTGGTTTCACCCAAACCTCAGTTAATAGGACGTGAAGAGGAGGAGATGCTGGCTCATCTGGGCCACTGTCCCTTGACTTTCCCACAGGTACGTGCTGTTTGTGCGAGAATCTAGTAAAGGGGTATATCACTTTGACTTATTCACTGACAGATGGTTAAATATGACAGGAAAGCAAGTTGATAACACTCTTACTTAATGTTGAGGAATTGATTTTCATTTAACTGTCTAATGCTCGTTTTCTTTCTGTACAATTGTGCAATCTTGTTACAATGTATATATTCTTTTATATCTTATATATCTATTGTCTATCTCATCTCATTTTATCGCCTATCGTCTATCCTGTCTCATCTCCTCTCATCTCATCTCATCTTCTTTTGTCTTCGGTCTAATCTCATTTCATCTTGTCTCATCTTATTGTCTATTGTCTATTGTCTATCGTCTATCTTATCTCATCATCTATTGTGTATCGTTTATCGCCAATCTCATGTCATTTTATTGCCTGTCTTCTATCTTGTCTCATCTAGTCCCATCTCGTTTCATCTCATCTCATCTCATCGGCTATTGTCTGTCCCGTCTCATATAATCATCTATCGTGTATCGTTTATCATCTGTCTCACCTCATTTTATCTTATCATCTTTCATCCATTTCGTCCATTTCTTATTTTCAATCCTTTATCGTCGATTTCGTTTTGTCTCATTTCATCCTCTATCTTGTCTTGTCTCATCTTGTCTCATCTTATTTCATCTTCTATCTCGTCTCATCTCATATTAACCTATCTTAACTTGATCTGGCTTTTTGTGTGCTTTTGTATGTTAAGGCGGGTTAAGGGTCAAAGGTAGCCATGCTTTTGGTAAGTCAACATCACTTTCAGATGTTCGCTAGAAGAACAACAAACAGGTTCAGCCTCTCCTCCCACGCTTCTGCACTCTGACTGAACCACCGCTCGAACCTTTGACGTCACTCTCACCACCACATCTGTCCAAAGGTCCCCGCGGACCAGTGTGGCTCTCATGTCCCGTAACACGACATCCATCTCCAGGTCCCGATCTCAGGAGAACCGGCTCTGAGTGGGAAGGCCTCACATTCCTCCTGTGGCTTTGCACCGCTCTGTTTTTCGCTCTCCCTCTCGCTGCCTCTATTTCTCGTACCTCTCCAAGACATTCCAGATGTGGGCCAGCTTGGCTACAACAGCTCCACTCTACCTCCAGCTACTAATGATAAAATAGAGCAGATTTTTACGTTACCACCGCTGAGTGCGTCCTTCTCTGCTGCTTTTCAATTGGATGACAGCTACTATTGTTCTGGGATCTCCACCCTGCAGGACACAGGCGAGAGATTACACTGATTTCGTGGCTTTAAAATGGGCTTGTTTGTTTTGAGGAAGAATTCAGTTTGGGGGTAAGGAAGATGGAGCTGGCTGGATTTCACGTGGCTGCTGTTAGAAAAATGCAGGGGTGAAGCCAACTGAACACAGGGTGTTAATACAAAGTGGTTTTACTTCAAACACTATCAAGAAAATGGCTCTTTTGTTTCACTGGTGGATTAAAATGTCATGAGTTAAACTGTTGCCTTTAGTTGTGAGGCTGTTGCAGGTCTTGCAACATTTCCGGGAGGGAGTAAAAAACATTTGTTTGTACTGTTGTCTGACCTCGCACCGGTTTAAGGTGAAAGTCATCTGGAAATTATTTTCACAAAGAAAGAATCTCAGTGATGTTCTGTGAGGGAACAAGTTTGGGCATGTGTCGGCTCGGCCCGGCCTCCGTCCAGATCCGATCACTTCATTTAGAAAAAACGAGAATGCTTTAAAAGGCTGACAGACAAAAAACAGAGGGATAGAAAGAGGGTTAGAGGGGAATGTATCTGAGAGAGGCAGGGGAGTGAATCATTTCCCGTAGTTATCTCCTCATAAAGGCGGTGTTATCCTCCCCTTCCTGTTCTCTCTTGAGACCCAAACACAGCCCAGGTAACACAAACACTGTGGATCTCTGTACTTGCAGGCACAGGGACAAATCGTTCTGCTTCGTCCAGGCCTCAAACCCCGTGAAGGATGACTGAGGGAGACGTCACTGTGCTGTCGTTCAGATCCACATCTCTGGATCGGTCCAGGCAGGAGCCCCGGACACTGACCAGGCTCTACTGCCAGAACGGAGGCTTTCACCTGAGGATTTTACCTGACGGCACCGTGAGTGGTGGGAGGCAGGAAAATGATACCTATGGTGAGGAAGAAATCTACTTTTCCTCTTCTTTTTGATTTGCTGTTTTAGTTCAGGATATGTAGGATATGTCTTTAAAATCGAAGGATTAAGTCCACATAATGTTTCATACTACTGTTAATTATTTTGACTTTTAAAACTTGATGGCTAAAGGTCTTCATGGTTGTTAAAATAATGAGAAACAAAAGAGAAGAGGTATGAAGTTAGTAAAAATGGAAGAAAGCGAAGGGTCATGAATCAGGAAATTGCTTTAAAGAACTGTTTATACTCTTGAGCAAGGCATTTGAACCCAGTGGTTCTGGTAAAGCTGCTCAGTGAGTTTAATCATGAGTAGGCTGCTCACTGTGTGTGCACAGGACCTGAAATATCTATCTCAGGATAAAAACGATGGTTAAAATGGATTTATGTTGTTGTGTGTCATTAAATATTGAGCAGTGTGGTACGTTTGTGTTGCAGACATCCTCAGGCTGAAGGCTGTGAGTGTGGGAGTGGTGGTCATCAAGGGGGAGGTGACAGAAAGGTACCTGGCTATGAACCAAAACGGACACCTCTATGGATCTGTGAGTTTTTACATTTTGTGGTTTGAAACCTCATTTTCGGATGGAAAGACCAAGTGCCAAACATGGCATTAATGACATGAGACCCTATTTCTCTTTGTGACTAATAGTTTCAGGAGCCTTTTTATCCAAAGCTATTTTCATTTAGTCATGTAATATTTTCTAGTTTGTCAGTAATGGTTTAAACTCACAAATTCATGTAGTTTTGAAACAGTTTAGGTTTTTTGCAAAACACTGGAAAGTCCCAGCAAACTGGAAAGTTTCTGCAAAAGTTGAAGCTAAAACTGTAAATCTTCAGTTTGTAAGAAAAAGCAGCTGAAGTCGTTGAAGGGATGAATATTGTACATGACATGTTTTCAAATACATATTTTCTTTCAACAAATTATCCATGAAAATAATTTCAAAAACTCTAAATATTAATGACCATTATTTAACTCCATAAAAAGAATTGAAGAGTGAAAACACTCACAGATATTTGGCTGGAAAGAAGATTTATTTGAGGGGAAAAACTGAGCAGAACAATTTTATTGTTTTGTTTTGTTCAGCTGGCAAAATCTGAGACACTGAATGATTTGATGTTCTTTTTATTGCAGTACATCTGAAATGTGGCTTTTTTTCTAAATCTTTGTTTATATCTTGTTTATACTAATTAATATCACAATAACCAGATGGTAACAGTCACTTGTTAAACATTAGGTCAGAAAATGTTCCATATGGTTGAAGATGAAAATTCAAATTCTGGTCACATATTAAATGTTGAAAAAAGAACCACTTAATCCAAATTTTATTAGGGTCAAATGTTTGCATTAAAATAATGAAATCAGTATTGTCTCAATGTTCTAATGTAAATTCTTATTTCTATCCAGCACTTCACAGTGTTCACTACTCTTTACTCTCCTGTTGCTGTGTGTTTGCCTATAAACAAATCCCATTTCATTTTCTTGTCTCAGCAAGCAGTGAACGACGAGTGTTACTTCCTGGAGAAGTATGAAGAAAACCACTACAACACGTATTGCTCTCAGAAGTACAACTGGTATGTCGCGCTGAAGAGAAGCGGCCGACCCAAAGCGGGACCGGACACACACCGAGGTCAGAAGGCCATCTTTTTCCTGCCGAGGGCTGCAGGCAACATGTAAAGCAAGACGGTACAGGAAACGTGGACACGCTCAACATGCACATTTATAGTGAAATGTTATGTGAGGCTGGGGAAGCCTGAGGCAAACACATAATACTGTTTCTACAGTTTGTTTCCATATAAATAACCTATAAATTAGTGTTTTCCACTTATTTAAGCAGGATGCATATGATCTGACTATTCTGCTTCATGTAAAGAGTTTATACATGGTTATATATGCCTAATATTTTCTGACTATGAGCACATATACACCCACTCACAGCAGACAGAACATGTTTGTGATATCAGTGCATGTCAGTCCTAATAGATGAGTGTTTACTTTGAACCCTGGTATGAAATACCACTGCTGGGAGACAGCGATGCACCACTTCTACTTAGTTCCACAGTTGGTTGTGTCTGGTATAAAATAAACATTAAAACAGGAAAAATAAAGATATCCACAATTTGGCTTCAAACTCAAGTAAACAAAGCACATAGTTTTTGAATTATTCCAGTAGGCCAATTGCAGTTGGGCCTTGTAATTTGCTAGAGCCTGTTTCTATAACCACTTCTGTGGAACGTTAGCATCTCTAAAAGCTCATTTTATGAAATCAGACAAAAATAGATTCCTCACTCAATATGAGAAACTTCAAGACTAAAATTTCTATTATCAGTGTCCTCGCAAAGTGTTAAACCCGTTAACGTCCTGAAAGCAGCACCACACTTGTTTGTAGCATCATTAGACATGACAACATTATATTATTATTATTATTGTTCCTATGTGCCGAGGTCATCTGACAGTCTGCAAGTGTAGCAAAGCAAATGTGAAGACTTTGTTTCAGTTGTCAGTGAACTTATTGTTGAGTTGAACTTTCTGTCGTGATCTACAGAAGTTACACAAACTATCCTTCACTAGGCATCATCGTCCAAAACAGATGTTTCCACAAGTTTATCTATTGCTCTGCATTTTGTTGGGATCATAGACTGTGTGCAGATGGACAATGCATCTACACCTCCCCCCACTATCCAGAAATAAAGCTACATTTTCCCAGTTACAGACGTATACAGAATTGGAAGTGATACACACGCTAAACCAACCATAAGTCAGTCTCAGCTGTCAATCATGACGTTACACACCATTTATATAGCATAGGATAATTATAACTAAACTTACTGGGAAAATGAGCAGTTGCACATACATCAGTGTGATAATAACGACCTAAAATGACAGAAACCATCTTTAAGAAAAATGTATATCAGTTTCAAGAATGTCCATTTCTTAAACATAATTAATATAACATGTACTTTGGACTCTCATCCCATCCTTTAACATGGAGAAGCAGGTTTATGACCTTTATACTGCAGCCAGCCATCAGGTGGCTTTGGCCTCACTTCTGGGGAGCGTCCATCTTTACAGTCTATGGAGGAAACACATGTTGCTGTGACATTATACTGGGTTGAATTACTATTGTGAATATTTATATATAACATGTTGCTGCTATTGCTAAGTTTTAATCTCACTGAACATTGTCATGAATATTTGAAGAATAATTTGTACATATATATATATATTAAGGTAATGCAATCACCTTTTCTCAAGACAATGTTAAAAAAAGCAAAATATGCATCATTATCTGTGAACAAATAAACTGTTTGATTTGCTCGACCTATAGACTGTGATTATTGTTCTTTGATCCTTGTACATTCATACAATTAAATGAATATTTATTTGTGTGTTTCTGACAGAGCATATAAACATCTGGTTCTAATAGTAAATTAACACTCTTACAGATGTTTACCAGATGTTTATGTTACTCCTTTGGACACAAAACCTTGAAAATAGTGTTTGACCACTAGATGGCAGCATAGCTTTAGGTTCAGTAGTGTTGTCACTCAGGCTGGCACTGTTTAAGTCTCGGTTTATTATTAAGTCCCCCAATCCCATTCTGAATAAATCACACGTGAAAAAACACATCAAGTGTATATGTTTGACCATCTTTACATGAGAGACACACATGTCTATGGTTAAAAGTGGAATACTATACTATACCATTCCATGTAAATAAAAAACATGAGATAAATAAACAAACACAAATAATCAAAACATGATTCTTAGGGTTACGTTTATAACCTGACATTATTTTTTGAAATATAAAATATAATATAAAATCTTCAAAAATGTATTATTACTTAAACCAGGTCCTCATATAGTACAGAATCAGCAAATAAATAAAATAAATACAAATAAGGCATAACATTAAGAAATTGCAATTTAAATAATGTAAACAATGTAAATTTCTTTATTAAAGAGAAGGTTATGTAACTAACAAATGTGTCAGTGTCAATTTCCTGAACATGACAGATTTCAATACTGAGACACAGTTTGTCAACCACTCAAATTATTATAGTGTTCAGCAGTCTTGTGCAGGACTGTTTTGTGAAGTTATCAATCAAGTTGAAGACTCTAATATCCTTTAAGAACAACGTATGTGCAGCATGGCTGATTTAGGAGCCTAACTTATTTGTCTTTTGTCTTCTTCTGGGTAACATGCACTGCAGCAGTCGCCATGAGAAAGTAAAACCTTAATGATGTTAAACATGATTTAAACGTGGTCACTTTGTGAGTCAAGAGAAAACTACAACTCACAGTAAGAAACTACAGGCATGGCAGCAGCAGGTTGCTTATGTTACTGTTGTACACACACATCTGAACTAAATGTTCATGGTCTGGCCTCTTGTACCGAGCTGTGACGTTTACCTGACAAACATCTAGGGCTTATGGGTAATGGAGTTTGATAAAACCCAATAAAAAGATCACCTAGTACTTAGCCTATAGCTGGTGAGACACTGTTGATGACACTCTTTTAGGAGAAGTTTTCACAACCTTCAATTTCAACTTGTAAATCCGACACATGAAATACTTCAGATATAGAAATCGAGAGCTTTTACTGAACCTTTAATCTGAATAAAATAAATCTAGTTTTCATTAGCTTCGTGATTTTAAATTTTGCAAAAATCACCGGGGTCATTTGGGGGCCTGTGTGTGATTGGCCCCTGAGCAGATGTTCACTTTGCCTGGCTATTCATTCATCCTCCATCCACCAGCTTCAGTGAATACCTCCTGCTCTCCAGCTGAAATGATTGTGACCATAAAGTTGTGACAGACGATACCAGCGAAAAGAACTCCTTTCACCCCAATCGAGCATTTTTCACTACATTTTTGGAAGCAGCGACATTCTTCTTCTAATCGAAAGTTAATGTCAAACGGCTGAAACAGAACATCGGCCTGAAACGTTGTTTTAGAGGCGGCTGTGCCAGGAAAAAGATCCTGGAAGAAACTCTGGAACGTGGTTTGAGATGTTTGGGAGGAGCGGAGCTGATTCATGGCTCCAACAAAGTTTCATATTATTGTGGGATTTTAAACAGCGTTGGCAGCGATCAGCGCAGGAGGATTGTTACTTTTTCCGAGTAAGAAGAGTGTGAAAAATTACTGTTACAAATTAAGCAATACTTCTGTGTTCTTCCGCTACAAATGATCCAACATTTAATTGTACTAAACCCTGGTTCCTTTTAAAGATATAAAACAATTATTATCATCTTAAACAGCTAGGATATTAAAACATTGACATTCTGCATGATGAGTTTTGCTTTCGATGTTCTATCTCATTTTCTGATCATTCTTTTTTGCCGCATAAATGCAAAGCTTGACACATAATCTTTTTCTAGTAAAAGGTCTTAGTTCATCTACCACCTTCAGCTTGCTATTAATCCTATTTTTACTTTTACTCTCTTAAAAACTAACAATTTGAACCCATTGGAAGGAATAGTTGTGAAATTCATCTTTAGAACATTGGCTTGTTTAAAAGAAAGAAGAATTTTAAGAAAATAGTTCTTCCTCGAAAAGGCCCAGGTCTGTTCGAAAGGTCAAACAAACAAAAAAATTACACAACCTCTCATTTACAGGAGGTTCTCTCTCCTTCTGTTCACCAGACCACATGAACCAATACAACACAAGGACACACACACACACACACAAGCCTGGTTGGCCGTTGGCCTGCAGGGCTGTGCAGGGCAGGAAGGGAATCATTCACTGTAAACTGAACAAGGACTAGCTTCCTCTGGGAGTCCCCTAGCCTGACAGCAGCCAAGATCCATGCAACACAAACCACTCTAGCAGACACACACACACACACACACACACACACGTGCAGAACAACACGCACACACCCAGGAACTGGGACACATTCTCTCATCTGTTACTCGTCTCCCTTTCCTCAATTCCGTCTTTCTTTACTCTCCCTTCCTGTCCGTCTCTCAGTTTCCAGCCTGCTATAACCTCCCTCTCTGTCTTATTGCTTTCTCCTCATCATTTTCTCCCCAACGTCTACCCCTCTATCTGTTTTTGTTCCTCTCTGCTCTTATCCTTCTGTATCTTCTACCTTATCTTCCAGTATTTTCTCTTTTCTATGCATTCACAAATGTGTATATGTATATATTTCCTTTTTATTATTTCCCCAAACTTTCTGTTTCTCTACATCTTTCTTCCACTTTCATGAGAGATGAGTTCTTAAATGTGAGGTCTCAACAAACTTCAGAAAAGTTTCAATTTAAAGTTTGTTTTTGAAGCCAGTCTTAAAAGAGGGGTTATGTCAAGCTGCTTTCAGACGGGCACTGAAGTCCGATCATTTTCCTGAAATTTCCGTACAAGTCGGTATCTCTTGACCTTTTCTGGAACTTTTCTTACCGGCCTAGTAAAATGTCTAGAAAATAAAGAGGTGAGGCAAACAAGTGAGAATACAGTAGGAAAATGTTCACAGCAAGTAAGTGGATGCATTCGTGAACTTGTAAACAAAAAGAATCTCAGGATGAAAAAGAGGTGCCATACACGTAGAAGACGAAAATGGTAACATGGAAAGACAACGAGATTCGAGAGCTTTTGGCGGTAAGGGTCGACGCCGGTGTCGATGTGCTGCAGATAAAAATGTGATTCCTGCAGATGCAACTCCTGGCTCAAATGTTTCTGACAATTCCCTGTTGTCAGGAACGTATCTGACCCGGACAATCTCCTGCTGCGTTGTTCGTATGTGAAAGGCCACCTCGGAGAAAGTCCAAACCAAATGGTCCAGAAATGTTCTGGAGCTCGCGTCTGAAAACAACTTTATTGATTGTAATGCTTCTTTAATCACAAGGCTCTTCTCCATTAAACGATCCAGTGGGCGAAGTTGTACCAAATAATCACAGATGATGAAGAAGTGACTGAAATCCCCCCCCTCAGCACTCTGTCGCTCTCTTCCTGTTCAGGTGGCTTCACCATGAAAACAGAGATGCTTTGTCAACATTACTGTATGCATGCTATTCCCTTCAGTTTTCTCATACACACACACACACACAACACACACACACACACACACACACACACACACACACACACACACACACACACACACACACGCACTGTCAGGAACGGAAACAGAGGATGCATATCCGTCAGCTGATCCAACTGGATATGCTGACATTGGTCTCCCCATCTGTTACAGCTCTCCAAGACGACGGAGAGGAAGAGAGCGGCAGATAGTGGGGGACAGAGAGAGCATGAGAAGGAGCCTTTCGACAAACCCAGGGATTTTGCCCGGATGCTTGTGGTTGGCCCTGCAGCAACTGTTTTTCTAATGCACGATTTGTGCTGGATAGACACATTCTGAAGGGGCTCCAAACATGCAGCTTTCCCCACTGAGCGAGGGCGAATGGCATTTGTCAACCAGTAGACTCTTTAGGTCTCAGCCACGAAATTCTCTTGTTTGTCAGCAAATAAGAGAAGAAGAAGAAGAAGAAGAAGAAGTCGGGGTACAGCAGTACCAAAAAGTCCTGAGAGAAAAGTCTATGTTTCTTTGGTGTGATGCATGTTGGACTAACACACAAACAACAATTCCCTCTCAATGCCCTCACAGTCAGAGGGTTCTCAGTTCAGATCCTAGTTTGGCTGAGGTTGGACGGAGTCTCCAATTCAACTAACTTTTGGGTGGAATCCAAAGAACCCACAGAAAACGCACACAGGTGTGGAGTTAACATACAAACTCCACACAGAAAGGGCCCCAGACCAAACCTGGGTCTGGACCTCCTGCTGTGAGGCGACAGTTACTCCTGCAGTTGAGTAACTGTTCTGTTTAAGTAATAAGTGATATTTATAGATGTAATGATGTTTTAGGATAATGTGATGGTTGATCTGCTGACAGACTGGTATCGTCAAAAGTGTTGGAAGAATCATACAAAAATGATAACTTCCACTATACATTCACAGTGCTCTCTCTCTCTCTCTCTCTCTCGTTAGTACACACACACACACACACACACACACACACACACACACACACACACACACACACACACACACACACACACACACACACACACACACACACACTCAGCTTGTTGAGACCGGAAACTGGCCCGTCTTCTCAGCTGTGATGTCTCACATAGACAAATACACTCTCACACACAGACCAACTGCAGCGATGACGCCTGTGATGGTCCAAAATATCCTGACTGGAAGAGTTGGGCAATGAAGTCAAGTCTTGTTCTTGTTCTTCTTGTTCTTCTTCTTCTCATCTCGTCTTTTAAACTTCCTGAACACAATTTACCCTTCGTACACTTACTCCACCAGGAATGATTCCAAACACAGAAACACAGATAATCATTTAGATAATGATAATGATGGTTATTATGACTACAAATAAGTAAAAGAAGGAGAGTATCACAGCTCTGAATATTTTTACTTTTATATATATCACAAATAAGGAAACATTTTTTCATTCTCATCTATTTTGATACTAGTGTTTTTAAGATCTCAATACGTCTTCATGACTCAGCACCTGCTGGGATTTGTAACAATAACTCAGATGTTTCATTCATTCTCTTCTACGTCAATGAAAAAAACAAAATCTTAAAATGAATGTAAAAAACAAAGAGTCCGTTCCTGTTACACAGAAAAACGTAGGCACGACTGCATGTGTGTCAAGGACATGATGCAAAAGACATTACAAATATCCTCTTTCCATTTTCCTGGAAGTTGTCATGGAATAAGTCTTTTTCTGGCAGTCAATGCGTAAGCAAAGCCATTACACCCACTCTTCTCTGCGTCGCTGCCCAGTCTCCACTCTGGGAAAGAAACGTCCAAGTTTAACCTCTTATCGCTTCCTCTTTCCTCTCCCCTTCCTGTCATTCAGAGCATGAAATGATAAAAGACAAAGAAAACAACTTGTACAGCTGAGGGGAAAATAGATATCTGAACAAACAACCCGGGCCTATTTATGGTGAATACCTCGCATTCCGCACACCGTAGATATGTCATACTGTTTTGTTGTGGCTGCGGCCGTGTCACTGCAGGATACCGTGGCTTCCTCCCTCTTTCTTTCTATCCAGCTCACTCCCCCCGTTTTATTCTGCCCCTGCATCCTCTCCTTTCTGTTTTTAGGCAACTTCCTACCCAGACCAAAGGAGCAGCTATAATTGTTCTCTCGCTCTCCAGAAAGAATGTCTCAGACATACCAGGCTTTTGAAGTGGCCCATTGTCTGTTGACCTCATAGGTGAGGAGGTGATGGAGGGGGTGGTGGGAGTCGGGAGTAAAGTGAAGAAGAGAAAGAAGTGATGATAAATGAGTGAAAGTTGTCTTAAAAGAAGAAAATAATGCTAATTTGAAATTTGAAGTCTGAAGTCTGGACATTTTCCTGAGATCTTCCAGAAGGGCTAATGTGAGAACCCAAATATCCGAGTCAGTTGCTCGGGAGTGAGACCGTGTGAGCATACAGCAGGAAAATGTCCGGAGAATTCACAGCGAGCGAGGTGGCGTTTTGGTAAAGTTTCTAACACTCGATAAAGTTTCTAACACGCGACTGATGCAAAACTGAAAAAAACAAACAAACAAAAAAGATCGGAAGATTGAAAACATGCACTTACTCTTAGAAGACACTGACCAAGATGCCAACTTGGAAAGACGATGTGATTCGAGAGCAAAAAAAGTAGGTACGTAGGTATGTGTCCAACGTGCTAATAACAAAAACATGTGATTTCCGCCGTGGAATTTATACGTCATTCCTGTGTGCTTTACCCTGGTGCCAGCCTTCGTCTGAATGCTTCAGGCACTTTCCTGTTGTTGTGAACACGTTTAATTTGCTGCGTTTGCTGCGTTCTTCATATGTGAAAGCCAAAATCCAGAAAATGAACCGCCTGAAAAATCCAGACATTTTCCAGCGTTCACGTTTGGAAACGATCCCCGATTGAATTAGTCACAGTTACAACAAGTTCCACAACACAAAGAAGGAAGAAGAAAAATCTGACATATTTAAACAGAGGAAGCTCAAAATAAACGGTAACCTCATCGTTCCTGTAGATATTAGGCAGCGACAGAAATATAGACAATTGGCACAAGCCTTTAAAAAAAACATATCCTGTTAAGTGCACCGTCAAAGCTGAATGCATCTCTGCTTTCCTTTGAGGCGAAAGCGCCACGTGAGCACCGTCCAAAGTGCTGCCCCAGATGGACCGCAGCGCCAGCATGGTTTTATGTTTGATTTATAAGGGAAATGCTCGGAGCACACTCTCAGAGTTGTTTTACAGCCTCATGCTGCCGTCCAGCTTTACCTGCCCAAGGCCCGGGGCACAGGCAGATCTGAGGGGGACAACAGGAGGGAGGAATCTCCTCTTTCTTCCAGCCCCTTTGGTTATTTTCAGGCTCCCTCTGTTCTGGCCCTGTTCTCTTCACTCCACTCCCAACGATTTTGTCTGTATAATTTTACAAAAAATGAGTGCCAAGAACATCTCGCCCGAAATAGCACGTCGGTTACTGTAACATAACAGTGGGAGGGTTCGTCAGCTGTTCAGCAACAAAGCAGTGAACACGACCGAGCTGCACTTTATTTGAAGTTGTCAAGAACACACTGCTGCCTTCTTATAATTTGTTGTACATTGTGGTAAATGTTACTCATGTAATTAAAACAGTAAAAAAGTGTTTCAGTTTGATTTACATGTCTTGTCGTGTCTGAGATCAAAGACAGAGTACTTCTTCTGAGCTGATTAGTACCAGTTACTTCCAAATTAGCCTGTGATAGATTGAGATACTAAAACCTAGTTAAACCTGCAATATCACTTAAGGGCAGCAGACATGAGTTGTAGCTGTAGCAAACATGCTAATTTACACACGTGTCGGCACGGAGCAGCATTAACGTTCATTAGGAATCATTTCTCTGGCCTTCTGGTGAATGCAAATCAAATATTCACTCTCGCTTTTAGCTCAGTTTTGTTCTCTACCAGCTCCTGAGGAAAATGTGCGTCTCTTTAGCTGCTAAATAATCCACTGTGTTCACCAGCTGGCCGACAACTTCATGTCATCTTTGTGTGCTGTTTGTTTACAGTCAATTTTATCCAAATGGGATGCTGATGAGAATTAAGTGAATTAAAACATTGAAGTTGCTGACCTGAAAACTAAAAGCATGAGACCTCGTCCATTTGGCAGCTGTGTCTCAGGGGGACGAGCGGGTTGGTGGTTTGATTCTGTCCAGCCTGCATGCTGAAGTGTCTTTGGCTTTTTGAATGAGATGCATGACGGACTGGCAAAACGCTCAAAATACAAATGCTGTGTGAATGTTTGTGTGAATGAGTGAATGTCAGCTGTCATCGAGTAGTCCACTAGAGAAGCAGTGTGCAAAGACAGTCCGTTTACCCTCCTCTTCTAAAAGGCTCTTATTGGCTGATCCTCTCTGTGGGTGAGTCACTAAGAGCGATAACTTATTGATTAAGATTGATTACATTGATTATAAAGTCAGGAAAAGATTGTGGTTTTTGATCCCATCTTTTGCATCAAGTAAATGTTGAACATGATCCTCCAGTAAACTGCGTGTGTGTGGGGGTGTTATGAGGCATTTAGCAATCATTGAAAAACATTTTGTCCAAACAGCTTTTGCAACCATTCCTCCACTTCCCTGTCCTCCTCTTCTTCTTCTCTCCATTTGTCTCTCTCTTCTTCAAAAACGCAAAGTACTCGCTCCTCACACTCTTTCTCACACACACTCACGCACACACACACGCACACACACACACACACACACACACTCCCTGCCATGGCCCAAGGCACAGAGTGTACAGTTACTCATATCCCCAGGAAACGGAGGTATGACATCACCTTATTATCTTCTGTGGGCCCATGGGAAGACCGGAGGGAGAGACTGAGGGAGGGAAGGAGGAAGAGAGAGAGAGAGAGAGAGAGAGAGAGAGAGAGAGAGAGAGAGAGAGAGAGAGAGAGAAATGACAGAATGGAGTCCAAGAAGAAAAGGCAGAGTGATAAGAGGAAAGAAGGAGATGAGATGTTCCCAGATGTGACAAGAGCATCGAACAAAAATGTGATCCCACACACACACACACACACACACACACACACACACACACACACACACACACACACACACACACACTGCTCCATTAAATCTGTTTCTGTCAATCACGCGCACACACATACGCACAAACACACACTGGAACTTCCGTTACATGGTATGTGTTAAAAACAGAGATCTCTGAAAACAATCACTGCGGTCGGGGTAATAATCCTCGTTATGCATGCTCTGAGAAGAGGTCACGTTGAGGAAATAAACAGTGTGCTGGGTTTTATTACTCACACATGACCAAGAATCACTCATGATCGGGGCTGACAGAACACTGGGATCCATTCCTCATGTCCCGGATAAGAAATGTTACTCATATGGGGATGTTGTTTATCCATCAGTGCATTAGTATGAACCCAAATATACTATTTGACCTCCACTTGTAAACTTAATAATGTGTCTTCAACGTTATGAGAAAGCATTCATAATGTTGACTGAGCTGCTTTCAGACGTGTACTGAAGTCCGAGCAGTTTCCTGAAAATTTCCCGGAAGGGCTGCATGTGAGAACTCAACTAGTAAAATGTCCAGAAAATGTCTGAGTGAGCGCATGTGGGAATAGAGCAGGAGTGGGCATGTTTCTAACACATGACAGACGTGAGACAAGACAAATATCTCCGATGAGAAAGAGGCGCCTCACGCGGAGACGTCGATGAAAGACGAGATTCGAGAGCTTTTGATGTGTCGATGTGCTGTAAACAAAAACATGTGATATCTGCAACGTAATTCATATGGCATGCTCCTCCCAGTCGCCATGCTTTGACTGAATGTTCCAGAGAGTTGTGGACACGTCCTACCCTGACATTCTCCTGCAGGGTTCTCTATATGTGAAAGGCAAACTATATCTGGAAAATTGGGTGCCGAAATTATCTGGAATTCATGTGTGAAAACAGATTTGGTAACATACAACATATTGTTTGTGTGTTCATTTGTTTGTCCCCCCCTATTGTCTTTATAGTTTAGAATAGCCGTTCCCCTGCACAGCAACTCTTGACAAGAATATTCTTGTCATGAATAAGAGAACAGATGACTTTTGAAAACTTAGATTACTCAGTCCTGGAGCTGCCATGGATCTCAGTCCTGAAAAGGTTGATTGCCACCACTTCCTTGGTCTGGAAAATGGGGGGAAATGGAGATTTTTGGGAACTCTTTATATTTAGTTTGGCCACATAGTTTCATAGAGATAAATAAAGTACATGCTAAAAGTTTGCTGGTAATAATAAGGCTTGTATAAAACTTCTCTCTCAGCTGACAACACATTAGTCATCCAGAAATATCTTTCATTAATGTCATTTCAGTGGAACTAGACGCAAATAGACAAGTTCACCACCTCCAGTCAATTGTGTCCAAGTGAGTGTGTTTGAATCAAACACAATGAGAGGAAATAACTGTTTGAACACTGAGTCAGTTCAGCTTTTCTTATCAAACTGGGTGGGAAAGCGGTTGGAACACGCCATAATAGCGCTGGCGTCCCAGACACGGTCGCCTGTACAGTCAAATCTGCCTGATAAAGGTCATTTGTCTTTATCTTAATCTTCACTCAGGGTTAAAAAGAACAGCGGGGAAAGTCCCTTCTTACCGGACACAAACTAGCTTCAGATTCCACCCAGGTTTGTGAGTTTGATGGCAGCAGTTTATATAACTGCTGAGTAAATATGTGACATAAACTGCAAGTAGCCTCGTCAGCAATGATAAAACCCCTGATGTTTCCATTCAGGGAGAAGTTCAACGGCTTGAGCATCATCGTGAATACTGAATACACAAATCAATGACTGTACAAAACAGAGTATTGAAACAGAAAACTTAGGAAATGAGCCTGGTGTCCATCCCAAACTGAAGGTCTTTGCACACCAGGTCCGTATTTTTCACATGTTTCTTTTTTTAAATCCATTAACTAATAAAAATCGTCATACACAGAAACCTTGCACACTGAGTTCATTGAGTTTTATTTTTCTGTTTGTTCAGAATATTCGCAGTACAAGCAACGATCAGTGAGGAGGATTTTGTTGTCCTCTCACTTCTTAAAATAAGATTCCACTCCTGAGAAGCCGTCAGGAACAAGGACAATTTCATCGCTTCCAAGTCTATTTAAGGACGCCAGTGGTCCAGTTTGCAAGCAACACAGAGACAGCACATTACATTAAAGGAGACAAATTTCTGTGTTCCAATTGATCCCGAACGGCTAAAACAACTCTCTGTCACGCCTTTGACGGATGCAACAAAAAAAACAGCACATCAAACCTGTTTTCCGAAAACTTAAAAGGGGAAAAAAGTTTCGGAGCTGGTGTGTTAACGTGCTTGACACAACGTGACGACGTATTTATTTATAAACTATTCGACAATGACGAATAGGGACTTGGTGTGCAAAGACCTCAGTGACGTAAACACAGGAGGTTCATCTCCACCAGTAAAACTGAACAAACACTGATGTTGTATCAGATACAAGAAATAGATCATTAACATGTTTATTCAGCCAAAGTAGCTGATTAATAATGCAAAATTTCAACATTCAAGATAAACACTATACAGTTTAATTCCAGAATTAGTGAGGACCCTCACCAATGTTGCGGCACTGTGAACAAAACCTGGTTCCACTATTACAATATTCCCCCTCACTACCACACCTCTGCATATGGCACACACAGGCATTTAGATCTGCAGCAGCCAGCATGGGGAGCAATGTGACCTTTCAGAGAGACAACATGTGGTCGCTCCAGATGTGGAGCAGCAGCACCAGCAAAAACAAGGCTGTAAAATCCAACAAGGGTGAATGTAAAATATGTGATATGTATTGCGACATACACAAAAACTGGGACAAATACAGGGCTGCACAATTAACCGTATAGAAATAGTGATCTGAAATCCCACCTTTATTTATTTCAATCAGGGATATCAGCTGCATCAAAACAAGCGCTCCTACTTTCTAACAGTGAATCTAAAGCAAACCCAAAATGCTGCCTTATCTTTGCCAAAGACAACGTGGTCTTATACCTTTCGTGGTGCAGAGTGACAGAAAACCTGCAGTGAGATACAGTGAATGAGAGAAAAGTGGAGAAATGTCTGTGATACAGACAAATACATTTAAAAAAATGAATGCATACTTTCAATTCTAAGCGAGTGAATCGTGAATCGTTTTTTTTCGGGGTGAGGCCCTGTGACATAACGCTGAGACATAATTGTCTCACGTTCACTGAGACATGTCGTCCAAGCAGCGGCTCAGCATCATAATGTGGCATTAGTCTAAAAATAGCTCCGGGTCTATTTTTAGACTGATGGATGGATGGATGTGACCCCCTCAATGTCACTTAAGCCCTGTGACATAACAGGAGCCAGTGTGCCACAGCAAACCACAATAACGTCTCAGATAGATAGAGAGAGAGAGAGAGAGAGAGAGAGAGAGAGAGAGAGAGAGATAGATAGATAGATAGATAGATAGATAGATAGAGGTCATCTAATGCGTTCACTGTGTTGCTGACCACATTCAGCGTTACAGTTTAACCTAAGCAAGCAGGGCAGTACAACATCTCATTCAATAGTTTGTGTCCACATTCATGCATTAGTGTGTGTGTGTGTGGGTGTGTGTGTGTGTTACTAAATATAGCCTTGTTTCCCTGGTAACATCTGATGTTCCTACCTTTAGCGCCTCGGCACCCATGAACATTTTTGTCAATGAAACTGGGATATTTCTGAACCCATTCAGAAAACGCTCGCTTGCGTGATTCGTAAAATTCCTTCTTGCTCACACTTAAACAGGCGTGTGCACATGCACACACACACACACATAAACACACACACGCACACACATCCTCCACCTCCCAACATGCATTTGTGATCACATAAAGTCAGATACGCTCCGGAGGGGGTGTGTGGAAAAGAGATCCATTATTTTTGCTTCTGCCTGCTGCTTTTGTGTGCAGCTCAGCAGCTGAAAGGGGGCGATCAGCCAACCATAACAATCCATAATGGCTTTTCTGCCTCATCCACAAGTCTAGAAGCGTGCCTCCGGTCGGGGCTATCCCCATGTGCCCCCACCCCCACCCCCACCCAACGTCAGCCCCTGCCGTGCCTGATTTCTGTGTGAGTGTGTGCACGTGTGGATGGGCAGGGACTCTGTGTGTGTGTGTGTTCGTGTGTGTGTTAATGTGTGTCTGTGCGTGAGTATGGGAATTCGGGGCCATGGCTGTGACTGTGACAGCGGAAGACCCCATTGAAAAGAAGTGGAGTCAGCCAGTGCGACCGGGGGCCCCTGAGCCTGTCTGATCACGCAACAACGGGGGCACCGGGCTCCGGACTGGTGCAGAGCTGACTGGTCGGATGTTCTGAGGAGTGGCACAGCAAAAAGATATCTTGTAGCTTTATCGACAATAAATACAGAATAAAACTTTAATTCAATAAAACACGATAATTTTTTTTTAAGTTTTCAAATTATCGTGTTGCACTGAATGTAAAACACTGGCACAGATTTCTCCATGTAGCCTGAATTTATTGCATTTTTTTTGTGAGCAGGATTACTCAAAAACGGACGAGTCGATCTCCATGACATTTTGTGGAGGAGTGGGGCACGACCCAAAGAAGGACCCATTCCATTTTGGAGCGGACTTAAATAAATGGACATCAGCCTTCCAGAGCTTTACGCTGTCTGAGTGCTCATCTAGTTCCGTTGTCACTTGTAATGAGTCACGATTATTCATTGCTGCGTAACGTGAATAAAACTTTAATGCATCACTTCATCCGTGAACTGGATTTGAGTCTGAGTCACGTCCGGTAGATTTCCATCGGGGAATGGTGGTGAAGGCTCCCATGATCCCCTGCTGCTTCATAACATCATCAAACTAGGCCTACTGTTGATTGAGAGATCCCTAGTGGCCAAAGTTACACATTGTACATTTGTGTAAATATGTGTACGCAGGAATATCATACTGATAAAAAAAAGAAATCTACAGACAAAATACATTGCAGATTAATATAAGAAACTATTTATCAGCTTTGATTAAAGGACAGGAAATCATTCCAGCGCCTCTCTTCATCATCTTTAACGACCATCATCTAATACCTCCGTGAATTAATCGCTGTCTTTTCCAGGAAGCATCAGTGTTGAGGCACCAGAGGCTCCACTGTAAGAGCCTCCTCCTTCCTCTGCTCTCCGCTGACCACTCCCGGGGGAACAGCATCCATTTTAGGGAGGAAAAGAGCAATGGAAGAAAGGCAAAATGATGGAGGGGGAGAACAGGAGAGGGAGGACTGAGAGGATTGAGGCTGTGTGTCGGGGTGTAGGGAAAGGGGGGTGGGTGAGCTGGAGAGCAGCAGATGGGGCTGGGAGAGTGAAAATAAGAGGAGACAAGATGAGAGGAAGGGAGGAAAAGAGAGTAGACAGAGAAAAAGAGAGGGAAATCAAGTAGCCATCCGGTGATCATTTTACAGGCGGAGGGGAAGTGTTCCTGGAGAGGGGAAGGAGCCAGACAAATGACTGAATGAGATCTAAGTGGGTGGCAACACAGGCCTATTACAAAGCTATGGGCCTCCACCAGTCCTGCAGGTAGACAACAGGAATTACAGAGGGGAACTGGGACTTACTGGCAAATTTACAAGTAGAAATATCAACATAAAAATCTGACTGTAGCCATCAAATAACTGAGTTTTTGAGTAAAAGGGATGACGTGTTTTGTAGTATCTGTGTATCAGAGTGCAGATACCCGACCCAAACTCCAATTATATTTGGGCTATTCAGGTTGGCTGGGCTGTCTACTCTGTTTTTTAGGCTGCACATGTCTGCAATTGCGGGGAACTCCGGGCTCAGGGTTGGGCTCGGACACAAAGAACAGAATTCCTATCGGGTTGGGGTCAGGCTTGGCTAATTTTCTCTCGGCCTCGGTCAGGTCCGGATAGAAAATTGCCGTCCAGGCTGCACTCACACTCATGCAATACGAAATGTAATGGGTTCTTGCTTGGCCAATGTTCCATGCTTCTAGGTTTCGTGGAAATGTGTTCCGTAGTTTTTGTGTAATCCTGCTGACAAACAAACAAACTTAAGAAAATATAACTTCAATATATCATCGGTGTCTGTTCCCCAGAAAATCACTTCTAATCTGACACCAGTGGACAACGCTGCTGTTTCAGTATTAAAACAATGATCTTACAAGGCTTTGGATAAGTTTTGGTTAATTGCAGGGAATGGTCACGACTAAAACAACGCTTCCTATTGGTTAGAAAACAGAAAACAAACCACTGTCTTTCATTAAAAAGCCATATTATTTTCTTTTTTTCGTTGACTCTCCAACGTCCTCCACATGCTGATCTTTTAGCTATAAACTAACGTCACAGTTTTTATTTATTGCCGCTGAAAGACAAGAGTCAATTACTTCAGCCCCAGGAGGGTTGTATAAAAACATTTTTTTTGACTTGCACTCTTGTTTTTCTTCGGGACATTGTGACCAAATAATCACATTTATATCCCTACCATTGTATTTCTGCAATAATCAGTCAAAAGGGAAACTAAAGAAACTAAATCTGTTTCCAAATTGTCCCGAATGTGAACTCCTGTCGACTTTGCCCACTTGCATTATGTGCGTTAACATGTTGATAAATGTCGTCTCTGCTTTCAATTAGGATTTTTTTCAGTGGAACAACCAAGAACCTCCTGGTGTCCTATTCTCTCCCATAGTTCTCTGATTCTCCATTATTGCAGAAAGCTTCTCCTCCTTCAGTCTCTGTCATAACGAGGCAACTCTGCGTTCCACGTTATAAATGAACGGCCCCCGTGTGTTGATATGAAACATTGAGCGAGTGCTGCGCTTGGAGCAAGGGGAGAAATTTGAGGGGTTTGTTGGAGAGCTGAAGGTTGTAAAACAAAAAACGGCCCTTGCAGGAGTTATACTGTGAGCAAAAAGGCAGATGGCGAGGTGGAGGAGGTGAGTTTACATATGCAGAGGAAGAGGGAATATGAGACAGATGGTCATTTGTTGACTAATTTGTCACCGAGCACCTTTTGCACATTTACACTCCGGCAAGACGTGGCCGAGTAAAGACCCCCGATTTGCTTTTCTTCCTCTTTCTGCACATATGCGGTTCCCCACATCCCCTCTAATGTGATGTTTTTACTCCATGTCAGCACATATAACCATATTTCTTCATGCCATCAACAGGTTTCATGCCCCCCAAAGGCATTATAAATGTCAGCTTCCTCTGAATGTAGTCGATATCGTATGGAACGCTTCCCCTAAAGTTCAGAATCCGATGAAACCCAATGAGGTGTGGTGATGATGAGAAAACTAAGCACCAGGTGTCCCTGTCTCTCCTCTGTCTGCCCTCGCCTCAAAACCCTCACCTCTCTCTCCCTCTCTTTTCCTTCCTCTTTCCCTCTCTCTCTCTCTCTCTCCACCTCCCCCCCCCCACCTGGTCTGCTCTGGCAGCCTCACGCTCCTGGGAAGTGAGTGAGAGATGTTGGAGAGCATTTGGTTTCAATACTAACAGATACCATAAACTTCTGGGGAGAATCTAATAAGGGAAGTGTGCTCTTCCTCCAGCGCGGCACGGCAGAATTATGGCAGGAAAGTATCGGACGTTGTTATTGCCCTTCTACCTGTCCTGTGTGTGTGGAAACTTTTGCAGCTGAGTTTATGAGAGACGCTCGTGCACGAGAAAAGGTCCATGAGACTTCTTCAACTTTTAAATAAAAACAAGAAAGAAAAGCAAAAGCTCAATATCAGATTTACAAGCCGGACAAGTGTATCCGTTTGCGTGTCTGCCTGTCACTGTGCCAATGCTTGTTTGTATCTGTGGTTTTGCTCGTGCATGCATGTGTGTGTGTGTATGTGTGTGTGTGTGTGCATGCATGTGTGTGTGTGTGTTCTCGAGTCCTGTAAGGCCCCTGGTATCCAGCAGAGGAATGCAGCAGTCTCTTGAAAAGTAGTTATCAGCTAATGAGAATTCCACTCGGAGCAGGAAGGAAGGGCTTAGAATGTGTGTCCCTCAGCGAATTGGGGCGAATGTTAATCACGATGCCTTTAAATGCACGCACACACACACACACACGCACACACACACACACACACACACACACACACACACACACACACACACACACACACACACACACACACACACGCTTGCATGCATGCGCACATAGGAGTGTAGCCCGAGCAGAAAGCTGCAGAGCCTGACACATGAGTGGGCGGGAGGGTGTGTGTGTGTGTGTGTGTGTGTGTGTGTGTGTGTGTGTGTGTGTTGGGGGGCTGAAGAGAGGATGTTTTTAAAAACTCAGCTTGGTGTTGTCTTCGTGGTTTGGAACTAATTGGTTTCAGATGTAAATCAGCGCGCACGAACTCGAGAAGGCCTTAATGTTCTCTGCCTCGCACTCCATCTCCCTCTCATAAAGCACCCTCCTCCTCTCTTCTCTGTCTCGATTTCACTTTTTTTTCTTCGTCTTCCACGCAGACACGATCGGTCAGAGCAGTCGCACTTCGTCCTGTTTTCGTGCCGTGATTGCTGGTGTCGTGGAGGTCAAAGCTCCGGAGAGAGAAAGATTTAGATATGACAGGAAAAGCAGAGCTCGCTTTTGGTTTTCTGCAGCTGCCCCATGCATTTTCATCAATGGCCACAAGTTCTCTAGACAACACACTGACCACTACAGTTTGCATTTCCTCCCTGTCTCCCCTTCAATCTGTCTCTCTGTCCGTCTCGCTTTTTCCCCGTTTTTTTTTTTTTTTCTTGCCATGAAGGACAACAGGCCTCTGGAGATCCTGTCCCTCAGGAAGAAAGCAAGAGTCCCCCTCCCTCCTTCTGTTTTTTCATAACCTATTATTTATGTCTGACAGACCTCCTCCAGACAAATGGCTGCCATATGGAGAAAGAAAGACAGAAAGGCAGAGGAGAAGGGAAGGAAGGAAAAAAAGAATCGCTCTGCATCCTATTTCTCTCTGGCCTGTGAGTTTTTCTTCAAGGGTTTTTGAAGCTTGATCAGTTTTTGACAACGGTTCGCGGGCCTTTTGTTATATTTCCTGTCGGTTGCCTCCACATGGATGGCAGCACGAACATGTGAGCTGCCTGACGTCTCATCGAGCTGATGTAGATCTCAATCCTGGCTCATTGTAAAGAGATCTACAGCTTCTGAGGGCTGTAAACCATGACCGCACTCACACCGTGTCTGTGGTCAACAGGGACACATCATTTATAGATGAGGTGGTATTATAATCCGTAGTGGCATTGAATGCACACATAACAAATCAGTCGAAATAATGCTTAAGGAATAACGGCCATGTAGGAAAAATCCACACATGATTAAGTCTAATGAGTCTATTGTCGTGTCTACGTCTCCAGAAGTCTGTTTCTGCACATCCATGCTAAAATAAAGAAAAGATTTCAAACTAAAATAGGGGCTGCTAGCGTTTTCAAACATCTCCATTTTCGCGGCTCTATAACTCCACAGTAGTTTTGACTTTATTCGTTCCCATGACCAAACGTTATTTTCCAACGCAACATTTCCCTCACCTTACTGTTCTTCTAATAAACAGATAATAAAAAAAGAAAGAATATCTCACTTTTGAAATGTATGAACAACAGAGGTGAGGTAATGGCAAAGCTACAAAACCTATTGTGAATAGATGTCTATCTGAACTCCGCAGATCCTCTGTATTTTCTCTGGAGAAGATGTGTGAACGCAAATGTCCGAGTGAGAGCCTCCACAGTTTCCCCCCGGCCCCCTGGTATAATGTCCGTAGAAAGTCAGGAGAATTCGATGTTTGAACTCAGCAGGGGATCCCCCCCGCCGGATTCACCACGAGCGAGTGGGGGGGCTGATAATGCTTTGAACACGTGACAGATGCAAAAATGAAAAAAACGAACAAAATAATACTAATATCTAATATCTCAGTCTCTCAATGTGACACACAAGTAAAAGACCCCGACCAAGATGTCAAGAGAGTTTGTGGTGATGAGAGCTGACGCCGGTGTCGAGGTGCTGTGAACATGATCACATGATCTACGCAGAGTAATCAATACGTCACTTCCTGCCTCTGCCTGCTGTCCCCCAGCTGCTCCACTTCTCTCCTGAATAATGTGGAGGATCTGTTGCTGTTGTGAACGCGCCTTTGCAGAAAATCTCCACCCAACTCTCCGGACTTTACCCGGAGGTCATGACTGAAAACAGCTTATGTCTACACTGAGCTGTGAAAATGTTTTTGTGCTTCCCAACATCACAGGACACGTGTAGATCAGATGAGGCAAACTCAGTCATTATGTAAACAAATGTTCAGCTCCGAACGGATGAATCAACGATGTGGATGCTTAATTAATCAGTCACATCCTCTGGAAACCACATGCTCAGGTCGGACTGTGGTCAGGGTCTGGTCTGAAACACAATTTACTTTGCACTCCAAGCAGATTCAATGCAATCTGACTCATATCAGTTGTTAGTGTGACCTCCCACACTATAGCTGCTTGTGACTGGAGTGAATAATGATATCAATGTGAGAAAAGTTGAACTGCATGGTCAAAACTGCACATAACGGATGATAGTGATATGTGTATGAGTATGAGACACGTTCAGAACAGCAACAAATCCTCCACAGGATACAGGTGAGGGGTGGGGCGGCAGGACGTAACATAATTGGAAGCAGCTTAGGAAAGCCAGTATGTGTTCATTGTTACTGTTATATGTGACCAATCAAAGTGTGGCCCTTTTGAGAAAAGGTATGATGCAACTATGACATCAAACAGGCCAATTTTAACGAATTATTGTCCCCAGAGGAAAAAGGTCAAAACCTATGTGGCTAAAGTCGTCTGCAGCGGTCACAGGTTCGGTTACAGGTCTTTCCCTCCATCCCCCACGTTCACTCTTAACCTGTTCTGTTGATAAAGGCAAATAAATGTCCAAAAACATTTTAACTATAAACATAACTGGGGAAACTTCAGTGTCTCATAGCCATCACACCCTTTGGGCTTTTAAAGACTTGGTTATAAAGGTGTCTTCTCTCACATTCACATCTAAATGTGTAGTTGTTGAGATTTACTTTTAACTTAAATTTTACTCACTTAATCCATCTATTCTTAGTCTATGATATTGTGGATATAAGGCATGTGAACTAGAGATATGTTAAAGAAATAAGAAAGCAACGTTGAATTCTTGCAGCATTTGACTGGAAACCTCGCTCGTGGTGGTTCCCTGTGCCGGCTAAAGGAGCAGGCACCTTAAATAGCATCTCATCCCTTCTTTTTACTATACTTCCTTTGTTTTGCTTCCTTTTTTTTAACATTCGTCCTTCTGCTGCCCCTCGGCTTTTTTCAATGTTTGTCCTTCCTCGGTTATTCTTCCTGTCTCTTCTTCACTGCTCTCTGGAGTCGCTCTTCCTGTCAGAATAAAAGTGTCTCTCATGTCTGGTCCCTGAGGGAGCAGCTGGCCAAGCTAATCCCCGACGGGGGCCTTCTCCTCCTCCTCCTCCTCCCCCTCCTCCTCTTCCACCCGACCCCCCTCCCTACCTCCCTGGATCTCCCTTCCTTCCTTCCTTCCTCCCTCCATCTCTCGTGTAATAGCTCCCTTGTTCCCACCGGACAAAACAGCACCTTTGTGGCCTCTCTGCCCCTCTCTCTCTCTCTCTCTCTCTCTCTCTCTCTCTCTCTCCGTTCCTCTAATGTCACTCCACCCCACCCCTCTCTCTCTCTCTCTCTCTCTCTCTCTCCTTTCCTCTAATGTCACTCCACCCCACCCCTCTCTCTCTCTCTCTCTCTCTCTCTCTCTCTCTCTCTCTCTCTCTCTCTCGGAGTGAAGAAACATTTAAAGCAGGAATAGGGAAATTGTAAACAGCAGGTTTTCGGGGCCTGGAGGCCGAGGCTGAGTCCGGCAGGGCTCAGAGTCCAGCCGAGCAGAGAAGCAGGCCTTTGTTATTGGGGGGATTAGTGAAGGGAGGTGAGGGTTGCCACCTCCTACGCTGTACCCCCCACGCCACCACCACCGCTATAATCACCGCCACCGGTACAACACACCCAGTTACACACACACATAAAATTACCCCCCAAAAAAGTAAACTTCCGGTGCAGTGAGCTTTAAGATGCTTTCCAGGCTTTTAAAACAGAAAAAAGATTTAAAGACGACCACTCCGGTTGATTAATGTGCAAATCAGTATTAGTTGCTGCATTAGTTATACATCATGGCTCTGTAGTCACTTTTACTGTTACAGTAATTTGGGAAAAGTGAGCATCTGTGGATGAATAATAATGAATGAGCCATTACCTGCTGCCTGTCTCCAATCTCCAATTATACCGTTTCCTCTGGATTCATTCTGTGTTATTCCACATTTTACCACCACATGAGTGAGTACATGTTTAACAACCGTTTGAAGAAAAGCAAGTTTACCAAACAGAGAATAATGGCAAACACTGCAGCTGTGGTGGAAGGTGTCCGTGACAGTCGACAGTCAGAGGGTTCAAACAAAAATAAGAAATGCATGAATGGAAGACGTACAACCTCCCAGCTCGATGTCAGAAGAAGACAGTTTGTTTCATGTGCAGAGAAGCTGAGTGTTTGTCATGTGCTGGAGAATTCGGGGCAACACCTCCAGGTGACAGCGCTCCAGATGTCAGAAGGTGCAAAAAAAAACACTCAAAAAAGATTATTAAAATACAGTCAGAACTCAGATCCTTATCTGAGTAAAAATATTTGTAGAAAAAATATATTCAATATGTGCAAATAAAATAAATGTAGGATAACTGATACAGTTGATCTCTGTGGCCCTGCTCCCCTCTGGATTCTAGTCCAACTAATATAAACCATGAGTCCATACGCACAACTAAAGTCCTTGTTTCTCCATCCATTATAAATAAAACTTTATCCTTTGAGGGTCACGGGGGCTGGAGCCATTCCCAGCTGACAATGGGCTGGAGGCGAGGTTCACCCTGGGTGTGGAAAGGTCACCACAGTATATCGCTCATATCCACACACATGGACAATTTTTTTGGGTCTAATCTGCATGTCTTTGGACTGTGGGAGTAAGCTGGAGAACCCAGAGAAAAACCACACAGACACAAGGAGAACATGTCAACTCCTCACCAGAAGACCCAGGAAAAAACTGGATTCAAACCAAGAACATTCTTGCTGTTAGGTGACAGTTCCATTTTGTAAAAAACAAAAACATGGCATTTAAGATTTGCCATGAAAAAAACTTAAATTGTGTGATGCTATGTTGCAACAAGCTGATTCGTTATCACAGAGGATGAACCCAAGTGCTTTGGTCTCTTGGTCTTTTTGTTTTGTATTTTGAGACTATCCTGCTTCTTAACATATGAGATACCTGGTAACATATGGATACAGTTCCATGTCTTTTGATGTCTTGATCTCTTCCCTGTGTATAATGTACATTGTTTTATGGGCTTGGTACGTTTGGGAGAAGAAAAGTATTTTTTTATACTTCCTGTTATCTGTGAGAAATGACTTATTGATGACAATACACTAGCTAGTTAAGTTTGTCTTCAAAGTGTTGTATTACGAGAGTGGTGACTGCACCATAGTCAATGGTCTGCTGCATGATTTTGAGCCATTTCATTGCTGCAGGTGCAACAGATAAACCCAGCACCCTGCAGCACATGTAGAGTTACAGAAAGTTTAGGCACGTATTATATCGAAACTTTGCTTAACAAACACGCAACACGAAATCCGAGCCACAGACAACCTAGGAACAAGAACATACGATAAGAAGAAGATACAGAAACAGACACGTAAAAGAACATGAGCATCTTGCTTCAAAAAACATTTCTTGTGGATTGAAAGTGTAGCCTGACAGCTTTTATTTAAACCCATTAATTAGAAACACAGTAGGTGTCTGCCTTGTTGCTGGACCGTTGGACTGGGGCTCTAAATCTTTACACCATAACGGTTGGGTCTACCAAAGGGCAGTCCGTCAGTACTGACCATTCCTCCTATTTTAACCATCCATCAGTACCTCACTGTAAATCACAAAAAGACATTTCCTGTCTTCTGAAGAAATCCCCAGCATGTGGTTGGAAGGTGTGTGCTCTACAAACACACGTGCGAACCGGTGAGATCGATCAAACACCGCGGCTGGGGATTGATGTGCGCCGGCTGTGGGGAGAATGACAACCTCATGTTGAAGATTCAGCACAGGGCTGGAAATGCAAAGTGAGACAGGTTAGCATCGCTCTTTGATGAGAGATATCGAGTGGCTTTTCCGAGGGTTTTCCTCTCCTCGTATTTTATGTCTCTACCTCGCTCGGCCTCTCTCCTGCCTTCATCCTCCGTCTCTCCCCTGGTTTTTTGCTCTGAACTTTCCATCCACAGTCGGCCTCTCCCTGTGTGTGTGTGCGCTTTGAACTCCTCAAACTGTTCTTTTGAAGGGCAGAGTCGTAAAACGTCCTTTTATGCCGGCCCGGTCTCTTTGATGGGGTTGTCACTTTGTACAATGCTCCATTCTGAGCCTCCGAAACTTCAGACAGGCACGGCCACACCCACACAGACGGACGGACGGCCAAACACGTAGACGGACAGACAAACCAACATCATAAAGTGAATTATGTGAAAGGTGTATGTATATATAATTCTATACATATCTTTTCTATCTATCTATTTATATATCTGCTGCTGTAGAAAGTAAATGTTCGGCATGAGATCAATAAAGTCCATCGTACTGTATCTTATCTTAAATGACAGGGATCCTGGACATATTCACACTTTATTTAACCACCGACCCATAATGTCCCTGCATTTAATTTTCCTCCGGATGCTCTACTCTGATGATGACTTGACGACTGATGATGTGATGAGTGGAACATTAATCTTTGCTCCTGTCGCTTAGTTCGTCCAATTTGGTCCAGATTGAAATATGTTAATAATAACATTGGTAGATTTGGCATGAACTCGGTAAACACATTCACTATTGCCAATGTTCGGGGCAGGAAGAAGTTTCATCACAGAATTCACCGTCCACGTGTCACCATGTATTTAATGGCCTCACAGAACAATGCCATTTACAAAGCAGCGGCTCATGCCTCTTTCTTAAGAAACACATAGGATATGATCAAGACGCTAACTCTCCAGTCAGTTGCCATTACAACCACTGTAGAAGAAGACAATGCAACAATATGATGCAATTCCAAAAGCCCCAGTTTCAACTTAAACGATTAAACACGATGAAGAAAATAGGAAATATGGCATTAATGGACACTTCAGGTTCTTATATAAGGAATGAAACAGTTTCTTTATGTCTGTTTTGCATTTCTGTTTATATATAATGTACAGGATTGAACAGGAGACAGGTGTGGGTAAAAAGGCTCAGTTCAACAGGTCACACACAAATCAGTTCATCAAACGTAATCGAAAACAGGCAAAAATCTCAAACCAGGGAAGTAAGCTTGGGTTCAGATATTGATATACTGGCATCCGGATGGCTAATGACCTGATTTGAAGTTAATTGAACATTGATATCCTTGAACAGGCCATTCAAGTTGTACATTTGTTCTGGACAGGCCTAGTATATAATCCAAAATCCGACATCCTGGCTAAGAGTGTGGGCCGCCGCTAGGCCCCAAACCACCACACATGTTTACCATTGGAGCCTCTGTTGTGGTGTCACACCCTGTGAATAATGCATTCTGTCTTTCGTCACCTGTTGTTTTTTTTCACCCGTGGCTCCTGTTCATTCTTACCATCTGTTTTGTCTTGATTTACTTGATCTTTGATATCGGAGGGCTTCAGTTAAAAAGAAAATACTGGTTTGACACTGTGGTTTTCTTCTTTCTTCTTCTGGCTCTCCCATCATCTCGTAACATTAAACACACTGTAAAGGATCAGAAGTCTGTGCGCTGTCTGTCAAGCTGTCAGTTGCTCAGACTTTTCCTGGCAGCTCCCGAGGAGAATGTCCGCAAAAAGGCAGAATGAGCCCATGGGAAAATGACCTGAAATTTCATGGCGATCAAGCGGGTATTTTGATATTTCTTACACGTGACGGATGCAAAACTAAATGAATACAAATATCCCAGGAAGTAAAAGAGGTGCCATAAACACAGAAGATGCCGACGCAGGTGTCAACTCGGAAAAACAACGAGATTCGAAAGCTTTTGGCGATATTGGCCGACGTCTGTGTGAACAAAACAAACAAAACATTGGATTTCCAGTGGAATCTATGCGTCATTTCCTGCCTCCTGCCTCCTGCCTCCTGCCTCCTGCCTCCTGCCTCCTCCTGCCTCCTGCCTCCCGCCTCCTGCCTCCTGCCTCCTGCCTCCTGCCTCCGACCCAGACCCCTCATCTGACTGTTCCAGGTATTTTCCTTTTTTTATGAACACGTCAAATCTCCTGCTGGGTTTTTTATATGTGAAAGTCAAATTTCTGAAAAAATGTCAGGACCCAATGTTCCAGACATTTTCCTGTAGTTCATGTCTGAAATCTCTTTCCTCTTTGGTGCTCAACGGCTTCTCATTGCTCTTTGTTATGTAATAATTGGTTGTATCATATTTTACATCCTAAAAGCCCAACATTGAGTAGGCTACCGGACTTTCTATTTTTATATAAAACACTCGGGTGTAAATCTCACCTCATCTCTCATTCAGTAGATGTATCCTGTCGTCCAAACGGAGGCCATTACACTCTGGGTTGGGTTTCCTGTAAGCATCCCAACACTGAGACCATCTTTGTTCCATTACAACCAGAGGCTTTTGGGAACCTGACTTTTTCCCAGGATCCCTTTCACCTGAGGAGGAGAACAGCACGGGGACAAAGGGGTGACACAGAGAGGCTGACGGAGAGCAGGAATAAAGTGCAAACACACACACACACACACACACACACACACACACACACACACACACACACACACACACACACACACACACACACACACACACACACACACACAATAAAATGGACACCGGTACAGATATACAGTAGGGTTGTGTTTTAGTCTGGAAGAGCCGTCACTGACATAGACGATGACGCACACACCCACACTCTCTTCCTGATTGGGTCCCATCAACGTATCCTCCTCAGATTCGTCTCGCTTGCATCATGTGACTCTTTTCATGAAGAAACTTAGCGACGTACAATCATATCAAGCCTCTACTGTCAGAAACAGTGTATACAATATACTCCCAGTTTACACTGGTTTTTACATGCCCAGTGTAGAAATGGTCAAACTTTTTCTCATCACTTTTCTTATAGAGACATTATGGAAAGAGATTAAGTTTTGTACGGAGATTCTTTTGGTGTTTAAATCTCTGTTACAAAATGAAAATATAGTTGTGTGGACATGGCCTCAGATGGTTTGGTTTTTACAATGTTCAGACGTAATATCCACAATGTTGGAAAAGTGACAAAGATGGGTGGTCTCAGTCGCTGTTTGCATTTTAGTTAGATAATACTGACACCTGGAAACAACCATACAAATCCCCCATGAAATTAATCATTAATTTAAATAACAATAAGCAAGGCAGAGAATACTAATAAAATCATGCATATTGATGCAGCTATACTTTATATTAATTCTATAACATCAATAGAAAGAGGTTTTTATACTGTTTTATAAAGTAAGTTTAAAACTTCCCTCATACCTTTGAAAATAGAATAAAGTAATTTCACTTGTTTACTTTTATACGACCACTTCACAGCTTTCATAGTGCTTTAGACACTATTTATTTACAGCAATTATGAAACCGGTGGAGGAAATGCATGTTACTTCCTCGGTGGAATAACACATTCAGCTTTAACCTTTACAGCTATGAATAACCCTGATCGTGATGCGTGAAGCTCCGAGGTTTACGGCTCATGATATGTCAAGGTGGGCATTTATGATGTATTTCTTCGCTACCAAGAGTGAAATATTGCTCCGGGACCCGTCTTAATCCTGCGCCAGGAAACCAGCCTTTAAAGAAACAGAATGTTTGTGTGACAGGACCCCGCTAACTTCTGAAATATCCATCACCCTCACATTCAGAGTTCAGCGGAAGCGCTGTCAGGGTTGAGTATGTGAAACAGATTTCTAGGACAAGATCTCTACACAAACATCATAAGGCCTCTGTTAAATCAGTTTGATCAGCAACCTGTTTTCTCACTGAGCATGTCCCCCGTTCTTTTGTGTGTGTGTGCGTGTGTGTGGGTGTGTGTGCGTGTGTGTGTGTGTGCCTCTTCAATAAGAAAGTCTAAGAGGTGGTAAATCACCCCGTCAAAAGTGAGCGCTGTAAAAACATCCTGAGTGCAAAGTGAGACACACACACACACACACACACACACACACACACACACACACACACACACACACACACACACACGCACAAACACTAGAACTGTCCGAGTGAGATGAGTAATAATTCAGCTTCTGGAGTGAAGTGCAGTGAAGGAATGAGATTTAAAGTTAACATCAACATTTTCTTTATCTCTTGGAAACATGATGATGACAGGACGAGTCTGACGGCACATCTCAACAAACCACATCACAACGTTTCGATCTCAAAACCAAATACCAAGAATTTGGACCGTTGATGCCGTGACACCATGCATCATCTGTCCCAAGACATATCAGCGTTTTGTTTTCCTCACCTCGGAAACTTATTCTTTGGTTTCCTGTGTCGGAGGCCCCGCAGCTGAAAGTGCTGCTACACCAGAGAGCTAAATATAACACCGAGACATCTGTGGCAAGAAGGTTTTGAAATCATGCAGATAAAGCGTTTTGCGCAGATGTGGGCTGTGAAAACTTGAATTTCTCAGTTATTCTAAGGATGGCTTCGAGACAGGATGGTGAGTGTATTCAGGAGATGTGGCTTTATTTTAAAAAAGCCATGTGATTCACTGGACTGGAGGCTCTACCTTAATATTAACTTTCTCCCCTGATCATTTCAGACCTGTAATTTGAGTTATGATAGGTTACGAAGGTTCCTTAGCTAGAAAACATAACAAACACATGGGAAAGAGGATAAAGTGAGTAACAACCAATTTTAGATGGTCAGATACATTTAAGGTTGTACCTTAAAAGCAGCTGCTCGTTGTTTTAAACGTTTTTTTAAAAGCGTATTCTCCACAAATCCAGGTCACATATCGTCCAGTAGCTGTCAGGGAGAAATAGGAAAGTGCTGTCAGAGACCAATCACGTCATGGGTCACCGGGTCACACAGCAACAGGCTGCAAGGGCCACAGAGGAAGAGGGAGACACAGAAGTGGGAAAAAAAGCAGGAGGGAAAGGACAAATGCTTATCGCTTGAGTGCCCTCGTGTCGGCAGCGCCATCTCTGACTGTCATCACCTTGAGTGACACGCATCGGGGTTGAGGGGTCAGCAGGGGTGAGGAAGTGTGATGTATGTGGGTGTGTGAGTGAGGAGCTGTAAACCTCCTCAGAGGGGGCAATAAAAGTGGTAATTGCAGGACAGGTTTTGAGCCTGTTTGACCCAACGGAGCAGGAGTGTCTCATCTCTAGTTATAGTCTGTTAAGATTATAAAGTGAAGCAAAGTCTTGGTGGAAGTGTAAAATGCTTCTTCTGTTTCCTGGGCCATTAGGATTTAATATCTCAGCAGCAGGTTTTTTCATGTGGGCGGTGGAAACTAAGGCCAAGATAACGCAGACCACCTACAAGACAGAAAATAAACAGATGACTCGCATGTATGCCCTTTGGAAAATTTTGACATGAATTGAATTTGCACTTTTACTTTGTCGTGTGGAAAAAACAACTCAAAAGTTCTAGCACGTGCATTTTAAAAATTCACCATAACAATTCAGAATGTTCACATAAAGTGTTATTACAATAATGCAGAGAGCAGCTTTTTCCTCTCAGTTTTAACCTTGTATCTGCATCACATTGTCATTAATCATATGAAAGCTTTGCAAAAAATCTCAACCTGTTGTATTTTAACACTTTTAGGTTGTTAAGTTGTTTGTTGCAACTTCTCAAACTTGCTCTGTGATGACTGGTTTTGTTTATGAGCTGATAGAGCTGAGTGATATGTCCAATATCAAGATGTAAATGGCCGTATTAGTCGATTATTGACAATTATCGCAAATAAATGTCACATTGTTATGTCTTTTAAGTTTAAATACAGATTTTTGCTCCTGAGTGAATGCTGTGGTTTTAAATTCTTCTTTATGAGCAGAGAATGACAATTATAAGTTAAACGTCTGCACTGTGCTTGCATGATGCATAAGCAAAATACTGATTTATGTGAAGTAGCATTGACTCATTGTTTTATGTTTGAAAGTAGAAATTTGGTGTTTAAAAAACAGGAAAATGGTCGTCTCCAAAAACACTCAAAAGACAGATTTCAGCTTCATGCCAGTGGCCAAAATGGCAGGAAATAATGACATCTGAAGGGACATTTGGTCCCATTGAAGGTGGATGTGAAGGCTGCAGGAAAGGAAGGAAGCAGTAGTGTTAGAGGTTGTGACTGTACATGTTTGTACATACATTATCTGTGGATCTATATGTGTGTGTGTATTCGCTGCAACGACAGGAAGAAAAAGAAAGAGGAAGGAAAAGAAATTCCCCTGAGGCATTTTGACACTCGGCTTGAAGCTTCATTAGAGGACAAACAGTGGATGAAGGTGGGCGGGGGATGGTGAGTGGACGTGGGAGATGGTGTGAGGGACAGAATAGAGGAGAGGTGGGGGGCAAGGCAGTAGGTGGGTGGTGCGAGCGTTGTGAAAGGTTAGGCTACTGTTAGTCGGGTGGGGGCTGCAGAGGAGATTGGAGGTGAAGTGAGGGTGTGACTGACACATGGATAGAGAGACTAGCAGTGGGTGGTAGGAGGTGGCAGGCAGACAATAATGGTGGCAGGATGCGGGTGTGCTGTGCTGTGCTGTGTGTGTGTGTGTGTGTGTGTGTGTGTGTGTGTGTGTGTGTGTGTGTGTGTGTGTGTGTGTGTGTGTGTGTCACTGGAGGCTATGCGAAGTCTCTATGTTGTTTCAGGTGTCCACACACCCCCAGCCAAGCAGCAGGCCCTGGAGGAAGGACTGGCAGCTCATTAGCCTGATCAAAGACTCCACTTCCCCCTCTAGTTTAACACACACACACACACACACACACACGCACACGCACACACACACACACACACACACACACACACACACACACACACACACACACACACACACACACACTGCTCTGTTTACCTGGCTAATCCGAGGTTAATCTGCTTGATATGCAGGATGTGGGGATCAATTAAGGGAATGAAGGTGTGGTGGTGGAGGGAGGGGTGGAGAAGGAGGAAATAGGAATGTCTCATTTCCAGGTTAATTATGCAGATTCTTCTTCTGTTACGTTAAGGATTGTTAAAGAAACATGCAGAGTGTTTGGTTAAGAAAGGAATAAATAAGCATTAGGTTGTTTGCTGGTGACAGGACAGTATTTGTGTCATTTGCTTTCTTATAATGGTCATAAAGAAGAAATGTTTCATTAAGTTTATGTGTGAGCTTGTTTGCCCAAAAGTACAAATAAAATTCCTTAAAAGTTGTGTGTGTGTGTGTGTGTGTGTGTGTGTGTGTGTGTGTGTGTGTGTGTGTGTGTGTGTGTGTGTGTGTGTGTGTGTGTATATAAGCTTTTAAGGAATTGTGGAAATAGAACATAGAAAATAAATATATATATTTTTTAAATACAACATATATAGTATACTATAATATTGTTTACAAAGAACAGACATATAATAAATGTTGTTCATGTGACAGTTGGTATTTCACTACAGTAACAGAGAGAGTTTATATACCAGAGGAGAAGATGATACATCAATAAGTAGAATGATCCTCAGTAGAGCTCATGAAAACGCTAAAGGCCCAACAGTCGCCTTGAATTCAATCAAGCCGCACCAAATTGCACACATTCAAATTCACAAACATCCGGAAAATGTCTTGCAATTTTGGAACAGTATTAATTAAAATTAATCAATACTGTTCCAAAATTGTTTCTCAGTGATCCTGCTGAAAGTCAAACAGCAACTACAACACACATATATTAACCCCCTTGGTGTGAGTGAAGACAAAACAATATTCACAACTACATCATTGTATAGTATATAATTACATACCAGTTTTCCCATTCACCTGTCTTAGTCTGGCTGGATGTGATCACACCACATCCACCTGATGTCGATTCATTTTAGTGAGAATCCCATCGTGTAAAAATAGACCCCATAGTGAAAAGCATGCTGTTTATTTTCCTTTCCCATTGAATCGGATCCTGATTCATATCCTGTATCGCCTGAGCCCGCTCTCGGAAACCGACCACCTCCTCATCCATCACAACAAAAGAGCCGGTGAGTCAAAGCATCCCTCTTGAGCCACATCCTCTCAGCTCAGGAGGAGATCTGCTGATGTTAATCAGAGGCGTGTGAAGCACAGTCACTGCGCTCACATCTGGACACAAACACACACCGACTCGTAAAGGAGACATCTGATTTACATACACCTTCACGGATCGTAAACATAAATTCCTGTTATAATCTTACAGTTTAAAACATCTGAGTTAATTTGACAGTTTCAGATCATTAACCGTGAGCCGTGCACCGTAAGTGTGCACAGCTAACACTAACCCCTGGTACATTTACTGTGATACTGTACTTAAGTTAACTTTTAATGTATCTTTAATTTACTTAAGTGGATTTATTTTCAGGTAAATTTCACTTTGGCTCCACAGCATATGGCTGCAAGTATCTGTACTTTCTTCTCCACCGTATGATGCGATATTTGACCATTTATTTGTACTTGTACTTAAGTAAAATGTTTGAATACTTGATCCATGCGTGCAAACATATCACCAGACTACTTGTTTTTTAGAAATGTTTTAGTGACAATGATAAAACGATACTGATGAACAACGTAAGAACAAACAAGAACCTATAGAGCTGAGAATCATTGGAGTTGTTTCTGGGCTGTCAACCGTTCCAGATTCAGGGTCAGCTTCATGAGCTCGTCTCTTTATATTTGGCCAGTTCACATCTGACCTAATCAGGAAATCAAGTCACGGGTAGGTTCCTAAACCACCTCCTCAATCCTCCGCATGTTCCTCTCCAGACTCATGTCTCATAGGAAGTGACTGTAACCCACGTCCATCCCTCACCGTCTCCTCTCCTCCTCTCCTTCCACTGCCCACGATTCCTTCCTCTGCTCCTCCTGTCCTCCTTCCCTCTCCTCCCCCGTCATCATTTTATACTTATCTCCTCCTCGTCTTCCTCTCACCTCCTTCTTCCTTTCCTTTGATCTCCTCACCCCTCTCATCTGCCGGTCCTCTCATTTACCTTCTTTTTTCCACTCATCTGATCCTCTTGTGTTTGCTCCTCTCCTCCACTCCTCTCCCCTCGTCCTCCCTTCCCTCCTCTGAAGGTTTAATTTAAGCTTGTCATCAGAGTGACTGTGAGCTGAAGTTGGATACTGCTGATGATGCTGCAGCCATCGCAGCTTTCCTGGATGCTGATAACTAGCCTGCAATACTGTTTGCCTCGATTTTGGCCTGTTTCACAAGAGGACGTGAATATTTCTCGCTTCTTTTATGATGTTGAGAGCAGAAATAGATTTTTTTTAAACAAACAGGCCTAAACATTTCGTTAACAGACTTAAGGCACTCGTCTCAGCGTAGGAAATAGATTTTTGATTTTACAAATATCTTAACTGGCTCCAAGACAAGCTGGCTTCTGAAACTGACTTCAAAACCAGGATTGGTGCAAAACGCATCTCTTCCCTGATAGTATTTCTCTCTAATTTTATTTCAGTGATGTTCATTTCGCATGGCAGCAGCTCATGTACATTCAAACTTAAGAGAACTCAATCAAATAGACAAAAAATCAAATGAAGAAAACAAAATTCCTGGTTCGAAGTACATATGCAATAAATGTCCATATCTTATTTTTTTAACCTGATAATAAAACATATGATTCAGAGCTAACTGGCTTTAAACTCTGTACTTGTTGACTGTTTTCAGACCTGAACTCCGGAAAATGTCCAGAAAATTGGGTCCAGACATTTTCTAGAGCTTAATATTCAGGTGAGAGGTGGTGTTCCAGTAGAGAATGTAGGAAGCAGAACTTATATACATTTCACTGAGGAAGGCAAACATCGTACACCGGTGTTGGCCCTCATCTTTCCAAGTTGACATCTTTGTCAGCGTCTTCTACACCTATGACATCTCTTTTTCATCCTGATTTATTTGTATTCTTCCACTTTTGCATCGATTAGCTCACTATGCATTATCCAGACATTTTATTAGGGGGCTGGCAGGAAAACTTTCAAGAAATTTTATATTTACGTTTTCACATGCAGGCCCTTCAGAGTATTTCAGGAAAAAGGACTTCAGTACATGTTGGAAAGCAGCAAATGTCTTCTGTTATTTGTAATTCCACTTTTCCTTCAGGATACAAATCTTAAACACAACAAAACTTAAAACTGAGCAGATGTAAAGATACAGAATATGTTGATCGTTAAGGTCAGAGTCGAAACACAGAAGCTTTAAATGACCCTTTGGATAAAAAAGCAAGATTATACTTTTAAAGCTTTAAATGCAAACAATGGTGAGATATTAATGATTGATGTTTCATAGATAAACAAAATGTACGTAGCTGATCCTAAAACGATTTTACCTTTAAGGGGGTTTTTTTCCATTCCTGAAAGAAAATGTTTTTTAACTTCATGGCTCTGCTCGGTCTAAGCTGGAAGAACCCCGCTGGGCAAGGGGAGGAAAGGAGAGCTCCGGTGGAAGCTGACCTTTGACCTTTCTTCACAGGAATGACTGGATCCCAATTGCACTCCGACCTCCAGGGACGAACCAATCACTGAAGTGTGACCAGCCGTCAGGGGTGTGGCCCCGAAGACCCTCGCTTCTCCTCGGCACCTCTCGCATTCTGGGCATTCCAAGTGTCGCTGCGGCACATATCATCCAGGCACCCCAGGGACGAACACACACATACACACACACACACACACACACACACACACACACACACACACACACACACACACAAACCTAGATACATGCATGTACTGCACACTGATTCAATGGTACCTTTATTCACATTTGATGTACCTCACTTACATATTTCCATTCCATGCCACCTAATACTTGTACCACAACAAAGTGCTGCATGTGACTGAACAGTTGAAGACAATAAACTACGAGGGGAGAGTAAAAGTCCACAGACTGAAGACTGTGAATTAAAGGCAGCCGTCTGAAAACCAGCTCTGCACCACTGACGCAACAAGAAGACGTAGATTTCTCTCTGGGCGACTTTGAAAAAAATCCTTTCTCTCCTCTGTAGTTGACGTCGAAGTTGGAAGATTTTCATTTGTCTCAATTATGTCAAAAGTGTCAGAATTAGTTTCATCCATGAAACATTCAGGGCCACACATGCTGTTTTCATTTATGTAGGCTACTATTTTATCTTTGATGTTCTCCATTACTACTCAGTGGGATGTGGGTCATTAGCATTTCATCTAAATTTGAAAGTGAAAACATTATCACTCGTCTGTGCGTCTGCTTAGTTTGGCACATTCATGAGTCTTAATATGACCGATGTGTGTGTGCTTTGCGGCCGCCCAACGCTCCACATTCCGCATTTGTGCATGAGCACATCTCTTACCGAGGAAAGACCTACTCAGTGTGTGTGTGTGTGTGTGTGTGTGTGTGTGTGTGTGTGTGTGTGTGTGTGTGTGTGTGTGTGTGTGTGTGTGTGTGTGTGTGTCAGTGCACTAATGTCATTTTTATTTTGCCTTCCATTCGGCTTGGGCTGATGCAGTCCCATCCTGTGGTGCTGGCTAACATCAGACTCAACACACACACATCACTCATACACACATCAACATACATACACCAGTCATACACACATTATACTCACACAAACACACACACACACAGTCTCCACACTGACCCAGACAGAACCAGACCAGGCTACACACTAATTACATGCCTGAAATTAGACATAATATCAGCCAGCCGGTTGACTATGGAAACAGTGATGGAAGGCCAAGTTAGGGGTGTGTGTGTGTGTGTGTGTGTGTGTGTGTGTGTGTGTGTGTGTGTGTGTGTGTGTGTGTGTGTGTGTGTGTGTGTGTGTGTGTGTGTGTGTGTGTGTGTGTACGTTCATGGATGTCTTTCTGTGCACGTGTGTTTGTACTCATGCATATCAGGAGTCACATGTGAAAACAGCAGAGTCAGACCAAAGGAGAAGATCAGAAAGTGGAGGATGTATTATTTTCTTCAGTAGCCTTAAGAAAAAAGTTGATCTATGACAGTGGTTCCAAGGTATCGCTTGGGGTCTAGTTTGGGGACCACAAATGCAAGAATTAAAAAAAAAATTAATTAAAAAACTGTTTTATCAAAAATTGGATAAAATTGTTAAAACGTTTCTCAGGCTACATCCACACTACTACTTTTTAGTTTTAGAGCTCAATGCTTTTAAAATGTTTACGAATAGCCATCCGAACTTCTCTGAGCTTTTTGAATAGCGAAAAGAGTTTGAAAACTTTGGCAATGTGTTTTAGTTTGGATGTGCAGAAACTGAGAGTTTTGGGAAACAACGATGCATTCACCCACATTCACAGCCTGATTGGATCTAATCAATCACAACTCGACTGCCATAACCGACTATTTGCACTTATTATGTTGTATTTAAAGTTATAAAACTAGAACCTCACACTCAAATTGTTCTGTCGTCTGTTGTCGTGTTCTTATTCTTTCATCAGGTGCCAAAGATAGAATGAATAGAAAAATAAATATATGAGCAGATAATAATAAGTCCAGGCCTCATAATCTTTAAGTCCCTGGTATCTCTGATATTAAACTCTATCATACAGCTGGTTTTATTGATCACTACAGGCAAACACTTTTATGGCTTTTCCACAAACTCAGGAAGTGCAGAGGTCAGGGTCAGTGACAGAGCAGCACCCCTGCAGCTGACATGGATTCGGGGTCTCGCTCGAGAGCACGTTGGCAGAGCAGATGCTTGTCAACATGGACAACAAGCCCAGGTCATCCAGTGGAAATATGGTCCTCCTGACCTCGGGGTTAGGGTTTTCCTAATGAGGGACCCTCAGCTGTCCCTGAGAGTCACAGCAACATGAAGCTGGTGGACTTCACATGTAAAAGCATGAATCACTTGATTGTTGCTTATCTCACCACAGAAAGTTTAGTTTTCTTTCCACTTAAACCTTTTCAGTTGACGCACTCTGAAACTCTTCCTAATGGGGGCCTGCAGACTATTTGCAGTTATTTTGAGGTCAGTAATTTGAGGGCTCAACGTACCTCTATAGGCCGCTCTGTGGAAAAAAGCTTCTGCTAAATGGCACATGTTGCTTGATGTTGTCTCAAGTTTGACCAACCTGAGCCAGGTGAGGCCACATTTCCTGGGATGACTGCCCAGTAAAAAAACAAGAACACTGACCAGGGCCTTCCTCACAATGGGTGTGACTCTCGAGCCACAAAACCCATTTCCTCCTGCATAACCATGTCAAATTATTGGTCAGAAGATTTTCCCTTTTTAAAATCACGGAGAGATTATTGACTGAAGTGGAATAAAGTCATGTAAGAGCTGAAACACTTTCTTATGGCCGGGAAATACTTTAACCCTGGAGATGACACTAATTTGTGTGAATGTATTCCTTGTGTGTACTCTGGTTAAACGTAATTCACTATCCAAAGAAAGAGTTTAAAATCTTTGAAAACATGACATCTAAACTTTGAGGCATTTAAAGCGGATTTAAAGTGACTTACAGTGTGAGTAGATAAACTCAAAGTCCAAGTGTTGGGTTTAGCAACAAGAATTTTACAGGGAAATTAGATTTTCCAAAGTGCACAAAAGAAATATTCGACGAAAAGTAATATAATAGTTCGGCTCCTGTTACTTGTCCTGAAACTACGGCAGCAGATCCAGTGCAGCTCATTGGGCCGCTGTGTTTTTACTCCTGTAGAGGAATTTCCGTGCTCTCTAATGGCTCTAAGTGAATTAGGCCTAATGTATCCTATTATGGTGCAATGAGGGCAGGCCAAAGTCATCAAACTCTTTATTTTGATGGATGTGGACACACAGACTCGCACAACCACACGTACATGCACCCCCGCCTACCCCTTCCTACCTCTCTCACCACACACCTTTCCTGGCTCCAGAGCACACAAACACACCTCCTGACCAGGCAGGCAGCGAGGAAGGAAGTCAATATTTGAGGAGCTGCAGCTACCTGCGGCCTCATGGTCAAGCTCCGCCTCGTGCTGCGGGCAAACTGTGGAGTTTTCTACAACGCAGCTCTCAGGTGGTGTTCGCAAATTTAATTCCATCCCCAACTATATCAACGGCTCACCTGCTACGTGGTTTATCCTAACTTTTACTCTCACTTGTTTGTGGTGTGTGTGTCAAACTCATCTCGTCAGATGGCTGCTTATTGCTACTTCATTCATTTAATCCTATTTGTGTTTGAGTGTTTTCTTCCTCATCATAGAATGTGTCTGCAGATATATTTTTGTATATTTTCGATTTTCCGAAATTTCCCTCCAGATCAATAAAGTATCTATCTATCTATCTATATGTCTGTCTGTCTGTCTGTCTGTCTGTCTGTCTGTCTGTCTGTCTGTCTGTCTATCTATCTATCTATCTATCTATCTATCTATCTATCTGTCTGTCTGTCTGTCTGTCTGTCATCTATATGTCTGTCTGTCTGTCTGTCTGTCTGTCTGTCTGTCTGTCTGTCTATCTATATGTCTGTCTGTCTGTCTGTCTGTCTGTCTATCTATCTGTCTGTCTGTCTGTCTATCTATCTATCTATCTATCTATCTATCTATCTATCTATCTATCTATCTATCTATCTATCTATCTATCTATAGCTGTCTGTCTGTCTGTCTGTCTATCTATATGTCTGTCTGTCTGTCTATCTGTCTGTCTATCTATATGTCTGTCTGTCTGTCTGTCTGTCTGTCTGTCTGTCTGTCTATCTGTCTGTCTGTCTGTCTATCTGTCTATCTATCTGTCTATCTATCTATCTATCTATCTATCTATCTATCTATCTATCTAATCCCAATATGGTTGAGTCCTGAGTTACCCCCTGAGATGTGAGTACCCCTGGTTGGAGGATGTCTACATGGAGGATTTCAGTCCCATAAATGTTTAATCATAGACAATGGAACATCATGCGGAGGCATTTCAGACACGCTATGTTAAGAGAAAAATCTTTTGATGAACCTTCTGTTCTGAAACTGGGGAGAATTTCATTGTTTCCGGATCCAGTTGTTGTGATGCAGTGCTTTGGAACTGAAGTTGAATAAATATTTTTAAATAACATTTCTCTCAACATAATCTCTTAAAACAATATTTTATTTTTGTTTTAAAAGTTACTGAATACTTTAGTGACCAATTTTTGTTCCTTCAGTCTTCTAAATCATTTAAAGTTAGTTTTTTGGTGCCTGTGGAAATAAATAAGGTAAAGACACAAACAACAAATACTTGCCACGCGACCCTTCAGGCGGATAATCTGACCATGTGTATACTAGATGTTATTCATGTGCATCAAATACAATGAACCAGAATCCAACGGTTTCTGAGAAACAGAGGAAGTAGAGAAACATGGGGACCTTGTGTGAAACTCACTCTGAAGACACTCTCAACTGATCAAACTGCAACTATACAGGCCAACACAGCTGCTAATAGGTGAGAGATGCGTATTGTGACGTGTCAGGAGTCAGGGGGGGGAAATGATTTGGTTGGTTGGTTTACCTGCAACAGGAAGCTTTTTGATGTAAAGCTGAGAGCACTCTGCAGAGCCATCGCTGGGCATTTGCATTTGAGCTCTGCCAACACTCACACTGACACACAATTACGACCGTTATCAAGTTATTGTGTCTTGGGATCAGTCAGGAAATACAAGGCCGACAAACAACAGCAGATTAGTGAAATACATCAAGTGATAGACTTAAGTGATAAACAAAAGGGATGCTGACGTTGTAATTTGATTTTCACTGACATGATTACTCTGGGTCTAAAGAGGAAAAGGCAATTTTCTAAAAGTACAAATAATGAAGTTTTGTTAAGTTTGTTCGAGGGAATGACAAAAAATAAAAGGCAACTTTTCACATCTAGTATGTGAAACTGCTCTGGAAGCAGATGGGGCTGTCCATTATGATCCCATGCTCGCAGCAGCAGCCAGCAGATGTGGCAGGAAGGAAGGCCGGGAGAGGAGACTCTGGAGAGAAATCTAGGCCTTCCCTTCCGTGCATGTATGCCTGGATGATCACACCGACCAGAAATCTACAATTCAACAAGCACTTGGTGTAAGCCGTGCCAGAAAGCCACGCAGCTGCAGACAGAAATCTGCGAGTATGTCCAGTTGTGCATCTCTGCATGTGTGTGTGTGTGTGTGAGAGAGGGAGAGAGAGAGATGTTAGGAAAAGGAAAGGGTGGCTGACATGTAAGATTTATATATTTGTGGGTCTGTAAAGAAAGATTTTACTCTTTTATATAATAAATGACATCTTTAAAATAGCTACTTTCACTCACTTTTTACTGAGACGATCCCATAAAGTAAAAGCCCAAAGTCACAGCATCTCGTTTTGTACTCTGCTGTTTTGAACTCTACAGTAGATTTTGACTGATACTATTTAAAAACATTACAGTTATATAATATTCAAATTTATTCAGTTGTTTTTAATTTCATATTAACTGTGTAAAAGGGAGTTAAAATATATTAATTCAATTAAGACAAATTAATGAATACATCTCAAAGGACTAGCTTCACTTTTTCTTACATATAGTTGTACTATGTATTTTGTTATAATTATGTTATTTATTACTTAATACTTATTTTTGACAACATGGTCAAAAATGTGGGTTATTAATAAGATAAAATAGAAAGTAGGTCACGAATCTGCCCCAAAAGCCATTACAATCAATATACAACATCCTCTACCATTAGTTTCACTTACTTACTGGTTATTTATTCACCAAATTATTTCACAGTTGTGTTACTACAATAACAATAAGATATAAAAACAAGAAAAGGGCCACTTGCATAAGGTCACACTTTAAATCCCCAGATGAATATCCCAGTTACATGTTAAGAATAATATTGGAGTACCATCCAAAACACAAAACTCACAATTATGCAATACAAATGACCTTGTGGCCATTGATCTTCTGCTATCGATCAGGAGATATTTCCAGTTCAGTATATGAAACATGATTTATTTTTCAATATGGTTTATATTTTATGTGTGTCAATAATTCAATTAATCTCTTTCTTCGCCTTTGTCTCTTCTCTGTCTGGAGCTTTCGCCAAAACAGTAATCCCAATTTGGAGGTGTAGTGGTTGCCATGGTGATGTGTGCAAATGGATAATGGGGCAACTGTTAACCTTTGACTGGTTAAAAGCCCCGAGCTGAGGGAGGGGGGGTAGCAGGGACACACACACACACACACACACACACACACACACACACACACACACACACACACACACACACACACACACACACACACTGGGATGTCAGAGAGAAAGGAAATTCACACTCATTTCCTCCGTGTGGTTTCGGTACAAATCAACAACATCCTGTCCCTTTGTGAATCCTGCCTGCCCTCATGCTGGTTTGCGTTTCAGAGGAGGCGTTATTGCCCCCTCCCGACACCCCCCACCTCCATCCCCTCTCTCTCTCCTCCTCCTCTGTGTTTCTTCTTCTTTTTTTTTACATTGCCATAGAAGCTGTATAGTCATACCTCACATTGTTGCAGAGGAAGGAAGGAAGGACACGTCCTTGTTCGCAATAAACGGCTTTAGATAGAAACAGGAAGGGTCTTATTTACCCTGCGCATGTAGATGAGAACACACTGATTCTAGGTTATATGATGAGAAATAGCCCCTGGGACGCACTCTGGCTTGTGTTCGTGTGCCGTGTTCCTCCAGATGAAGCTTTGCGTAAAGACTCCAGAATCAGAGAAGAGTGGATATTTGAGATTTGCCAGCGACGAATAAATTAATTAATCGCAGGTTTAGCCCACTCACATCCTCAGCGTCTCCTCAGAGCAGGAAGCTGCGTGGATAAATTAACAGGCTCGAATAAAGCGAGAGTGGCACCGGCTCCTTATGTAAATCAGGCCTGACATTGCCCTTGTGACCAATAAAAGCCCCCATTTCCTCTCCCCCCCTCTCTCTCTCTAGCTCTCTCTCTCTCACACACACACGCTTCATTCGCCATTTCTTCCCATTCATAAAAATCTCGGCATCGCGCATGCGCAATGCCAATTCTCGAGTCCTCCCCATTCATAAAAATGTAACCTCCGCATTTCGGCCCTCCCGAGTCGCTCTGCCCTCCCATTCACAAAAAAGAGAGAGAGAAGGAGAGAGAGAGAGGGAGGGAGGGAGGGAGGGGGAGAGGGAGGGAGGGGGCCGAGGCATCTGCGCAGTTCCCGTCCCTCATTTCCTTCCCTCTACCCTCCCATTCATAAAAACTCACTTCCCTCCCCCTCGGTGGTTGCAACATCATACCCAAAGCTCTGCGTCCACAACCGCAGTCGCATTTTACGCACCAGCGAGTGGAGATTAGTGGCGGAGACTCGCTCTCCCTTCGCCTGCACCTTCCTCACATCATCTGTCTCCACGACATTTGGACTAATCCTCGCTCGGCGTCTGTGGAGCTACTCTCTCGCTCGCGCGGACTGGACTATAACCTGCGCGCAGACGTCGTGCGCAACGAAGAGATGAGATTTTTATCCTGAAACGACAGTAAGTTGTCTCCCCCCACCACCACCCCGGTCTCTCTCACTGTATGTCTCCCGGTTTAATGTCAGTAACTTGTGCGTGTGGCTGCACAGACACGACTGCTCCGTCTCTTCTCTGTCTGTACGCTTCAACCCACTCCCTCTCCTTATACCCCAACGCACTGGATTCGCAGGCACCAAAAAAACTGCGCTTGTAAATGTCTATTTTGCAACAAGCTGCTTCTCGGACCGTGTTTGCACACAGAGTCAATATTTAACCACAACGAGCAGGGCTGCGGGCGCAGAGGAAGGGAGAGATGATCGAAACGCTGACTCTTTTGGCAGCAAATGTGGATTTGAGCACGCTGAGGGGTTTTATATATATATATGTCAGTGTCACGTTAAGAGGCAGCGGAACAGGCGAGTGTCTCCACATCTGAAGCTCCAACATGTTTTACCCCGGGTGGTTTGGTTGCGTGTCTCCTTGCTCTGCAGCGACCGCCCGGTTGTGTCAGGTGTTTCTTGCTTTTAACTCAGAGAATTTCAATCTCTATCCTCCTCACCTCTTTCTAGTACAAGCGTATTATGTTTTTTCTTATTCTTAAATTTGCCCATTTTCGCTGCATTTCGTCCAAAAGCTCCAGCTTTACGCATGGAATTACGCACTTCACCCCCGCCGCTTAAAACCACCCCACAATCTGTGTGTCCGTCGGTGGCACACAGTGTTCTAAGTCCAACGTTATATTTTTTGTCATGTTACAGCTACTGACGAGTGCGAGGTGCTGAATGCGGCGTTACAAGCGCCCTTAGCCTATATAAACACGCAATTTGAGTATGTCGAGCGGCCGCCTCCGGTTTTTTATGACTCAGTTCATTCACACATTGAAGGGAGGGACGCACACGCGCGCTCGCACACGCACAGTTCCGACTTTGAGCTCATAATGGTCGCGCTTTTGACGATCACAAGTGTCTGTGTCGGTGCCAGCTCAGTGTCGCAACAGGTTTCCAGATCAGGCGTTTGCAAAATCGGGGGGAATAAAGAGAAAGAGACGAACACGAGCAGAGCAGAGAGGGTGTCTGGCAGAGAGAAGCGGTGACGACCACTGACTCAAATAGAAATAGACCCTCGATATGTAGGTACGTTTGCGTAAAATGCACACGTTGAATGGAAAGAATAACCAAGAACATATCACATCAGAGGATCCGAGCGAACCTGGTTTTGTGGCGTATATTTGGCAATAAGGTTATTGGAGCCAGCAGATCTGTCAGATGTTCTACGTCCTTTGTCTTCAATCGTATTTTTAGATTTCTGTAAAGAAGCAATGTATGTTTTTCTGACGGCTGCCGAGCGTTCATTGACGAAATGCACGAAACCCATTTCATTTAGGCTCATCACGACCGGGGCGCAATGATTCATGCTTGCAAATCCGAGTGCAGCCAGAAGCGTCCATTCACAAAAAAGAGCTGCAGTTCATAAAATCAGCTTCATTCACAATTTCCCAGATTGGTCCGTTACTACACCGATTCAACTGTATAGGCCTCACGTGTTGAGGGAGAACTTGTGCAAAAGCTATAGTTAAAGGCAAATTATACCATCCAGTGCATACTTATTCTCATTTTCCTGTGTGATTCTGTGCAAAGACCTCGTCTCCTCTCGCCTCTTGTGTTCATTTCGTCTTTGTCAAACTCCCCTTTTCAGGCAGCCTCTCTTTGCTCTGCCTTGTTTTGCATCTTTGAGTCTTTTGCATGCAAGCCCTGCTCTCTGGTGCTCCCTGCTCTTTAGAAGGGAGGCGATGAGAGCCCAACTTCTATTGTTCTAATGTCAAAGTTAGAATGGAGGAGGTCTGAAACCCTGTTGGTATTCAGTCTAAAAATCAAGATCGGTTGGAAACTCAAGATTATTGCCCGAGATCCGGCCTGGAAAAGAAAAGAGAAACGATTTCTGTTGAGAGACTCAAACGCTTTGGTTTTAAAAAAAATAATAAAAAAGATGAAGAATTTTCTTGGCTGTTGTAAATTACATATAAATACATGTACATTCAGTTTAACATGCTGTCTGATGTGTTGATTTGAAATCATTTGTCCCCTCTAGTTCTTAGACAGTCATATGATTTATGCAGAGAAAAGTCTCAATCATGTGTCAATTTTAGTCACGAGATAAATGTTAATTCATCAGCAGGGGTAATTCAAAAGTAGCAGGAAATTGAAAGGGTCACTTGAAAATTCAACCAACCACATAGCTTTATTTAAAGACTGGGGGTTTCAATCCTGACCTACCCTGGTTTGATAAAAGACAAATTAAGAATGTGTTCATGTACTGCACACGTTGTTCTCATTCACTAACCTGGCTGTCATTCAGTAATGATCACAATGTTATTTTCTCACTGTCAAACAATTCTCATGATGAACTTGTTATTTGATCCTTATGATAAAGCCTTTAGAAAAAAGAGGATGAAAATGTTAAAGAACATCAGTAGTTGCTGCCGGTCCTAACTGTCTCTTTTGTATCTGTCTTTGCAGTATTGCTAAATGCTGCTTTAGAGTGAAGACGTGCAAGGCACCAGCCTACACATGGAGTCCAGGGTTCCCCACCACATCCCCGGAGTGTCCTCCTCCCTCATATCCCAGCCCCTGCTGGACAGTCGAGTGCCCTACGGCCGCCTTCAGCACCCCCTCACCATCTACCCCATTGACCAGATAAAGTCCTCGCATGTGGAGAATGACTACATCGACAGCCCCGCTGTTGTCTCCCAGCAGCCCCCGAGCCAGAAGTCCACAAACCGAAGAATCACCTGGCTCGGTCAGAATCAGGAGGGCTTCCTGGGGGCGAATCACAACCATCATCACAATCACCAACACCAGCACCACCAGCAGGGCAGGTGTGAACCTCACCCTCAACCGGACACCACCACCCACCCATGGATTTCCTTCAGTGGGAGGCCCAGCTCTATCAGCAGCAGCAGCAGCACCTCATCTGATCAGAGGCTGCTGGACCACGCTGCACCCACCCCAATGGTGGACCACAACCCAAACCTGCACCCCCACCAGGGCCCCTTCAACACAGTCACTGCCCGAACTCCAGGCTGCTTCACTTCCTCTGAATCTAAGGTCCTTACCTCCTCCTCCTCCTCTGCTTCGTCCTGCACCTCCTCCTCAAAATCGCTGGACCTCAAGACTGCAAAGATGCCTGCGGGAGGTGTGTGCTCCCCTGGTGGCCAGCAGGGGTTGACGCTGATTCCTTCCTCCCCAGCCGAGAAGAAGCACCTCCTTCTCTGCGAGCACTGTGGGAAATGCCGCTGCACAGAGTGTACGCTTCCCAGAACCCTACCCTCTTGCTGGGTCTGCAACCAGGAGTGCCTGTGCTCTGCCCAGAGCCTGGTAGATACAGCCACCTGCATGTGCCTGGTCAAAGGGATCTTCTACCACTGTACTGAAGATGAGGATGACGAGGGCTCCTGTGCCGACAAGCCCTGCTCGTGCTCCCAGGCCAACTGCTGCGCTCGCTGGTCCTTTATGGCTGCCATTTCCCTTGTCCTGCCTTGCCTGGTCTGCTATCTTCCAGCCACGGGCCTGGCCAAACTGGGACAGAAGTGTTACGACAATGTTAGTAGGCCCGGCTGCCGCTGCAAGAACTTGCAGGGTGGCGTGGGCGCCCCTGTGTGTAAAAACGGAGGCGTGGAAGCAAAAGCTGGGACTTTAGAGAAGCAGCAGCAGCAGCAGGGGTCATGATACTGGACCTAACTGGCTGACATTGGCCGTGCTAAAAATAGACAGGACCACACAGTACTTGCTAGCTCTCTAAGGATAGGACAATCCAACACCAACCCCTTAAACTACCCCATTAATCTGCTGGAAGATGACTTATGTAAAACAAAGGTACTTAAATGGCTTTTTGTTTGATAGGGTGGTGAACAAAACGGGCCTGGTCTGAGAGAGTTGGCTAGTTGAAATGGCTAACCAGCCCCTCTGAGATTTTTTTTTTTTAATTGTTGTTTTGTTATATTTTTTTGTTTGTTTGAAAGAGGGACACAAGAAGAAAAGACGAGATTGTGGGACTGGTGTTTGTGTTGTTGTGCAAAGATGGCTGAAGGCACAAAAGTCATTGTACCTCTCTGCTGCTCTGTATTTTCTCAGCTAATTTTGTATCGGTAACTAACCAGAAGCTGGTTGCGGATCCTTGGATAACATAGAAGTTATGTGACGGAGATAAATAATCTGTGCAACCCCTCCCACCCCCAAAAAGCACAGCCCTGTGCCCCCCCGTCTGAACAAACAGGAAGAAGAGTGATTACCTATAGCGTGGCTTTATGATAGGCCACTGCAGAAGTGAAACCACCACTTACTCACTTACTCTCTCTGCTGTTATGATGATCACCGTCTCTTAGTGTCACTATTGTTCCTCTGACACCTTAAAAATGCTAGCTTGGTATTGCTAACACTTAATCTTCATGGAGGGCCTGTAAAAACTAACTTTTTGAGACTTTAAAATAATAGTAATTTCCCATAATTCTCACTCTGCGTCATGTGCGAGCAGTCGCACTGCAGGTGAGGGAGAGATAATCACTTTACAGCGTGTGTTCCTACTTTGGGGGGATGAAGCACAGACATTCTAAAAGATTTTGAATGCAGTTCACCAATCACCTCGGAGGTAATGCATGTCATGACCTGCATGCTCTAGTGTAATGGTTACCCACCGTGCTAGAAGTCGATGTGTCGTAGAGAAACGTGTGAAAAAAAGTACACCCAACCTTCTCAGGGACTGTTACGGTAATCCTCTCTAGAACTTGGCCTACTGCATGTTGATTTCTAAACTGCCTAAGAGCCTGGTCTGCTTCCTCTTTGCACAAGACGGCAAAGAAACATTTAGGGGCAAAAAGGCAATACTGAATAATTTAAAACAAGTAAGCTAAGTGAGAGACAAACTGGCCAGAAAATAGTGTTTCCGGAGGAGAGGGGGGATGCAAGTTATAGAGAGTGACGAGGAGGAGAGAAGGCATAGCAAAAGTTGTTGTTGTTGTGTTTGTATCTATTCAGCCTATGTCGAAATCAAACCTGCCACTTGCACAACCTTTTAAGGACGACGCAAACCCCTTAAAGGATGTACTAAAGCACAGTATTAACCACCTCAGCTATCTCACATTACATTGGCGTGCACTACATTTAGCCCACACACCCCAGCCTCCCCTTACACACACAGTGTCTTCATTCAATTCTAATCATTATGCTGCGTAGCTGCATTAGTCAGATAGTCTATCTTTTATTCTCAAAGTCTATTTTTGTGGCTTGCATGACGGTCTGAGGACTTTGCCAAAGGAAAGCTAGCGTACAGTAGCATGTTTTCGCTGTCTGAGTGATCACAGTTGTTATGCACTCTTGCCAAATGGGAGATGACGGCAGTTGGTTCTTAAAGGCACGCTGCCCTTTAATACGGATGGCCTTTTCTGTTTGGCATAAAGGCATACTGCCTTTTTATGCTCTGTAACACACCTCCCTTTCACGTTGGACCCTAAACTTCCATTCGGGCACCGAACGTTGCTCACACCCACATTTGTCTTGTTGCACAAAGTCGATATTACACAGGATTTTTAAAAAAGGAAAGAAAAACTGTCCTTAGTCTTGAATGTATGAGGCAATATTTTCAAAACCTAGCAATTCAGTCTGAGAGAAAGGTGCCAAATCTGAGAATGATTGTGTGACTGGGCAAACGCCCGGTTTGTAGGTGGGCAGCAAAAATCACAAATGTTTTGACAATATATTTAGTAATAGAGCTATGCAGGTGAAATGTTATTTGCTGTAAATAGTTTCACAACATTTGTGTTCTTTAGAAGAGACTTTTAAATGTCCTTGAAAGATTGCATGGTACATTATAACTACAATTCAGTACAAAATATGTAGAGAATATATTAGATATATATATTTTGAGGGTAAGATAAAGATGTTTTTCGAGGTCGCGAGAAAAAGAAAAATAGGGAGGGTGGAGAGAGGATGGTTTGGGGAGGGGGAACAAAAATGACAAGTCTTTCTATCACTAGCACTTGATTTAGAAAAGTGTACCCGGCAATAATAAAAAAAACAAAATAAAAAAATCCTGCTGTTTATGCTATCCACGGCTCATTAGCAGTCGAGAGGCTAAGCTAATTCCCTGGTTCCTCTCCGAGTCCCAAAGACTGTGGACTCATTGAATCCACACAGGGAACACAATCTACCCCTATCCGGATCAACCCATTTCCTGCTGTTACTGCTCAGTGTCTCAGCTCTCTCCCCCTCTCTTTCTCTCCCTTGCTTTTCTCCCCCCCCCCTCTCTTTTCCTCGGGTCCCTCTCCTTCCTCCCTGAGAAATTGTCCAACAAACACCCCTGGCCTTGATTGACAAACACAGCTGCTGTGCATAAACTTGTCATACCACAGAGACGGGAGAGAGAGAGACAAGTCTGTCTCTCTCTCTCCCTTTCTCGCTGGTTTCTGCCTCTTGTTTTTTCTCTCTCTCTCTCTCTCTCAAGATGTGTTTAGTGCCATCTTTTTTTTTTTAACCAGTGCACCTCTTTTCTCGACAGTCGCTGCCTTTCTTTTTCTTTTAACTCCTCAGATCTGTCACCGCTAAAGAGTAAATGTTTTTCACTTCATGTTAGATTTATACTTTTTACATGTGCTCGCTAGCCTGTTCGGGGTGTGGAAGAATCACAGACGACGACAACTCAATGATAAAAAACCTTTTCGTTCTTTATTTCTCTGCTACAACGCTGTGATTTTTACACACTCAAACTCCTTTGTTCCGCTCATTTGTGAGCACAGATGGTTTGTTTTTTTTCTCATCCTGAACAAGAGGAAAAGTCTCATACAGCTGGGTGATGCTACTCCATTCCTTTCTGCCTTTGCAATGTCAACGTTGGGGATTAAGAAACGAGATCTGTGCATTTGTTTTGTTTAGATATAACAAAAAGAGAAAAAAAAAAATCTCTCATATAAAAGGTTCCCTTTATAGATATATTTATTTTGAAGTTCTATTTTATATAGTATTTATTTAGATGCCAACTTTTTGTTTGTGAAGAAAGCTTATGTCGAAATGGAATGTACATTGACAATGGAAATATATATTGTTAAATATATCGGGCTGTTGTGTCATTACTCTTGAGTTTTTACACACACACACAAACACACACACACATACACACACACACAAATACACACAAATACACACTACTTTCAGAATGACCATGCACATATGGGCACAATAAGTGGGATTTTGGGGGAGTATGTAACGATTAAATATATACCCACGTCTACATTAAACAAGATTTTCTATTATTTATTCCTAAAATGGCACAAACCACATTAAATCCTGCTGTACAAAGTTAGATTTTTACAGAAAATGCACAAGAAGCTACTATAAACTTCTGTGTAGCTGCTAATTTATGTCACATGAATGCACTTCAGTCACTAGATGCTGATTAATTTATCTATTAATCGCTCTCTAAATCAACATTCCCGGGCTTTAGTTGTTTTACATCAACACTTCCACTTCCTGAGGTCCCCCGGCTCCTTCCTGTGTGTGTGAATAGATCAGCGCTCTATAAAACACCGCAACAGCCAAATAAAGCAGCCTGACCTTAAACCCAAAAGAAAACATTACATAAGTAACAGGAAATAATTCATAGACTTCCTCTGGAGATGTAACGCGAGACGCGAGGTGGTGAGATGCTGGTGACTTCATATCAGGGACTGTGCACGACGGCTGCTGTGTGTGTTGGTGTTTGACTCGTGGGTTAAACTGACTTCCTCCTCCTTTATAGGGGTGGTCTGTTTTAATCTGGATGTGTAACATTCCTGTCTCTCCAAAGCGCCTCCTATGAAACTGGAACATGCACAGAATCACCCTGCTGTCTCTCTCTCTCTCTCTCTCACACACACACACACACACACACACACACACACACACACACACACACACACAGAAGGAGAGAGACATATCTCTGCGACATTACACTGACTTACATTACATTTTTTTGGAGACTTACTGTAACTTTGACCATAACTATTGTTCGCCTAATCATACAACTCTAAACCTAACCATACCCAAATCCAAACCATATCCTAACCCAAACCTAACCATACCTGACCTAAACCTAACCATACCCAACCTAAACCTAACCATACCCTAATCCAAACCATACCCTTACCCAAACCTAACCTTAACCAACCAACACCTAACCTTACCTTACCCTAACCTATACCTAACCTTACCCAAACCTAACCACACCCTAACCTAAACTTAACCTTACCCAAAACTAAACCTCACCACACCCTAACCTAAATCATGTCGTCACCTTAAAATTAATAAGGACGACAAGGTGTGCAAACGGATTTATGTCCCCACAACATGAGTAAACCTAGACCACACACACACACATACACACACTGTTGTCCCAGCCCACCTGCACTGCCGTTGCCCTGAGGCATTCTTCCTCCCCTCATTCCCAGCCCCTTCCCTGCACCTGGAGAGAAGAGGAGAACAAATGAACGGGTAAAGGCTAAATGACAGAGAGAAAAGATGGAGAAAAGATAGAGACGAGAAAGAGGAAGAAAAGAGAACAGAACAGAACAGAAGAGAGAGATGAGAAGTGAAGACAAGGAAAGAAAAAGAGAAGAAGAGAACAGAACAGAAGAGAGGTTAAGACAAGAAAAGAGAAGAGAAGAGCTGATCTGGCTTTTCCAGCATCACATAAAGAACATGTTCCCTCTGCAGAGGCCCTGCAGGCGCTGCTGTGTCTGCTCCAACAGGTGAGATCAGAGACCAACCTGCCTGTTTACCTGCCGGTCTGTCAGCACCCACCTGGGACGGACACACACACACACACACACACACACACACACACACACACACACACACACACACACACACACACACACACACACACACACACACACACACACACACACACACACACACACACACACACACACACCTGCATTCGACTTCCTCCACACCTACATTGTCATCTCCACCCCACTCCGCCACATATATATCATCAACACAGGAAGCTTCGGCGCAGGCAGGTGAGGAGGAAACCATTTATTATCAGCTACTATTATGGCAGGCTGGATTCACTGAGGAACAAGAGCTGGGTCAAAGCCCGTGTATGCAAATAATTATTTGTGCTGTGGTTTGGCCTGCTGCGAGAACGAGATGACTTTACCACAGGAGACAACGCAACACACACCAGCAGGAAACACATTTCATAGTTTATAATATTTACTTCTTATTTTTTTTTAATATGCCAAACAGTGTTAGGAGGACGACTGTTGCGCTCTGTTGCATTTGCAGTATCATTGTGCAATGTCAAAAATAAGGTCGTCACACCCAGTACACACACACGCACATCAGCTGTTGTTATGGCCGAACAACAAATCTCCATTTTGCTGGTAATTTCTTGCAAATCCAAGTGTTTTACGCGAATGCACATGAGAAAACAAAACTTAAATTATCTGTAAACAGGTTGTTAATAAAGTGAAAAGTAAAGAAGAGAGGCGATGGGATAGAAAGAGAAAGAAGAGGAGAGAGCAACAGAGGGGTCATCTCATTCGGCGAAAGTGTGTCAGAGGCCCTCAGGCTGGATGGGACTTTGTTCCGGTTAGGACACAAGTGTGTGTGTATGCGTGTGTGTGTGTGTGTGTGTGTGTGTGTGTGCGTGTGCTGGACCGTCACACGCGCAGAGTGCCCTCTGCAAGCAGCATTTGCGTTGCGATAACCTGGGACAGGAAGGATCATCAGGTGCACCCTCTGAGCGACACAATCTGACTTGACCCATCTCATGTTTGGTTTCTTATCTGCCACGTTTCACAACTGGCAGAACTTGTATTGCGAAGTTGCTCAGTCACCGTATCGCTGTGCAACGATGTGATCCCAGATACCATTTAAAGGGGTAGGCCGCCACTTTATTTTTTTTTTGCAGCGCGAATCTCGCGTTAAAGGCAACATGTGTTAGACTAATGCTCAGCGGCCGCGGGGGAAAACCACATGCCCGTTTCCTGCAATGAATAATGTTTCCCCTCAGCTGGTCTCGGAATCCATCTGAGAGTTTTCAAGAAGCTAACTGTAGTTTTGACTTTCCAGCACTTATGTGCATCAAGTTAGCTCAAGTAAATCCCCCGCAGTTTGCTGTTTAGATGACATATTGCAAAAGTCATTTTCACATCTGGTGCAGCGCTCAACCGAACCCCCTTGCACCAGCGACAACCCCCAGACACACACACATATGCTTACACACACACACTTTTCTCTCTTTCTTTTCCTTTTACCACATTTTTGATTTGTTTAATTCATAGTGTAACACTGTTCGTCTGTCTTTGATAGAATTAGAAAACAACACGAGACAAATTGTGGCTTTTGTAGGATCAAACTCCAAAATGTCAGACCAGGCAACTGACCCAAACCAGTAGACATTAAGCAGCGGGAACTTCGATCAGCACCTTACGTGACAATTTGTCTTTTTATTCTGGTAGTTTGTCATTGTGTGGAAAACAACAGCAGAGACCGTAGACTGTGTATGAAGATGGACAACATGTCTCCACTTTCTCCTGCTGTCCAAATATGAAGCCAAAACATTCTGGAGACGGGGGCCGCCATCTTGTACTTTTGACATAATTTGGAGCCAGAGTCTGCGCAGTCGAGGTCCTGACGATACATGTGCTCAACCAATCGTGAGTCAGTCTCAGCTGTAACTGCAGTTTCAACCCGTGTCTCTTATAGCATCGAATAAAGAATTAAAACCAAACTTACTGGAAGAACAAACGTGAACATACATCAATGTGCAACATGTGATTATTTGACGTGTACTTCGACAGGTGGATGGAACTGCATTTAGAGACATGGTTGACTCTGGATCAAGGTGATGAGGAGGGCAGGTTTGTGGAGGGTAGTTTGTGTGTTATATAAGCGCATGTGCATGTTTGCATGTGTGCGTGTGCTCGCTCGCATTTGGAGAGTGATCAAAATGCTCGTCTGTAATGTAGCTCACACTGTATATGAGGCAGAAATGGCAAGTGCACGGTGTTTGAAAATGGAACCCCTGACATTTAGACCTGCAGAATGCTTCACCACACACACACACACACACACACACGCACACACACACACACACACACACACACACACACACACACACACACCCTGCATGCAGGCAACAGATGTAGAAACACACACGGTATCTCCTCCTCTGGCCCCCCCTCCCTTTCCCCTCCTCCTCTTTCCTCTGTGGAATTCAAAAGTAAAATGAACCTAAGTGTGACAGGACGGCTTCAGCTGCAGGAAAAACACACATTTCAACACTCAGGAAGTGGCAGGGAAAGCAGCGAGGAGAGGTGCAGGAGCTGCCGGGACAGAGGAGGAGGAGGAGGAGGAGAACAGGGAGCGAAGGAGGAGAACAGGGAGCGAAGGAGGAGCGGTAGTTCAGGATTCTAGGAAGTTGGTCTGATATAAAGATATGTGTGATAAAATGGTCAATGACAGCTGTAAGTGTTAAATTTAAATCATTTAATGTAAAATATCCAAATAGTTTTCATTTCCAGTCGAAAACCAGACCCTGTGGTAATGTTTTTTTTTTTTCTTTCTTGGAGAAAAAATATTACTCAGTTCACGGCTTAAGTGTTCCTTTGAGTCCAAGGAGGCGAGAGAGGAAGAAAGACGGGAAGAAGAGGAGAAAAGAGAGATTAGCCACGATTTTTTAGTGCCACAGTTGCCTGCCTACTGGTAAGTCAGCCAGGCAGTCAGCCTGTCCACCATGAAGCCAGTCACCCAGCCAGCAAACAAGCCAACCGGTCCGTTTCATTCAGCGGGGCCACTGGCACGGGACCAAGTAATGCCACGAAACAAAGAGCTACTGTCTTGCATCACTTCCCCTCAGAGAGGCCATCCAGGCCGCAGCCTCTTATCACCAGGCACTGCCAGTCTGCAGCGCACCGAGGCCTCCGCCACACCGGCCTCTTTACAGCCCTCTCCCATTATACCACCATTATACTCAGCCTGTACCCAGGGGGAGGGCTGTATGTCAACAAAAGGGGCAGCGCATAAAAAAGGCCAAATAAATTGAATCCACCAAACAGCATTTTCCAATCGAATGTCATCTGACCTCCAAACATACAACTGCAGTTTTTTTTAGATATGAACATTTTAGTGCATGTGATGTTACATAATGTTCCCACAATATGCATTCAAAGTTTAGGAATGCACTTATCAGTTCTCCCCTTGATGGTCAGAGACCGCACGTCTACGTTCTTGGATTTACAGCTGAACTTTTTTTATTTACTTATTTGAAATATAAAAATATGATATTTCACATATTTCTTTCTTCGATTCTACTGTGATCCTATTATTTTCTTATTGCAGAAGTTAAGCAGTGAAAGCCTGGAATCTTAATGGGCAGCTTTTGCTCCTTGATAAGTATTCTGCCGGTGTAGTTTGATACTTCCTTCCATTCCACAACCTCTGAGTCTCTCTCTCTCACTGTGTGTGTGTGTGTGTGTGTGTGTGTGTGTGTGTGTGTGTGTGTGTGTGTGTGTGTGTGTGTGTGTGTGTGTGTGTGTGTGTGTGCGTGTGTGTGTGTGCGTGTGTCATGGATGCGTGTCTGTTTTCAACAGGCCCTGTGGCTGCCTAAGGGGGGTGGACATGTGTAAAGGAACAGTTGCATTCCTTTCAGATCCTCCTCTCAAAGGGAAAACACACACACACACAAACACACACACATTCATTCAAATCTATACAAACTAAGCTTACAAGAACACACAAACGTACACCCTCTCTCGCCTCTTTCTCCCTCTTTTCCCTCTCTCTCTCTTTTCTGAACAACAGTGGAGCGGGACGGTCCCCCGAGGCATCGGAGGGGCCAAAAACTGAACCGACCAAACTTGGCTTCCGACCCCGGAGCAGCGACACGCCCACTTGGCGGCGGCCTGCAGTGCATTCCTGGTGAGAGCATTGTCAAAGCCAAGCACTTCCTCTGGAGCAGGGCCAGCCCCACCACAATAACATTTCATACATTTATCTCTTGGCTTGAGTCTCTTACACTCAGTACTGACACAAACTCTGAAGACACACGCGTGCACACACAAAGTTGCGTGTACGTGCATGCACGCACATACAGAACACAGTATTGCAAAACCCTGTTTTGACTCCCATCTTTGCTCTCATATCTCCTCTCCTCTCTGTCCAAGTCCTCCTATCTCTAATCTTGTTTTCTCTCGTCTGAAGTGGAGCTGACTCTTTTCTCTCTCTCACGATTTAACCAGACAGTGAAGAACATCACCTCAAACCTGACCTCCACTTGTTACGGGACTCCGATGATATCCTGTCCTCATCCGCCCCATGGGCCTCTTTACTTGGACTCTCAGAAAAACCTTTTCACTGTGAGAATTTTACAAAATCCTCGAAAAGTTCTCATGAGTAAAAATGTTAAATTGAATGATAATGAATGCAACAGAAATCACTTCATATATGTATAAGGTCAGTATGGGTCATGCAATATGATGCATTCAACTTTAAGAGCTATATAAGGTGGTCTAGGGCACAACTTTGTACAGCTTCAGTTATTAATCATTTAATCTGTATTTATATTTGGCTTCAATACTCTGCCTCGGTTACTTGTGTTTTTCAATCACCTTATACTTATATTAATATTGTATCGTCAATATCTCAATTAGCACATACTTTGTAGTAGTTCTGCCTATATTGACCTTGTATTATTCTCATGCTCTATCTATCTTTCTGATATCAAATGTGGAGCCAATTGTAAACATGACTGATTGTCTCCAGAAGATCAGTGTTTCCTAGATTGAGCCAAAGTTTCAAAGTCACCATCAAACGCTTCTTCTCTCAGTTCTGCTTCATTCACAAACAGAAAATCAGCCAAACACAGAGAAAAAGAGAGAGTGACTCATGTAAAAGGAATGACTTCTTAGCCAGTTGGCTCTGTTGTGTGTTTGTTTGTTCCTCCACTTGTGTACATCCTCTTGTGTGTGAGTATACACATTCATATATGCATGCGATGGGATGTTAATAGTGTGTATGTGCATCTTTGTGTGTGAGTGCATATGTGGGCAGGTTGCTCAGGGCTGAAACATGTGTGCATGTGTGAGTTTGACCTTGTGTGTGTGTGTATCAGCTCCCACAATGCAGCTTTGTTGATGGACTCAGCGGCAGAAGAGACATGAGGACAAATCAATGTCCAGTTTGACTCGTGGTTCCATGTATGAGTCACCGCACAGAGAGGACAACAGAAAGACGTGTTCCTGTCCAAATCCCTAAATATGTAGAAAATGTTGTTGTTTGATTTTTAGGATGGTTTTGGAAATTTACTCAGCGATGGTGGGATGAGTGTTTCCATCAGCTTGTGAATGAAAACGCTGTCTAACTAAATCGCCAGCAAGGAATTAAGAGAAGAGGTAATCTGATGGACAGTTAGACGTTGGTACGCATGAAATTTAGTCTTGGTAAACTACTTTTGTAGGAGATAAATCCAGCTTACACATCAAACTGGACACGGCCAGGTTATGTAAACTTTATCATGTGGATCTGCACAAATGTTGGACTGAACTGCTTCATCATACTGTGGACAAACTGTGAATGCATACAACAAAAATACAAATGCACTCATCCCACTCACTCTGGGAGAATTGAAGGGTTGTGATGTGCTTTGTGTTACAAATCTAAGAGAAGAGGAGACATTTGTGAAACTTTCCTCTTGTAAATTTCACACGGTCTCATCCACTTCTTCAGTCGCTCGCTAACATAGCTCTACCCCGGGATGCCCTCCTTCCTTCCTGTTAACATACATCTGTTTGGTCAATATCATGAGCAACAAGGAAAATCACCACGGCAACCCTTCAGAAACAGCCACCAACTCATCGCCTCTCACACTGGCTCACCTGTAAGAGAAAAGAGAAGAGGTCAAGTCATGTTCTCTCAGATATGTGGGATTTGTGTGCGTTGGTGCACGTGTGGGGTTGCATGCGTATGTGTGTTTGCGCGTGCATGTTGAGGACCTCAGGGTGGGGTATCTTGGCATGTCTCACTGTGGTTCAATGTTTCCTTTTAGCTCTGCTGGCACTGTCGTGTTCCTGTTGGCTGACCTTTTCACTTCCTGTGAAGTTCCTGTCATGCGTTCTCTGTTCTCGAAGGTCACGCATCTCTTAGCCGGCGCCAGTTGTGCTGATGCTTAGAAAGAGGTAACCCAGATAACAGAGATGACTATTTGAAATATTAGGACAGTAAAGCTGGAGTGTAGTGAAAGTTACTCACAGTCCTGAGTCGGAAAAGCAGTGATTTCTTCACCATGCAGTCAAATCCATGAATGACATATCCAGCAAATGACAATAACTCTGCAAAAGACATAAAAATACAATGACTTACGCCATCGTTTGTGCTTTCTTGTGATAATACATTGAAATTTAGTCAGGCTCGGGTCGGGATCAGATTAGTTCGAACTGAAAGATTGAAGCCAGAGCTGCGTTCAATTCTAAAACCGTGATGTCCATCCCCTGCACTGTTTCACCTCTCCTCCAGCTGATGTGATTCTGTGAACAATTTGATACAGAAGATGTTGTGTGAACTGAACAACCATGCGACGATTTTGAAAAAATGGTGTAGTCTGAACTTGGCTTAATTTTGTATTATTACACTGAATCTGCAAAAAACAGAGATAATTCTTCTGCGAGTTTCTAAACTACAGTGCATCTAAGACCTAAAATGTTCTATCGCTTTAATCTTGCCGATTCTTTCTTAGTTTTTAGGTTTGTGATTGTGAGTCCCCCGACCTGATGAAATGCTCTTTTAATCTGACTCAACAAAGCGCTGTATCCAGCTGCCAATCAATAGGCCTCACAGGACTGAAGCTCTGAAAACACGGAGAGAGGGAATGAATTATAAACCCTCTGGACACACTTCCTGCCAGCCATTGTGAAAAGTGATTTAGTTAATGGTTTCCAAGAAAAGGAATCTCTAGGAACTACAGGAACTAGTTGAGCTGAACCACACATCTGCACACACACACACACACACGCACACACAGGTTTGTGCACAGACACACAAGTGTAACGTATATTAGCTGTAAGTATTGTAAAAGTTGTGGTTGTAGTGTTGTCTGTGAGAAGTGGTCTGGCCTGTGAAGCCCTCTGGCCCACAATACTATTCCTGTGGGGTGTGTGTGTGTGTGTGTGTGTGTGTGTGTGTGTGTGGCAAGGATGTGGTCAAACTGAAATGCTTACGGGACAGATCCTCAAGACCCCCATGTACATATTCATGCACGAGAGAGAGAGAGAGAGAGAGAGAGAGAGAGAGAGAGAGAGAGAGAGAGAGAGAGAGAGGGGCATCGCTCAACAGCCGCTCCTCCATCCAGGAGCATCGGATATTGGATTAGTGTTAATCTTCCCCTCATTCTTTTCTCACGTTCCTCTTTCCAGTGTGTGTGTGTGTGTGTGTGTGTGTGTGTGTGTGTGTGTGTGTGTGTGTGTGTGGTTGCATACTTTAACCCTTCCTCGCATTCCCGGTCCATCCTCCTTACCTGGTAATGACTGATAACTAAATTAAATAATAAATAAATTATAACTAATAGTGACGATAAAGAAAATTATCTTTTAAGTAATAATATAGCAGTGATTGCTCTGATTTAAGGCTTTTAGCCAAAGACCAGAACAAAAAAAGATTTTACCCCTCACAGACATATGACACAAGCCTGGCCCTTTAAGAAGGTGGCCTCATCATGTGTTTGACGTACGAGGATGTATGATGTTGTGTTGTTGCTGATGTTGGTGGTGGTATTGCAATAAGAGTTGGTCCAGACTGTTTTACTGTTACTATCAAGGAGCCAAGGCTAATATATTTTATTTTTTTGAAAACTAGAGGCATCTAAACATACAGGGATAACAGCATCTCGGACCCAAACAAAGGAAGGTGTTGTGAAGCTCGATGGAAGTCGCCCCTAAACACAAAACCATAAGCATAACTGAAATTAATCCTACGGGAAGTCGAACAACAACAACAGTGTCAGTGAATTTGTGTTTTTGAGACCTATTTCGAGGTTACACACTCTCTTGCAGCCCAGAGTGCAGCAGGCTCAATGGGTCTGCATGGTGGGCCAGAGGTGAATTAGCATGGATAGCATCTGTAGCATTGTGGTGCTGTGCTGTGTGTAGCCAACAGACTGTGTAAGGTGAGGTCATGGTGTTCCTGTCTCAACAGCACCGTGGTGGGCAGGCGACAGGTGTACTATGAGAAACGTCAAGTGCAGAAAAGAGACGACCAGGGTGACACGTGTACATCACTGCTAATTGGTGCTCAAGCCACCTCATGATGGGGAGGCCCAATCAAAGACAGGGAGTCACAAACACAAACACACACACACACACTGAACACAACATGAACGCAGTGCTGGACCAACAGCAAAACCAAAGAACAGAGGCTGGGATCACACACAGTCCGAGTCTTTGTTCTTTGCTGAGGGCACCGTTACTCCACGATATCTTTCGTTGGAAAATAGTTGTTGGCTGCTTTAATGATGATTAAAATCTCGAATATATGACCTTTAAAGTTTGACTCACCTCAAGGTTTGTTTAAAGCCTGTTCGTTCTTCTAACTCCTCGTTTTTATCGCTGCATCAGACTTGATGTAAGTGGTTTTGAGATCCCGGCAATTACCTTGAGGAGCACAATTATATCATGACCAATAGGAAAGAGCCAAAGCTTCAGCCAGAACTTAAAATAAAATTGAAGTTGTGATAAAGAGCCAAAGTGAAACCAGAACTTCCGAATTCTCGTCCAAAAGTAAGAAAACCTCTTTCAGGAAACCACTGACGTTTATACGCTAATAACTAACAATAATAGTCTGTGGCTCGCCTAATGTGCCTAGAAAAGGATGGTAGCTGTTCTCTCAAAGAAATTATGTAATATCATTGCTTTTTTTAATGTTTGTGTGTTTTTGCAGCCTTAAACTAAAATAATTTCCCACAAGCCCTTTATGGCTCATGGCTAAACATCAAGAGAAGAGGGACGTCCATGAGAGAGTCGATGTTGTTGTTAAAGGTTTCAACTGATAGCAACTGCTGCTGTGGACGGTGATTAGTGTTAGATTGTGCAAAGTAAACCTAAGGAACATGTTTCATATTTTGCTGAATAAGAGATTTCACTGAATTTACAGAAGCTAGTGGAACAGATCCTAGTGTGACGTCATGAATTCTGCTTCTAATAAACCAAAATTTACTTTTAAATTCATTAGTGTGTTTCAGATGCTGCATTTGAAGACCGACTGCATCACAGCGGTATGACTAGGTTGTCCCATTTCGAAGGCTCCTCTAAATGCAGCCGAGGAAATGCGTCCTTCCATTCTGGAGGAACAAAGACTCCAACAAGTGGATTCCTTTCTGTCCAACCTGAGCCAGGATTCATCATCAATTGGTGACAAACTGTTATTCAAAGAGATAATGGTGCCAATGTGCTTACACTTTAAAATGTAACTATCAGGCTTCAACTCATCAAACAGCTGTGCACATGTTAAAAAACCAAAGGGCATTAAAACTTTCTCGTGTCCAACAGCAGCTCTGTTGCTAGGCAACAACGGTAAAGCAAGGACAAGCGGGAGACGCAGATCATGGAAATCCTCCAAAGACCAGACCGTCTCATTTTAGTTCGGCCTTCGCGGTCTTACGTGGCCCAAAAAGGCATCTTCCTTTGTGGGCCGTGTGGCCAGGTGGTCTCGACAATGTTCATATGCCCGGTGTCAGTAAAGGTTTTTTTTTTTATCGCAAACTAGATAAAAAGATGAAGCTGAACAAACATGACAACACAGAAGATGCTCCATTTCCTGTAGTTTTAGGTTTCACTTAATAGGTTCCACAGATAATCCTCAATTGTTCGTAATTTCAGGTGTTTAATACTTTGAGGGGGTAAACGCAGCGAGAGATGTGAGGAGTGAGTGAGAGCAGGACGGAGACGGAGGGAGAGAAAAGAGAGAGTGACTGAGAGGCACCGAGGGAACAAAGACAGAGCACCTGTTCAGCGACCGCAGCCCAGACAAAGACACCTCTGTCCCACAGTACAATGACGTCCGGGACACTGTGACTTCCTGTGTCTGGTGGGACGACCAAACAGCACAGCAAGCTGGCTGTTTGCGTGAGCTGGAGCTATTCTCTCACACACACACACACACACACACACACACACACACACAGTGGTGGGCAGTCATCAAACCCAAATGTTTCCAACCAACGGTCATTCTCTGTAGACACAAAATGTTTTCTCCAGTATGAAATCAGAGCAAATTGGTCTATATATCAATCTTTAACATTTTAAACTTGAAATGTTGGTGATCAACTTGCTTCTTGTCCTTTGTCCTTTCAGATTCTTTCTTTTTAGATTTAAGATTCAAAGTTTATTCATCATAATTTACCAGATTTTCTATTTTGTATACAAAAGGTCAAAAAAAAGCGATACCAAGAGTCTGGTGCAAAAAAAGAAGAAGAAATAAACTTGACTTATTATGAGCCGCTAAAGTTGTCCGTCCTCCTCCTTCAGGGATAAATTTCGGATGCTAAACGTGAGACTCCCATCGCCATGGAAACAGCTCAACGGCCATGGAAGAAATGTAGGTAGCGTCTCTAACTGTAGTTACCAAATAGGAAGTAAGAAGGAAAGAGAGAGGAGAAGCTTGAATCTTTTTCTAACTCAGCTCAGCAACAAGTCCACAACATGCAGTATCTCACTGTCTGTGTCTTTGACAACAGGAAGGAGACTCAAAATTTATAATCAACAACCTTGATTCTTTTTCTTTTTTATAGCTGCACAGTTCAAGGAAATCAGGGCCTAAAAAATGTCTGACCTCCTCTTCCTGCAAACAGAAACTAAATCTATTTGAGCTTTTCGAGCTGCTGCAGCTGTGGCTTTAAATCCTATAATTTGGAAATGTACAAACCTTTAGAGTTAACTGGTTTGCTGGTTACAAGTTTAATCAATAACCGATTCAAAGATGAGATTTGACTTCCTAATTACTTCAGGTTGTAATTCAAGTAATTAAAAAATAAAAGAATGTAAGTATCGTTGAGATTCGAGAGCTTTTGGTTATAAGGGCTGAAGCTGGTGTCAACATGCTGTAAACAAAAAACGTGTGATCTCAGAATTTAAACGTTACGCCTCCTGCACCTTCCCTCGCTGGAACGCTCCGGATATTTTCCTGTTATTGTGAACGTGTCTGACCGGAGGTTCTCCTGCTGCGTCCTTCACATGCGAGAGACAGTCCAGACCCCCGTGTCCGCACATCCTCCAGACTTAAAGTTTGCAAACGGCTTCACATAATCTAACTATTTATATCAAAAACAGACACGGCCTTTGAAAGAACGAGGCTAAACTTTGACCGAATACATGTTTCCACTCAAAAATTACAAATCGATTCACTGTGACGTTAAACTCAATAAACACTAAATTCAAACGGATGATTTATGTTACAAAGAATAAAGTCACCCTAAGAGGCAGATAAACAGATTTCTGGTGAGCTCAGCTTCCACTACAACAGGGAGTACATGTCAGTGATTGCAACCTTGCAGATCTTTTTTGTCCTTAAATGCAACTTCTGTAAACCAATTACATACATTCCAACTCAACCCAAGCCTCTAGTAGCGGAGCTGTGTCACAGTCATTACGGCGCAAGATATATGGGAAAAGAACAGGGAACAGAGCCTTGCCGATAGGACGGCGTGACTGAAGTTTGATCCTGGCCACCAATTATGTGGTTGCTATGTTTCCTCTGTTGCTACCCTGGTATCTTCTTTTCACACGCCCGAGAGGAGGAGGAGGAGGAGGAGGAGGAGGAGGAGGAGGAAGAGGGGAGAGGATATTATAAACACATGTTGTACGTAAAGATGAAGTCAAAACTGTGTTATCGTGGGACTAAAAATAGGGACGATCAGTGAGTTCATGAGATGGTAGCAACAGGTTTTTCACGTGTGACTTAAATGATCATTGTTGTAGGGTTTGTTTTAGATTTTCTGTTGATGGATTTAAAGTGTCAGACGTGTCTTTCTCCGCTGAAACACATTAGAAACCCTGAATCACACTCATGCTGCAGATAAAGAAAACACTTCCACATGTATAAGTTAACTGTCTGCTCACTCATACACCAGTGAGACAGTCGATTGGCTGCTGCACTTTCTGCAAAGTAGCAATAAAAGCACCAACAAGTGAATGTTGCTCCATGAAACTAAACATCAAACCGAACAGAAATAACTGATCTTTATTGGTTCCACTTTCTAATGAGGATTCCTTTATGAAGGACTTGTTAAGCTTCAACTAACGGCTTGAGTTAAGGATAATAAATCCACTGTTAAACCAACTCTCCAGCTAGGCCGCAATTTTCCGTCCGAACCCATCCGAGCCAGAGAGAAAACCAACTGAGCCCAACCCGAGCCGAGCCAAACGTTTCCTCCAATTACAGCCATGTGCAGTGGGATAAATCAAGCGGCCCAGCCAACGTGACCTAACTCGACCCAAACCCGAAAATCATTTCAAACTTTTTGTACAAACCCGGCTCGACCTGTCAGAACCCATCAGCGTATTCAAACAGACTCTGTCTTTGAAGTTGCGATTGTAAATTATTTAACTATTCAATTAAATAATTCGATTGTGTGTTGATGTTATAAGTTGAAGTTTATAAACCTTTACAATGGTGGTCTTAGTGGTGCGCCTTAATTCATATGAAGTGGTCCTGGATTATAACATTATATAAACAGTGTCCTACTAAACATGACAATATGTACAAACAGGGACAGTGTCAAATCTATCGAATATCTATAATGTACTGTTAATACATAAAAACAAATAAATGAATCATTCTGCATTAACTCAGACTTCGGTTGTTTGTTTTAGTCCCATGTTGGATGCTTGGCGTGATCCCACACCACACGATCGTCTTCCCTGCACGACTTACAACAATTTGTTTGACACAAAGAACCACAGATTTGCACAACGAATATTTTACATTTTGAAGGCTCGCACGCTGGCTTGTTCGGAGGCCCATGTGCACTATGGTTACCCAGAAACCACTGCTCCCAGTCCAAGCTCAGAGCATCTGAATGTGCCGCAGCCGTTTCAGTCAAACGGCGACACGGAGCCGTGAAGTCTTTGCTTCTGCCTGAACAAAGCAAATACGGCAGTGAATTAATTTTCCAAGTCTTCTATTATTCATAGTGTACACACAGTGGAGTCCATGTCGCTGCACACTGAATTTGAACAGTGAAAAAATGTAAAGTGATTATTTTCAGCGATGATTTAATGGTGTTTACTCCTGCATCAGATTAATGGGTTAGTAAATTGAGCCCTGTTTACACACATTGTCCATTAGGTTTATGGTGGTGAAAATTAAATGGAGACTTTTTTTAGACTTTAATCTTTATCGTCCCCTCACAGCCAGTTCAGTGCAGATCAACACAAATAGGCACATTTTAAAACACATTAGAGATAAAATATGACATAAATTAAAGGAAACTGTTGGACATTTTTGAAAATAGCACCAGGATTCTCTTTCTTGTCGAGGGATCATCACCACTCTCATGTCTGTTAATATCGTACCAACACCTTAACTCAGCAGAAAGAGTGGAAACACTGGTTTAGCTAAATGCAAAGATCAAAAAATGTCTGTCTATAATCTGTCAGTCCCACTATTTCACACACTCACATGCATCGTGTTTGTTTAATCTGTTCAAAATCGAATATTTACCCACAAGTGCACTCAGAAATAATTTCCCAAAATGTCAAACTATTAATTGAATCTAAATTAAACATATTCAGTAAAATGTGTTGCAGTGAATAATTTAAATCCCTGATCCCCACACATTCATCGTCACGTTCCGTTTATCAACAGGAGACTTTTGTTTCACATCTTCTTAGTGCGTTTTTACTCCTGAGAGTCAAAACCAATGTTCATATGTTTGTAAGATTGTTGGCATTTAATCTGGTTAGTTTTGGTTGCACATTGTAATTTAGCGATCAGACTACAGACTTTTGTACGACATATATTCGTCCTGTCGTCATCACCACGTGGGATTTGTCGAGCTACACTTGATACATCCCTTCGGTCTCAACTTCCTGCAATTGGTCCGAAAATCCAATCCTCAAAAAAATGTTTTTACACTGTACAGGATCCAAACCATGGTTCAGTCTGATCCAGAGTGAGAACACCTTATTTCGTTGGACTAAATCTTCGGTTCAGAAGTTCTGCACCAAACAAGGTGAAGTCAAGGGTCAGACTGTCTCTGTCAGACTATCTCTGCCAATTAAACACTGTTTAGAAAAAATATTCCTTGCTTTCTTTGCTCTGTTCATTGTCCAAAAACTCAGAGCTACAAGTCCTGCACTGTTTAATCCAGCGAGTGTGGGAATACAATGTGAGTCTTAACAGTGCTATGATAAATTGCTAAATGCTCCTGGTCGGATGATAATAAAGGAAAACAGGCAGAGAATGGAAAAGGAAATCATCTAAGTTTCAACACTTAATTGTAAGAAACACAGAGTGTGAGCAAGCCAGGAGAAAAGTCATCCGCCTCACTCTGACCTTTAATCATCTTGTGGACACACAGTCTCCTTGATTTTCCAGATTTAACCTCTAAAATATGCACATTAAATCTCTGCGGGATCGCTGGTTATCTCCTCTGATTCCTCCGCTCCCCCTCTTCCTGTAACAGAAGGAGACGTTCACCCCTGAACAGTGGAAACCTCGGGACACGGGGTCCAAGCCCACAGGCCTCTCAGAGTGTCAGCTCGTAATATTGTGGCTTAATGAGGGAAGAAATAGCAGTGGTTACCCATTTGAGTCCTCTTTCAGTCGCAGTGTGTGTTTGTGTCTGCACATGCCGTAATGCTTGTGTGCGTTTGGGTGGGTGTGTTTGCAGCACGGCTATGCACGAATGAATGCTTGTGTGTGTGTGTGTGTGTGTGTGTGTGTGTGTGTGTGTGTGTGTGTGTGTGTGTGTGTGTGTGTGTGTGTGTGTGTGTGCGCGCAGGGCTAAATGAATGTGATTGTGTTTATTTGCTGGCTGTGTGTAGGATACAGGAAGCCTTGGGGGCCCAGGCTGTTTGTTATGGAGTGAGGAGGAGGTAGTGTGTGTGTGTTAATGTGTGTGTGCGTGTGTGTGTGTGTTTGTGTGTGTGTAGGAGAGAGAAAGAGAGAGAGAGAGAGAGGAGACAGTGGAGGCAGTGGAAGTTATAGCCGTCTCTGCTGTCTATAACTGCTGGGCATGGAGTCTTAGTGGAGCCAGAGCGTAGTGCAAGGGCGCGCACACACACACACACACAAATGCACACTCTCATACACACACACACACACACAAATGGTAACACTTTATTTGAAACATATAGCAGTGATTTATAGCACCCTAATGAGCCACTAGGCCCTCGAGCTCATTCATCGCTCATGTCAACTCTCATAACGTTTTCATGTTACATCTTCCTCTTAACTGACATTAAAGTGGAGTCCTGCTTCCGTTTCACAGGCGGGCAATGTCAAAATAAAAGCCCTGGTGCACCACTAGAAAATTAAATGTACAGGCAAAGACAAAGATACCAAACAAGCAGCTGATGTGCCTGAGAGCTTCTTCTTCGCTGGAAGGCGACGCACTGTTGCACATTCCAGACAACATTGAGAGATTAGATGTTGTTCCCACTGTACTCGGTGGAGCAATAACAGGAATTTAATCTCTTTTAGTGCAGCATGCATAGGAACCAGTGCATTCATAAGAATCTATAGTTTCAGATAGCCTTTACAATGTCAGGTCCTCATACTGGAGCAACAATCCTTTGAAAGAAACATGTCTTCTCATTTATGTTTCATCCCAACAATGAATTTGTCGCACATGTTGCAAATGTTAATACTGTATGGAACATATCAGCAAACCTAGAAGTTTGGCTTTAATATGACCATGATAATAAAGACATTTTAATTGTTGCCTTGGAGAATTTCCTATGTCGTCAAGCATCCCATTCAAAAAGCCCCGAAATTTCCCCCTGGGATCAATAAAGTATTTCTGATTCTGATCTGAAACAAACTCAGGTTAGAGCAGGATTTCAAGATCCGTGTTAAACAATATACACTCATGGCAGTTTAGTTTATGGAAACCCTGCTTGAGTCTGTCATTAACAACTGACACCATGGAGCTGTGCATTACAATAACTTCTCACTGCATCGCTGACACATGGAAACTCAAGAGCAGTGCACATCTGTGACCTGTGTGTATGAGTGGTTTGTCATCAGCGTATATGGATTAAGGTTTGCGGATACTGATTGTTTCTGGTTGCAAAGCATTTCTTTTGCCCATAGTTGGGTGATGAGTCAGCGTCAAATCGACTTTCATCACACAACAGATGACTTAAAAAAAGAAAATAAAAGATTAAACATATTCTTTATTAATTTGAAAGATTTAGATCATCTATCTAAACCATTAGCCAAAGATTTATATACTAGGTAATTATATCAGACACTAGACAGCATACATTTTTTTTACCAGCTTTTCTTTTTTATTCTTTACATGTACATGGCTTTATTCTTTAAAGATATTTAAACAAAAAGACCTTTCTGAAATTATTTTAGGCTTTTAATTGGAGAGCTGTAATGTAATATGGGTGAATCATATGATACAGTTGTAGGCCAACACAATAAATACCTTTATGACTAAAAAACAAATACTGTGCAAAGTAATGAGTGAATTTTTCCTCGGTCATAGTCATAGTCAATCAATACTGCAACATACTTACTAAACATGCTCCCTAACAAGAGGCCTCCTCACTGACTAACTTTTTAAATTATTAAATTGTTCTTTAAATACCATTTTGCTTTGCTTGTTTTGCAATGCGCTGAAAGAAAAAAAAACCCTCATCTTTCTCTCTGTTTTTTGCCTCCTGAGGTTTCGATGCAGTTTCCTTAAGTAATTTGACAGTTTCACCACATCCAGTTTGGTTTCTGGCGAGTGTCTTGGCCAGGAGCGCCGGCAGAGCTTATTCTGGAGCCGTCCTCGTCTTCTTCTACCCCCTGCTACAGCTCCAGTGTGTGGTTTCATCTCTGAGGGCCTCCAAAGCACATGGCTGCTGTCCCAGTGGGAAAGACGGACAGAGACAGAAGAGAGGCAGAGGGGGTTGAAAAGAGTGAAAGAACGAAAAAGAGGCCAGAAAGAGACGAAAAGGAGAGACAAAATGACAGAAAGACAAAGGGAGAAAAGAGAGAAAAAGACCACTGAGATGGACACTTGTCGCCCGAGCCGCAGAAAGTTCTTCTTTCTTCCAGGTCGACCTCACTTCCTCCCTCCATCCCTCTCTTGTCGAGTCCAGGCCATAAACACCAGATAGGCGAAGAGGCTGACCTAAAGAAGAGTAAGTAATTCATTTAGCAATTTGTCCTTGTGTTCCTTGACCTCCACTAACCTAACCCAACCCTGTGCTCTACATTCAGTGCTGGAGCAGAGACAGAAAACACTCCCTGCAGCTCAAAGCTGAAGGGTTCCATTGTCGAGCGAGTTCTTTCACCATCGAAAGGTAAAAACAACAAAGGTTTCTCATGATCATGAGTCCAGGTATGTTTTTATAAGCTTTAAAAAAAAAAGCTTGAGCTGTTTATTCGTGCTTCCTGTAACTGAATGTTACATTCATATCACACTACAGTACATCTATCATTGTAGAAATGAATTAGATATTCGATATAATCCCAAATTAAAATGAAACATCTCACATCTCAAAGATCAAAAATTGTACATTTAAATATTAATAATACTTACCTTAAAGTTATGCAATGTGCTTTTGATTGCAGCTCCGTAAAATAGAAACAAATAAATGCAATGTGCAGAAAACATGTTGCAAGATCTTGTAAGAAAATTGAATCCGTTTATACTTATATAAATGTTTTTTGCAGCTATGTCATGTGCAGAAGGCTTTCAGTTAACTACTGACTTTAAATTGATAACTTGGAATTTCAAACCTTTACAAATAGCGAGTAAAGATGTTTTTCTACCAGTTTGTTGCTTTTTTGTTGCCGTTGTTGTTTTTCTGAGCGGTTACACAACCGGCCACATTTTTCCAGCTGCATGGAGCTCCTCTCCTTCTGTTGTTAATAACATTGTGGGACAAAAACATGTAAATCTTGCATTGTGGTCTATTTTAAGTATAATTTATTATTTTGCTATTTTGGTTGTTGTTAATGGGTGAACATACTTTTGGGTGGGGCAAACTTTTTTAGAAATATTTTGGCCATTGGTTAATGTGCTCTTGAAAAAACAAAAAACAAAAGTGCGAGTATGACTGAGGAGAGAAAAAGAGAGAGAGGGAGGGAGGGAGGGAGAGAGAGAGAGGTGGCGTGGGAGAGGGAGAGGGTGAGTAATTTACACCAGGAAGTAATTATGTAAATTCTAAGCTGGTCTTCTAGTTTACAGTCCAGCCATAAACTCACTGTGATGTCTGACTTGCAATAAACATTATTTATTCCTTTGTTTATTAATGCTTCCACTGCTCTTCCTCCCCCGTGTCCCTGTGTTATTTTTTTTATTTAAAGAAAGAAACTAATACAGAAACCTGACTGAGGCACCAAAAAGTGTGTCCACGTTTTTTAAAAGAAAAAGAAGAAAAAAAAAAACTAGAAAGGGGGTATGCTAATGTCATTATCTTTTATGAAACAAACATGAGTCCTTGATGTGGGTTCCTTACATGTGGTTTGTTATGTTTTGTGTTTGCGGAATGAGAAGCTGAAGTTTCAAAGTGGAAATTAAACAGATTTAAAGGCCTCGGGGCGAAGAAAGTGAAAAGTTAAAATCGGATGAGGTCAAAGTTTGCCGATATGTTGTAATAGGACTTTCAAAGTGGTTTTATTTGAAATGAAGGAAAAAAAACACCATGACTACATCAGCTCTTTTAGCAATTATAAGCAACAGGGGCAGGAAAGCATCACGTGACCTCTGTCGTGTTGTCAAACGTTTCATATCCAGTGTCTTGACTAACAGACAACATCCAATCCAAGCTGTGTAAATTTCCTTATTTTTCACACCAAAAACTGACATATTTCAAAATGTGTGTGTATTGGAAAGCGTTTTAGTTTGGATTGGGGATGATGGAGCATTTAGAAAACAATGACTTAAGCCTGCTGTGCGGCAGTAAAGAGAACAGAAACCCTTTCTGATGTTTACTCGTGAAGTATTTACAACTCTGTTTACCTTACAAATAAAGACATATAAGACCCCTGATTCAATTATTTTTACCAAGTTCAGGTCGAGTGACAAGTGTTGCTGCGACTCTGCACGTTTTTTTAACTTTGCCTAATACTTCATGTCTTATTTTCATAACATCTTGGTCGTCCTGTCAAAACATCTGCAAACCTCTGTCGGGTGCCAATAAGCCACCTGCTGAAAAACACCAAGCAGAGGTTAAAGTCCGCAGAGACCCGGCAGCTTGTTTTCAACCGTCAGGGAGGCAGGATTCCTCAATGACATGTTGTATCCCATCCTAACTGTAACATCCTCCCCACAGGGTAAATAAAAACTCTAACTTTGTGTGTGTGTGTGTGTGTGTGTGTGTGTGTGTGTGTGTGTGTGTGTGTGTGTGTGTGTGTGTGTGTGTGTGTGTGTAATCAGAAAAAGATATATGATTTACCCCGCTCAAAGGAAAGAGCCTCCATTGACGTACTTACATGCACAGCTCATGTGTTTAGGCAAGAGAAAGACACAAATGCATGAGTGCATGTGAAAGTCTGTGAACTAATGTGTGTGTGTTTGTGTGTGTGTGTGAATGTGTGCACGTGTGCAGCAGATAGCCTCTGTGTTTATTTAGTTTGAGGTGACAGCAGGAAGGAAGGCAGGTTAACGAGCTGCCGGCTCCAGGCACCCAGGCACATGGTGATTACGCAATCTCAGCCAACTCCTCTTTTCCTCTCACATACACACACACACAGAAACAAACACACACACACACACACACACACACACACACACACACACACACACACACACACACACACACACACACACACACACACACAGAAACAAACACACACTGATAATGCACTCACCTGGGTAGGGAAACAGACGCACTCACATGAATGCAAGCACATTCAAGGGTTTTCACACCAGCTCGATGGGACTTAAACTCCACGCTACACTTAACCAAACAAAACAGCGTCACTCCTCCTCACATGGACGGTAACTCTAAAGGCTTTTGTGCACAGAATGTACTGAAGCTGGATTTGTAATTCCTGTTAGCATGTTCCATGGTAGATGCTTCAGAAGTAGGAATAGATTTTTACCAGTTAGCGAAGGATCCCAGAATTGTCATACCACCACCGCAACACTAGATGGCGATCAATCGGTCTTGGGTGTGTTTACGCAATTTCGTCCAGCGCCATCTTGGCTTTAAGAAACCAGAAGTGAAAGAGAGCACAAGGACAAGTGCACACCTACGTTACACCTGCAACCTGCACCCATAGGACTAGCTGTCAATCATCCGGTATCCATGACCCCTATGCATTCTGATAGTAAGAAATAGGATGGTTTTCTCATAGACTTCTATAAAAACTGACTTTTTCTTGCAACCAGTGGAGTCGCCTTCTGCTGGTCTTTCAAAAGAACACAGGTTTTAGGCACTTCAGCATTGGCTTCACTTTCTGGAGCCTGAGTTCACATCCAATTTTTATGCAAAGGCCAAACAAGGATTTTAGCATTAGAAAATAATCTCCATCCAAAATAACAAACCTGGAAATCCAAATGACATGACACACACTGGTCATGTGCACAGTTAGCATTACAGAGTCACCAGCTAGCAGGCATGCACTTATACATTCTCACATGTACACACACACACACACACACAGCTGCACACGCTCACTAACATGTCTACCAGGTGCAGAGTCTGCAATTGTATTTTGAGCAGTGTTGAAACGTCCAACCTGTGATTTACAGACCTAAAGGCAGAACAGAGCGAAGGGAGGACAGAAAGACAGAGAAGTGGTGTTGGAAAAGGACAAATTAGTGTAATTTATAAATACATGTATGTGTGCATGTGTGCATGTGTGCATGTGTTTGTGTGCATATGGCAATGATGGTCAGCCAAGCAGAAAAGACCACCCACGTCACGTCACTCTCACCTTTGACCCCCTCACCCAAACTCTACTGAATGGCTCTCTAATGGAGGCCAGACTTTGAGTGTGTGTTTGTGTGTTTCCACGTGCACTCGTACTTGGTTGCATGTGTCCATCTGTATGTGCAAGAGAGTGACAGAGAGAGGAAAGAGAGAGAGAGAGAGAGAGAGAGGGAGAGTTTGTGAGCACAAAGAAAAAACAACTCCAGAAAGTTGAGGAAGTTTACACAGCCGACACTGCAGAGCTCCAGGAGCTGCTCTATTTATAAAGACAGCAAACCCTCACTATATATATGTGTGTGTTCGTGTACACAAGAGTATGTTTTCATGTGCTGTTTGTGTTTGCGTGAGTGCACGGCAGCATGTGCACAGCCATGTGTGTCTGTGTCCGTGCATGTGTGTGTGTTCAAATTAATAAATACGCACAATTGAAGGCTTCCTGTTATTTGGCGGTGAGGCCAGAGGAAGTTATTTTGTGGTACACTGATAATTTTGGTCAGAACACCGGGCTATAAATACTGTCAGCGCTACGCACTCCATCCCGCCTTCCACTCCTCGCTCCATCCCTCCATCCCTCCCAGAAATGAAAAACTGGTGTGCTGCAGGAAAACAAGGACAAAACAAGCAGGCAGGGAGTTGTTTTTAGATTTCTTACAGCGTCCCTCTCTCCAGAGAGCTGTCGGGTCAAGTTCATCGTGAGATACAGACTTTACGTGGCCCAAAAAGTTTTTAATATACAAACACAGTTCTCATGTGAACTGGAATCTACATGTTTGTATTAGTAGTCTAGAAAGTTTGATGTTTACCTAGATCGAAGGCGCTATGGAAACCTACATGCAAGTTTTCAGATGGTGGTGATGGTTGCTTGCCAAGAGATTCGGCCATTGTTGGGTTTAAAGGTCAAGAGGTTTCTAAAAGGCCCTCGAGCGATGCTACTTCTCCAGCGCAGACGGGAGGCTAGGATAGTGACTTGCTATCCGAAAGTGACAGACTGGGGCTAGCTGGTTAGCATGCTAACTCCAGTAGAAGCAAAGAAGCGACAGAAAAGTTAGCACAGCTGAGACTGAGCTGTAGGTAAGTAAAGGATTATGATTTTTTCTCGATTATTAAGTAAACAGCTAACATTAGCTATGTCGCAATGGCATAAACTTATATTTCGCCCTTTTAACCCTTCGTAAAGCTAATGCAGATTCATAGTGTTTGAACAATGAAATTAACCATTATTCTTACTCATTTAAAAACGTTATCCTGAATCTAATTTTAAAAACAAAATGTAAATCGTACCTCAAATTTAGCCCGCATGCTAACTGCAAGTCCAGCTCTGTCACGATATAAACACATCAGCCAACTGTGTCCAGTGCTTCACACTGAAGGACGAGGCAGATGAAGGCACAAAGTTTCACTGGGTCACTTGTTCCTTCTTTTCAAAGAACGTAGATACTGTGGTTGATTTTAAGTAAATTTCACATTTATAATTCTGATACCGTAAATACTCACCACTGAATAAATTCACCATAAAAACTAGTCCTCTACAAAAGCACATTAACTACAGTTTAAGTGATATTTTCAACAAAAAAAAAGTACAATAGGGATATTACTCAGCTTCTTATTTAAAATTAAATTATAAATATGTGGGCCTTTAACATACAAAGCACAAAAAATAAAAAATCTTTAAATGAGAAGAGAGGATTTATGCCAGATTTAGATATCAGCTAATTTCCACACACTAAATCTATAACCAAAAACAATCATTTACATACAACTCCATCAAAGTCTCTATTACACAAACAGTTATACAGACAAATCTACGAGTGCACACCAACATATACCAGCACATTCATTCAATAATTTCCATCATGAATAGGAACAAATGGCCTTGAGGTCCCAGACATGCCAGTCAAAAATAGATGGAACGAACAAAACCAACGCAATTTTTGGTTTTGGTCCCTCAAGATAGTTAACAGTGAGGAAAAAATGATAAAGTTAATAGTGTCAGTGTTCTGCTTGAAGGGAAAACAACTCAAACAATTGTAAAGAAAATGTAGAAGTGCTCTAAGTGGTTGTCAAATACCCTCATATTTTGTGGTTTTTACGGTCATAACGACTTTGACCCTACAAGCTGTTAAATATTGGAACACATCCGACACACGAACAAGATCTCATATCATGAATGTAAACTCCGAAGGAGACACACACACTCACATACACACTGTGACGAGGCCTAATGCGCAGGCACACACACACTGACATGGCACTCAAAGACGTATGTGGTCACTGCACGAGGCATGCCAGGAAATTCTTTCAAGGGCATGTTAATATTCCAGATGCTTTTGAATAAAAACAAGCCTCCAAATCAGAGAGCGGAAATTTGATTTGAACACAGTTCTGCATGGCGATACAGAGATGTTTATCTGTCCCTGCCTATCTCTGTAGCCGGATGGCTGAGTGGCCACTTAGTGTTTACCTATGATAAGGGCTTTCTGTTTGACTACCAGTTAAGCTGCAGTCAACAGAGAGGCCACAGTGGGGAACGTAGTATTTATAAAAACCTAATTGTTGCTCTTAGAGATTCAGCTGAGTCTGGCTTGGAGCTCCACACTCCAGGCCCGGGTCAAACAGGGTGGGATGATGGTTACTGTGATTTCCTTTATGGCACTTTGGCAAAGGATAGGCGGAGCGTGTGCTGCGCAGGACCACACAAGAAATGAAAGAAACTTTAGAAAAAGTAAAACATGAAGCTTTGACTTTGTAACCCATACATCTTAAATCACATTCTACAAACTGATCCATGTATATACAACAACTACTGTTTGATGAAGTAAACGCATATAAATAGAAACAAAGGTTAAGTACATAACTGCACAAGACAATTGCATTCGTGTTGTGTCATATTCATCATTCACACGTGTAAAAGCGAAACACACAGAGTTTGTGTGAAACTGCACTTCAGCTTGTTTTAGTTTGTGACATTTAGACCAAATGGGCTTAATTGTTTTAATAATTTCACAATGCTCAACACAATACTGACATCATTAAAAGCAGGAAACTCGAAAGTATCTCTTAATAAAAAACTGGTATTTCTAGTTTGTCCACACCATCAATGAGGGGAGGCTGAATAACAAACGCATCTTGATATAATCCAGTGCAGTTCAACAGCAACTCAAACTACATGCTCTAAAATGATCATGAAAACAAACTTTAATGAGGGTAGGTTTTATTGCAGGACTCTCGTATTAGACTCGCTTTAGCTAAGTGAACCTAATAAACACATGCAACTGTTGTAAGGTATATAATCACTATACACATTGTATGTACAACACTTAGCTATCTGTGCACTAGCTCCTATCCCTAGCATTTCAATATTTTTTTTTCAGTCAATGTCTGTTCCTCTTCCTCCTCCTCAGACATCAACAAATTGCAGTCATAATTGACAAGTGTTCACTGTGTGATTATCGTTCCTCTCAATCACTCCCTGGTTTGTTATGGGACTTTATCCGCAGGCAATATCCGAACTCGCCGTTTACCCATCACATAATGTGGCTCATTCAGCTGAGGACATCTTGATTGGGTCGGCTAAACGTCTGGTTCTCATTTAGGATGGAGGATGGGTTGGAGAGAGAGAGAGAAAGAAAGGGAGGAGGTTAGATGGGGAGAGGAGGACACAATGAGAGAGGTGAGTGGAAAATGAGAGATGACTGCCAGCCAAACAAAATAAGCAAAGAAAAAGACTGATGTATTTTTTGTTTTTAAAGATTGTGCTAAAGTTGGCATCTGCTGGTGAACTTAGGTCTCTTCTGATCTACTGAACTGATCTGGGGCGATACACTGTGGCACAGAACCTGTATCGATTTTATTTATTTACACTGCAAAAAAAAAGAAGTTTACCCTAGTTTCCCTGAGCGATTATGATAAACTCTGATAACCTGTTGTCCAGAGGAAAGACCTTGTGACAAACATCCGATATATTCTGGTATGAGTTGGTTCCCTCTGGAATCTTCCTGAAAGACCTGCATGTCCCCCTTTCAAGATGCAAACTAGCAAATGAGTGGATATTTCCCAGGGCTCAATGCAGCTCGACTATCAAACTACATTCACATGTTTGTTTGTTTTTGCTTTTAAACTCTTCTGTCTTATGCACATGCTGCCATGGGGTCCGTGCACATCAATTATGAAAAGTGGGTCTCTCATCCTATTCAGGTGGCTAGAAAAGATAATTTGACATATTGGGAAATGATAAGTCACTCACGTCTCTCAGTTAAATACGAAGCTAAAGTCAAGAGGTGGATAGCCTAGCTTAGCATAAATACTGGAATCAGTGGGAGAGAGTAAGCAAGGCTCTGTCCTGAGTTTTTAAAAATGTGGCTGCCAACACATAAGGCAAAGAAAATTAAGGTTTTATCATTAAATAATTAATTATGATTTAGTGTTGATAGTTATTTGGCGGTGAACGTGGGATTAGGGAGCTATAAACTACTAACAATACTGCCTTTACATACTAAAAGATATACGTTGTTTTGCCCAAATAACACATCCATGAGTCCTTTACGTTGGCATGGTCGTTAGGCAAAACATTCACTAGAGGGCAGCGCAGAGTCTAGAGATCCTGACGACAACAAACATTGCGATGGTGGAGGTGGTTGCGATAAACGCAAAAGCAGCCACGTTGCAAACTGTCCCTGTGACCATCTTGTTCTGTTTCTTCTCATCGCTTACTTTCTGAATTCATTATGAATAAACTTTCTTAAAAAAACAAGTCATCACCATCTCGCAGAGTCAATCAAAAGAATCTGCCTTTCTAAGAAAGAAGTAATGGGCAGGATGACAAACAAAAATCAATCCAGCAGTGTTGTTGCATCAGAAAAAGGGCGCATCGTGTTCACATGTTGGCAACAGCAGATAAACACACAGGCCACACACACAGATATATATTCTGTCACACACTTGTCTGCTCTGAAATTAGATCTAACACACACTTATTACGATTATATTTATATGTTTGTAGCTAATTTCGTAAAGTGTGTGTCTGCATACACGCACACGTGCAAACACACACTGACTGGGCATGTTTATGTGACAGTGTAGAGTTCATGTAAGAGATAAGGGACGGTAGAGTCAACAGTTCTGTAGATAGCCTGCTGATAGAGTGTTCTCTTGCTTCCGCTGCCTTTTGTTTACCTAATGATCAAGTGTGTGTTTGTGTGTGTGTGTGTGTGTGTGTTTGTGTGAGAGAACGTGAGAACTTGCTATGTGGGTAGTTTCATGCTTCCATTGTGCCACCACCAGATACCTGTACCACAAAACAAGTTCAACTAAGTCAACTCTTGTGGTCTATCTTCACTGAGCTAAACATCGGCCTTCCTGGATAACACCAGTACCACAGAGCTGCGTACTTACTGGTTCAGGTAACATTAAGTTTAACCTGGCTAGCAACGAACATATGCTGGAGTGGTTAATGAGAAGCAAGACTGCCAGAACCACGAATTAAGTCCTGGATATGATAATTGATTATAGTGACAGCAAAAAGAGCTTTCCAATGTTAAACATAAATACCATGATCACATAACTAGATTATAATAAGGAGGTGTAGAAATACTGAGCATCTTCACATGTCTACAGTCAAGTCCCTTCAACTCTTCCTGGATAACCATGACTGAGTATAAACAGAAATAGTGAAAATAAAGAAATGGATTTGTCTATTGACCAATCAGAGAACCTTCTGGATCCCAACAAGGAATCCAGAAGGTTCTCTGATTGGTCAATAGTCGAACTGTCGACTGGTCAGCTGAGCAGCACGGGTTACCATGGCGATCTACCCTGGTTACGATAGAAAAAAGATTTGTCAGGATCACAGTTAAGTGATTGCAGGTACTTCACCGACCAGGAACTTGATCCAAAATCGAGCCAGTTATTGGAACCCAAACCTCATCAGGTGTTTAAACACATCTTGTCTCGTGCCTCAGGTCACTTTTGAGTTTTTGTAATATTTAATTAAAACTGTCACCTTTGCCAAACCTTAAGTACTTCATTACAAGAGCAGATATTGTTGTAAAAAAGAAAAATGGCACACTGTATGCCATCATGGCCACTGTTCTGTTAGTTACTGGACGTTATTCTGGAAAGAGTTTGAGCAAATACAGATAAGAACAACAGGTGAGATCCATCAGCTCCGAGGAAGAGCTCCAGCAAAGTGCGATAAAGACAGACAGGCAGTTGTCGTACTTTTCTCTCTGCAGTTTCCGATTGGACGCAGAGCGAAGGAGTCAAGCATCAGCGGAGGAAATTGGGAATGTGAAACATGCCAGATTACAGAAGAAAACTGAGGGCCTGCAGATAAGCTCAATAGCTTCAACCCTGGGAAAAACATGCACTCAGCCACACACACATAGACACAAACATACTTGTGCACATACACACACTCGCACAACTGCAAAAGCCATTTCAGATTTTGAACCACCTGCTGCATTCCACAGCCAATAAGTCAGCTACTTAAGGAGCCAGCTTTTAATCAGCCGGTCAAACAGCCGGGCAATAAAGACACAATGCATCCCGACAGTTAGTCAACAAGTAAACTAACCAGTTATTATCCACACAGTTACTGGGAGTTACTGCGAAAATAATCTGCAAGTAAGCAGCCACTTGCAATGGGAACAAGCAAGGCAGCACTAAACAGCAACATACAGCTAAATATTAACCATAAGAGACCCTCGTGTACAAGGAAAGATTCCGGCAGACGACAGAGGAGTTTTGTAGTGATACTGCAGATGCTAGCGGAGCACTGGCAGGCCTGTCAGGTGGCCGGCCAGCCACCCACACACCCAGCCAGCCAGGACAGGACAAGAGCAGAGGAAGCAGTCATTATGGAGGAAGCCAGGGCGTCTTAAAGCCATTATATGCCCCTCAGAGGCAGAGGCAGTCGGAGGCAACACGGCTGACTGGAGCGCTTCAAAGCAGGAAGGATCCCAGCCACCGCCACCTCCACTGAGTCTGCATGTTCAAGGGGAAGTGAGGAGTTTACAGGGTGAGATGGGGGTTACATGGCAGGCCGATTGAGAAGAGATACAAGGGTATATGAAGGGAAGGGGATGATTTTGTAGGACTTCTTTATTTTAGCTCGATATCTGGTTCTGTGTAGGTTTAACAGCGTCTAGCCTCGGTTTCATCTGCTGAGATTTCTGCCAACATCGCAAAACAAAGGAGGGGAATGGATCTTGTTATTGGTGCTCACATCATTGAACATAAAGAGACTCCTTTCTGATTAAAGATGCACTAATTCATATTTTTATAGTAACAAAAGGGTGAAATGGTTCATGTAAAGTGATGAACTCTGAGAGAACGATCCCACAGCTGCAGCTCAACACAGGTCTAAAGTGTTTCAGCACATTTTTGTGTCACGACCAGAGCAAGATGAGGATGAAAATGCAGATGAGGCATGGGGACAGATAAGAGTCTTTAATTTGACTTACGGATAAAGTAGAAATGTATCCAAAATTTAGGGTAGAAGTGGTATTGTAAATAAAAGCATAAAGCATGGTCGAAAAAAAGAAAGTTGGTCAAAATCTCAAACGCTAGGAATAAACACATGGAGGACACTGAGAAACTGAAGAGACGGACTGGCAAAGTGGAAACAATGGGATTAAATACAGGAGTTAACAAGACACAGGTGAAGCTAGTGAGGGCGGAGCAGGTAATCAACAGAGGAGGGAAACAAGACAAATGCAGGAAGTAAAGCAAGAGAGACACACAAGGAAAGAATTTTCAAAATAAACCGGGAAATGTGCCAACAAAGACCAATCCAAATATACAAAACAAAGTCCAAACACTATGAGTACATAAACGTGAAGCAAAGGTCAAACACAAAAGTACGTAGTCAGCAAGTGTCCTTATTCAGGGGCAGAGTCGTGACATTTAGCTCATTGGTTTGGTTTTAGCCTGCACTTTTACTGTTTTAGGCTACATCCATTCTAATAACTTATAGTATTAAAACAGTGTTTTAGGGAAAAAATGATTTCCGCCCAAACACGTGTTTTAATCTCTGTCCATTTCTATACACCTGTATATCGCATGATCATTCACGTACACTGGGTATGTGCGTGCTGGTGTAAACAGGAAGCAGATTGTCTGCTCTGCAGATCCAGAGTTCCAGAAAATAAAACAAACGCAAAACAGTACAAAGTAAGAGCAGGGATTTCTTTCCTTGAGCCAAAAACGAGGGGAAATTGTTATAGAAAGTCGCTTTGCATTCACGGCCAGTAATCGAGTCGTGACTTATAAAATCAGGAAACAGATGCGGCTATGTCATTGTTTCTAAACATCTCAAACTAAAATAAGTGTAGAAGCCTTTTCAAAGTTCTCCAATTTAGGGACTCGGAAACTGTAGAGCAGTGTAAACGTTTCAAAAGTGATCGATTTTTCGAAAAGTTTGCTCCAGAGCAGCAGCTGTTTCAAGCAGAAGGCTCTGAAAAACCGACTCTATATATTTCCTATCCAACATTTAACAGCAGAAAAAAAAATTAACAACCAACCATTAAACATAGACTGGGCAAAACAGAGGGTTAATATTGGCCTTCATTGGGTGGACAGAAAAATTACTAAACAAATTCAAATTTCTACTGGATGTGGAGTTTATGTGTCAAAGTTATGTTAACAGATTGTTCCTCTGCCCAGTTCAATGTTTCTAATGTAATGGGATGTCCATTACAGTAAAAAGACAGAAGGAAAGCGGCTGCTCTGGACTAAAATAACAGATACTGGATTTTTCTTTTGGAATCAATGTGTCCTACGGTGCTACAGCTAACATGTACAGGTGATGCATCTTTGCGGCGTTTACACCTGAGCTGCAAAAACAACCCAGAGATCAAATTCATCAATCATCATTCTTTGTATGTTCGGTAATTCTTCAGACTGTCCTCCCATAACAACGCAGAAACTTAAGTAGTGTTCTGTTTTAGAACTGAACACAACCTTCAGAATACTGGAATGATTTTTTTTCTTTTTTATTCCAAGAATTAAATTGAAGGAGCAGGGTTGGAGATGATGTAAAGTGATGATTGTTGTGGGATGGGACGGAACGAAAAGGAAGGAAAAGACGGTGGTGAGTTCTTGCAGAGCGTAAGGACGGAAAGCAGTGGGTGAAGGATGGAGAAAAGAGGTTTTCATGGAAGAGAAAATGGCTTGGCTGTAGTAAAACCATAAACAAGAGGAATAGTTGAACTGTTGAAGGCTGTTGGAACAGCGCGGTGGAGAAACAGACCACTTCCTGTCCCATTTCCAAAATAAAACAATGTACTTGAGAATATTAAGGATATTTTTCAAGGATTTTTCCTCCCATGTCATGGCCATAATGTGGATTATTTCCAAAAATATTGGTAATAATCCTTCCTTTCCCGGAGTATTGTCTTCTTCTCCAATAATCTCATCATCCCTACCTCTGTTTGGTTGGTTTTTCCATGCCCACTTCCCTTCGCTCTCTAATTTCTGAGACCGTCCTACCATAAAAAATGCAGCCACAGAGGTCGTTTGCGGAAGCAGCTTATTACAACCCATAGTTATGTTTTATTGTAACTATGACTACCGGTTGTGTGAGACAGTTGACATCAGTAGTTTCAGCAAACGCCCCAAAACCAGGGAGGAGGTCGGGGGTAGATTGATGGGTCCATGACGACAGGAAAGTCCTCAAAGCACAGAGGTACTTATGGTAACCTTGATCTTTCCCTAGGGTTCGAGTCGGGGTTATAACACAACGCTCTGAATGAGTTCTACGAGGGACCATGAGTGTTAAAGTCGCTAATTAAAACCATAATTGATCAATATACCATAAAAGGAATAAATTTATAAGTCAAGAATATAATTACATAAAGGAAGGTTTAAAAGAGCAAAGGTAAAGGTTTTGTATTGTTCTTATAAAATTTGAAATATTCTCCCAACCTCCAAGGCCTCTTCTCCAGGTGTTAATGAAGAAAGCTGAGGCATGTTAATGTGACAATCTAAGATAAACAATAATAAATAATAGCAATAATAATTATGATAAATGAGTGATAAATAAAATTAATTATAAGAGAAGTATATTTAGGATAAGTGTCGATATAGAGTCATCTGACATATTTATATATACATACAGTATATTTACAATATGGTTGAGTTAGGTGCTAAAATCAATGTGCTGGGAATTGATTTTTTTTTTTAACAAAAAACACATGAATTTTGAAATATAAAAATAAATATAAGTACTATAGTACAAACCACATCCAGTTTAAAAGAAACACTAACACAAGTAAGTAAAAATATGTTTGTATGTGGGGTAATCAATAGATATAACATCTTAGGAATTGCTGACATATTATTTAATCAATAAAATACATTTACGGCATGAATAATTTAGGTTAGGGTTATTACTTTGTGTCTAAACCAAACCTTTAGCATGGCAATGTCACGTCATTGAGAGAAGGTTATTTATTCATCAAGAGTTATCTTTTTTACATCTCTCTCCTTCCCACCAGCCTTATCTTTCTCCCTTCTGTTTTCTTTTTTTAAATTCTGTTACGTTTACTACTTTACCCCTCCCTTCCGTCCATAGCAGCCTCCTCCTCCTCCTCCTCCTCCTCCTCCTCTTCTCTCCAGCACCTGTGCCCCTGCAGAGGGGGAGTTCCGGAGAAGAGGAAACCCCCAGGGCAGCCAGGCACCTCACAGATGGTTAGCAAATTACACCTTCATTACCTCTCCTCTTCCTCTCTTCCTCTGGCCAGTGCCTCACAATGACTCGCTGTTCCTGTGGCACTTCACATCTGTCAGCGGCTGACCTGTCTGCTCATAAAAATAGCACGTATTTGGAAAAGTTAAGGAAAAATTAAAACCCAGCGATGGTTGTATCTTACGTTCTGAAGATTTTTTAAATGAACAAATAGCCGTCATATTAGGTAAAAAATTTAATAAATTTAAACAGTGTCAGCCGGGTGATGTACGAGAACAATGAACTTTCTTTTGGCTCCCTGCGTCGGTTTCGGGCTCCTTTTCCAACAAGGTCTTCACACATCGTTCGCTGCTGGACTGGAAAGTGAACACGTCAAGGAGGTAAAATAATATAACAGTCTGATAGAAAGCTGCTCATGGGAGCTATAAAATGGAGCACTAATCGTGATTCATTGTGGTCTAATGTGTAACCCAACATCGGCCTGAGAAGTCTGTTATTTCATACAGATAAATGACGTGTTGAAAACAAAAGTTCCAAAGCTTTTGATTGATTTTTAAATGTTTTTAAGACAAATTCAGCACAACACAGAAGAGAAAGTAGCAGTGGCAGATTCTGGATATTCATGAACATGAACAGTTTCTGATTCAGTAATCTGCACATTTATTTCAGTCCTTGTTTTAGTTTAGTCCACATCATTGAATATATTTAGAAAAATTGTACCAGCACATTGTGTACTTGAAAAAATCTTAAATAATAAAAATTATTAACAAGTTGTCATATTTATTGTTAGTATTCTTAGCAATCTTGTTGTTTTTTAAGACGACTGACAGGACAGGGGCACTTCAGGGGCCAATCCGATTTCAGCTGGGGCCAGTTCCTCCCTTGCCCCGCCCCAGGAGCCACCCCTGGAATGTGGGTTATTGAGGATCAGTCTGCAGTTTAAATGATGACCACAGATAATATCAGCACATCAGTATGAGAAGAGTCCTGACAGTGATTACTGTACATATCAGCCATGTTTGGAATGTTTGGCATAACTCACCAAGATAGTACAAACAGAACAAAGCTGTTCTCTGACTCTTTTTGGCTCGCTGGTAAAGGCTTGCTTATTTTAGCTAAAGTTAAAGATCACACTGAAAACGTGAAAGTTAAAGGAGACATGTTATACTCAAGTTCATAATTTTAATTTGAGTTATTATTCTAATGTTCAGACAACACATCTCTTTCCTCACACTGTCCATTGCTGCAGCTCCTCTTTTCAGCCTCTGTCTGAAATGCCTGGTTTTAGATCCTGTATCTTTAAGGCCCCCTCTCCCAATAACTCCCAGTCTGCTCCGCTCTGTTGTGATTGGTCAATCACTTCTGGCGCATGTAGCTTTACCTGGCTTTGTAAGGGGGGGGTGCCTGAATAACGGTTAGACGTGGATCATGTAAATGTATTTTGAGGGGGGGGCTTTTTGACTTAACATACTTTTTGCATCCACAAAAAAAACTAAATATCACACTAGAGGAAAGAAAAAACTGAAAAAGCATATGTCTCCTTTAAAATGCTGCTTCTCTGCCAAAAGTAGTGAAACCACAACTTGACAAAGGAGGTCACCAAAAGGTCAAATACAAACCTCCTCAGTGCTGTGAAAAACATTAGGGAGCTGGTAAAATGAAGGGTTTACCTTGTAAATACTATCTACATACTACATAGTAGTGATTAATCAACCTGCACAATAAGAAATGCTATGTACACGTAGACTTTCCAAGTTGCCCTGATTAAAGATGTGCAGCTTGGGTTGCAGACAGTGTGTAGGTTACCAGCTGCTTGTTAATTTGTAATGACCACGGACTGACTCACACACCCTGTATCTTATTTCCATGCCTCCTCCGGCCCAGCGGGAAAGCACGGGGCCCAGTGCACCCATTAGTCAAGCCGAGGAAGGCATGGAATAATAATGAACGCACCTCACACGCATGAGCAAGTACAGCCCCCTCCCCACCACCACCACCACCACCACCACCGCCGCCGCCGCTGCCACCGCCAGTGAGTTTCCAGGAGGTATTTCCATCATGTAAAATGTATGTCCCTCTCCCTTCAACAGAAACGTCCATCCTCCACCCAGCGAGGAGACTTTCTGTTTTCTGCACGATGACGTGTGCCGACTGAAATGGCAGAAAAAAACAGACGTTACAGGTTTACTTCACATCACGTCGCCATGATTATTGATCTGTAGTTGTCATCAGCATCATCGTCATGAATCTTCACAGTCACGTCACCGTATAGTTTTACATTTGGTTTGCTCATCTTCCTACTGGATTTTTTTTGTACATCTCTCACTTTCTTTTTTTACATCCTCGTTTTCCACAGTTGTTTGATTGTGTAACTTCATTTTATCACTGTCGAGCAAACAACCTCATCAGACCAGTTCCGTAGCTACAAGCAGTAAACTGTCTCAACAGCCTCCAGCCCTGTAGTCTTTTCCCATGTCATGCCGAGCTGCATGCTGTGTCTGGCTTTTCCTCATGTTCAGTCTGGCTCCTTGGATCAAATGTAAAAGAAAAGTCAGGAGAGCAGCCGGCAGTAAAGGAATTTTCAAACGCGAGCTTAAAAGTCCTCTCTTTAAACTGGCTTTTGAGTAAGAATGGTTTATAGACATTACTTTATTGCATCTAGTTTAAAATTGTATTCAATAATATCTGCTGTTAATGTGTTTTTAAAATTTATGCTCTCTATTTATAGTACTTTTTAAAAAATATATTTTTGTATTGTCATAGCTTTTTAAATCTATTCAATGATATTTCAATGTCAGAATTTGAATACGCTTTGTTTGATTTCCATATTCTATTTTTATATTATTATGATTATTATTATTATTATAGCCATTGTTCAGTTGCTTGCACATCACATAAAGCAACAGTGGGCATATACAAAGTAAGCTGTGACGTCATCGAGTTTTTGAAAATCTGCAAAAAAAAAAAGTATTTTGCTAAATATTTTCATTTGTGTGCACAGGGCAATAAGTCCAACAACAACTTATAACCCAGGCCTGAAACAGAGCATTTCTCAATGGTACATTGGTTTTCAAATGTACGAGAATTTCCCATAAGCACTAGATGTAGGTGTTCATCACAGAAGAGACAGGATTCATGAGCATGTCTGACTTAAGGCTGATTCACGCTTCCGCATTGAAGCTACGCCGTAGGTACGTACGTAGCCAACGCACCGGGCTGAGCATTCATAGTTGTGCGTAGGTGTGTGTGAGTCATGCTGCAATTACATCGCCGAAATGCTAGTGGCAGTAGAGTTTCTATGCAGGTGTTGAGTGTCTGGTTCGCTTATTTACTAATTCTCTGGCGTCTCTGTTTACTTCAAATAAATGGCAAGTGTTACTGAGCGGAATCGTGTTGGAGTTGGATCTGAATGATGATGTCACTGCCGGAGATGCGACACCACCAAGTGGACCAATCACAGCTCTTGCGAGATGCATGGCAGGGTTCAGCGTAGGGCTCTGCGTAGGGTACACGTCTGCGCGTAGGCTCGACGCAGAGGCTTTATTCCGTGTCTATGGAAACTTTGGAATCTCCACTGGAATTTATAATTAAGTTTTACGGGTTCTTACAATGTTTCACTGCACGGCACAAGTTTGTCCTGGTAGGGGGAGGTTCAGGTTAAGAGGTTAAAAATCTCCCTCATTACCCGCATCATAAAAGAGAGAGATGTTGGGTACAGACACATGGATGAGACACAGTGACGACACAGGAGCGGTGGAGGCAGACGGGGAGATGGAGATAAAGGGGAGGGAGAACCCACAGCAGGCCACAAGTCCTCGGCTGCTGCTGCTGCCGCTGCCGCTGCTGCTGCTGCAGTGGAGTGACAATGAGAGAGAGGAGAGAGTATGAGTCATACACAGACCCCTCCCTCTCTCGCCTTCCAGCCCCCCCACCCCCGACAATGAAGCTGGGTTACGTCGATCCTGACTCATTCATTCACAGCCGAGTCGCAAGCCCACTTTTGGTCCACAGATGAAATCGAGCAACTTAAGGGGCCGTCGCAGCTCTCATTATAGTGCTCTGACATACATTGCTGCGCTGGATGCCTGAGCCCCATTCATAAAAAAGATTCTCCAGTCTCCCAGTATGTGCAGAGGAAGACACACACCTACACACACACACACACACACACACACACACACACAGCTCCAATCCCTTATTTGGTCGGCCTGTATAGCTGAATGGGCCGAGGATGAGTGTGTGTCACTGCTCAGGTTTGGTGTTTTAATACCTACTCAGGCCACCCACACTGGGAGTGTGTTCACCCACGGTGCTCTAACCTTCCTCTGGTTGTGCTCCGTCTCTCCTCTATCATATTCTGAAAATTCACTTTATTTCTCTTTCACATTAACCCCTCCCCCATCATTCATCCTCCTCTTCCTCCTCTCTCGGTGGAGCAGCATCTACCTCCATGTGGTTAGCTCATCTCCTTTTCTTCCTCTCCTTCTCTCTCTGGTTAGCTCATCTCATCTCCAGGCAGTCAGCTTTGCAGGCAGCTAATTATAGGCTATGCTGTGGAGCGCAGGGCCGGATGTGACAGCATGCTCTGTTTGTGTGCGTCTGTGCACTGTATGTATGTGTGCTTATTTGTGTTAAGTGCGTGCACATGTATGTCACCGTTGCCGTTGGTCCACACACGTGTCTTTTGGGCTTCGGGGGGGGGAGTATGTGCATGTCCAGTACGTGTTCGTTTGATATCGTGTGTACATCTGTCTTCGTGAGGAGCAATTTGAGTGGATATCTCTCTCTCATTCTTAAAATTCAACAATGTATTCCATCACTGAGGGTCCTCGCAAATATATTAATGCAGAAGTGTGGGTGCATGCATGTACGTGCATGCATGAGTGTGCGTGTGCGGACGAGCCACCAGCAGGATATCCAATCCCAGCCTCTCCTACACTGTACTGCAGCTCTGACTCATACAAGGTGGAGGCAGAGACAACCAGGGTCTGATGACTGACTGGTGTGTGTGTGTGTGTGTGTGTGTGTGTGTGTGTGTGTGTGTGTGTGTGTGTGTGTGTGTGTGCTTGTTCCTATGTGTTAATTTGGTGGGCATACTAAAAAAAATGTATTTCCTAAATTTGTGCATTTTACGTTTGTCCAGCAAACATTGAACAACAATGGCTTTAAAACCACGACAATGGGCAGTGGCATAAATTACCAACACGAGGATCAGTTTATGATGTTGAATAAAATGTTGTCCTTTAGGTTCCACAGTGATTTTCAAATCACTTAGACCATATTAGACCTTCTGTGGTTTCTGTGGTTCTTCTTGTGTTTCCTGTAGTTTGTGATATAACTGTGATAATCCACTCAGAGGAAGCGTCTGCTTTACATCACTGTGTTTATTCAACTCTGCCTTGTCCAGTATTGTTACGTATCAGTGCAGCTCATCATATCTTCCCACTTACTTAGATCTTAGGGTTAAAAAGCTTCTAACTGTCATGTGAAAGCCGGAAAAATTAAGTAAAAAAAAAACATGTAGGAGTCAAGCTAAAAACAAGGCAGGTCTTAAAAAATTTAGTATTTTAAATTGGTCATTTACATCTGGAATAAGAAGTTAAGGGTTTGATGTGATCATCCTGCAAGAGGTGCTCAGAGATGCAACATGACCACATTCAACACAAGTGTAAATGCTATTGAGTTGTCAATCCACATATTTTAATTATATATTATATATTTAACAGAAATAAAAATTACACGTGGCTGTTTCAAACCAGGGTCAAACCAGCCATCTTCTCCAAAGGCCTCACGTTATTCAACCCACTTCCTGCTGAGGAGAAGACGATACTCGAGATGCAAGCAAACACGATAACTCACTTCTAAGATGGCTACCATCATATATTCTTATTCAATCGTATTTATGTAGAGTTTTTTTATGATGTAGCATGAGCTGGATGACGTGAGCAGATCTCAGTGTGGACACTTGAGACACATTAGCTGTTTTCAGACATGACCTCTGGAGGAACTCCGGAGAATCAGACTTTCTCCTTTCTGTGCAGCAGGAGATTCTCTGCTCAGACGCATTCACTACAGCAACAAATCCTCCGGAGGACTCGGGCGAGGGGGGGTGGTGCAGCAGGACGTCACCTGTTAATCCACCTGCAGAGATCACGTGCTTTTGTTTATCACCACAAACTCTCTTGACATCTCCGTCCTTTGTCTTCTATGACGTCTCCTTTTGCGTCTGTCCCATGTTAGAAACGTCATTAACACCCCCACTCGCTCGCTGTGAATCCTGCAGAGGACTTCCTGTTGTGTTCTCTGCTCTGGACTTTCCTGGGACTTTGGACGAGGCGGGGGGGGCTCTCACTCGGACATTGGCATTCACACATGCAGCCCCTGCGGAGAAAGTTTGCAGGATCTCTGGATATAAATAATTAGCAGGTGTGAATGTGAGCAGTTAACATGGGCTGAGCTTCTATACCTGAAGCCTTTAAACAACAACTGAAACCCCATTGATTCACATGGCATTTGTGAATTGTAGTGTTTAAATCCATTTTATTGTCTTTCTGTTTCATTTCATGAAGTGCTATATTGAATTAACTTAACTTGATTTCTAGTTACTTCCTTAACATCATATCTAGATATAATCTGGATACCAAATGCATTTAAATCCAGATTATACTGTACTTCTGTACTTTTTGATAGGCACCAAAATGCCCTAGAAGGATTTCTTCTACCATAAATACATGGTGGATATAGACTCTCAACATTTACATTTATATATATATGTTGACCTAATTATCAGGAGTAAACTGGGTGACAGCTCCCTGTATTTATATGTTTTGCCTACATCCTAGTTTCTGTAAAGCACAGTATCCGAGTTAGAGGCAGAGAAAATGTCATTTCTCAATGAAAAGAAGCAAGGTTGCATCCATTCATACATTACGCACACGCACACACACACACACACACACACACACTCAGACAGACAGACAGACAATCGCAGCGGCTTCACACGTAAAGGATGAGATCAGCAGTCAATGTGTATCCGCTCGGATTCCATGGGAACTCGCTCGCTCTCTCCTCCTCCTCCTCTCTCTCTCTCTCTCTCTCTCTCTTCGTTCTTTATCGCTCATTCTTTCCTCCTCTGGCTTCCTGTGTCATCCCCCGTTGCAATAAAAAAAAAAGGAGGAGGAGAGGCCTGTTCATTCAAGCATCCAGCCAGTCAGCTGAGCAAGGAGAGAGGGAGGAGAGAGGAAGGAGAGAGAGAGGAGGGGAGACAGAGATGGATGGAGAGGAGAGGAGAGGAGAGGCTCCCTCCCTGTGATGAATAGGTCACCTGTATTACATCACTGATGGGGGATGGAGCGATGGAGAAGGGAGGGGAAGAAAAAAAAAACAAAGATGGGACAAAAAAAGACCAGACCCCCTCCTTTCCCTTTCCTCTCTTCCTCATCCTCTTCCTCTCTGTCTCCTCCTCCTCCTCCTCCCTCTGCCCTTCTGTCTCTCTCTGTCTCTCTCTCTCTCTCTCTCTCTCTCTCTCTCTCTCTCTCTCTCTCTCCCTCCTCCCTCTCCCATCCTGATGGTATGAGTCACAGACAGACCAGTTCCCTTGATGCACTGCGGAAACGTAATGTGACGTAGCCTCCATTCCTCCCCTCCCTCGCCACACGCGTCTCTCCCATTCACCCGTCCATCGCTCCCTCCCATTCAGCCACCCTCTCGTCATAGCACAGCAAGTCTTCATTCACAAAAAGCAGAGAGAGAGAGAGAGAGAGAGAGAGAGAGAGAGAGGGAGAGACAGCAGGTGGATTCACAACAGGAGAGCAAACACAAACCTCTTAACACCAGTAGAAAATAATACATTCCGGTAGAATACAATAACACAATACAACACGTTAAAATACAACACAATTATCAGCACCTAGGCTTAAAAATGACACAACAAAAACTCAAAAAATCTTGGCGAATTCAATACGCACCGACACGTTCGAGACTTAGTTTCACCAATACGTGTGAGTTGTTCAAGGTTTTACTGTTGCCATGGTTACAGCATGTGCAGGCAAATATGAGCTGGACTGCCAAGAGCACTGATTTGTGACAGTAATTAAACTGTTGACGGGAAGTGTGCGTGAAAGTGTCCTGACAGATGATGGGGACGGACAATGCCCGATCAAAACTCGTGAGGAGAAGAGAAGAGAAATGCAAATGAACTATAATACAATATCACCACACAATGCATGCGTGACACATTGTAGTAAGTGGCAGTAGAGGCGGGTTCCATCCACCTCTATTTCATTAGCATTTTTTATTTAAGAATTAAAAAAAAACAAAAAAATGGCTAAGTTTTTATGTCAATTAAAGTGCACTAAAGTTCCCACTCCGTCGGAGAAAACATCTGGAGCGATTAGGAGACGACCATCCTTAAAATGAATTCATGTACAAAACATAAATCTCATATTTAAGCTATGTTTTTGACATCATTTTTCGTTGCTCATTTTTTACTGGAAATCTTGTAATCTCACCCTCTTCTACTGGGATGGTTTAATGGAACCATACCAGAGAATTGGTGGCCTCAGCTGCTTATTTCAATGAACCAACCCCTCATATTCACATAATGAATGGAAACACGTATTTAGTCAAAATTCTGGTAAAATTTGCACGAAATTGTGAAGAAAACCAATAGCTGTATCTGAATATAATAGAATGCATATAGTACATTACACATTGTCATATAATGCCATACAGCAATATGGTGGAGAAACAATGAAAACCCCAGTGACTTCACACTGGAGTTTCTGACATCACTACAGAATTAAGTCACGGATAAACACTTCCCTCCGCGGCATGTCATTAACCGTGGCCATTCACCGACACTCTTCACCGGTAATAACACAGACGACGCCACCGATTTGTGTCTGATGACTTTCAGACACGTCTGCAGAAACTTCTCTGGTCAGCAGTCTGTGGAAGTCAGTGGTGAAGTGAGGAACAAGGGTCGTATAAGACTAAATAATGCCACGCAAGAAGAAAAACAGAAGGAGGGATACGATGACATTACAGTATTGGCAACGGGTGATTAGCAGAAAACACAGAAGGGATGGTCAACCATTTATTTGAAAGTCGCAGAATCTGGAAATCATGAAAAATAAATTCTTAATAAAGAAATCCATTATCACGAAATGTATGTTTAATACAGAATATTAAGGAATTAATATATAATCACTGTAACCATGTAAGTGGAAGTTATTCAGCATAAATAATATATTCAGATTTCTTGTTACAGAAGTAGTGTGTAATAAATTGTATGTATCTAAGGGGGTCTGATATATCGAGTGTGTTTCCTTCCTCATATTTCAAAACATGTAATATTTACATCCCTGTTTCTTCTCGTCCATCTTCAGACGTGTTTAACCTTTCAGGGCTTTTCACACTGGGACACACATTTGCATCTAGAAAACTGCAGACAGACGTGATATGTGAAAAAGCAGAAAAAGGATGTTGTCGGCATGGGAGGCTGATGTCTTCCTCCGAATGTAATCACCAGACCTGTCTGAGTGTGTCTAATCTGTTTAGTTACATAACTGGATATACGTTCTAATGGATGACATCACTGAGGTAACCTACCTATCTATCAGTCACTGTCGTCAGAGACAGACGCTTCAGCGACTCGAGTCCCATTTAATGAATGATCGGCTGACATTCAGGTTTCGCCCCGCTGGTCTGCTGAAGACGGGAGCAGGAGAGAAGAAAAATCTCAACGTACAGTATGATTCACCACAACAAAGTGCCAGGGAGGGGGGTGGTGATGTCATTGGTGGTGGTGTTGGTGGTGGAGGAGTCATCTGTGAGTCAGAGAGGAAAAGAAGAGGAGGAGATGGAGGAGGAGGAGGAGGAGGAGGAAGAGGATAAGGAAGAGAGGTGGGTAAGTAAAAAAAAAAAAAGGAGTACATGGGGAGGTGGGGTACCTGCTGTGTGTGACCCATGGTAACAGGCGATGCTGGCCTGTGGATGACTCACCACTGCTTTACCAGCCACACACACACACACACACACACACACATACAACACACGGGATGCTCGCACCATAAGCCATGGCCAAAAACACATCATGCATGCACACACATTCTGTTTCATGTCATTAGAAGCATGTAGACTTATTCGCAACATATACTCCAATTACACCCGGCATCGAACAACGTTTTGGGTGATTGGGTTTGCAGTCAGATAAAGATTGACCTCATGTGTACAGGTGTAAATGTACCCAAGATGCACTGAGGCCAGATTGTGATCTGATCAGATCCAGAGGAGGTGGTCAGGGATGCAACGTTTAAAAGCAATGTCAATGTAAATCTCCGTACAACAACAACTGTGTGTAACTGTCATGTTGTCAATGTTATTAGAGACAATCCTGGATAACGTGAAGACGCGACCAATCGAAACGCAAGCAAACGCAATATCGCAGCTTCACTTTTCTTCTTTTTTTTTTAAACACCCAATCCAATGATCCAATGCAAAAGATTGGAGGATGTGACGCAAGCTGGGCAATCAGATCTCAGCGTGGACACTGGAGACAAATAACACCAGGTGTAAAAAATGTAATATCTGGATACCAGACACATTTTATTGCCAAGTGTAAATGGAGTCATATACACACACATATACGCACACACCACATGAAGTGCAGCGAGAGGAGGGGAGGGTCAGGATGACTCACACATCAATGATAACACCCCCCCCGCCCAATCACACACACGCGCACACACAAGAAGGACATATCATTTGGATGCAACCCACATCCTCCCCACATCCTGGGGAACCTCCCATCTAAAAGTCAGACTGACAGCAGGAGGCTCGGACCAAATGCAGTTTGTCTAAGGTGATGAGGATTCTCTGGGAGGATTCTCTACCATTGAATAATGAAGGGTGAAGTCAAAATGTGAGAATTTTACTGTTGTTTACCGGTAACCGGCCGCAAGGTTTCTTGTCTCACAGACGATGAATAATGTAAATGTAAATATATTATTGTGAGAATCACTTTTGGAAGGTTTCATTTCTGCTTTATTTAGCTTAGCAGCAGTAGTTTCATACCAGACAGCTGCTGAATGTGTGAGCAATACTTAACAAATTGAAATAATAAATAATAATAATAATGAAAGATTCTTTGCTCATAGAGCTTGACAGTGATGGAGGTGTGAACAGTTCTGATCGGACTCACTCGTGTGCAGATTCGACGACACTCTATAGTATTAAAAAATAATTATAACGCTAGCAGCCAGTTAGCTTTAGCTTAGCATAACAACTGGAGACAGTTAGCCTGGCTCTGTCCAAAGACAAGTAAAATATAATTTCCTCTTTAGACAAATCTCATCAATTAATGCATAACATTTTCTTTGGTTAAATCAAAGAAAAACCAAAGTGAATACAATTCTTAGCTGTAGCCAACTAGCTTCTCGTGGTGGCTTCATATTTAGTTTAGAAATACAAGAGTGTTATTAATCTACTTTTTGATCTGTGGACCACAAAAGCAAATAATTATACTTTCTAAAATGTTCATACTGGACTGTGCCATTTTTTTTCTAGCAGGGGTTGGCAACTATTTCTCCAAGCCAGAAACATGTGTAATAATAAAAAATATTATTTTATGTATCAGCAAACAACTAAAATTCCCCAAAACAGGAAATTCTAAGTTTAAATGATGAATGATGGTTGAATTCCATTTAGCTGCTTCAGTTTCAGCGTCCTGCTAATGCTGGCATACTGTCATATTGTAATGGTTTACTGGGACAGTTGAATAATAAACAGAAAGCTTTATTGTTATTACAGCAGCTGTGCTTTTCTTAATGACCAAGCTACAGCTCAGCAAACCTACGTTATATATATATTTTTTTTTTTAAGTAATTAGGATTTCGCATTTCAGACTTCAACATTTCGCACGACTTTATCAGCCGTGGATTCTAAATTCCCATCGTCACTGCACAGACTCTGTCTAACAGAAGCCAGAAGACGAAAGCTTGTCTCTTTGCAGAGACGGCTCACTCCCCTGCTCTCTGTAAATCAAAAAAAGTCTCCTCTTATCTTTAGATAGCCAAAACATGCAAGCAGCGCAGCCACTTGGCAAGCACACATAATTCCCATCAATTACCCTGAGAAATACTTCCATCTCTGTAAATCGGGGACAGCTGACAAGACACAGACAGCTCTTGGCACAATGGGGCTGTTTTATGAATGACATCTGGATAACAAGAACACCTGCACCGGGTGACCCTGCTGGAGCGGAGGCGAGATGACGTTACGGAGGGATTCGAGTGCACCGAGGCCGAATCTGGGGAAGATGTGGATGATGAGGAATGTTGTTGTTTGTGTGCTCTGCCAGAATTTACAGCTGAAAGACGGTCATCGGTTAAACCCGTCTGCACCTGGCAAAATGAAGTCTGTTTGTCCAAGGTCATCTGGTGACACGGTGGATCACTGGACGCACGACCTTTGCCCGACTTGTCGTTCCCCTTCTCCGACCTTCACGGATGATATATTCTGCGTTAAATTTAAGGGACTGACAAAAGTCTACTTTAAAAATCTTTAAATGATAAGGTTTTCTACAGCTCAGACAGTTCAAAGTTCACACTTTCAGCCCTGAGCTACTGAACATCTGTGAGTTTTTAACTGACAGCTGTTTCTGCTTTTCCAAAGGGCACACAGCAGAAGAAGAAATGACTTCAGGAAATCAGATTTTCAAGTTCAAGTGGCGCAGCGGCGGAGACTTGAAGTAACGAGGAGAAACATTGAACAGTTGCTTTTCACTATGTAGATTGTTTCCTTTCATGAAATCTTTGATAATCTAAATCAGGAAATAAGAAGTACAGCCCTGGTTAATATTACACCACCAGCAGGCCAAACATGCCTCTAGACTTTAACTGCATGAAAATCTTATTGCTCGACTTCCCTGTTCTGCTATTGGCAGCAGTTTGGATTCATACCCTGTAAAATAACTATTTCAGTGTGTTGATGGTGACATTTTACCCCCTTGTGACCTGTGAAAGATGAACTGAGCCAATGTCGTTTCCGCTGAGCACCACTAGAGGCCATTATCCAGCTATGATCAGGTGGGGGGGAGGCCTGAGAGGTGATGTGACACTATGACACTGAACGTTTCCAGTGAAACCGAAGACAGTTGCTGCGACATGTCTTCCAGGTGGGGTGACCTTTACTTCCTCTCCCAACTGCAAGAAGAAAAAAAAACACTGTCGACACGTATAATTAGCCACCGACTGTAAATCATCTAGATTTCCACACGCATACGTCTTGTGTTAAAATTAGCACAGCTTAAAAATATGTCTCAGATCGGTAAGTGAAGATCATGGTCAGGGAGGCGTTCTCTCTCTGCTTTTAACCCTCTACACACCAAACACTTAAATACTTATCAGATTTACATTGTCAGATCTTCAGGCTGAATTGAAATGTATGTTGATCAAAGTTTACAATCAGGTTAATCGACAATAAAAAATAACTGTTAGTTGTGGTCCTATACAAATTAAGTTAAAAATGAGCTTCACCACAACAAGGTTTTGAATACATGACTAATAACAATCTAATGATAAAGCATAACTGTCTGCTTCATCGAGTACTTTTACATTTATTATTCCAAGTAAAATAATGGAGATTGTATCATTTTAAACATAAAATATTTAAAAGTATTCACATACTATATCGAATCGATATTTCTGATAACCCTTGTCTACAATTTATTATCCACTGACAGAACATTATCTCTAAAAACTCACAACTTTCCTATTTAGACATTTTGGTTAAAAGTAAGACCACATTAAAACAACTGGGCTGAAATGTATCTATGTAATTGATAACGTTCTATAAATCTCGAGGAAGTACAGAGAGGAAGTGAGATCCTACATCCCGAAATAAAGGTCTCGGCACCAACGTGTACTTTTCCAGTTTAATTCCAAACATGTTCCAAGCCAGATACGTACAATTCTCGCAATAAAAACAATCCTGAAATTAGAACGGGGGTTAACATAAAAATAACGACTCTGAATATTTCACTGCTACGTAAAAGAAAATAAAGGTCTCTGCTCTTAATTAATTTGTATACTTTGTTCTGAACAGGCCAGAGTTTCCAATTCACATCTAGTGATACAATATTATTTTCCTAATTGGAAACCAGTGGGGTGCCAATAAGATAAAGAGTTGGAATCATTAGTTTTTGACGAAAACTACGTAATTGCACATGTGAATCCTGTCACAGACTATCAGCTAACTCCATCCCTTGAGCAAGGCAGTGACCACCCTGGCCATCACTGCACCTTTATGCTTCAGATGAAATAACTTGTTAGGTTAATAATGATTCCTGCTTACAGTGAGTGCATAGACGAAGCTTAAATACACAAGGAAACGATGCTTTAGGGGAAACCCGACCCTGTGATCTTCTACACAAGTGGCCCTCAACTATATTAGCTTCTGAACCCAAAAACAGCCAATATTATCCCTTTTCCACTTTGTATTACCTGAATTATTTTCTATTTCACAACAGGAACAATAAGTATTGGGCAGGAATGTAAAAACACAACAAAATGATACTTGAAATATATTATTTCACATTGTGTAAATCAACCCATAACTTCATAATTGCCCACTGGCCCCTGGCCCCTCTGAACAAATGACTTCATGAGGTTGAAGACCCATGAAAAAAATAATACAAACAAGCCTGCCCCCTGGTGGTTAAACAGGTAGACAGTGCATGCAGCTGCTACCAACAGATTGTAAAATAGTAAATAAGGCATTCAATTTATACATCACATACTTCAAAACTGCAAATAGCACTTAACAGTTCACCACTAACAACTGATGGGTTTTACAGATTTCTCAGCGTTCACTAATTTACACCAAAAGGGGACAATAGACATATTGTCCAAATTATGTCAAGCAGAGGAAAAAAATATTCCTTTCTACTGTTTTGATTGGATTGAGCCAGACAGTGGGCCTCAGTGAAAGGGGGGGGTGAAGACTGAAGGATTGTGGGATTAGTAGATGAAGAGGACTCGGGTTCGTGGCAGGGTGGCGAAGGTGTCAGCCATCTTGCGGATTCTGGCATAGTTGATGAATCCGCGCAGGAAGAGCAAGAATCCTGAAGAGGAAAGAAATGTGATGGTGAGACCGACAGTACAAATTAGTGCAACAGTAAGCAACACACATATACAGTGGCCCAGTGACTCATATAAACCCTGATAAAAGAAACTCAACTAATAAATCAAAAGCTATAACTGTACAAAGCAAAATTTAAGTACCAGCTAACTCTTGCAGGCATTTTGAACAGCTCACATTCACTTGTCGTGTACACAGAGTTACATCAGGTGGAGGCAGACTTTGGTTCAACAAAGCACAGTGAACTGGTTTGGCAACATGTGACTGATTGAGTAACGACGACACACTGAGGTTAGCAAAGACTCAGTTCAATATATTGTATTCTGGTATAGAACGGTGACTGTTACTTTAAAGCTGATAGGTATTTAGGGAGAAATGTAAGCTGACTTGCAAATGGGGCAGTTTAAGGCTTTGGAATAATCATTACACAAGATGAATAACTGCATTATGAAATATCTGCTTCTTTGATTTTCAAATAAGGAAATGTACAAGATGTAAACACAGAAAATAAGTTGACACTGACTCCCAAAGTGCATTTAGCTGAGTTAAAACAAATAAATGAAGTTGAATTAATTTAATCCTGTATTACTTGCCACTTTGGTGGAAACTCAACCAGCTGTAAATCTGACACTGGCCTCTTTTGATGTTTTTGATAAGGCAGACGTGTAAGCTAACAGTAATTACTCATCAAGCAGACACAGAGAAACCTTAGCATCTGTGTTTCTGTCCCACTCAACTAATCCTTTCAGCTCTGTTTGGTTTCCACTACCTCCTGAAGGGAAACTGCAAAATGACCGACTATGTTTAAAAGCTGGGGAAATACTTCTGAAAGGAGTAATGCCTCTACGATCAATGGTAGAATCAACTATCCTGCTGTAACTACTCCATTATATATGTTCACACAACATATGATGCCTTAACATTGGAGTTGAAGAGAACACAAATGTGTCGCAAGCAAAACAGAACATTTGAGTCCCCATTTTATCTATTTAAATGCAGAGGTTGGCTACTTACCCAACACCAGGAACACCCACCACAGCCAGTACTGTCCATCAAAGTAACCGGGGAAGTATGTGGAGAACTAGAAACCAACAGAACGACAGAAATGATGGGTTACAATAAATATGGCTTACACTGGTTTCACTCAAATGAGTCCTGCATTTTAAAACTGAATGAAGAAAGCAGCAAGAAACCTTTCAGGAAACAGCAAAGTGCCAACCAGCCAGCCACAACAGAAACAACATCAAAATACCAGAGTGGTGTTTGGGGCTTTTGTGCGTACATAAAACCACATTTTATGTCTTTAGAATGAGTGTGTGTGTGTGTGTATGTGTGTGCATGTGTGGGCTCATACCCGGACGATGAGGATCCATTTGATGAGAGAGAGGCCAAAGCCTGAGATGGCTCCGTAGCGGCCGGCTGCGGACGTGGTCAGACAGAAAGACAGGAAGAAACCGATCCAGTTGAAGAGGAATGCCACTGGAAAGAAAAAGAAAAGTTAGGCATGTCACCAGAAAGTAAACAGTAAAGACAGGTTATATAATTACACTTTTCATTTGTAATAAATACATTAAACAATAAACAAATAAGATAATTTCAGCACAAAGCAGGAGAGAAGAACTAGATTAGATAAAAAACAAACATAAAATTACAAATATTGACACGAACGTCCAGAAAGTTGAGTCCAGACACTTTCCTGACATTTTCCTGGCAGGAAAAGATCCGGAAAATCTCAAAGGCAACAGACTCTGACATTTGCCTTCTCACATACAACCCCTCCGGAAAATTTCACGAAAATGTCCAGACTTCAGTGCATGTGTGAAAGCAGCTATAGAGAAGAACAGGTACGTGTAGATTGTTGACTTACTGAAGAAAGTGAGCATGAAGATGCCGTCATTTCCTATTCTCAGCTGATCAGCATCTTCAAAGTCGTCTCTGGTCACAAAGTCTTCATCCTGATGGAGGAAGCGACAGAAAGGAGAAAAAAAAGTCAGCTACACATCAACAATTTTTCCAAGGGCAAGCTTTACACCCTATTGTATGTACTGCTCAATCAAATCAATCCTTTTGACAAACTATGTCTTATTTTAACTACTTCACGATGATATATTCAAATTACAACACAGTACAACACAAGGTGGAGAGTGGAGAGCAAGTTCTGCTGACAATAGATGTTGAACAACACAAACATCTAACAGACCAATGGAAACATCACAACACAGCAATCCTATTTAATGACTATTCACTGTCACTTCACCCAGAGGTCTGGAGTCAGTGAAATACAAAGCAGGATAACAGGACAACTGCTTAACTATCAACTAAGCACTCGCTAACACTCTAAGTACACAAACATACAAGAAAAGGTGGGGAACTAAATACATAAACACTGTGGGTACGTCTGCGTCTTCACAACACACCAAACCAGGATCAAATACACTCCCTCTCATCATACACTCTCCTCCCACTCCTCCCAGTTACCTCCAGTGAACTGCGAATAACATCGTCAAAAGTCTCCAGGCGTTCCCTGTGCTGAGGCTGCTGCTGAGCGCACGGCAGTGTGTGGCAGAGAAACACAACACCAACAATCAAACACGGTGGCCCCACATGCAGTAATGCATCACAGTGACCACTAGTGGTCAGAGATTAGCTGTTTTTTTTTTTATTCCCAGAAGTTGGGATGTTTATATTGTCTCTATGGACTTGAACAGAAACAGCAGTTTTTTCAGAACAAGCTTTCTGCCGAGGATGTTTGAATTTCTGCTGCTCACAGACACAGAAAGAGACATATGGCTTTTGTGTGTGAGCTTCTTCTGATAAACCTGCACTCTGTACAGGACAAATTGTACTTTGCCTTCAGTAAACAAGAGGAGAAGTGCAGTTACAGGTTTCAAAACATACATTCCAATAAAAGCAAATGTGTCATCAGAGCTTTGCCACCTCTGTGTCCAATTACAAATACAATATATTACTCAACACATTAACTATTGGAAATTTTAGATGAATATATAAGTAAAGGTCGATTAGTAATGTGTAGAAGCAGCCAAAGGAGTCACGCATCGGTGATAGAGAGATAAACCCCAAGGCTGCATTCATAGCTATTTTTAAAGGTGCACAACTGGCAAGTGGCAAAACAAGCCAACCGAACAACACAAAATAATCAGAGTACCACTGGAAACAATGGCTTAACTTGAGCTCGACCTCAGGTTCGATACCTGTTGAAAACATAATCAGATTTTTTTCTGTGTTTTTTCATACTACATAGAACACAATTAGAATAACTTTTTCTCATTCAAATAAGCTGAAGCATGAGGGAAGGCCAGTAAAAACAATAAGTCCTCCTTTTATTTATTAGGTACATTAATTTATAGACATTAATATTATAGTTTTGTCCCCACTTTCCCTGCTCACTACAGGTCTGAGGATGTTGACTAAAACTTCTAAGGAAGGAATAAAAAAGCCAATTTCACTTGTAGTTTACAGGTTTATACCATCTCACTAATGTTACGTTTACAACAGTTAGGAGAAAAAAATCAAGACCTTTGTAAATAAAATCTTTGAGAAATTAGATTTTTTTTTATTTGAATTAAACAAAAATGTTTCTGGAAAGAACTGAAGTCAATGTTTTTTTTTACTTTTTAAGACCCCTATTTTCTTCAGAAGCTCCCTCCACTTATTAGATGTCGTACCAATATTAAGTCACATTTTGTAGGGAACTAACTCACTTTTTTTTAAGTCTGGCAGCGCGACAGATTTTGTTCATTGCGTACAAAAAGACTGAGTGGCCTTGAATCTGAGTGATAAGACTTGTTTTTAAATGTCTGAGTATCTGCAGTTGCTCAAAACAGCAACAAAGGCTGGCAGCAACTCATGCAGAAAAAACAGTTACACAACCAGATAAGTGAAGTACATTCCAAAGACAAATCAAAAGAATGTTCTGTGGTTAGACACTAAGCACTTCCTGCTCCCCAATACAAGAAATCTTTGAGCAACAGTTTATGTATACAGTGAGAATGTTACCACTTGCACAAAGGAAAATAATAAGTGAGAAGCTCACTCTTCCGGTTACCAGTGGAACAGTTGTCTCAGCTTTGGTTCTTTCTGCTTCATCGTAGGAGGGTAGCGTAGTGGCTACATTGTATGATGGAGGCTTGGGGAAAGCACCGTCTTCCTTGTAGTCAAAGTAGGCTGATGCAGAAACAGCAACATTAAAAACAAAAGGACAGAAGCATTACTAACACAGTCTTATCACAAATTGGCAGAATGTCATCTGCAATAACTGTATGTTGTCAGAAAAGTGAAAAATGCCTGTTGCAATGACTCAAACTTTGAGATGTTTTCAAATGGTTTCCTTTGTCAGACAAAACCCAAAGATATTGAATTTACATCACACATATACACTACCGTTCAAAAGTTTGGGGTCACTTAGAAATTTCCTTATTTTTCAAAGAAAAGCACTGTTTTTTTCAATGAAGATAACATTAAATTAATCAGAAATACACTCTATACATTGTTAATGTGGTAAATGACTATTCTAGGTGGAAACGTCTGGTTTTTAATGAAATATCTACATAGGTGTATAGAGGCCCATTTCCAGCAACTATCACTCCAGTGTTCTAATGGTACATTGTGTTTGCTAATTGCCTTAGAAGACAAATGGATGATTAAAACCCTTGAAAACCCTTGTGCAATTATGTTAGCACAGCTGAAAACTGTTTTGCTGGTGAGAGAAGCTATAAAACTGGCCTTCCTTTGAGTTAGTTGAGTATCTGGAGCATCACATTTGTGGGTTCGATTATACTCTCAAAATGGCCAGAAAAAGAGAACTTTCATGTGAAACTCGCCAGTCTATTCTTGTTCTTAGAAATGAAGGCTATTCCAATGCGAGAAATTGCGAAGAAACTGAAAATGTCCTACAACGGTGTGTACTACTCCTTCAGAGAACAGCACAAACGGGCTCTAACCAGAGTAGAAAGAGAAGTGGGAGGCCCCGGCACAACTCAGCAAGAAGACAAGTATATTAGAGTCTCTAGTTTGAGAAATAGACGCCTCACAGGTCCTCAACTGGCAGCTTCTTTAAATGGTACCCGCAAAACGCCAGTGTCAACGTCTACAGTGAAGGCGACGCCGGGATGCTGGCCTTCTAGGCAGAGTGGCAAAGAAAAAGCCATATCTGAGACTGGCCAATAACAAGAAAAGATTGATATGGGCAAAATAACACAGACATTGGACAGAGGAAGATTGGAAAAAGTGTTATGGACAGACGAATCAAAGTTTGAGGTGTTTGGATCACACAGAAGAACATTTGTGAGACGCAGAACAGGTGAAAAGATGCTGGAAGAGTGCCTGACGCCATCTGTCAAGCATGGTGGAGGTAATGTGATGGTCTGGGGCTGCTTTGGTGCTGGTAAAGTGGGAGATTTGTACAAGGTAAAAGGGATTTTAAATAAGGAAGGCTATCACTCCATTTTGCAACGCCATGCCATACCCTGTGGACAGCGCTTGATTGGAGCCAATTTTCTCCTACAACAGGACAATGACCCAAAGCACACCTCACCTCCACATTATGCAAGAACTATTTAGGGAAGAAGCAGGCAGCTGGTATGCTGTCTGTAATGGAGTGGCCAGCGCAGTCACCAGATCTCAACCCCATTGAGCTGTTGTGGGAGCAGCTTGACCGTATGGTACGCAAGAAGTGCCCATCAAGCCAATCCAACTTGTGGGAGGTGCTTCAGGAAGCGTGGGGTGAAATTTCTACAGATTACCTCAACAAATGAACAGCTAGAATGCCAAAGGTCTGCAATGCTGTAATTGCTGCAAATGGAGCATTCTTTGATGAAAGCAAAGTTTGAAGAACAAAATTAATATATCAAATAAAAATCATTATTTCTAACCTTGTCAATGTCTTGACTATATTTTCTATTCATTTTGCAACTCATTTGATAAATAAAAGTGTGAGTTTTCATGGAAAACACGAAATTGTCTGGGTGACCCCAAACTTTTGAACGGTAGTATATATATATATATATATATATATATATAGTAAAAAAGGCAATAAATTATCACATTTAAAAAGCTGCAAACAGAGAATGTTTGATGTTTATTTTGGCTTCTTAAAAGGTCCAGTGAGTAAGATTAGGGTGAAAGGGATCTACTGGCACAAATTTAATATGAAATAATCGTAGTCATGTTTTCACTAGTGTGTTTCATCTAAATTTTACGCATTGTTGTTTTCTTTACCCTAGAATGGGCCCTTTATATTTACATCAGGAGTGGGTCCTCTCTACGGAGGCCGCCATGTTTTTTACAGTAGCCCAGACTGGACAAACTAAACACCTTTCGTGTTTACTCAGATTGTAACCAAACAATTCTCCAATGCGCCAACGTTGTTTATGACATCAGCACCAGAGAAACATCTGGAAGGGTTGTGGTCTTACCAGCATTGTCCTCGGTGATGCTGCTGTACGGGGGAGGAGCGTCAGCTGCTACCTGTGGACTCTCTTCTGGGTCCTCCTCATTGGGCAGCTGGGGGAGGTAAAAAAAACAAAACACTTCCTGGTTTATCTAAGGCTAATTGCATTTGTGTCACCACTGGCTGCCTTCCATTTCACAATAGATTATTTTAAACAAAGGCGCTTCACATTGCCTGACGAGAGTTAAATGATTATTGCAAAGGAGCTCAAACATGAAGCGTCAGCTGATCAGAGAAGAGGAATGAAACTGAAACCAAATAAAACTTTTACAAGAACATGCAAATATTAAAAAGAAGACATGAGCCCTGACCAGTTTCTCTCTGTCTCATTAAAAGCACATTAGCGGCCCAATCGATTAAAATAAACCACAGTTTTGTTGTTCACCTCAGCTTCTCCGTCCTGCCGATTCAGCTACGCAAGAATTTAAAAACTAAGCACTTTTGATCCATTAACACTCATGTCAGTTAATTTTCCAACACAGGAGAGTGATGTGTTACTGAATCCCAAGTAGCAAGTCTGCACCAATGGTGTTACGGAGGTGTAAATTACAGGTTAACAACACCTTCATTTTCCCTTTGGTGTGGGTAACACGTCCTGTGGTTTACTACAAACTCTTAGAAAGATATGCAGCAATAAACCCACAGGATTGAATAGAAACAGAGACTCCACCTTCAAGTAATTCATTGTAATTAATTAACTTAAATTTCCAGTGAATCCAAGTTTTCACCTGTACGTGCAAAACTAATAAATTTGTCTGAGACATTATTTTGGAAACAAAACGGCATAATTATCAAAAGAGACAAGCTAAGAATCGTTATGAACCTTTGTATAAAACAGCCTGTGGTCAGTTTTCTATTAAATAATCAGGGAGTTATCTTGCGGAGTGAAAATATATATGTCCAATTTTCTCTTTTATACCAATAATAAACAACCTGTACAGATGATTTTGTGAGTTCTTGTATTATATATTTTATAAATCTTTTGGGTGTGGTTGTCATATGAGCAATTACTGGTTACTACCACACCCCACACATACTTTTACATTTCATTTATGTATTTTGTATTTATGTTGTGTGTGAGATAAACTTATAAAAACAAAAATATATAACATGGAGGATTTATAACATCATCCATCTCAATAATAAAAGAGCACAGACTTGATATTTACTCTTGTTAGAATAAAGCATTTATTTCAGGGTAATTCCTCTGGAAAACGACTTGTTCCTTTTTAGAAAGCACTAAAATAGACTGTTACTTTTCATTCCCTGAGATAAAGCACGAGATAACCATTTGTAAACTCCTCTCCTGAAACCATTTTAGGCTTAAAGGATTTCAGGAACCTCTTTATCACAAAGTCTGTGTTTTTATGAGTCGCCAACCAGTTTTTTGGGTGAGTACATGGTCATTGTAGTACAGTGATGAACCTGCAGTGACGTTAGGATAAAAAAACTTAATTAAATAAAAAACAGGTAAAAAACATGGACTTGCTGCCAACACCTGCAACATTAACTGGCTGTATACCAGAGCGCTCTGTGTTGGGTCTGCACATTAATTATAACTGCAATCAGTCACATGAGCAGACTTATAATAAGGACTGTCTGCTCTACCAACAGTAAGCAGGTCAGCTGGCAGATTTGGAGGTTAAGCTAGATGACCACGGAACACGCCCACTGCTGCGCATCATGTGATATCCAACACGTAGACATGGATGTGGGTATTATTTATTAGTAAGTGTTGTACGTCAGTGCAATTATGAGGTACATGTTCTTAATTTGAGTATTTACATTTTATGCTACCTTATACTTCAACTCATCAACTAAACTTCACAGAGAAATATTGCACTATTTACATATAATTTAGTGTCTGCTAAGACTTTTTAAACTAAATATTCAGTAAATAAAGATTCAGACAGTCCATTACAATACATTAATTCAATACTTGTACTTATTACAGTGTGACTTATTGTATTGCATTCATTCAATACTCTTACTCATCACAGTGTAACTATTTAAATTGCATTAATTTAATACCTTCACATATCACACATTATTTTTTACATTGTATTATTTCATTATTCAAATTTCCAACTCTTACTTATCGCTGTGTATTTTATTACATTGTTTTAAATAAAGACGTTTACTTATCACAGTGTATTTTATTGCGTTGTATTACTTCAATACTTTTACTTATCACAGTGTAATTTATTACGTTGCATTAATCTAATATTTTTACTTATCGCTGTGTATTTAATTACATTACATCGATTCAATACTTTTACTTATCAACTTTGTAACTGTATATTCCATTACGTCGCGTTCACGTGTAACTTACCACTAAATACCTAGTTAGCGAAACAGCTAGCTAGCACAGAGGCGTTAGCTGCAGCTAGCATGCTAACACCTGTCGATGAAAACAAAGATGTCCTCGGAGACAAACTTGACGTAAACTCGCGACAGAATGAACCTCGAGAGGAAGCGTCGTGTTTCTGACGGTGACACCGACCTGACATCTACTCACACGTCGGGTTTCTTTAATCTGCTCTGATCGACGTCAACTCGAAGGTTTAAACGTGTTGACGTTATCGGAGTCGCTCCTACCTGCTGGTATCTGGCGCCGGGCTCGGCCATTCCGCTGAGAAACGGCTCGTCGTCGACCGCAGGGAGAAAGAAGCCGAGAGGGAACCAGAGAAATTATATAACAGAGCAAAGAGTGAAGTGAAACGTCCACAGCGAGAAGAAGCTTCTTCTCCTCCTTCTTCTCCTCCTTCTTCTTCTTCTTCTTCCTGCAGCGACCTAACCGCTGACAAGGGAGGGGACGCTCTTCCTGTTTCAAAGTAAAAGACAGCACACGGCCTGAACATTCATGAAACCCGCAGAAAATATGACTCTTAGAAATGTACACAATCACACAGTTATGTTCTGTTTTTTTATTTTTTGCACTGTATTTTTACAAAGTCTTTTTCAGCTTCTTCAGTAATTTGAATAAGATTAAATAAGATCGAGTATGACAATATAAGAGATAAGAAAAATAAAGGTATATGTGTATGTAAATTAAAGAAAATATATAAAGTGTGTACCAAGTAATGCAGAACCAGTGTCTGATAGTAAATATCTATTAAATGAGAATAAAATAAGCAAGTTACATGAAACCGAAAGTAAAACAACGGTGGAAACGTGGCAGTAAGTAAATGATGCACCGAGGGATCAATAAAGTATTTCTAATACCGTTTAAGAATGGAAAAAAAATTGGATGTTGCAACAGCTTATTGAAGTTTTTATATCACATCAACAATATAGGAGCTGATACAAGGAAGGATGGGAAAGAATGAAAAATACTCCTAAACCTTTAAAAACTAACCAGCTTTAATGTGTTTGATTTGTGATGCATTCATAAAGGTGCCACACATGTAGCACTATTCAATATTCTCGATTAGAGTAAGAACAACTGTTATCTTTGTTTCATAGGATTGTTCTGATGCTTTTATTTTGAAACTAATATCAACCTGTGTCGTATACATTCACGTTAACGTGATCGGCTCCTGCTCATCAGAGCACTGACGTCAATGGCCAAAACAAACTCTCCAGCGCCCCCTTCTGAATGTAGGTGAAATAACAGCACCAGTGTCACACAAAGCAATAGTCAGGCTTATAATAATAATAATAGTTATATTCGTTAATAATAGGATGGTTCTGATGTCCAGTTTCTAAACTTTAAAAACCTTATCGTAGCCTTTTTCAATAGGTATAAGCCAATGAGATTATTGGATTTGCCAGTACTCCTATGAGGTACATTGCGTGTATTTGTATTGCATCAATCTGTAGACTCAAACATGGTAAGGAGATAATTGCACTGTGGGGTTAGATGTATTTTATTGTTTGCACCTAGGATGCCCAGTCTGACCGAGGTCAATAATAATCTTCTGACTCGTCATACATTGTTTAGAGAAATTCTTTATTGGCTTCAAATCTTCAGATATTCTTTGTCACACTCTCAATAAAAAACAAAGACGGATGCAAGTGGGTCTTGTAAGGTTTTATTGTATCTTTATCTAAAATAAAAAGGCAACAACAATACCTATGACATTTTTGTGTAATGCAAATTGATTTCCAGGTCGGGTTACTAAAGGTTCTGGTACTTGAGGAGCACAGGGTAGGTGGTGCCTATGTGCTTTTGGTTGTAGTGGTGGCAAACGATCTCCACATCGTAGAAACTGAACTGGACTTTGACGCGCTCATTGGGCGAGGTGAGGAAACAGAGGGTGTAGAGGGCGAACTCGAACTCGGGACTGACGCCGATGAAGATGCTGCCCTTGGGCTTTATACCGTTCTTCCAGCTGAACTGGAGGGCCAGGATGTGTTTGTTCTCGTCAGGCTGCAGTGAGAGAAGTGACAGTGAGAGGAATGTGACTTTGCAGGGTCAGCGTGTAACTATTAGTCGTAGCAGAGAGAAAGGACATTTGCAACTAGCAGGAGGAGGGGAAAATTTGAATTTATAATTTAGAAATTTTACCTAATTATTTTAACTCAGTTTGTCAAATTTTCTTCTTGCAATAAATATTTCTATGTATTATTATGCATCACCTTTCATCTATTTTCTCCTCCTGGTGTAAATGGGACTCCGTTTAGACATAACTTGGATACAAAAAGCTTGGTAAGCAAATAATAAATCCCATATATCCAGTATTCTATGTAAATACTTTGTCTTGTACTACACTGCATTATACTATGAAAGTAGAATTTTCATATCCCATCACAAAATGAGATACGAAAACTATGCTACGCTTTTCTGTGTTTAAAGAAAAGATTCTAACGTCTAAAATAACTCACCTCAAATAATTAAACCTGAACTCCTGACTTATTATCATAAGTGTAATTTGACTAAGTTTATAGTTATTAAAGAGTAATTCGTGGATAACCCCCCTGAACATAAGCATAAGAATACACAACTTAAAGATTTAAGAACACACACAGGTACCCTGGTACAAATACCAGCTCAGTCACCTGCATTATAATTTCTGTTTAGAAAAACACATCCACACAGCTGCTGAGCAAGAGGAGAGAGAGTGAACGTGGCCACAGCAGAATGTGAGGTTTCTCATCAGAGTGCAAGAACAATGATGAGATCACAAAGAGCGAGAGCCAACTTGTGGGAGTAGAGGAGAAGAAAAAGAAAAGAGAAGACAGAGGAGCATGAGGTGTCAAATATAGATGGTGGTGTTGCCAGGGAATTCATGATTTGGCTTCTGAGAAGGTCTTAGAAGACATAAAATGGTTTCTCTCACTTGTTTAGTCATTAACATGCGTATGTATCATTTACAATGTGTCATAGTTTACTCCTGGAGCCTTTAATTTTACCATCCTGATTAAAAAACCATGCAGCGTACCTGGGGTGAATGTGCATTGACGCTGTAGCCTTTGTAATCGATGTGTCCCAGCTTCTCCTGCAGGTAGAGCTGGATCCAGTTGTGAAAGCCAATCACAGTCCGGCCTCCTCTCGTCTCTCCGACAAACACGTGTTCAAACCCCGAGGAGTCTGGCCTGGTGGGAGACGGAGAAGAGAGCATCACACCACAAACTCATTCATGCTGATGTCCCATTCATCCTCAATGCAATGATGAGATTATTTTCTTCCCTGAAGGATCTTGCCCCCTTACATCTCTAAACTCTGCATTGTTTAAAATGGCCAGTTTAACAAAGTCCTGCATTGTTCGGTCACATTAAGTCGAGAAGTGTCAGCTTCCATCCTGAACATGCTGCAGATAAACACCTTCATCATCTTCACTCATCTTCGCGGTGATGTTTACTGGATGTGTTACAGTTTCTCAGCGTTAAGACAGCTACCATGACGGTGCCAGATTCCACCGCTGAAGTTACTGTATGTTTAGGTTCGGTGCCAGATTCCACCCACCTGCTGGATCCCCTCCTCGCATACAGTTCAAACCAGATCCTGTACAGCTGCTCCTTGAATTTTGTCGTATCCGCAGGAGAGAGGTGCTTCTCTACCAGGTATTTATGGGCTATCTGCAAACAAGGAAAGGGTTTTGAATGACATGTTATTTTACAAATCAAACATTACACTGTTAACCTTTGCTGTATTTGTTACAGTTAAATACCACAAACATTGCTGCCATTGCAGTTTTACATTTTGGACACCATGTACAAAATATCTGTCTGTGCGCCTTCAATTTTCTCGACTAACACTCAACTCATTGACTTCAAACTTGGAAGGTGTGTTGCTGAGGATTCTGGGAAGTGTAGTGTCAACTGTGAAGTGTTTTGCATGAGCTGTTCATGAGAATCAAACCCTCATGCTATATCTTATGTAAAATGATGGTTATATTTATCTATATAACACCCCCCACTCCCCTGTGACCGTCAATGGATAAGTGGTATGGATGGATGGATGGATGGATGGATGGGCCTTCATGAGGCACAGGAAGATGGGGAGCTACCTTCATGGTGGGAGTCTGAATGATGGAGTCCAGGAACTTGTGGTTTTCTGCCACCTCCTCGGGGGTTACAATTTCTGGCTCGCCAGTGTCACTCACGTAGTTATCCAGCAGGGAAATAAAGGCTGAAGAAAGAAAACACATAGACTCTTCAAACACTGATTTTTGTACAGTCTCGGACAATGGGTGATAAAATTAATAATAATAATAATAATAATAATAAATCAACAGAGAAGGATCTGAAAATGAGTCACTCTTCCTGATTGGTCTTCGTGGATGGTCTTATAAACCTGTTTACGTCTCCAGATATAGAGTTTGTAAGCTGACATCAGTTCTTTGACTGAAACCTTCACTTTTTCTCCTAGTAACTGTGTTTAATGCTCATTTAAAATTTGCATGTTTGTGTAAAATTGCCTAAATTGAGGGGTTTAGGGTTTGGGTACCGACAACCACTAAACCTCAACACTACACAGTCGACTTCCCACCGGGGCTGAAGGGATCAGGTGAGCATCTGTCGAGAGCATCAAACAACAGACAGACCAACGTACAGAGAAAATGATGGAAAGTTTTCTTTTCTTATCAGTCGAATATTTACTCTAATTTTACTCTTTTAGCACCTTTATTAGAGCCTGTTTCGCAATTTGTTGTCAGTGTAGTTGTATATTTCCTGATTTTGGCCTCTCATAACTCTTATCTATTTTTTACAGTGCCCATGTGTATGATAGGAAGCTTTTATCTTTCTTCTATTATTTATTCATGAATTATGAATGTTGATAGATGTGTGTGCAGGAATATGTGTCTGTATGTATCATTCTTAGGTGCTGCACAACAATTTCGTGATGCAATGACAATGAAGCTTTCTAATTCTAATTCTAATTCACAAACCTTATGAAACTCCTGGATTTAAAAAGCACAAACCCTGTTGAGATTCATGAAAAAGATGCACCTGCTCTTTAACCAGGTCACATGAACATGAGCAAATACATAAATAGCACAGAGGGAGGAATCCTCCCCTTTTTTCTAGCAGACGTCAGCCTCAGACTGAACTCTTAATACCGACTCTTACATAACTCAACTCCCCGCGGAGCTCTCTCTATCACCGTGCACGACGTGAATCTGTGACGAGAATCATCAGAGAGGAACGTGTGTCTCAGCCTCAGCACTTATCACTGCAGAGGAAGACTTGAATGAGAAGCCAGTGGTTCCAGAGGAGCGTCCCCCTGTGAACTCTGCATGCTCCGTGATTACGCAACGCGTCGCTGTTCGTCATAAGGAGATTATGAGTGTATAAAAAAGGCTTTACTCTGAAGGCAGATGACGAGGAGGATAGTGTCAAACTGGCAAAATAGGGCTGAGGAATAAAAGAGGACATTTTTTTTGGAGTCAGTTGTGTAAGAAGCAGCAGCAGCAGCCTGGTGCTACTTCCACAGGAATCCAGTGGGTGGCTGCCTTGTTCCACAGAAGAGACACACTGAATATTAGGGCTCAAGGAAAGATGGCTCACTCTGCATAAAGTCAAATAATTAGAAATGAAAAGAACTCCAAACCCCAAAATTATCCCTCTGCCCACTTACCCAGAAAGGTCTCCTTTTTGAAAATGTTCTCGTCAACAAATGTAAACAGAGGATATCCAGCTCCGTCGTTGTTGTCGTTGATGGACATGCTGTCTCCAGCTTTGCCCTGAGGCAGAGAGAGAAGCATTCAAACTCCAACATCTGACAAATATTATAGGTTTCCACATAAAAACATCATCATCATCACCACCTCCAGCAAGGATGTTATGTCTTTGTATTCATTGGTTGGTTGGTTCTGTTTGTTTGTCAGCAGGATTACGCAAAAACTACAAAACTGATTTCCATGAAACTTGGTGGAGGAATGGGACAAGAAAAGAACCCATAAAATCACAGTGTGGATCCGGGACTTTCTTTTTTCACTTTCTTTACCATTACAAGATTGTTTGATTGGGGACTGTTGGGCCTTCGTGGAGTTATGTGTGCTCGGTTTCTAGTTTAATGTGCCAGATATGATCTCTTTGTGAAGTTTTGCATTCACTTAGAGCTAAATTTGATTGATGTATTTCCACTAAACCAATTTAAATATGAATTCAGAACCAAACAGTACGACCCTGAAAAACCCAAAGTCGTCCTGCCGTCTTTTTAGAGGTTCTAGTTCAGATTTGTGTCCTGTCACACGGATTTTCTTTTTCTGTACCTTAGATTTTCTCTTTTCGAAGTGGGGAAGTATGAAGTGTAAGTGACTGATGAACAAAAGCTTCAGTTTCTGTTTGCAATTAATTAAATAAACCAACAGCTTTCATGGCAAATTCACAATGTACAATACTCACGGGCTGTATTCGCATGAATCACATTAATATGTCAAAATCAGTGTTGTGGCTTTTTCTTGATGCTGCATGTGATAAGATGGTGTTTAAACTGTAGATGTGTTTTAAGGGCCCGGTAGGTTAAAGGTCAAAGATGTAGGCATAAGTGTGTGTCTGTGTGTATGTGTTGCACCTGCAGGGAGATCCTGTAGTCTTTTCCTGGTCGGAGTCTGTTGACATCGTTGTCCCACAGCTCCTGCACCATGGCCGACAGCTCATTGTCGCTCTCAATCATGATGCGACCGCTGGGTTGTGTTGGTGCTGCTGCAGTGGATCAGCCGGGGACAGTTGTGTTGTCAGGTCACGTCTCTGACGGGAGAGAAACAGTTAATAAAGAAGCCTCTGGTTTTTGACATTGACATCGTCTGGAGGTTTCACAATGAGCCCATGTGGTGGACAGGGAAAAGTACATTTACCCTGATAAGACACACAATTTTACAAAGTATTGGTATTTAATCATTTATATGAATAAATAAAACATCATGCTTTGCTAAACCGTTTTTTAATGAAGTATTTTTAGTGCCAATTTTCCCTTATTATTTAAATGTTCTTTGCATGGATGTTGAGTTTTAAATTATGTTTAATTTTCAATTTAAGCTATAATCATGGAATTTACAAGTTAATCATTTAAGTAAGTTAGTAAATAAGTATAATGATTATTTTCAGTTATTAGCCTGGCTCTCCAGTTTATTCTTATTTTACATTAATCATATCAATATATCTGATGTTGTAGTTTTATGGCACTTTAAGTGTAATTGACTGAATTTATGTTGTCGATATACTGATATAAAGTACATACAAATAATAATACAACTTACAGAACAAACTTAAACAGCATCACATCCTCAGACAGATCAATTGAATACCAATCCTTTCACACATTGATCATGGAACAGTCATGAAGTGAACACGGGCCTGTGAGAGTTCAAAGCATTGTTCAAACACAACAGGCAGAGAACACGCGTGTGCCACGGCTCCACCACTGCATTCCACAAAAACATGGCTGACAGCAGACCACACATCCGTGACAGCGACATGTGAGAACTCCATCATCGTCCATCCAAGCCCCAGGGCCGCATCCCATCATGCACCACATCAAAATCCACTGACCTTTTTTGGGGGGGAAATTGTTAAAAGTCTAGTCTCGTCTTGTCTTTGTGGTTGAGGGAGGTGATAAAACGCTGATGGTCACGAGGGTCAGGGACGTTCCTCCGTGCTGCTGGTCAGATGCTGCTGGTGCTGCTCCCCTGTGTTTGTGAGAGCAGGTGTCTTTAGGGGCATGGAAACAGTCCGGCTGCTCGGTCAGTGTGTATGGAGACAGACAGGCAGGGGTTGGGGGGCGGACAGAGAGCACGAGTCTGCAGTGGACAGGACAGGAGAGAGGGGCCGTTTTAAAGGGTTATCCCCTGTCAGCAACTCTAGCCAAAGGGCTTTACACCATGTTGTCGTCTCTTTTCAGTCTCAGGCTAAAACGTGGGCTCTTTGTTTCTTTAGTGTTTCATTGTTTTCTCTCTCTGTCACAGCATAACCTCTGGACCACAGGGTAAATATGGGTCATGTTCCAGGTAACAAGATATTCTAAAGGAGAGTTTGCATAAAGCACGGCAAAGAGCAAAAAAAAACGTTAAATCAACATAAAAATGCTCATTTGAATTAGGGAATATAGCTGATCTTATTCTGAATGATCTCATGTTAAAACGTTCATGTTCATGATTGAAGAAAACTTAAATCATTTATAAATGGGTCCCATAATTTGTGAAAAAAGCAGATTCAAGTGAGTCCTCTTATCAGATTTGACAAAGTTTGACACTCAGCATTTTCTTTGTTACTTTTAAAACGTGTGAAATATTTAAATGTTGACCTGGTCAAAGTGTTTTATATATTCATACATCTACAGTATGTATCTTTTTTAATTGTTTCTAATATATATTTTAACTTGTTGCACTGAATGCCATCTTTCATTGTAATGGCTCATATAAGGGTGACATCGTGTGTCATGTTAAATCCTAAATTTGGTCCCTTTTTCGGTCCCTTTTGTGAGGAACAATGAAAGCATGTACGAGAAAGTAACATCAACATAATTCATGTCATTAACTAAAAGAAAAATGGGGAAAAGAGCTTATTGAACATACATGAAATCAATTATACACTTTTCATCTGAATCTATGGAATTTCATCTTTGTCCGATTTGGATTAACTGGGATTGAACTTTTTGCAGAACACTGTTTTCACTATTTCCAAAATACAATAAAGAACTCAGACCCAATCTACAACTTCTATTACCTCTGCTAAAGAGGACATGTTGTCACCTCCGTCCTTTGTTGGTCGCAAGGACGTAACTTTGGGTTGAACATTAGGGGGTTGAGGTCAAATGGCGTGGTCAAATACTCTGGATAATTCCAACATGAATAATTCTTACCGATAGATAATCACTTGACGAACCTAAGAAATAATCCCCTAATACATCTTACTTGACAGATAAATCCATCTAGATTCTAGAAGCTAAAGTAGCTTCAATAAAGTTGGGGCGAAAAAAAGTTGTTCTTTGTGCTGCGAATTAAATTATAACGAGAGAAGCAACCACTTTATCATGTGTGAAAACAGCTCACGTTGTTTTATGCAGTTTGATGGTATGATTATTGGGGGGGGGGTGTAGTACAGGCCTGTTTGGAAGGAAGCAGTGTGGGTCAGGGAAGCTTTTACATTTTGGTGCAGTTCCAGTTCAAAGGATCCAGGATATTTCTTACCACAGATATGAACATTTCCATTGGCTTCTCAAGAGAAAAATTCATGGAGCTTGATGAAAGATGAAAGATAATCAGGCCCATTCAGGGAACTGATATATGAGTGTGTGTAATTAGGTGCAGATCCAAATAAAAATCTGGATCTAGTGAATTTTAATGTGGTCACACGAGGGGACTGTTGGGCCTCAGTGAGTTTGAAGTGTGCTTGGCTCACTACACGGCTGTGCATCGAAACCCACTGTGATGACAGAGAAGAGCCAATCTGCCTTGTTTCAGTTTGGGATCCAGTGAATAAAACAGACAATATGTTCCGTGGTAACATTTATTTTGAGGAACAGTATGTTAAATGCCTTGCAGCAGGATTCTGTAAATCCTTTATTCAAACGTAACTTACATGTGAGGCATGAAGTGACCGTGGGTCTGCGTTGACGGGAAAGTTGAATCTGTGCAATTCTGAACAGGGGATTGTCTTTTAAACAGCTCCGACCAACATTAACTTTTGAAGCATTGAACAATGAAAAACAGATCTGATGCAAGTTCGAACTCAGACAAAAGCTGCTTGCATCAGAGTCCTCAATGTAATCCGATTTGAAAAAGAAAAAAAATACATAAATTAAAATACAAAGTCGTTTTTGTATTTAGACATAACCAACAGAGTATGGCCTCCGTCTGACACTAACATTTGGCAACATTAAAATGTCAGTTGTACAAAGTGTGAATAAGTCTAGTTATAACCATAATTTAAATACCCTGGCTGTTGAACAAGAGAGGTTATCCTTTTCTAACAAACAAACACACAACGATAATCGGAACCCCAGTAACCCAATCAGAGGACGTCCTGTCATGAATATCCTCCGTTATCACAATCTGTAAGGACAAATGAAAATAATGAATTAAATCCGCGCAACCAATCTCAAGAAATTATTCTTTCCAAAAAACTGCATCCAAAGAAAAGACGACCCATCATGTCTGTGTTAGAGTTTCCCCACTATGGACCTCGACCAAAAAAAAAAAATATACAAAACTAAAATTAAAACAATAAAAACAAACCTCTGTTTTAAAAGTGTGGCTTAGTGGCAAAATTATTAAGGTCATAACCTGAAGAAGGATTTTTTTTTTTATATGAATATGAAGAAAAGTCATCCAGGCATTGACTGTTTCATACGCGAGATGCCACGTCATGTTCGAACATCATATCTCGGTAAATGGTTGCGGTGACGGTTGTTCTAATCCAGACATAGAGAAGGTGAAGTGATGGTATCATGAGCTAAAGTGCATTCAGAAGGAGCAAACAGTCGGGAGGCACCGCACTGGGGTCAGTCCTCCTCATCGCTCCACAAGGCATCTTCGTCATCCAGATCCACACCATGGAAGAGTCTGCGGGCGAGAAAGACAGCACACACGTTCAGAGCATGGCGTTGCAGATGGATATAAAAGTGCCACTGACTGATTGAAAAGAGGAAGCGATCACTCACTGGTTGAAACAGGGTGAATGTGGGTTGTTAAAGTGGCTGTATGGGTTGACTCTGCTGAGGATGCCCAGGCACAGCCAACAGAAGTATTGTTTACACGAGGTACAGGTCATCTTGTTGCAGCCGTCCACTTTCTGCAGAGACAAAACATCAGAGGGAGAAGACGCAGCGAACATCAATTAACGGACCGTGTCCTGGGACTGGACGTGAGCTACAGGACAGTAGAGTTAGTGCAGTTTAACAGAAGGACTGAGCAAATACTTTTTCATTAAAACTGAAGGAGAAAAGCTAAGGGACAAAACTCTGCATCATTCTGTGTAAAGTATTAATAATTCAATAAAATAACGTTTGTTTTATATTTAAAATTTACAGCAGTTAACAATGCCCCCCCCATGATGATGTTCAAAGGCTGTTCTACTGTGCTGTGACCAGCAGGGGGAGCCCAACCTGGATATTGGTTCCACAGCGTGGACAGGATTTGCAGTTCTCATTGAGCCAGTCTCTGCTAAAGGACTCTTCCACCGCTTTCTGGATCACCCTCTTCCCAAAGCGCTGCTCCAAGAACTTTTTCCCCTGAGACGTGGCTGACAGGTATTCGTCTCTGAGATTACGCAGCTCATCTGTGACACACGAACAAAGGCAGGGACAGAGCTGGGTTTAGTGTGAGGAGTCCGGGTCGGTAATGTTGTTGATTATTGTTTAGAAATGTAACTATTTAACGATTCCTTTATTCCTTTATTGGCATCTTTGAAAAAAATGTCATCACAATGTCTAAAATCCATAAGAAACGTTATGATGGGTTCAGCAATCAAAAATCTAAAAGTTTTGAGTTAATTGTTTCTGAAATGTATTGAATAAAAAGTTTATTTCATTTATGAATTAACAGCTTTACCCACAAACAGTTGATCTAGAAAATGTCAGTTTAGACTAAAAGAAGCAACATAAAATGATAAAGCGAAATACAGCGGACGGAGACCAGTGGATAAACAGTGAAATAACTCGATACTGTATTTACACTCTAGATTTTTCTCCATTAAAACAAAGACACCTGGTTGAAAAATAATAATCTATCGGGTAAAATAATAAATAGATAAATTAATAATAAACTTAACCACTATATAGCAATACTAAAATAATAACTTATTGTTATTCTTATTAACATTACTACTATATTTCCAATAACATTACCTGCAGGGATTTTACAGTTGGAGACGCCGTGATAGCCGAGCTTGCACAGTGTACAGAAAGCATACTGGCAGGCAGTGCAAATGCCCATGGTTGTGTCTGGCTCCACCATAACGGCGGTGCCGCAGGACTGACGGGGACAGTAGACCACGTCGGCCATGAGGTCCAGAGACGACTGAAGCAGCAAGCGGTCATAACGGGCGAACAGCTCTTCATCCACAAGCTGCTTCACCTGCAGAATTAAGACAGAGGCAGGGAAACAGAGCAGCGATTGGTAAAGTAGAAATAATAAAGCTGGGAAACTTGGAAGTTGCACTGTGGGAAGTCACCGTGTAAAATGATTTTAGAACTAAAAACACAGATATACACTCATACCGTGTAAACGTACCGTACCTGCGATGGTGTGGCTAAGGAGGTACATTTTGGCTCAGGGCAATTAAGGCACTGAACGTTGCCGTCCCGTATTTGGATCTGGAAGTATTCGGTCATGCAGGCCTTGCAGTAGACGTGCTGGCACTCCTTAAAGCAGAGGCACATGGAGCCCAGCTTCTCTACGAAGCAGATCCCACAGCAGAACACCTTGCTGTCAAACACCTTCTGGCGCTGCGCCTCATCAAAGTCCAGGAGCTGAGGTAGGAGGTCAGAATGTGGGTCCCTCAACAGGACGGTCCGCGGGTCCAGTTGAGAAGAAGCCGTCAACTGCATTTCAGACTTTTCCTTCTTCGCTTCTCTTTTCTTCTCCTCAGCGTTTTCAGAAAGACTCCCAGGCTGCGTCAGAGCTGAGGAGAACAGGTAAAGGATAGAATCAATTTCAAGAAGCAACTAAATCATGGTTTAATTAAGTTGAAATCTATACAACTGACTCTATAGAATCATAATTCACGCCTCACACATACTTTAGCAAAACAAAAACTCATCAACCCTTATTCATAATACACATCAAAATAAAGTATTTTACTAAAGTGAAGACATACATATTGTGTGCTTTGGTGAAATGAAGCACTATTTTGAGAAACGTTCAAATACATTCGGCAGATTGGATAAATGTTAAATGAAATAAGCCAATCAACTTCACAGGATAACAGTGTACTTGCACTCACCTTCTCCTCCTCTCAGTAAAACTTTAAATGAAGTGAGATTACAGAATACAACATGATCTATACTACCCTTGTTATCTTTGCTAATGTTCATGCATCACAAAAAAAAGAAATACTATACCTGTAGCTGCTGGGTCGGTTTTCCTGCGCTCCCCACCTGCTTTACTTCCTCCCCTGGTGACTTCAAGGGGAGACTGGATGCCAAGAAAGTCCACAGCCTCCTCTTTGAGTAACTGGATCCATGTGAACAGAATCACGCAGCCTTGGTTCTCCTCCCACAGCTCATCCAGACGTCTGCACAGAGAACTCATCTGTTGAGGTAAAGCGGAAAAAGAGAAAGAGCGGGTATTGAGGGTGATGAAGTTTAAGTGATTCTGTTTTACTGCAGTAACATCGTTATGGTAGAAATAAATCACAAGAGGCAAGAGGCAAGATAACGAACTCAAATATCTTGAAAAATATTGAATATCTGAGAAAAATATTTTGGCTGCTTTCCAGAGCATGGACATGAAAATGGGGTTGGTGGTAGGGCTGAACGATTTTGGAAAATAATCTAATTGCGATTTTTTCCCCCAATATTGCGATTGCGATTTAATATCCTTTTTTTTCCCAACAAAACATAATGAATGATTTAAATATGACCAACACATCGTCCATTCATTAAGCCGTGCAGCCAGCACCATATTTGACGCGTTGTCCGTCGTGATGCAGACGTGTTTCTCCTCGTGGAGATCCCAGCTGGCAAGCCCCTCTCTCAGGCCGGCTGCAATATTTTCCCGTGTGGTCGTCTGGGAAGTACGCAGCTTGTAGGCAGCGAGCTTTGAGGTTGAAATCTTCATCAATAAAATGGACTGTAAGACTCTGGTAAGGCTCAGATGTGCGGCTTGACCACATATCAGTAGTAGTAGCAAAAAACTCCACCGTTTTAAGCTCCGCGGCGACTTTCTCTTTGCACAGCTCCGGTATGGCAGTCTGACTGAAGTATGTACGGGAGGGTATACTGTACCGTTTATCAAGCGTATTTATCAATGCCGTGAACCCAGGCTTGGTCACCGTGCTGAGAGGCACCATATCTTTAACTATGAACTCGGTTATCGCCCGAGTGATTTCCCCGTGCCGTTTTGAATTGCGGTCATATGGAGTGACACTATCAAACATTTCGGTCAGTGATCCCTGTCTTGAGGTATTTGGCTTGTCTGGCGCACTGGTGCTCGGCATTTTGGCCATACAACTGTCGTACATGGTTTTATGGTATTTTTTAAAGTCCTGGAACAAGTTTGTAGTGTTACCCCGTGAAGTAGCAACGGTAGCACGGCATGCTCTGCACAACACCTGACGCTCTGCACAACACCTGACACTGCGCAGCATCATCTTTTTTGAAGCCAAAATAATTCCACACCACCGACGTGCTGTTCCTCTTCGTGACTAAAGTCTCAGTTGTGTCAGTTTCTGACTGTTCCATTGAGCCAGAGGCCATTGTAACAGGTTAAAGGGCAGCATGAAATGTTGATGCAGCCCAGTGCCCTACTCTCTTTCGCACGTTGTAATCGCGCACGTTGCGGTTAGAAAATCGCGTTTTATCATATCGCGATTTTATCGCAAATGCAATTAATCGTTCAGCCCTAGTTGGTGGTATCATTCTTTATTTGGGTTTATTCTTACCTGTGCTCTGGTTATCCATTTGGAGCTGAGAGTGAAGATTGGAGATAACGTGGAGGGATATTCTGCAGGAAGCTCGAAGTTGAGCACCAGAGGAGGCAAGAAGCAGACATTGTATTCTGATTTATTCTCTCCTGCAACAGATAGAAGACATAAGGAGTGTTTCTAATTAACTGATGTCTTAGTAAGATTAGGAAAGAATAACATTATGAAAACCATCTACAGTTCAGTGTTAAAGTTACAGACAGTATAAAAAAGTTATTCTATTAATGCAGAATGGATCTGAGATCAGACACCTCCCACATGGTATTACATGATGAATAAGAATCAATTATTTTTTATTGTTTAATACCTTACATTTTCTCACAGCACTGTACTTTGTACAATAAAGCATTATTACAATTACCTTTAACAACAATTTTGAAATCAGGAGGAAGCTCCAAACAGAGCTGAATCTCTCCCCCCTGAGCCGAATCGGCTCGGCGGAACTCCTCCTCATCATAAATACTTGCTAAAGCAAGCAGCTCATCCTCCTGGGCTTCCTTGTCCTCAGACATTTACATTCCTGCAAGAACAACGACACGAGTGACATCAATTCATCATTGTCAAAGTAAAGCAGTTCCAAACACGGATGTAGCAACGGCCAAGAAAACAGACAACAGATCAATACAAACACAAAAGCAGCTGTTGACATTCCTACCTTATAACTTATCACTTTTGTGCATTGATTTTTTTAATCAAACATTTGTTACTTGCTATCCTGCTGACTCTTTAAAATGAACACTAGATAATGCATTTCCTGTTGAAAATGTGATGATGGTCAGAAGTAGAGGCCACAAAGTCAAAGTCCTTCGGTGATTTTACCACCCTTCAAATAAAAAGAAATCAGAATTTGAAGGGTTTAAATTTATTAAATTATGCAGCAGATGTTGTCGACCAAAGCCCCAAAACTGCAGGAGTTGTTTGTAACTGCAAGAACTGCAGAAAATGGTGAATATCTCATTAAGTACGAGGAGTTGAGAGAAAAACAATGAGAGTAGGAACGTCCTGAAAAAGCTGAAACATTTCGATGTTCAAATCGTTCAAATCGTTGAAAGTGAGTTTTGGGCAACTGAACAGAACAAAACAGCAAAAGAAGCTGACAGCCGAATAAGCAGTAACACTAATAAACTGACATTGATCATTGCACAGTCAATGGTCAGTTGAAGAAGTTTACTCAAGTTCATACAGTCCAGTAATAAATCCTCTCTTCAGATTGATTGAAATATTTTAGAGTGTTGACTTCACTGTGTGATCATTTTGGAGGCTGCAGTTTCTGCTGCTGGTTTGTGACACACACACACACACACACACACACACACACACACACACACACACACACACACACACACACACACACACACACACACACACACACACACACACACACACCTCAAACAACTATCCCATGTGTCAGGTTAAGGAACACATGGTTGAACAAATAAACAACTGTCCACCTTTATGATGGAATAGTTCCACAGCTCCACATACTTCAGCCTGGAAAGTGATCATACAGGAAAAACAGCTACGACACGAACTGAGCTTCACAACCACAATGAAGATTTATTGTAGAATTACTGAATGAGACTGGATTAGTTTAACACTTATTTAACAGTATTCAATAAACTGGAAACTGAGACGTGACATTACATTACATCAGCTCTCGTTAAGCTACACTGTAGCCCCACAGCTAGCTAGCGAGCATAAGTTAACTTTATCGACCTTAGACAAAGTCGTGTTTTAATGACTTTAATGTTTAACATTAGACTACTTAGCAATGCGGGTTGTTGTGGTCAGAGGCGAACAACCAAACACAACACAGGAAGGTAATCAAGCTAAATAAGTAGACAGGTAACTTTAGGGAGTAGCCGTGTAATAGCTAGCCCTGCTAGTTAGCATGGCTAGCTAATGTAAACAGCAGCTACGGCTCCAGAGGGAGCTCGAACCTGCTGCAGCTGTTGATTTGCGGTGTCACCGTCCTGCAGCTCTCACACGGTACAGTACCGATCACACAGTGAAATCCACGTGTTCTTTACCTTCTCAGAGACACAAGTACCAGCACTGACAGCTGCTGCCTCCAGACTGGATCCTTGCACACACCGCGGACTACAGTCCATGAGTACGGGAAGCCAAAGAGGACAAAAAACAGGAGGTTTCGTAACGCGCAAACTACACGTGAATATTACTCAGATATTTATGTTGCGTTAACATGTGAGAAGTACGTAATGTAAACTTAATGTAAGTAGTTGAGCTGCGAATTAAATTAAACTTTGTATATAATTAAATAAATACATAATAAATTATTATAAAAACACGTTGTCAATGCATCATATTCTCGCATGTTAGCAACAAAAAGTACATTAACTTAGCCCCTAGTTCATTCTTTTTTTAAAGAGGGGGGGATTGCAAGTCCACCCTCAGCCTTTTTTTACGGCTCAACCTGAGACTGAATAATTTGATTGAGAAAACAGAAATGTGCCTTATTTGTTTGTATTTGTATATAATTAAAAACGTTTAAAGTTAGCCAAGCTGGCAGGACTGGGGAGGCACATATATTTATATGTTTCTATTAAAATGTAAGCTAATCGTATTAGGATTTGTCTACAAAGATTGTATTACCTACATATTTTATTTCTGTAGTAAAAAAAAGAACAGCCAATGATTATTTGTCATTCAATCTATCTACAAATATTTTTCTTAGCTAATCATTTGAGATAGATTTACATCTAATCATCCCGCATGTAAAAAGTTTTTGTCTAAATGAGGTTTATTAACACAAAGGACTAGAAAGAACTGTCAGGAATCATCATTTAATTCATATGCTTTTTTAATTTGATTTATTTTGTTTTTTTGTGATGTGGCAACAACAGCAGCACCCGGAAGGTGATTTGTTAGACCAGCATTCACAGTTGGGTAGAAAAAAGCAATACAAGGCTACCAGAAAACAACCAATGGACCATTGCTCTTAAATGAGAAAAAGCCAAACGATTATATACTGCATGACGGTAACTTGTAGTATCTAGTTTCAACGAACAGTACAAGTAAACACAAAAACTCAGTCTTTCCTCTTAAACTAAATACATGACATTCCAGCAGTTACAATTATCTGTTGTGAAAAAAATGTAATGTACAATTTGGAACAATCCACGTTCGTTTACAAGTGCCACTGTACCTAAACTGTATTTAGACATGCCATTATATTTTACAATTTCAAGAATCCTGTGTTTATTACTAGTTTCCCAGAACTACTGAACATTCGGTGCTTAAATGACCTCAGGAGCTGCTGAATAGAACAAAGAAACACAGAAGAAGCTGTTTTTATCCCACACACTTTTATGTCATAAAGTAATCCCATTCAATATTAATATTATGCATGATTTTTGTGTTCTAAGAAAATGAGAAACGACATGTTGAGGAGGTCGACGTATGAACTGTATTGATTAGAGATGCTGCTGTCTGTCTCCAGAAGAGAGATGCTGCTGTGTCATCAATCACAATCTCAGAAGAACGACAGAACCAGAGGCGAGAAGCAGGACAGACGGAGGTGAAGCTCGGGTAGCAGCCGCAACACTTAGTCAATGTCCATTTCAGGGAGCTTGTTCTCTGCCGTTTCCTGTTCCGTCCCTGCAGGTGTGGCTTTGTCTTGACTGGATGGCTGACTCTCGGTCTGCTCCTGCCCGTTGACTGGTCCATTCTCTGTCTTCTCCTCTTTAGGAGGCTCCACCCTGGGCTTGGGTTTGGACATCACAGGGTTGCAGGCTGAGTAAAGCTCCTGAAAAAAAGAAAAGAAGAAAACATTTGTTAGAAGAAGGGCAAATAAGTAATTATCTTCTGAGACCAGTTTAGTTTCAAATTAATTTCTATAGCAAATTGGAACAAATAAACTTGTTGTAATATTTCACACTTCTTTGCTGCTAGTGCAAATTGTAGCAGGGATTAGAAGAAGCTAGGAAAGCAACAGGTGCTATGTATTGTGAATGAGACACCACGCATCCTCAGCTGAGATCGACCGACTCAAAGGGCACTCAGCTACACTACAGGGGGAAGTTGAGAGAAGCTCAACTTTATTGAAATATCCTCTAACGCAGTCAGCCGGGTGCAATAGCCAGGAGCGACAGCCGGGTTAGAGCCAATCACAATCATTTTGATTGTCAGTCTCCAGCTCCCAAATCCTGTGTGTGTCTTACAAATATATTTTAAAAAGAATGAGATGTCCGGCTGCAGCACAGACAGCAGAAAAAAAGCTCTCCAGTAAGAGTAGAGGATGTAAATTGAATGCTTAACACAATACACCTCTGGGAACTACAGATTCAAGAAAGGCCAGATACTGCAATCTACTTTGTATCCGTGTGTGTGTGAGAATGTACTGTTAAGAGATTGATTTACTTTGTGTGGAGATGGTATTTGTTCTACTATTGGTTAGATGGTATAAAAAATACTCAAACATTACACGATACAAACATGACTACAGCAACGCTCTTATTGTGACGCCACTGAATAAACAAGTGCTTTGTTGATATTTCTCAGCTTCATAATTTCCCTCGTGTCAGTGTTCTTGATTACAGCTTCAGGAAACCAGACTCATCACATATCTACCGGGAGTGGAGATGATGTGAATTACCCCTAATCACAGTAAAATGCTTGCTGATTCCTACAAGGACGACAGATAGTCTGTAGGCTGGCTTTGCAAGGATGATTCAAAAATTATGTTGATACATGATTTTTGGTGTGTTGTGTGTATGTGAGCCTTGAACGCTCTCTGTACCTTAGTCTTGGCCTTGATCTCCTGAACTTTTACCACTGGGTCCAGGTTGAGGTCCTGACTTTTCTGCTGGTTCATCTTGCTGTTCATCCAGACCATGGCTTCGTTCACCTGCTTGTCCACCCGAGTCACCTCCAGCTCATCCAGGTGATCGTACTGCTCATCCTGTCAGGAGATGCACATGTTATTTATGAAACCCGTTTAGCAATTCCTCATATTGTTTAGTGGGGACAATATAAATTAAAGTGATGAGCCAACATCACACCAACAAAATCTAACCGAGTATTTAATCTTATCAATCTAACAGGTCAACAAACGTATGTCTCTGTGCCACATTACCTTTGCCTTGTAAGCTTCAATGATCTTCATGTACATTTGGATTTGTCTGCCAAAATCATCAAATGCTTTTGGCCTCTCCTCAGCTTCCATGAATCTTTCTTGGATCGGCTGACCAAGTTTCTAAAGAGAGGAACACCACATTTAGTCAGCCAGTCGTCCAGAAAAACTTTTTTCATCAGTTAATGACAACATTAACAAATTATTACTTAAGTTGTTAGCTGTTGTTATTTTAAATATTTCTATTATTTAGGAATAATCAAAGAATAGACAGCATCTCTGAGTGCCCTTTTAAAATGAGAATATTACTAGTCCATGAGTAAAAAGTGTCCATGTTCAAAGTTAATACAATGCAGGCATAGTTACCCTCAGTTCAGCCAGTTTGTCGATGTAAACTCCTTTCTGTTGGTCCTCTCCGTCTTCATACAGCCAGATCTCTGTTTCCTCCAGTTTCAATGAGAACACATCACGATCCTACGAGTTGTAAACAATATCAGATTAAATTCACATTTCACGAACATTAACAGTTCAAAGTACAAATCATGAGAAACAACAAGAAAGTTAAGAGACCCTTATCTTAAACCTGGAGCAAAGCTAAGTCTGAGCTGGTTTTAGATTGAGGCAGTTGTCATTTTTCCACTTTAAACAGCAATTACATTTGTGCCCATCATGGCGCCCGTGTGGCTGGCAAATAGTCGGCATGTTGCCCTCTTGAGGCAGTGGAGAGCAACAGCAAGATTGACCAATAAAACTCTGATCTGAAGTTAATGGCATTCTTCACTGTTATTTTAAGGTGAGGGTGTTTTAAAATAAGAAAAGAAAATGATAACCACCTACAGAGGTGGGCGTACGATGTGTTAACACAGATGTATGAACAGATGACTGCTCGTGTGTGAACTGAAAGAGTGCACGCAGATCTGTTTCCACTGCAGAGAGGTGTTCTCTTATTTCTTCCTGATAAATCTGCCATTATAGTAGCAACCCAACAAGGTGCAAGCAGATAGTGTATAAAGAGGATTGGGGATGGCCCACTGGATTACAGCATGTTATAACCATGCACCGAGCAAAGTGACCTTTTTTTCTTCTCAATCTAATACTCACAGCTTCATTCACAAACTTCTCCAGGACGCCGTGCAGTTTGTCTCTCATGTCGTACACATACTCCTCTACGTAGTTCTTTGCGTCGTTCCTCTCCTTCTCCAGCTTATCCTGCATTAACATTTTACCCTTGAAGAGACACAGTGAAGGTGTTAGTCTAGAATGTAATTTTCATATATTACACAATGTACCTTTAATATATAATATTATAAGAATAAGAACAATTTAAACATTACTAAAATGTTAGTAATGTTGTGATATCTAAAAGTAAATGTGTTAAGATTTTGAGAAGTAAAATCTATATTCACATGTCTTTTTAGATCAAGATACAAATTGCAAGGAGTTTTAGAGAACAATGTCCTTACTGTATAATCAGATAATATAACTATGATAATAAATTGATCAACAGTTGCTCTTTTGTCTCACTAGAAAGTTGCTTGGACAAATACTGCATGTGCGTGCAAGACATTCCTGGTGAGTTTTAGAGCCTTACCTCATTCTCCACCAACAAATTTAGTACTTCAGTGGACAGCTGCCAGTGCAAATTGTTCTCTATGGGCAGCTCCACTGTCTTCGTTTTCACTTTGGGTTTCTTGGCCTGCGGGGGCTGGTCGTTCTTCTTCTCCTGCTTGGTATCCTCTGTCGTCTGCAAAAGGAGAGATAACAAATCATTAAATTCTGAGCAAATACTGCTGCTTTAGTGGGGGGACAGGCCTGTGAGATTTGACCCAAACGCTCAGAAGTTGCCCCTCTTTTAGATTCAAGCTCCTCATTTTGTCTTGGCTGGTTTAAGTCCCACTGTTTGGAAAGATCCTGTTCAGTGTCACGTTCAGTCTCCTCCATGTTTTTTTTGTGTTGCCCTCATGCAAATTTCCTGCTGCATGCATGCCTTGTGGAAGCATCATCCAAAGAGTTCAATGCAGCACAAGAAAATAAATGACAGCAAATAATATGGAACAATGGACATTTTTCTGTTCTCATATAATCACATATCCCGTTTGTTTTTGAATTTCATTGCTTCTTTCACTGGCATTTTATTCTCCTCAATTTCTTAGAAATTCGTCATTAAGGCTTGTTAGAACACCACTGGTTTTGGTGCAGTTATGCAGTGTTAAACTTTTTAATAAGCATTTTTGATGAAATGCTGATTCTATAGAATATGTGTGTCCACAAAGACATTAAGGTTATCTCTCCATTTTCACTGAATTGGAAGCCACACTAAAATTCTGACTTGCAGCTCTCCTCGACTTTGTAAGCGTTCCTTTTTTTCCCCTTTACACCGAAAAGGGGTGGACTTCCTTTCAAAGTTGACTGGCTTTTTGGCAACTTATAGAGAACAATATAATTATGCCATGTATAAAATCATAAAAACATTGGGTTAGGCTTTCCCTATCGTCCACCACAACTTTACCTCCATCTCCTCTGTCTCAGACTTCTTCTCTCCGTTGTCTCCGGCCTGAGGTTTCTGATCCTCTGGATCCACCTGCATTTTGTTCTGACACACCGTAATGAAAGAAACAACTGAAATTATATTACATTACCTACAGTTTTAAAACCAAACTTTTAGGGTTCAGAATCAGAAACCACAAATACACTTGTTTTCCTTCCGTTCAGAGAAGTCTGCCTCTAACTGCATTGAAATCCCTTGAACTTAGTCTCAATAATACTTTTAAACCACTTGTAGGTTTTATTCATTGCAGATGTGATTGTGTTTGATAGCATCAATTCTCATGAGTTTATACTCAGTCACATTCATCCAGACCAAATAAATTAGAAAGAGGTTTAGGTTTAGAAAGAAGAAATAATAACTAAGCCCTACCAGGAAATAGAATACAAAATGCAGAGAAGATGTGCATTAATGTCAAGATTTTACATGGTAAAATAATTATGTTTATTTTCTCAACTCAAGTTCTATATGTTTGGTTGCATTTGTGTTTTCTAGGCATTTATGATAAAGTTCATGGTTTAACGGTAAAAATAAGTATATATTTGTTGATATATCAGTATTTTTATACACTAATATTCTTGTCTGCATTGGGCCCCAAAAGTCCATATCAGTCTAATAAAAACATCCCATTGAAGATGTCTTGAGCTTGTTAAGGCAGGAACTCTGAATTCCATGATGATGACAAGACTGCCTATTTAAAACCAAGGTGTGGTCAGACTGATGTACTGTGTGAAAGGGATCTGTTATTTAAAACAAAACAGAATACAACAATCCATGAGTACCTCTCACACACATGCACACACACAGTATTCCACAAGTGTCATACACCCAGCGCAAATACACACAATACAGACCTCCTCTTCCTTCGGTGTCTGCTCCGTCTCCATTGGCTCCTCGCCTTCAGCTGTTTTTATGACTTCTACGAGGGACGCGCTCGAGACGCTGAACACACCGTGAACATTGACCCGAACCTTCACCTTGACCTTTGCACTCTCCCCAGACGCCTGCGGAACCACATTCTGGATAAGGAACTGACCTGCAGGGCAAAGTAACAGGTCAAAGGTCAGAACAGGTGAAAATATCTACAATTAAGAATAAATAATAAACTAGATTTAATTAGAGGAAAAATCTAAATGAAATTATTAAGACGTTATAATAAACATGAAACATGATATTAAATGTCTTGTGAGTAAAAGGATCCATAAATTTGTTTAAAGTTGTCAAAGTTAAAAAAATAACTGGGTAACAGTTATTTAAAACTGACCAACTTTGGATGTTTTCCTGTCACATCTACAACTTTTTCATTGTACGTACACTTTGTTTAATTACCAAACTAAATTTAATAAAAAGGAAATTATTCCATATTCAACGTCCACATTCATTCCGACCACTGATGGTGAACTAGCAGTACCTATAGCGGTGCTGGGGCACAGCAGCTCCTTTGGGTTGTTGTAGTAGCCTTCGAGGGTGAACGGCTCTTTCCGGTAAAAGGTCAAAACTTTGGAGAAGGGAGCTGCGTGGTTCTTTGGGAAAACTTCACAATCACTGAAAACACAAAAGGACGAGATCCATGAGAGACTGAAGACTGTGGGGTGGGCTGGCACCTGATCTGCAGCAGATCATACCATAGCTTTGTTTAAGCAACAGTTAATGAAACAGTTAGGATTCCAAAATGATTTAATAAAATGAGAGGGCAACTGGCAGAGGCTGCAGATAGATATTCAAACATCCCGTAGCTCACACAAAGACACACAAAAAGAGGGAGAAAGAAAAAGAAACAGTCTAATTGATAAAATAGACAAATACTAAAACTAGAAGGGTGCAATGATAAAAATGTGAATAAATCCAATGATAAATTTATCTACAGTAAAGCTGCCTGTAAAGCCTCAAGTTCCCCATTTCCTCTGTGGGATCCAAACATGAAGTCAAACAAAGACCCAGCTGCATTTCAGGCACAGATCGTACCTCACTCCGTCCTCGGCGGCGGAATTCCATTTCAGGGAGATGGAGTAGGGGACAACGTCTGTGATGGAGAACTCTCTGACTTTGAAGGCTGGTGACAAGATGGCACACTGAGGAGAAGCGAAAGAAGACAATTACAAAATGAGTGTGAATAAAGTTGAGTCGTTTGAAAGAAAGCAGGAAGCAGAGGAACCCTCTTCACTGACATAAGAAAAACTGTTGATCCAGAATCAGTAACTCTGAAGACAGACCTTTAACAAAGACTAAGGAGAGAGAGCTCTTTACTCCTGTTTTAGCAAAATATCTAGTGTATTTGTGCTACCACCATCAGTCAATGTTTCATATTTTCCTCCCTTTATATTAATTAAAATATTTTAAATAAATTTTCTGCATAAATACTACATTCAAACACAATTAAGAATGTGAGCATGTATAGATGTGTGTAATCTTTCCCCCACACTCTTATCTCAGCTCTCAGACGGTGAGTCTGCCATGTGTGACCACAGTGTTGGTCACGATAGGTGAGCTGTACCTGCAGAGCACAGCCTCTGGCCACTGCCTCGTCTAGGTTCAGGGTGGTGTTCAGCTCTTTGCCAAAGAATTTGCTGATTCGCTCTTTGATGGCGGGCATTCTGGAGGCGCCACCGACGATCTCCACTGCATAGATGTCTTCCTTTTTCATCTCTGGACACAGGAAGCAGGAGATAAGGATGATGCAAAACAGAGCTTGTTAACTCAAGACAGTGAAACGTCCCAGAGGCTGAATGGAAGAAACTTGTGTATAAAATAAAATGTATTACCTATTTAAAATGGCATATCTGATTAAATCTGATATATTTTCATTACTTTGAGCCATATTACTGCTTAGCATGGACAAGCAAGAGCAGCCAGAGATAGAGAGGAAGCATTAATCGGAGGCAGGCATGCCCCCAGTGTCCTGAGGGAAGGGCTGTCTCAGCAAAGCACATGACTGAGCCTCATCTAAGTCAAGTGTGCGTGTGCTTACGGGGATAGTCCAGCTGCTATTAAAGTCATATGTACTCACTGGCTTGTTCCATGACACTGCGCAGGGGACCCTCTACTTTGGCCAGCAGCCCCGCACACATCTCCTCAAACTGACCTCTGGGGACACATGGTAATAGATTATTAATAGATTCAGACTCACATACACACACACACACACGAAAATGTGGAGAGGAGCTAACAGCGTCACAAGCAGATGGATACTTCTACGAGTGAATTCTAAATTTATCAACACAATTTGTAATCTGCACCTAACTATAAACAGCATGCTGTAAAATACGCTTATAGAATGAAAAAAATCTATAAATTATCTATAATTGAGGAGGACAAGTAGCTTTATTATAACTAGTTAATATAAATAAACAGCACCACGAAGAATCCAAATATCCATCGATGATTTCTAGTACATCTTTGTCCTCTTATTTCGTAAAGTAACTTCGCAGCTCACCTGTTGAGTTTGCCGGAAACGTCGATGTCGTTCATGAAGCACTCGATGTTGAGAGGCAGGTCGGAGGAGTTGGCGCTCATCAGCTTCTTGAGCTTCTCAGCCTCTTGGTACAGCCTCACCAGCGCCCGGGGTTTGGTCTTGACGTCCAGTTTGTACTTCTTTCCAAACTCCTCGCAGAAGTGGTTGACCAAGATGTCGTCAAAGTCCTTCCCACCGAGCTCTGAATCAAATGCTGAAGCCAGGATCTGATGGAGGGAACCAAGGGGTAAATTATTAAAATACGGAACAATTAGTTTCATAAACACTAGACTACAACACTGTATGTGTAGGATTTCTAAAAAGTAACAATCTTTATATGTAAAGCACTGTACTCCACAGGCAGAAAAACTGTTATAGAGTGCTACGATGGGGCAACAAAATAAAACCAAAATCATAAGATAAGAAAAAAACTATTTCAGTAATGTAAGATTAAAAAAAGTTTTGAAAAGGTCGTTCCAGGTTTAAGATCTGAGGCTACGGATGAATCGACTTGTGCCCAAAAATTTTACTTACAATTCATTTTATACACGTTGAAACTAAAAACCTTTAGTTATTTAAGTACCAAGATTAAAGAATTGATCAATGGATGTTATCTAAAATATTTTATCATAAATTGAATGATAAAGTCAAAAAAGGTGTTTGTTTCACATTATTAGAACAAATAAGGCAATGAAATGTGGTACAAACAAATAGACCACACACAAAAATAATTCCCATTAAGCAATAACGTCCAAGTAACTCATCAGTCTTTACAGCTCAGCAAAAAAAAAATCATGAGCAAATGATTACATTTTAATGTGGGATTAAAAAATTCCCACATTTCTCAAACCTGACAACCTCCAGTACTGATGTACCCTCATAACCTGCCCCAATACCCTTTCCTGTTCAGTATTGCTTTTCAAAGGGGACACAAATTATTCATCACTTGCCTTGAGCTTTCCCTTGTTGAAGGCACAAACTGACACCTGGTAACCAGAGTGACCCAAGTCCACAAACACCACTATCCTGGGCTTCTCCTCTGGAGCCGGCAGGTCCTGCTTGTAGATTCCATACGCAAGAGTCACTGCAATAAACAGATAAATGAGGTTAGTTTATCCTCACCATCAAGGATCACAGTGTGATTCTAGTTAGCAAGACCTGTCGTGCAAGGATGAGCAGAGATGTATAAATGCATTTGACCTGAATAATGTCTACCGCGATCATTTCAATTAAAATATGAATCTCAATTTCTGCATTTTTATTACAAATCTACACCAATATGATGTTTACATGGCTTTACAGCTAAATTGTGGTTCCAACTGTGAAAATAATTAGATATTTTAGCATTTTTAGTACTTGGATAGAAGCTGATTACTCAATACTTTCTCACAGCTTCTTTAATCGATGTAATATAATCATTGTAATTCCCTTGTGGAGCTAAAAAGAGCAATAAGGGATAAATGATTCAGATGCTGCCTGTGAGTCCAGCACAGAGTTTACTGTGTTTCCATTTACCTGCAGTGGTCTCATTCATTAGTCGGAGACAGTTCAGGCCTGCGATCTGAGCTGCATCAATAACTGACCTCCTCTCTACATCGGTGAAATAACTTGGGACCTGCAAGGAGAAGAAAAACAGCCTCAATACAAAGTATTATTTAGAGTCATTGGCAGTTTCAGAATGAATTTGACTGGAACTAGCTATAATAAAATGGTATCACTTTTGGACACTGATAACGTGCCACATTCGTCCAAAGGCTAAAAGTTATCCTTTATGTGTTGGATGTAAATGATTACTTTGAGCACTAATGATGTGTGAACGGCCGGCATCACAAGACGTCTGGATAACATTACCGAGTTAGTTGCTGCGGGTGCCAAAACAAAACATCTCCTTGTGGAAAAGCTCAAGAGTTAAATTTAGCTGCTGGCCACAGTAATAACAACATATTATCCATAACTGGGGATGATGTAAACTGTCGATTTAGGCCCAGCGAAGGTAACAGCCATGTTGTGCGAGACCTGTAATATTACATAACAGATGCTGGTGGTAATTTCATGTACCGAGCACAGCAAGAGACACACACTTCCCACCCCTCGCCAACAAGGTGCAAGAGAGGAAATAAAGCTTTCAGACAAGACATCTGGTTAAGTGCTCAACGTGTCACATGAGCAGGTGGTAATACATTTTTAGACCTTGAAGGCATATTTCGCAGAACATTTTTATTCCACTCAAAGTGCTAGAAAATCCGAGAGGATGACATTAATAGTTGCCATTATAAATTCAGGATGTAAATGTGATGCAGTTCTCCAATTAAACACAGAGACTGGCATAAAGTGCAGAATTTAAAGTGAGTCATAGGTCTTTTGAAGTCTGTGTAATGTCTTTAAATAATCTGTGTGCAGAGATCCAACAAGTAAATGAACACCTCTGCCGACATTAAAAGGCGCTTAAAAGCAATTAGATAACTATATCCAGTTGAATTGGGATAAGCAGAAAGATAATGCAGATTTTCAGACACCCTGCTGAAGCTGTGTAATGGTTGCAGTTGTCCACAGGAATGCTTACAGAGATCACACAGTCTGCAACGGGTTTCTTCAGTGCACTCTCAGCAGTCTCCTTCAGTTTGGTCAGCAGCATGCCGGTGACCTGCTCGATGCTGAACACCCGCTCCTCCTCCATGTACATCACCTGGAGTTGGAAGACAAATTGTTTAAAAAACTGACACCAACACTCAACAACATCATCACCTTTCATTTGAGTCATTGCAAGAACTGTGAGTATGTTTTAGACCATACACAAGCAATCTGATGGCAACAAACATTTGATAAGTTTTCCTATTCAGGCATTAAATTAAGTTCAAGGTCCATTATTTTTAACTACAGAATAATGTCATAAAGAGATGAAGTGGCAAGAAAATAAATACACCTCCTTGAGAGAGATGTTGAAGAGGCTGTTTTAAAGTATGAAAGCATAGAGGTCTGGGTAGAATAGGAAGATAAACTAGAAGAGCTATGATTCAGAGGAAAGAGCATTATGTGTGACTCTTCTTGGAGCACAAAAGGTAACAGTGAATGAAGCAGTAAGGTCAAGAATAAGCTGTTGGGATTTCTAAGCTTTCTCCCTGGTAAATGTTTAATTTTTGATTTATTTGGCTTAGTCCTGCATTCAGTAACACTGAAAAGAATCAATAAAACACACTCTTACTTCACAAACTGCTATAAATGACTGCGTCTTTTGCTTCCACTATTAATGCTTATCTATCAGTACTGTCTCTAATGAAGAAAAAGCATGTCAGCATTCTTAATCTTACTTTTATTCCAGTGGATCCAGAGGGCATCTGTGCCAAGTCATACACCAAGTTAGATTTGGTTGCATGGACGTTGGAGTCTGAGAACGCCCTGCCATGGAATCGCTTGAAGCCCTGCACCGTGTTTTTACAGTTGGTCACCACCTGGACATCGTGTAAAAAAGGTAAAAGAGGAGGGGGAAAAAATGAGGTTACGATGACGATCATTAACCTTGAGGCGGTTTCAAATTTTTGCATTGTAACTGCAAAGACCTCTGAGGAAGGTGACAGGGTGGGGAAACTGATTTTACCTGGCTTTTTGCAGCTGCTCCTACGGATCGATTTCGTGGTCCAAACGATACAAATGACCTGCAAGACAACAAGAAGTGTTAAGATACAACATGACATGTTATTACAAAAATGCTCTTTCTAATCCTCCATCCAATTGTGAATAGACCCAAATCAAAACAGATTATCACGCCCATTTAGTCATGCCTACACATGGCATTTCTGAGCCCCACCCACATAAAGTAAAGAGACAATAATCCAGGTCTGCAGTGGCAACACTAGCAGTTTGTTTAGGTTTGCCTAAAAGGAAAATACCATATGTGTGTGTGTGTGTGTGTGTGTGTGTGTGTGTGTGTGTGTGTGTGTGTGTGTGTGTGTGTGTGTGTGTGTATATATATATATATATATGATCAAGGTTTCAGCTTTCTTAATTAAATTCTTTCTCGTCTGCACACAGGCTTGTTAAGATTCATCTCTCACACTATAAACACAGTGAAGTGGTGCGGTCGGTCCACTTGTGTCCCAGCGGGTTGTGGTCTAAACATGCCTGCTATCGTCACACCTATCAAGCGCAGATGTCAGAGCGACGGTCGCTGTCAACACAAACAAGTGCAGTTGGTGATGTCAAAGACGACTCAGTGCGTCAGGTCCCGGTGGAAAAGTGACTCAATGGGCGCTGCTTGGCCACAACTTGACCCAAGAACAAAGTAGTGGTTTTTAGTGACGTGAGGGGCCGGACGCAGGAGAAGAAAAACATTCAGAGATAATTTAAGGATAGAAATGAAAGATGGCAGATTATTTCCAGACCTTTAATAATTCCTCAACAAGCTTATTTTAAGATCATGATTCTAAAAGGCGATGTTTATTACTGATAAATGACTATTCTTTTGCGTAAATATTAAGTCTTGGAGATTCAATTCCTATCACGAGACATATTCATATTTCAAATAAGAAGAAGGTATTCTGATATAATATTAACAAAACTGAAAGAAACAAAACACTCTTTGTCATTTTAATGCTGCAGAGAGACTTAAGATGCAAAATTATTTGAATTATAATAGATAAACTGATATTTCTCTACATTAACTCATCCAATAAATTCACCTATTGCTTCAGTAATAACTAGTCTCTTACAAACAGGTCTGATTGATAAACTCAATTAAAATGCCAGGTAATGTTTCTTATTCATTTTACCATATATGCAAACAAAGCCACCAAAAATGATTTCATAGTATCGATAAAATCTCCATATTAATTTATATTAATTTATACGACCAAAGGACTTTTACCTTCAAATGTATTTATCTTCAAATTCTTGTTAAGTAATTGAGATATTGTCCATAATTATAAAGCTTTCTGTAATTAATTAGTTAAGAAATATATGTTATTATTAAAAATCTACTGTGGGTACAAAGTGTGCTTCGTCAGTTAAATAAACTGAACTCAACACAAAAACCCTTTAATGATAAAACTTTAAATATTTTAAATAAGATTAGATTCATACAAGATAAACTAGTTTCTGTAAATTATCTAGAATGTTCCAACAAGCGATTGGCTGATGCTGTCATAGAGGACGTAATGGGGGACGCACACTTTATCACACCGGGACACGCCGGTGGGTCGGAGCTAACGCCTTCACGCGCTCAACACCAGCAAGAAAGCGGGAGGTAAACACCGCCCGGCTGAGTGTGTCCGCCGGGCAACGAAAGCCGCTTTTTGAAGCCGCACTGTCACGTTAGTTAAAAACTCGGCTTAGCTAACGAGCTAACTAGCTAACGGAGGGGGGGTGGGGGGATGAACGAGGCTGCGTGCTTCAAAGATTCATTATAAAATGATTTTTTACATCCGCCATTGAAATATTAGCGGGCGTCTCATTGATTTACGCGCAGTCTAATTCATATCAATTATCCAGCACATGGTTCAAGTTGCGCAGAAAACGGGGGTGGCCATTGAGTGAGCTGCGTTCACGTGCATCACCTGTTAGCGGTTCTTACGAGCGTTCGCCTCCTCCCGCATCTGTTCCCCCCCCACCACCCCCTCCCGCACGCCCGTGGGGATAACTGCGTGTGTCTCGGGTACTCACGGTGTGCATCTGTCGCTGTACTCGTTGGCCACCGTCTCGATGCCTCCTGCCCGGGCTACAGCCACATAGCAGCTCTGGAAGCCCAGGTCGAAGCCCACCACTGACATGTTCGGCGCTGCGCTGCGTCTCCCCGGCTTCAGCGGAGTCTGGAGGAGAAGTGGAGAAAAAAATGGAGGCGCTCTCAGCGGCTGTAAGAGGATGTGGGAGTCAGGTGGAGGAGTAAGTCGTTTCTCTCCGTGTTAAGTCGGGATCCTCCAGCTCTTAATCCACACAGCGCCGACTGTTACCGGTGTCTCTGATCTGTGCTGGCCGCAGCAGCGAGGGGGTGACACGGACTTCTCGTCCGCACCCATCGCGAGATTTTGCGCGGTTCCAGATCGCTCTGGACTTTTCTACAACCATGTGGGAGGTTGTGCTCCAATGTTCGAGGTTTTAAGGGGAAATCATATCTGTCGACATTTTGAAACACTTCAGGGTTTATTCTGACCCACATTGCACAAAGAAGACCAAAGAGAATCTGTGTTAATTTTCCTAGGATTAGTTGCTGTTGGGGAAAGATAGTCTGTGTCATTGTCTGTGTCCATAAAGGATCATATTTTTAAATGAGAAAAACAACCACACATGTTCACCAACATGAGAAAACAAAAAGATAGGGAAATAAACAGTAAGTTCTAAATATTGTTTATACAAATGCGTAACACTGAAGCATGGACATATTTCTATTATTATTATTAGACGTAGTAGTAGTAGTATTAGTATGAGTAAAATTACTATTCTTATATTTTCATTATTATTAGTGGTAGTAGAAGTAATAGTAATAGTAGTAGTATTAATATTATTATATGTTGCCAAATGATGTCAAGTATTTGCCAGCTGTACGCCTATGCCATTGTCTATGACATAACTATTAACAAACTTGTACACTGTTTTACATTCACATAAATGTTCAAGTGTTTCTATTCATTCATTCATTTTGATTTATTTCGAAAGTGGAATTAAAAAAATTGAAATGCAGAAACAAGTGAAAAAAAATAAACAGAAAATAGTATTATTTACAAACAATGATGAGGGGAAAAAAATCTAATACTTGATGATTTAATCTACACATTTGAAAAGGAGTGAGAAGAAGTACAAACTGTTTTCATCTCACCCCTTCTCCATAAGTCACTAATTCATAAGTAACCAGCTTCCTATATATCTATAAATATGTTGTTTACCTGTGCTCTGTATTGTATATAATGTACAATTAAAATTGTTGTGATCATCGAGTGTTAATGAATGAAGCTCCCAAACCCTAATGTTATTGTTAGAGGGATGAGTCTGATGCCACCACATAAGTAAATGTCCATTATTTAAATTGAACTTGTTTTGTTTTATTTTATCTTTTTTTAATTGAATGAATCATTTATTTTATTTTATTCAAGAAGACTGGGTGACACACTTGCAGTTCTCTACTTTTACCGATAGAGAGCACTGGTTGCCTCAAACTTACCGGAAGTACGGACTGATTCGTTGTCGGCGAAGGAGAAAAAAGTGAAGCGCAGCATGGCGACTCCCATGCACAGGATAATCGCCCGGAGACAAGCGTGAGTATCTGTAGTTTTACTGGAGCTGCAGCTCCTCTGATCGTGTGTTGTGTGAATTTAACCGTATTTAAATCGATAGCGACTCTGACTGTGAACTCGTCCCGCCTCCTGCCTCAGGTTTGAGCGGCATAACAATGAACGCCGCGGCGCTGAATCACAACACCACCGCGCCGCTGTCTCACCAAACAAAAAAAATGAATGATCGGTAAACTTTAGGGATGTTTTTCTGCCCGCAAACATTTATTGAACCTCTAATCTCACGGCTGAGCTGTTTTAATACTAAACACCCGAACAGCTAATACGACATTAGCTATCTTCCGTTTACTCCAAGTGAATCAATATCAACTGAAATGTTTGTCTGTTGGACTGAGTCATGTGGACAATAGCATCATAATGATCCTGTGTAAATATGGACATATAGTACAGTCAGATATAGTCTCACTTATTCTGACTGTACAGTTTATTTTCATGGTATTTAAACAGAACAGGAAAATGGGGGTTTGCTGTTTGAGAACGGAGGATGTCTTCATCACTCCAGGATGAATGGATCAGATCACAACTGTGTGACCGCTCCTGATAATGTCCCTGATAGAGACAAACATTGGTGAAAACATAAAAATAGGACCTTTTTTAAATAGATCAAATACAGAATATTGCTAATATACGAATATTATTTATTAACAGAAATTTCACCGACAGCACTCGGGTCACATTAAGTCTGAAGAGAGGGTGACAACTGCCTCAGTGGGTTTATTATCACTGTCGAGACTTTGATCAACAAAATAAAATGAGTAAGGAAGTGTGGGACATTTTCAGTGGAAGGGTCTTTCAGCATCATTTTGGTAGGTTTTTAATTGATTGGACAAAGCATTAAAATATTCCTGCCATCCAATGTGTGTTTGGGGCAACCTGTGAACGTATTTTCTATATTTTTGAAGACATTAACTTTAATTTGTACATTCGAATGAAAAATCCTGCCCATGGAAAATAACGATGATTTCATTTGACCATTTTTAATTAGATAGCTTATTTTCTTAGCCAGAGCACAACGGCTGTAATCATCAAGTGCCTTTTGTACTCTTTCCCCCGTAGGCAAAAAATGTAACTCTCAAAACTATATTTCCTTTTTTTCACAAGAGGTTCTTTTAATTCAGATATTTTCTTGGAGATCAAGTGCTCTTTTACCGAAGAAAGAAGAAGCAGAAGAAAAGAAAATCCACTCGCACACATAAAACATCATAAAAGCTTATAGAAAATACCAAGATATGGTTGGGGTGGTGTCAGTCATGTACAAAATACTTGAGTTTGAATCCTGTCCCCTGTGAAAGAATCTTTCTTCCTGCCGGGATGTATCCAGAACCTGTAAGAGTTACCTAATGCTAATAATAAGGATGGAAGCTTAGACAGCAGTCATGTAAGAATTCATAGCCAAATGTTGTTTGAATAAGAAAGTATAGGCTAAAGAGAGTTTGATTTAAAACATTTACAAGCATCTGCAAAAGCTTGAAGAGAATTCAACCTTCAATAGCTTCATCAGCCATGAAACTACAACAAGGGAATCTAGCTGTAGCCGTGGTTATCTGCCTTTTCTCTACAGTTGTAGCGATTGCTGCTTAGCATCATGGAAAACACTGTACTCAGATTTTTCTGTTTTGTCTTCCACACAGAGAAGCGAACAAACAACATGTGCGTTGCCAGAAGTGTTTGGAGATGGGACACTGGACCTACGAATGCACAGGGAAGAGGAAATATGTGCACAGACCCTCGAGAACAGTCGAGATGAAAAAGAAACTGAAGGAGAATGACAACAAAGTGCTCAGCATCACTGGGTAAGACGTCTCCATCAGTTCACCACTAGTGATAGAAAGGCAGGCCTTTGCTGATTCTGTTGTATGCCGTTAAAGTACATGTTTAAGATTATAACATAAATCTCCACCTGTTTGTCCAGAAGAGCAATGTGACAGTGCTTTTGGGTGATCGAGTTTGACTCCTTCAAGAATCTGGAGTATGACGGACTTGCTAAAGGAATCTGTTGTCTTTTTAAATCTTTATTTTAAACAGCCAAGCTTTTCCACACTGGTTCCTCTTATCTCGCCCCAGCCTTAGTTACATTAGTATGTTCATGTACTGTACTGAAATCACAAGTTACATATTGACAGTATTTGAAGCAGAAACATTTTTGTTCTTAGACAATTTATGTAATTTCCTGCTCCAAGTATTTTTAGGACTCATTGTGTTGCAGTGAGCCACAAAGTTCACTCCTCTTTTCCTAGAATCAACAATTATCATATATAAATAGAGATGCAACAATTTGTCAATCGACAAGAAAATGAATGTGAAACTTTTCATTTAATTGAATAATCACTTTCTTACACCCAACATTTGCTGGTTGGCTTTTGCTCTTACAAAATAAAGGTGTTTAAAGTTTGTCATCTTAGGATGTAGTAAATTATGATAGTTATAATAAAGCCACATTATGGGCGGCAGCGTGTTTTAATCGCTGCTGCTAAGATAAACAATAGTCCCTCAGCTCAGCATGGTCAGTGCGCAATGATTATCTGATATGAGGATATACCCATAATGGCTGGTTCACTTTTTTGTGCTTGTGCTAACTGTTTTGTCTCGTCTCAGTATCATCAAAGCACAAATCTTTGAATATAAAAAAAGAACCTTTTTGGTTTCACAGCTACTACCTCCTCTGAAATGCAGTCCTGAGTAAGAGGGACGATCAGACTCAATATTTTCCTGGTTTGTCAGTAAGTCGAGGAAATTTGGCTCATCAGAGCAACAGTGAACAATCAACCAATGGTGGTTGTTAAAGCAGTAAAAACACACATTTCACCTGCTGATTAAGTGGAGCCTCTTTTATATCCGGAAAAGTACAAACAAAGAGTCAAGGAGTGAATCACTGAATTAAAACACTATTGCTTTTTACTGCCATCTAGAGGATGTAATGATAAATACAACAAATTCCACTCTCTTTACAGACCAGGAAGTGAAGGCTCCAATGAGAAGAAAGCTAAAAAGAAGTAAGTAATAACCAAATTTCTACAGTGTCGGATGTCTTGTCTTCACATAATATATGTTTTGATGTGACAAAATTAATAAAGGTGCTCGATTTATACACAATATCAAAATAAAAATAATAGATCCATGTTTTTTGAGGTTGTGCAAAAAAGCTTCATGCAATTCTAAAGCAATTTAACGTTGAAATAATCCTCCACATTTTAATATGAACAAAACATTTATATACATGTTTATTAGCAAGTAAGTAGGAGTGCTCACTCACAGTGGTATAAAAGTTACCCTGGTCAGGTAACAAGAAAACTGTTTTACTTTTCATTTATTAAAGCAACATGAGGATATTCTTTGGAAGTAAGTACGTTGAAGGTTTTAGTCTTGAACATGTTACACCACTCGGCTCCTTCAGTCCCACTGAGTCTTCTTTAAATTCCCTTGGCATTTGAATTAATTTGGGTCATTTGCACACGCGTGTATAAGGTCACACACGTGATTTACTGAAGTCACATGAAAGATGTGTGAATTGGTGTGAAGACCTGCCCTCTAGTGGCGGCTCTTGACCACTGTGAGTCACATCAGTTCAATATTAATGTTTTTTATTGTTATACTGTGGAGTCATTTTGCAAAGGCAATGCTTTCTCAAACAGTTCTTTCAATGCATGCTTAGAAAATGGTCCTGTGGCTGTATTGTTGATTTTTTTCTGTGTAGTTCTATTGCTCATGGGCTGGTATTAATCGATTTTTATATGAAGTTTGGAATTCCCAGACAAGTAGGTGACTGTTGTTAATCACAGGTAATAAACCTTTTTCACCAGACGTTTTTTCGTAGCTGGTAAAGTGCAGGTGGAAGTGCTAACTTTTAACAATGGTTCAACTTTACTCCCCTCGCTCATCTTTTTCTTTATCATTCTTGACTGAATCACATGTGAAGGCTTTTTTCTCGCAGCAGATGTTTTTTGACTCGCTGACGCACAGGTGGAACTAGTAACCTTTACGATGGCTCTATTCCTGCAGTTATCGCTGTGCAATGCATCCATTAATAATGTTATTAGCTACACAGTGTTTGCCAAGTCAAAACGTCTGCTGTGACAAAAAGCTCCATTCAGCTGAAGCCGTCTAAATCCATAATTTCCCCCTGGTCATGTGGGCAGCCACCCCCTCAGCATGGAAACCACTGACTCTTATTATCAAAGGTTGATTGTTGAATATGTGGCCGTCAAATGCAAAAACAAAGTCACAGCATAACACATATGACCAAATGGTTAATTTAGTTTATGCAGAACTTATTTATTCAGTGTGGAATAGACCGCTATGTTGTAGGCCATGCTTGTCTCATGGTGGGGGGAGCAGATGCCGTCAGTCAGAGGACATGAGAGGCTGTGACTGTGCACGACATCACATCCACGATGTGTCATGTTCAGGACTAAATGTGTCGCTCTCTCTTCACACAAGATGAGACCGAAGCACTGATGGGCAACACTAATCCGACTGCTCTTCCTGTCACATGATCACACTGGTCAAAACAGAAAGAACAGTACATGTGCATTCAAGGTTTCCAGTAGAGCCTGACGGATGTGGATTTTTAGGGGCAAATATTAAAGGGTGAAAAATGTCCAATACCATTATATCAGCCAATGTCTACTTTATATATATGTTAAAAAATCCCTGCTTTTATTTGAATCTTTTTTACTTATTGCTGCCATTCTTAACCAGAGATATTGTATCTCAATGGGACCTTCCTGATTAAATAAAGGTTAAACAAAATAAATAAAACATAAAAGTTGTTACCAAGATGTCTGTTAAAGGCATTGGCCAACTGATTAATTGGTCGGGTCTAGTTTTCCAGTTCTCCCAAAGTGAAAAATAAAAAAACTTGTATTTTGGCTTTTCTAACCTTTCTAAAACCAAGCTATTAAAAATCCGAAGTAAGTCTAGTGAGTTGGTAAAAAGCAGTTTTTCCTTTCCTTTGCTCCTGCAAACACAGCCACCCCTGCCCGTGTCACTGCAGTGAGACTTCACAACTGTTTTCTGTGTTTATGACCACTCTGCTCTCTGCCACTTCACCTCTCAGGACTAAAGACTCCAGCGACAGCAGCAGTGGCTCCGACGGTTCCTCCAGTGACTCATCGTCAGACAGCAGCGACTCCTCCAGCTCCTCTTCAGATGACAGCGACAGCAGCAGCGACAGCGACGATGACAGCTCCTCCTCGTCGCCCTCCTCCTCTTCGTCCTCAGACAGCTCAGACTCAGGAGGCAGCAGCGACTCAGATCAAGGTCCTCCAAAGAAGAAGAAAAAGAAGAAATAGACGACTGAGTGGGTTTTCGTGATTGCCCCCGACCCTGAGTACATTTTTAGCTGTCCACTTTTCTTTTTTTGTTCTCAAACCCATCACAGCTGGTTGGATCTGCATGGATAGGGCTGGGAATCTCACAGCTGCTTACTTGCTTGTACAGTTTTGTTAGTAGAAGTGGACAAGGATGAGAAGAGAAATTATTTTGAGGTTTAAATGTGCTGTTTTCATAAACCCATTTCCACAGTTACTTCTACTAATGTTATATTTTCTCAAGATTGTCAGTCTACTGAGGAGGATATATATATTTTAGATACCATGAGGAAACTAGTGTGTTCAGTAATGTTGGATCATGTGATTTTTGTACTAAAGTATATTTTTAGGCAAACTGAATACGTACAGCTCATAACATCATTAAGGCAACAACACACCTAGTAATATATAGACATTAGTAAAAATACATTTTAAAGGATACAAAATGAAATTTGTTCAGTTATTAATTTGTTTAAATTGAAATGGTCTTGTCGCTATAAACTTCATTGTTTCACTGTAAAATAAACTCGCCTTGTTTTTTGCTTTGAAGGCTCTTGTGTATTTGATCTTTTAGAATTGTTAATTTTGTCAGTGAAAATGCACCGTAATGAATTTAACTGGTTTACATAGAAGATATTGTTGAAAAACAGCATCTCACCGTGAGACCACACCCTATTCAACTACAACAATGATGAGTATGTGTATGTGGAATATCCATAAGGAGGGGATAGTTTATTGTATTTTATTTCTTCTATGCAAACAGGCTTACCTTGAAGAAATTATGTCTTAAGTCTCTAGTGTATGATTATTATTTCAGTCCAACCTAAACTTTAATATTTTTTAACCAATGTGTCGAGAGGTTCTGATGTTATATGGATATAAACCTTGCTGCATCCAGGTTCCCATTAAATCTCATGCAAACCAACAGCCTGTGTTGTACCAATATCTAGAATATCTTCATTTCTGATAACTTGATTAAAAACTGCTTTATTTAGGAAGGTGCTCAACATGAGGACAAAATGAACAAATAATAATGGCCTTAAACAGAGTTTGATAAAAAGGCAGATAATAATCTATTAAAGCTGATCCCACCTGATAATCAACTTTAAAACTTATCACATTAACTTATCAAATTGCCAAAACCTAGTGAGATAAAGGAATCTGTGGATCATGGGGTCGCTAAGCAGCTGCCCATTTTATAATTCATCCTCAAGTGATATGCATCTGACCAGGCTCCTACAAGAGGTTTCTTAACTTGTGGGTCAAGTAATAAAGAAAACACTAAAAACCTTTTGCACATCAAAGTCATAAAAAAGGTTTGAAGTTAATAGGAGAAATCAAATATAGACTATTGATGGAAGTGAGGAAACCATGAGTGAGTGTATGTGTGAATTAACTTATTTATGAGCTAAAATACAAAGTGCAGTGGTTTAACTGTGTATTTAAAATTAGATCTCTGACTAAAGGGAACAATGACACGCTCTCTGAGATTTCCGCTGAACGTCAACTCTGGGCAACCTGTGCGTCACAGCAATGCTGCATTCACAGTGTGTGGGAATTATCACCATTATTCATAGATTAGATCAGATTAGTTAGAATCTAACTAAAGGGTTAGAGAGAGAGAGAGAGAGAGAGAGATTGATAGAGAGATAGATATATATAGAGAGAGATTGAGTGATTGATTGATTGATAGATAGATAGAGAGAGACTGATTGGTTGATTGATTGGTTGATTGATTGGTCGATAGATCGATAGATAGATAGATAGATAGATTGATTGATTGGACGACTGACAGGTCGACAGATAGATAGATAGATAGATAGATAGATAGATAGATAGAGAGAGAGAGCGAGAATGATTGATTGATTGATTGATTGGACGACTGACAGATCGACAGATAGATAGATGGATAGATAGATTTTTGTATTGATCCCGAGAGAAATGTAGGAGTGCATGGCTTGATATACAGTCTATGGTTGGGATACATGGACATGCTGTCATTGCAAATGGTTAATTTGACTTGACTCAAGTTTCTTATCGATACTTTGTGAATATCTATTGACTCTGGATGAGTTTGTGAATAATTAGTATTTCTTTTAAAGTTGAATAAAACACCACAAAGCATAAACCTGAACAGATGATGTATATGGGTCGTGTTTTTAAACAAAATAAACAAACCACTCAGGACACATTAACTTCCCCTGTCATGTTTATTAGTATAGGTGGCTGGTTGTAACATTTCCGACAGCAGTGAAGGCGGCGCCGCTCGCTGCCATCCATGCATCCAGTCCTGTCTGTGGTACCTGCTGGCGACTGAACTTAGCTGTAGCCTCACCTACCAGACACTTCTGTGCAGCAACAACAAAATGAACGACTCACCAAATCGTGTCCTGCCGGTCCCCGCTCGACGAGCCGACGCGTTTTGAGGCCCGACATGGAGAGCGTCCATGTAGTTTGAGGGTTTTCGCTGTTACGGCGTCTTGCTGAGTCCATTTTGCGTGTGAGACTGGAAGTGGAAAAGACAAAGAGAAAAGAGCTTTTCCAGCAGCTAGAATGGTTTGGGCCTAAAAAGAAGACAAGAGGTAAGGATGCCGAGTGTCACAGGAGACGCTGCTTGGTGACTTGCTGGGGCTGATATTAATCTTCCATCTGGGGGGACTGTTAGTTTAAATCTCCGCGGAAGATATCAATGGTTTCGGGGGCTAGCCAGCCGCTAGCTTAGCCTCCGAACGCCACTAGCAGCGTCCGGCTAGCTAACGTGATGCTAATGCAGGTAGTCCCGTAGGTAGTTAACCTCCGGCTACACGGACCGCTCCTCGCAGCTACTTTTAACTTCCGCCGACAGCAAACTTTATTGATTATCGAAATGATATCGACGCTAGATTTTAATTTGACTCATGCTAAGGCGCTCTGCGGTCGAAAGGTAAGATAAACACCGCTGGGAAAGTGGTCGTGTTTTTGTTCCTGTTATGTTAACTCATGACGTCTGCTTGCTCTGTTCAGACATTCGCGAAACTAACTAGTTCGCTAACTAGTGCTAGTGTGTGGTTATGGATTAGAACATGTACACACGTGTAGAATGAAGCTTTAAATACACCTGATAAACAGAAGCTGCTCACTTTGTTTACTCAGCGTTTATACAACTCAGCTCGGGGATTTAAACTATCAAAGCTGCACACTTTAAGTAGGAGGAACATAGGTTTCATTTCCTTGCAGTTCCTTCGCCTTAACCAGGCTGATCCCAGGCCTAGAAACTGTGTTTAGTTTGCTCACAGTGACGATCAGAAACTTTGTTGTGCTGCCTCCTCCGCACGTATTCTCTATTTCTTATGATATCACTCAGCACAACCCCCCCAGCCCCCCTCCCCCTCCTCTCTCCCCCAAGTTAAAATCCCAATCCCCTGATTTACTTCAACACTATAATTGCGCACAAGAGCAACACAACAGCAGCTTATGTGTCTAGGTTAGTTCCACCAGAAATGAAGGGACAGCTGATGTGCTTTTTTTTTTCTAGGAAGCCATTTTACGTGCCACAGTTGTGGGGGGGAAGGGCCTGAAAATGCATCATAAGTCCAGAGTTAGTCGCCACAGTTATCAGTGATGCGTGTTTACATCGAGCAGGACACAAGGACAGAGCAATCAACTTGTTTATCTTGGTTGACACGTCATGTTGTAGGGGTGGGGTGGAGGGGCTGAGGTCATGAACTTATTCGTGGCAGGTAGCTGTGAACTGGCCCAACAAATGTAATCTAGTTTTGGAATGGAGGATTTGGGCTGTTTTGAGTTGTGGTTGCATTTGTTTATGAAGTGTGTTCTGTGTGTAGTCCAAGAGCGGTTATGTGGAAGTAAAGAGAGGATTTTATTACTTTAACGTTTACTCAAAGTGAAAACACCTCCCTCTGCTTTCAGACAGCGACCCTAACCGCAGCATTCCCAAGTTTGAGATGACATTTTGTGAAAGATACTGCCAAAGAGTCAATCTGTGTTACGCTCATTCATTTAAGCTCAGCCCGGGTTAGAAATGTTTTTAATGACTGTACATCGTGCTTTATATCCCAACTTGCTTTATTGCAGTAATGTTTCACAACATGTAGTTGAACAGAAGTCACCCCAGCTGTGTGATGATTGATAGCTATTCCCATGTATTGCAGTTAAAAGTAAAACTAGACCAATGCATTGCTCAAGTAATTATATCAGTCGCTATTGTCCTTCCTAAATTTCCCTAGGGATCAATTAAGTTTGTATCTATGTATTTATCCTACTTTCACAGATGCATTGGCGTCAGATTATGTTTTGTCTGAAATGCTAAAATCAGAAAAGTTTTTATTACAGAACATAATACGGTAAAAAGAGCTTTGAACAAAACCTAACTAACTAATTTCCCTTGGTAGTCCCGAGGCAGGTGAACAAAAACAATACAACAGAGTAAAACATGACTCCACTAGAAGAGGACAACCTACTAACTAATATCAGCCGGTATATCAATATCGGAATATTCTTCATTTCTAAAATCATACTTTTCAAAACTTTTGTAAACTGTGGACCATGATTTCAAAATGACAGAAAATTCACCGGAAATATGGGAGGAACTGTCTACGTTGTTGGCACTGCTTTTGTCCTTTAATAGTTTATATGTTAAAGGTCTGGATACCATCACACATCTATTATAGATGCAGTAACTTTATACAAAATATTAAAAGAAGATTCAAATATTATATTTGAATCATATTATCGCATTATTTACATTACTTTTTCTAATGGGTGGAAACTGTGAAATGCAAGAGGACTGGGTGTTACTTCTGGGTGTGTACTTTTAGGTCAGGTTTATCACTGAGGCACCATTTTAAGTAGACATACTAGATAAGCAAACTAGGCGAGGTCAATGTTGTAATATTGTCCGAGTACGTGTAAGCAACGAGAGTAGTGGTTTGTTTATTGACCTACAGGTCGTCATCAGTAATTATAATACATTTTAAAGTACATATTCAAATTAATGCATACATTGTCAGTGTGTTACGGCCATAGACTTTACAGTTACAGCTGATAAAAGCTTTCTGTCTTGTCTTGTTCTCACTGTGACACAGCTCACTCTGAAATCCTCTTCATTTCCTGTTAAGGTTTTGCTCTGTGGCTTTTAGTATAAGTGTGTGTGATGTAGCCAAGCCCAGTGCACATGTACACATGTCCTGCTGCGATGTTCAGTGGTTTGTTTGTCCATTCCAGACAGAAAAGTGTGTGCTTGTTTCCTTTAGCTATGACACATCGATTATACATTACGGTGGTAATACGGTGTAACTTTTGAAGGCTGGATTTTTGGGAAATGAGCAACAGATGATTTCACAGTCAGACTATGACAAGTACATCTGAGATGTCGTCCTTGTGTGAATTTACCAAAAGGTTAATCCTTTATCATATCTCATCATCTTTGCCCTCAGCTGATAGCTAAAGTTGATAGCTAAAGTGAATTTTAAAAGTAAAAAAAGAGTTGTTGCCATAAAATACTTTGTTTAAAATACAGGTGCTTTTTATCAGTTGCATTCTTTTCTGAAACCAAAGTAAGAGCTAATTACGTTCTCATCTCGGTCTGTAAGTTTCGAATCGAATCTTATTTCCCTTTTACAGAGAGCAGCTTGTCTAAACAAAGTTGTTTGAAGGCTCTTCCAGAGTCTGCCAGTTTAATTAGCCTGAATCTAATCAGACATCAGCAGCTCTTTTTCTATCCCTCACTACTGTTGCTCACACAGCAGAACAATATGCTATTCACTGTGTCCTGACCTCATGCATCTGTTCTTCAGCTTTTGTTCTCTAGGATGTGAATTAAGCTCTCATGTGGCTGTGTAGTCCCGTGGAGGTGAAGCTCATTAAATCCATTTCATTCTCACAGATATAGTTTAGATGGATCCGTACTGTGCGATACTGCTTTGTCATATCGCTCTGGAAATTGTTGCATCAGTCAAACAATCATAGTTTATTGCAGCAGGAGTACTAATGAAAAACAGCAGTGAGATTCATTAGCATATAATTTCTCAGACTAGGTGAAGTGTTTTGCAGGCCCTAACAAATGGATCAGTATCATAAACAGTAAAAGTCTGAGCGATGCGTACATAAAACTTCCATTATAAGTGATTCAGAGGACACCAGTGTTGCTAACTTAATACACTTATGCAGTACAAGCCCTTGATTCTGCAAATTCATCAATCATGCAGTCTTGTTATTCATCAACTGATCTCTTATGTCCTGTTTATGTTCTCCAGCGTGTATCAAAGTGCAGAGGTTTATTTTGAGGTTTAGCATAGTAAGCTATAGTTCACCGCGTTTCTATTTGTAGCCAGGCAGGTCCTCAGATACTTACACTGTCAAATATAGTCCAGACTGTTATCAGAGTATTACGATTGGGGACATATGGAAAACTATGCCACAGTACAGAAATTCCTGGCTCCTACATAACGTTTAGGTAACGTTTGACCTTTTATTGTTGTTGCCGCATGTGATCAATCTCAGTGCAGTAAAAGATCGCATGATGCCTGCAGTTTGGCTTGGGTCGTGTTACAGATGGTAAAATTACCGTGACTAAGGAAAGGTTAATTCATGACTTGGGTGAGTAACAAAGTATTAAGCGTTTCATGTCAGTAGACGTTACAACCTCAGGCTTAAAACAGCCTGAAATAGCTAAGTTTAGTGGAGATCTGTTTGAAGTCTATCAAAACTATTTTCTTATCAACTACATTAATGCTCAATAATCACTTAGTTAATAGAAGCACAAATATTCATTATACACACAGCAAAGCTTTTTTTAAATTACTGACGTGAGACTTTGATAATTTTGTTATTAATAGAGGAGACATTTTAGATTTAGAAATGCACTGAAGTCCAGACATTCTCCTAAAATTGTCTGGATGGGCTGTGATAAGAAATTACTGTGGAATTCATATGTCACCGCCTGCCTCCTGTATGCTCTATCCAGTTGCCACCCCTCACCCGAAGGTTATGGACATTTTGTGAATGTCTCAGACCTGGACGATCTCTTTCTGCATTCTTTTTATGTGAAAGGCAACCTCCTGAAAATGTCCTGAAAATAGGGTCCGGGCATTTTCATGTCTGAAAAAAGTAACTGATAGCTGTTGCCAGTATCTATGCAAGATTTTAGCAACTTTTGTTACATTTCTCTGCTTGTTTTACTCATCAAGTCTGGATTATTTCACATGCTGCTCTAACAGCTTTGACATGTTCACAGTTTTAGTACAATAGAGCTTTGCAAATATCAGGTAAGCCAAAGTTATCTAAGTAAACATGCTGAAACATGCTGACTTTTAACTGTACTTGCATCATACACCAGTTCATTTAATCAATATTTACTCTGGGCCAAGGGTTTCAGTTGTAAATTGTTCCAAATCATGCCATGGTTCAGACACGGGTGAAGAGGGTTGTGCAAAAAAAGTTGAAATCTTCTTGGCAAGCACGGTGTGCACAGGGAAGGGCTTGTGTGACGCAGATTCGTTGGAAACCTTGCCAAGATAATTGAGGGTTATGTATCATGTTTCATGTAGTACAAAAAAATCCTTGAACATTTTGTGTCAAAGCTGCAAGCAAGAACATTTTCAGCTCAACTGATGCTATTTTTAAGATCCATTTTTAGTTTGCATGATCTTACCATGAAGACAACCCCAGGATTATATTACAGTTTTTGAAGTATACAAGTAAATATTGGCATCAAAGTTTTGTGTTGACAGAGAGTAATGCAGCTAACATGTTTGCTGAATGTCTGGTGTAAAAACACTCCGAAATGAATATGATAAATTTCTTTGTAAGCGCAGAACAGTCACAGCAATAAGCTGTGATTGGTAAATGCTACCAGCTCCTGCTGATTCAGATAATGCACGCCTGCTGAGTGGAGGCATTCCACACAGCTACTCAGTTCAAATGCTTCAAACCTGCCTCAATGAAAGGATATAAGCAGTTGTTTAGAGAACATGCCAATCAAGGCTTAGAGTCTTGTTTTGATATGTTAATTAGAGCTAATGTGAAGCTGTGCGGATATATTAAAAGGCTTTTGACTAAAGACTGAAGGAGGAACTGAAGAATTCTCAGCATTCTGACCTAATCTTCATTTTGACATGCTCTTCTTTAAACATCATGAGAAAATACTTTGACACAAAAGACAGAAAACCAGGCTTATTCATCACCTCTGTTGTTTTGTGAATAAGAACCTTTCCTGCGATGCTGATATAGTTTCTTGAGTAAAGTTATTTTATGTTGTTGTAGATTGCTTTTTTTTTTGTGTCAGTTTCTGATGGAGTACTTGTCGTAGCTGCATGTTGTCTTGCCGGCTCTCCTCCCCAAACAGCTGCTTATATGAGGCAGGTTTACCGCATTTGAATGGACCCTCTGGAATTCCTGCAGTCAGCAGGTTTACTTCAAAAGCACCAGGGGTGGTGGCACTGGCTGCCCATCTGTACCTCCATGATTGAGATCTTGTTGTTCAGATACATGGTGAAATCCTCTTTGTGGGCTGCATTTATGACACACAGGAAACTGAATGTGGCAGTTAACAGTTTTGGGTTTTGTTCTAAAAATGTTTTTGCCCGAACATGAGGCCAACCTCCAAACAGCTCAAATGAAAAGGCTTTTTTAAAGCAGTTGGTGTTAAATTAGGACCATTTAGGATCATTGTAGTTGCAGCAGAATATCAATGTGTAGATTTCATACAAACTCAGTTGTACCACAGAGAGTTTTATGTGCCAAGTTGGATTCACTACTTTAGGAGCCTTGTTTGTGATTAAATCAGGAAAGCGTACTAGTCTGCTTGTATTTTTAAAACTAAATGGCTTATACAATTGATGTGCTGCAAATAGCCCACGACTCCATGCAAGTAAACAGAGAGAGAGAGGAAGAGATAAGAATGACAATGTGGCTGCTGTGTTTTTATACAAAGTGTTAAATTAAAATTATTCAAAACAGCACAGCATTTCCATAGTTATCAACCTTGATCATAAAGACAAGCTACGCATTTCAGAGTGTCACAATAACGTGATTGTAAACTGACTCAAAGGGAGTTTCCCAAGTTTGAACATGTTATGTCAGGACTTTTTTTCAGGATAGCTTTTTTTCACTTCACGGAAATGTCACCACAATAAATCGGACTCTATAAAGATTACAAAAATAGCTGGCAGAATCGTAATACAATAGGCTTAGGCGTCTTTTAATACAATAATAAATCTTTACTACTTAATTCTTAGTTTCAATTAAGTTGAGCTAAAAACTAAAATGAAGTCCTGGGGTGAAAAGTGTAAAGCAAACATTCATACTAAGATATACCAAGACATTTTGGAAAACTATAGGATAAGAAGAAATTATAACTTTACAGAGTTTAAAGAAGTTAACATATCCAAAACATGTTTCCAGAAGGAGATAAAAGAGGGCAAATCATTGTCGAGGACAGAGAACTGGTCATAGGAGCTGAAACAATTGATTAGTCGTCTAATTTGATCATTAAGGAAGGTCTTTTTTATTTTTATTTTTTAACTATTCACTTTCAAACTTCCATTTCCAAATAATATCCCAGAGTGGAGGTTAGGATCCGACTGATCTGTGAAGTAATCGGTCCGTTGTCTCTAAATATATAAATACTGCGGTGACACTCAAGCGTAATGCTGCGTGATGGATGCACTGACACTGATAGAGGAGAGCGTGAATGGAAGAATGGGGAAGAAATGACTGTTCAGTTTGTTTTTTTTGTCCCATGATGATCATGACTAATCACCTGATATAGATTATTTATATCTGTGATCTTCGATCTTTGTGCTGACTTGAGTCCAGTATCACACAGACTGACCTGACGGGACCGAACCGTCCCTGTACAAACACAAGTACTCACCACTCTGGATTATTCGCCGACAGGTCTGTGTGTGATATGATTAACACTGTATAATATTTACCTTTCTTTGTAAAGCCTCATTTTGTCTTTTTAAAAAAATATAATTCTGTTAAATTGTATAGATTGGGGACATCACAGCTGTCTCTGAATTTAATAATCCTGCAGTTTTGGAGGATTAAAGTTTCCTCACATTCTAACAGTGAAGCCTTTTGAATTTTTCTTTTTCAGGCTCGTTCTCACTCAGTGTATTATCCGCACCTATTGCTCTCCACCTCCACCTCCCTCACAAACACCTCAATGTTGGTGTCAGAAAGTTTGCTTCTTTTTATCGCTTAATGCATGATTCATCGTAGCAACCAATTTTTGGCTTTTGTGCACACATACACTTTTAGTATGAATCCTATGCGCTGCTTCATAAATGAGGCCCCTGGTGTCTCTCCCTTCTCTATCAAGGCCACTGTTTTACTCAGTATTTCAGTGCAGCCGTTCAGAACGACCGTAGACACGTTTCCATCGGTCATAAAAACTAGTTATGAGAGAACTAATTGCTACTACCGTCACGTGGATGAGAAAAAACCCACAAAACAAAGTGTAGATGCTGTGTTTGTACCAGATTTTTTTTAAAAACCTTGCGACATGTGATAACACATTTGTCAGCATGTGTCATCATCATCTGCAGCTGATGAAAATGTCTCCGGTTTGTTACAACCCACACGCCGGAAACCGAGCGCTGTCTCTTTAACAGGCTGCACTGCTGCTTGGCCCTGTGCTCAGGGCATAGTGGGGGAGGGAGGGAGGTTGTTGACGGAATGATGGGCTCTGATTGGCTGGGCTTTACCGAGGGCAGTGACATCACACCGGAGGAGAGGCCCTGTGGTGTAAAATAACATCTCCTTTTATGGGACGAGGCAGACTGTTCCATTCTCAGAGAGAGGGTTGATTTTATTCCTCTTAACTCCCTCAGTGCTGCTTTCCTCCCTAATGCATATTCTCCCTGGCATTTGGCTTCATAGTTGTTTTGTAAATTAATACCAAGATCTTTCTTTTCTTTAGAGTTAATCCTGTTTTTAAACCTCCTTATCTCACCAGCTTAATTTTGAGTTCAAGTTATAGCTGTGAAAAACTACCTCCAAAACTTTTTTTCTCATTATATCTCTTTGATTTATTACTTTATTTTACACATGGTTGTATTTTGTCAAACAGAGACAGAGTGCAGTAACTACAGACACAGTGAGGTGAAAAAGAAATGTTTTTGCACAGCAAACTTTAAAAAAAGATAGAATGGTTAAAATGCATAATTTTATGCGTTTTAGGATGATTATCTTACTTTTTAAAAATGTAATCCCAACAGAACCGTTCTGTCAATGTTCTTTCCAGCCTGCTGTCTCTTCCTCTTACTTTCACTCACTGCATTAGTTCACCACACACTCACTCTGCTTTCTGAACAATCTTTAACTTCAGAACACCACACGGACACGAAACAAAAGCTGTGGCTGCCTCTCGACTTCACCTCGCATGTGACAACCCCCGCTGCTTGCTGATGTGGTATCTCCCGAGAGCGAGCAGTCACCTCCCTCTCACTAAGTCAGATTTCTCCCCACTCCAAGGAAATGCACTGTACCATCGAGTGGAGTAAAGAATCTGTATTTAACACTCTTCAAGATGGACGCCCACAGATACATTTAGAAAGAGGCCAGGTTGTCTTCACTGAAGGAGGTTGGCGTAGACATTTAGGCTGACAATTCATGACGAGAGTACTTCTGAATCCCTGGGAGATCCTCTGAGCCCTCCTCCCCTCCTCCTTCCAATGTTTCAGTGGTTGGGGCCATGGCCTCTCAGTCAGGGTAAGAAATGCACAACTAGTTGGCTGCTTTACTCATTTCTGTTGGTGTCTGATAGGAATAAAGCACTACATGTTCTCTCAATCTCTTTCTCCTTGTATGTTCAAGTCATATAAACATGTTTTCTGGTCGGCTGGTACATCATGGCTGTGTCACAGAAGATCCAGCTCTGTATTCATGGTATTCAGATAACCATCAGTTGTTCCCTTTTTTTTGTGTGCTTGTGTTGAAGACGTGGCCTGGCTGTTATGTTGTGACTGAGAAGAGGCAGATGAGCTGATTAATTTAGGTACAGAGTGAACTGCCTTTTCATCACAGCAGACTTTGACCTTTTCAGTCTGGCACATACTATTGAATGATTGCTATAAACATAGGTGGCCATTACACTGTCATAGTATTAATTGTAATCAAAATTAATGTTGCGTGAGAAGAAATTTGCGTGGCCACACTTTTCTATGTTTTGAAACAATCTACTTTCCTATGTTGGAAAATCGGTCGCTCTGGAAGGTTTGGGCCTTTCATGTGGGTTTGGCCAAATCTTTAAAACCAAGGCTCAGTTATTACTTGTGCCTCTAATGTTTGCTTATTTTAAATTGGTAAAATATAAATCAAGGTTTGTCCTGGGTGTTTTCCACACAGGCCTGATTTGGGGATTTGGAACAAGTTAGTAGTTTTTCTTTTCTTTGTACTGGTAAAGAAATATAGATTAAGCCCTGCTTAATATGTCAAGAAACCCCCCAGTATTAGTATAGAAAAGGTGAGTCTGAGCTATGATCTCTACGACTGGGGATATCCCATTCACCATGATGTAGCAGTTACTTTGTCACGTCACACAAACTTTCTCTACTGCATAATATTGTTTTTTCACAGTGATTACAGCTCTCTGGCTATTGTCACACTAACCCACATGTGCCACCATATTGTAAACAGTACACATGTGTTTCAGTGAGGGAAGCTGGCAATGTATACAGAGGTGCATTGGGTGCAGTCTTTCTCTGGAATCAATCGGAAGAAACATGTTTCTTTGCGAGTTCTTGATTTATACAGATTTAGTCTAGAACTAGGCTAAACAAAAACAATTCTTGATAGTCAACCACACGAGAATGGGTTTGTTAGTTCACTGTGGTAAGGCAAGGTCTTTCCCCACATGTTGACATGTTTGAGGTTGCCCATTTGCCTAGCTCGAGTTTTGTTGCTGGTCTGAAGTCAACTCGTAAACCGGTTGAGCTCAGAGACTTACTCGTATTAACACAAGCCCCTTTTTTTATACAGCCTGTTCAAGGGGGGAATGTTGTGTGAATGGGGGACACCATCGCTGCTCCAGCAAACATCCTGCAGTGGAGGTAGTGACAGACCCATATCGACATCTGTGGAAAAGGGAGAACCAGCATGGTGGAACAGACTCTGATGCTGTTGTGTTACAAGGTGTACCTCTGATTCTATAATGCCAGCATGTTACCTTAACTCACACGGCGATGGCAATTTGCTGCATTGTTTGGTTCAGTGTAAATAAGTACAGAAAGACAAATAAGGGGTCTTCTTAATGGTAATGTAGTGGGATCTGTATAAAAGATCATAATAGCCACATGCTTTTTTTTTTTACAGTCTTTTCATTTGGATACTAGGTTTACTATCTCATACTAAAAGCACGCTTTGCTTTTTCATACTTGACTGAACTTTAAAATGTAGTATATGATAATGAACCTACATTTAGCTCTTCATTTTCACTGGGATAGATTACTTGAACGGGGTAGAGGTACTTGTCAGTGAAGTTGTTTTGATTTAGGAAAGGTACAAAATAAACGACTGTGGGCTGATAAACACTAGGATTTATACACCAGTATTGTTGAAACCACCATCAAATGGATGAGTTTCATTATTCTCTTTAGTGCTATATCACAGGAGGTAAGGGTGTAACCCCCTGTTCAACTAATAAAAAAAACAATAGTCAATTAGGCTGAAAGGACATAAGCAGTGTTAACTAATGATTCTTGACCAGGGACATTTGATCCTGTGGCATTGTGCCAACAGTGGCCCATTCACACACTTCAAGACTGACATCAACAGTCTCATTTACATGTACATGTGGAACCAGCATGCTAGAAGCACCCTTGGTAGAACATCATTTAGTTAAAGTTTTTGTCTGACCAGTGGAGAGCTTTATATCCAAGGCATGAAACTAAAGAAGTCCCTAACCTTAATCATTTTCATAATACATAAAATGTTACTCAGCTGAGTGGCAGGTATGACTTTCCTGAAGTCTTGAATGTCATTTTGGTACTTACAGGTTTCCTTTGGCACATCTGTCACTCTTTATTTTTGAAAGGTCATTTTCAAAAATGTTGACATTATTCCAGACACTCTTTCCACATTTTGCTAACATAATTGTCACTTGTATGCCTGTTACATGGTCACATGCCACTACCAGTGTTGGTGCTGGTATGGAACAAAATCATCACTAAGATTGAATTTCCTTATCTGAGAATAACTTTTATAAATCCGTGTTTATGCATAATGAAACATGTTGGATTACTATTTCTTATTTCATGATCTATTTGTAATTTTTGTTGTAATGATTATAATTGTGATCATCAACACATTTGAAAAGTTGACCGATTATCATGGCACAAGGCAAAGTTTCATCCCTAGTGGTAGAGAATGATAAATCTGACAATAAGCAAATTTTCATCCATTGATGGATAGCACTAACAATGTTTTCTGAAATGACTCCAACAATTCTGATGACTGACGTTACAACTGCCAGCAACACTAACGAACCAAGTGAAAATTGTCAAAACGGTTAGATCGCGGGATCTTGGATAACTGGTTAAATGTCTTTAAATCATCTCTAACCAAATCTAGTTGTCGTTGATTTAGCTTTCCCTGGATAATCATGACCTGAGAATCCAGGCAATGCAATTGTACATTTTCTTCTACTTCTGCTGATAAAACCTTTGCTAATAGTGTCTCTTATGGCCTTGGTCGCTTCCTCAGCTTTGGGTTAATGTGGCCTCGAGGTGGTGTGTAAACCATGTTGTCTGGTAAGTGTAATGACTTGTACTGTAGTAAAGGTGCTGTTGGTGATGTAAAACAGGCAAAGGTTTAGTAAAAAATGAAAGGGGAAAGAAGGAGTAAGGAAATAAATATTTTACCTTGCAGATAAGCTTGCAGATAGCCAGTTCAAAGTTGTAAAAAAGACATGCACACAAACCTGTTTTTCTCAAGTGCTGGCAAGATTGAGTGTTTTATAGTTCAGATCTGTTTTATGTGAGAGTTGTGTGAACTCTTCAAGAAAACTCCCCTAGTTTTATATACAGTGTGTAGTCTAGTTTGCGTCTTTGTTTATTTGGAAGCCCCTGTGTGTTGTGTTTTTTTTTTTTTTTGTACTAGAATCAGTTTCCTTTCTGCTTCTTTTCATCTTTTCAGTCATACTTAGTGAGGATTGAAAACACCCCTGTGTGTTGTGTGTATAATTTAGGAGGAGGCCGGGTGGTTGCAGCATAATCATTCTCTGTCAACAGTCTTACAATCATCATTGTTGTTGCTGGCAGAGCCTGGAGCTGTCAACTTAGAGGGAGAGGTGACACACCTGACTGATAATCCACTTCCTTCAGGTTACAACGCTCTGTAGTACCTCTCTGTTGAACAAGGTGCTCAACGGTCATATTGTGTCATTGTCAGGCTGAGTTTTTTCGAATGAACACATACTTGTTCTGTCCAAATGTCTATCTTTAGAAATTCCAGATGGCACCAACGGATTTTATTGCAAGCTTTATGTTGTTAAGACATTGTGCTTAAGATCTGGTTGTCTTACACTGATTTAATACATCTTCATGCATTTGGCGTTTGCCTCTCTGGTGTCAGTCCACACATCCACTTAGTACGAGAACGCTGCACTCAAATCGCTCTTTTATGTTTCCACAGGCTATAATCAGAAGGGCAATAAGGGCAGAGAGGTGTGTTTAGCTGCCAGAGATGGAGTCGTTGGTTTGATGGCACCAGGTTATTATTTTATATTGTCTATTTGCTTTCATGTTGTTCCATAGGAAAATATCCCTGTTATTTTTACGAGGTGTTAATAAGGCTGCTTTAAGGCATGCACTGAAGTCCAGGCATTTTCCCGAAATGTTCCAGACGAGCTTTGTGTGAGAACGCAAACGGCTGAGTCAGGGGTTCTGGACATTGGCTGGAACTTTTCCTGTCAGCCCCCCTCGTAAAATGTCAAGAAAATGTCTGAGTAAGCCCGTGCGAGAATGCAGATGGACAACAAATATCTCAGGATGAAAGGTTTCATTCACATAGAATACACGGTCAAAGATGTCAACTTGAAGAGCCTTGAGAGGTTGAGATTTGAGAGGTTTTGGTGAAAAGGGTGGACGCCGGTGTCGATGTACTGTAAACAAATTGTCCAGTATCCTTTGTGCTCTACCTCGACCTAAAACTCAGAATTTCCAATCTTTTTGAAAATGAATGTTTTATATTCGATTCCTAAATGTGTGGAATTAGCATTTGTACAAATTGCAGTAAAAAAAAAAAACACTGTCATTGTCCAACTACATGAAAAAATGGCTATTTCTTTCAGCTGCTGACAAATGTCCTCTCTCCATCTGATCCAAAGGAGATTGTTTGCAGTAGAAGTAGGCTACTGCAGTGTCTAGACCAGCCTAAGCCTATTAGAGACTACTTTCTCCTCAGGTCATTTGTTTATGATGTGTTGCGTTCACTAATGATAGTCCTATTTGTGGTTTACCCAATAAACGGTGACTCAGAGTGGAGAGTCGGTAATGGCAACCCGGCTGTATGATTTGCTGGGACCTGAGGCCTGTAGCAAGAAGCAGGATTTGTGGTTATCGGGATAACTTCAGGTTTACTTCCGGCTTGTCAGTCCTACGAAGTTCGTTCACTTCATATTGGGGTAAATCACCATGGTAACTTAGGCTGAATGGCTGGCCTGGTCCAGAGCAGGTTAAGTTGGAGATGAGACATCAACTCGTATAAAAAGCACCGCCCACTGACTAATCAATTCCTTTGAAACATAACATTACTGTTCTTAGAGGAACCTGTGCGGATTGTTAGAGGCTCTCTGAGGAGGACATGAGTCGTCAGACGACAAAATCCTGATGAGTGTCTTTATGAAACAAAGATTCTCATTGGAGGGAATGATGTACCTCTGTCAACTGCTGGAGCTGTATATAACCAAACCGACAAGTATGAGCTATGTGCTCACAGTACCACAGACTGTCTGCATTGATCTACGTTTCTTTACTTGTGGGAGTTACTAATATTCATGTACTGGGTGTGTTAGTAGCAGGATAACCAGACATAGTTTTATTCTTTTATCCTTTTTTAATTAGGTTTATCCTATGAACTTAAATATTCATTTGGAATGGGGGTTAGATAGTTTACAGATTTACCTTCTGACAGCCGCCCTCCCTCCCCTCTCCCTTTTGTGAAACTCGCGCAGTCGGCCTCACCAAATAACACGACACTGTTTCAAGGTGCTCACTCTCAAAGGGAAGGACAAGGGAAGTTTAAAACAAGGTCTGGTTGGTTAAGTCCATCCCAGCCGCTAACACACCCAGTGCATCTCAATCTCTCCCTATTTCCAGGCACATCCTGTCACCTAGATACCAAATACGTACAGTCATGTTCCGTGCACCATGGAACATGAAAAAAGGTCCATCTATTTTATTGTCTAGTAAATGTTTCCAGTGTCCTCAGAGTCAGTGCAGATGGTGTGGGTCAAACTAAAGCTCATTATAGAGGCTACATCATGTGATTAAATGAAATGTTTCATTGCTCATCCAAGTGGCTTCTTCGGTTTAGTTTGACAGGTCTTGTTAGTAAAGAACAGATTCATATCTCGTGGCCCCGAGTTTATTATCTCGTTCCCTCGAGTTATTATGTCGTAGTCGCGTAATGATTCTTTCCCAAATGTCACCGGGGGGGCTACCTAAAGTACACATTCACACAATCAGAGATTTTTTACCAGCTGCCCTTCCTGCATTTTGCAGCTGTAACTGTGTTTCTTTTAGTCTGGATTTTTATTTTCTAATATTACAGTTTGTTCCTTGTTGTGAAATATGCGGCTCTGCTGCCAGTGCACTTGTCCATGTCGGTGATTGTTCATATGCAGTAAACACGCCCCCGTTTGTGTGAACATGCTCAGATCTTGATGAGGCAAACATGGGTTGACTTACCAGCATCTTGTGACCCCTTAGCCTGATTGCGATTGTTAGGTTATGTTCGTCTGGATATCGTAAAGATATCCTGGGTATGTCGTAGTACAGGCCCCAGTGGAAACTTGAACTACTTGGTTTTGCTTTGTGAATTAAGTAATCTTGGCATAAAAAAGAGAACTGAAGGGTTGATGAATGTCTTGTTTTCATAACACTGCTTATTCTATATTCATCCTTGAAATCCATGGGTAAAGCCATGCCATAAAAAGTTCATCTATTGTCTCTCTTCAGGTTGTTTTTTGTGTTGACATTTTGCTGCTGTTGTTAATGTTTTTAGCAACATGAACCGTGAGGACCGGAATGTGCTCCGAATGAAAGAAAGAGAAAGGAGAAATCAAGAAATCCAGCAGGGAGGAGGAGAGGCTTTTCCAGCAAATTCCCCTCTCTTCCCCGAACCCTACAAAGTGGTAAGTTTTATTTACCTCGTGTTCACATATGACAGTAATTGATTCAGTCAGTTTAGAGGAATTTGAAACAGTGACAGGAAGTGAGAGCTGCTCGTTCTAGCAGGAGCATTGTTTGAATATAGAATAACTGCAGAGGAATGCTTAGCTTCGGGGGTTTTATGTGGAAGGAAACCCTCTTTCTTTTGGTGTCAATCTACAGGTGCATGTGCACGGTAGTTGTCGTATTTGGTGGTCAAAACAATCTCGAAAAATAGTTGTTGCCAGTTGATTACAATTTCTCAAGAAAATCAGGCTTGATTTAGGCTTGAGAAAAGTTTTTGTTGCTGTCTCAATGACAAAAAAGAATTGTGATTTCTTTTTCTTTTTTTTGACAATGACCACCAGGATCCCGCAGGCTTGGTTTTGTTTACTGTTGGTGAACCCTAAACAAGGCAAGATGTACTTTAAAGGGATAGTTCATCCAAAAATGAAAATTCACTCATTATCTACTCACTCCTATGCCGATGGGGGGTGGGTGAAGTGTTTGAGTCCACAAACACCTCTGGAGTTTCAGGGGTAAACTTCGTTAGAGCACAATCCAATACAATTGAAGTCAATGGTGAGTCCTACTTCAGACGTAATAAAACAGAAAAACATAACATGCATCCATACTGTTCCTGTGGTGTCATCCAAGTGTCCGCAAGCCCCGACATTCATATTCGACTCGAAACGAGTTTTACATCGTGTGTTTTGCGTAAATGTCCTCTGATATCTTTTCCGATGAGGTGCATTTGGGGACCGTCGGAAATGCTAACGTCCGGTAGCTTAGCCACTTCTGTTAGACTTTAAGGCTTAAAACACGGTGTAAATGACTAATTTCAAGTCTAATATGATTTTGATGATGGATGACACCAAACGAGCAGTATGGAGGCATGTTATGTTTTTTCTGTTTGATTACGTCTGAAGATAGGTCACTAATCAGCTACACTGTTTACCCCTGAAACTCAAAGTGTTTTGTGGACTTAAACACTTCACCCCCCCACCCTATCAGCATAGGGGTGAGTAGATAATGGGGGAATTTTCATTTCTAGGTGAACTGTCCCTTTAATGCCCATGAAGTTGTTTATGTGCGATGTCAGAACAAGCTCTTTGTACAATGACAGTTCACCTTCTATTAATCCAGATAACCTCACACAAATTTAAAGGTGTAATTTACTGATGCGTGGGCAGAACAGTATGTGGTTGCATACTGAAAACAGTATCGGATGCTTTTTCCAAATATTAGAATTGAATCATTGTTAGCTTTCAGATAGTCGACTGTGGACTAACTCTGCAGAACATACCTAAAAGTCTGTTGAATTTACTGCACATGTTCCTGCTTAGCTGTTTTGTAGTGGAGCTGTAGAAAATAAACATAAGGACACGCCAGCTTCCCCTCCTCCTGCACCTTCTGTGTCTTCCTCCTGTGCTCACAGACACATAGATGTAGGCCAGCCAGCTCTCGGATCCTACCGCAGCCAGTATAATTGTAAAGAGGATTTGAGTTCTCTGTACTGGTCTAATCTTTGCCACTAACCAGATTTGAGCAGAGGTAAGTGGCTCCTCTCCTTAGTGAGGGCTACACATCAAAGCAGCGATGAGGAATTTGTCCTGACAGGTTGGGAATAGAAAGGGAACCAGAGGTGAGTGATGAGTGCTGGCCTGTGTGTTGTGGGCCACAACAAAGTGAAAGGTAAATAGCTGACATTGAAGAAGGGAAGTCATTGACCTTTTGCAAAGGAAGAAAGGCGTTTGCAGCAAATAGTTCTATTGTGCATGTTCGTTCTGTTGTCAGAAATGTTTTTAAGAAAAAAAGAAGGAAGCACGTTAGTATATCACGTGGAAAAAGCCAACTGTCTAAGTCACTGGCTCTTCTGCACTTTGTATCTCTTGTCTCCTGCTTGTCTGGGTGTTACGTAAGCCTCAGTTTGACTTTTTTCTCCACCCCTCCTCCTCCTCTGTCATGCTCCACTAAGTGGAAGTTTACTGTGTTCTGCATTAAAGGCCATGTGTGCACGCAGCTGCAGCTGTGGCCTCCCAGATGTAGACCAGCAGAGCAGTACGATTTTTGTGGTGCAGAGTTCACGCACTCGTTACTGAGATGCACAAAATTATCTCTTGAAAATTTGAGCTGCACAATATTAGATTTCTGAGGCTAATGCACATTTTTTTCCATCCAGGATCCCTCTAATGTGATTATCAAATAGGCCTTTTTATCAAATTATGCTAAGATTCAACTAAACCCAGAAACAAAAAAAAGTTTTGAATTCAGAAAAACAGAAAACTCCATTGAGCTCATTCATGCTTTACCTGGCGCACGTTCAATCTCTAAACCTTGTGCAATATTTGCTACCGTCTTAAAGTCGAACAACGTGTTTCGTGAAAAGGCTTCACTGTAAGTTTGTTTTGTTTTCTAGTGGGTGTGTTAGAGGTGTTGCCTAATCAGCAGCGGGAGGGTGGTTTACCTTTAACGTTTTACTATGTTTCGTCCAGGCTGAATGCAGCTCTGGCTTTGTTAGGGCGCGTGCCAGAGAAGCTGCTAGGCGTACAATATGCAAATGAAGAGAGTTGTCCCAGAAGTATCAGTCAGACTACGGACCGGTTCTTTCCAGTTCTGTCACTCTTGACAGGAAATCTAGATAAGATGGCGATCAGTGGTTGTTTTTATTCCTGATGTGTTTCTGTTGAAGTAATGTTTGTCTGGAGGGCTAATACAGTAATAATAAAGCTTGTCATTTCTGTTCTTCATACAAAGGGAAACACATGGGAGCCAGGCTGTGCTAGCAGGGGAAGTGCAGTGCACATTATGACCAAGCTAGTTACATTACCTGCCAATAGATAGCGGCTTAAGTTTCTTCACCTTCTGTGTGAAGCTGTCAAACGCAACAGAGGTCTGAGCCCACGTGTGAAACTGGATATTCAGCAGAGAATTCTGTCGCAGGCTGATTGCAAACAGGTCGACTGGGACACGTGACCTCAAAGTGATTGATTAACCCCCGAGTTGGAACTATGGGTAGACCCTTATCTGCGACCACATATGGGTGTGGACTGATCTGGTCCCAGTTTGAACACACTTTGTGATTGACTGATCAGGCCTCTCTCCAAGTTCAGTCATTTATTATTTGTAAAACTGGTGACGTTTTATTGAGAGGAACTTTGTTTCTTGTGTTATAAATCTGCATTTCTGTGATGCTCATTTTTGATTGTTTGACTGACTTTTAAGTGTTTTTATGTAGGAGGGATTTTCTCAATTTTCAATATTTTTGATGGAAAGCAATTAACCTAAGTGTTGAACTATTTTCTCTCCCCACTCTGCTTCCCCTCTTTCCTCTAATTTATCTTCTTTTTAATTAATTTTCTCTCTGTTTCTCTTTCTGTTTTTTTTAATCATCTCTCTGTCCTCTGCCCCACCTCCTCTTCCTCTCCCCCCACCTCTGCTTCTCCCTTCAGTCCAGCAAGGAAGATAAACTGTCCAGCCGTATTCAGAGCATGCTGGGCAATTACGACGAGATGAAAGAACCGATTGGTGACACACTTCCAAAGCTTAGCAGTAAACCTTCAAACAGCTCATCTTCCTCCGAGGAGAAGTCAGGCCCACCTTTGTTTGGGGACCAGCGTGGCGTCGGCAGCGGTGGCAGCAGCCAGACCAATAAGTGGACTCCTGTTGGTCCAGCAGGTGGATCTTCATCCCAGTCCCAGAAACGCTCAGGACTCCAGGGTGGGCACGGCAGCCAGAGAAACAACGGAGGCAGTAGCAGCAGCAGTAGCCAAAGACACGGAGGAGAGGTGCGTGAAAAGAAATCAAGTAAACACAGCGGAGGATCAGAGCACTCAAAGTCACACACGTCAAGTCCCGCCAAGGGCTCTCTGAGCTCCTCCAGCAGCAACAGCCACTCACGGAGCACCTTGTCCACCGAGCAGCACCACAGCAAGGAGCGCTACCGCTCTAAGTCCCCGCGAGACAGAGAGGCCAACTGGGACTCGCCCTCACGGGTTCACACCTCCTTCACTAGTGGACAGCACTCGAGTCAGGCCTTTCCCCCGTCTCTCATGTCCAAGCCCGGCTCCATGCTGCAGAAGCCCACGGCCTATGTGCGGCCTATGGACGGCCAGGAAACGGCAGAGCCCAAGAGCTCGCAAGCGGAAAGCTACAGCGGTCAGTCGCACAGCAGCACCATGGGAGAGATGAAGTCCAACGGCAAGGCCTCGCTTTCCAAACTCAAGATGCCCTCACAGCCTGTAGAGGTAAGGTTAATCTACAGGCCCTCAATTTTTGATTTATTCTCAACCCTGCAACATATGTCCACTGCTCACATAAAGGGCGCACTGTGTGTTTATGTGGCCCTTAAGCTATAAAGTTATAGTCGTGGAACTTACATGAAGACTGTAAATGACAGAGCACTGTTAATGAATGGAGCAAATATTGATAATGATGTAGTAACTGCATTAAATTACCTCACAGCATGTTACATGTGGTCTGACTGAACTTGTAGGGCTCATAAAATTCCTATAGAGTGACTCATGGTGCTCAAAATGGAAGCCACCTCTCACTGCTGCACTAACATCATGTTGTTTTTGAACATGTGTGCTGAGCCTGATGTTTCTGTCTTTAGGGCTCCGGTGATGCCAACTGTGTCGATGAGATTCTGAAGGTATGCACATTATTTTATTTTTTAAAACACCCACCTTACATCATGAGTATTAAGAGAAAACCCCGACTATCTTGAGTCATTGAAAGAGCTTTTCACATTCATATATCTTTCAACTCATGTACCAATTTCCTTCTGTGTGTGTGTGTTTTGTTTCTTTCAGGAAATGACTCAGTCGTGGCCCCCTCCGCTGACGGCCATTCACACCCCCTGCAAAACAGAGCCCTCCAAGTTTCCATTCCCTACCAAGGTCAGCATTGCATCAGTGACAGTGTTATTCGGTTGACTCAGACGATTGTGTGTCACGATAAAGAAATATAGCTTAATTTTTTGTTTAATACTTTTTTATGCTGCAGAAAGACCTTACATAACATACCTAACAAGCTTTGTTTGGTGGCTATAGAGATATGAGAGATCGTTGATAAATATTTGATCTGAAATCAGGTTAAAACACTTTTCTTACTGTTATGGTGTTACCTACATTAACTTATGGCCCAAACTGAAAGAGAAAATAATATATAATAGGTTGGTTAATTTCACTTATTCATTTAAGGTTTGCAATTTCAGGAGGAGAAAAATACAATTTCATTAAAATGTAAATATATATTTTTTTACCTCAGGACTCACACCCTTTTCCTGGTGGACACAGTGAGTATTAGACCCATTTCACATCCAAACCATGACACAATATACATGTATATATTTACATTTTGCTAATTGGTCTGTTTGTGTTTGCAGAACGAGGCAGTTCTTCCAAGAGCTCCAGCAGTCACCAGTCCAAAACTTGCGATGAACAGCCAACGTAAGTACTGTGTCCATTTCCCTCTTTACCTCCTTTTCCCTCATCCTTTGTTTGTAGTTTTCCCAGACACCAGAGAGCAGGGTACTAGAATGACTATTTATAATAAATTAGGTAAATCTAAAGTAACCAGACATGCTTAGGTAGACACATCCAGCACTCCCAGTCTGCAGCAATTACACTGCTGTAATAAAGTACAAAGATTTAATTATGCTTCATTATATCTCAGTATGCTCGAAGATGACCTGAAGCTGAGCAGCAGCGAAGATAGTGATGTAGAACAGGACTCTGCCAAGAATGCCTCAAGGAACACATCAGCAAGGTAAAGAACAGAGCATAGTAAATTTACTTGAAATTTGAATCCTACCTTTTTGTTGTGACTTTTTGCAGGAAGCATTGACTCAGTTCAAAGTTGTGAAGCTGTAGTGGTGTTTAGGCTCATTTTATTGAAAAGGTGTTTCTTTTATTTTGATCCTTATCGTGAAAGAGATGGTGCACAAGTTGGATTGAAGCATTTTTTCCTCTGTCAGAAATTAAAGGATAGTATTGTTGCAGTTATATTGACAGAAGATCTATTCACAGATGTACAGTATTTAGCTTGTGTTTTAGGGTCTGGGTGCCCTTAACACAAAATGGTAATTTGCACGTTAACAAATTGAAAAAGTGGGTCCTTGTCACTTCAGTTGGGGGTTTAGCTGGGTGTCTGTGGAGAGTGGTGTGGGATCTCTGCAAACATTTATTAAATGTGCTGTTTCATATTGAGTTGATCCAAACGTGACTACACTTTTTGAACACAACATAATATTCTACGACTCCGTCTTTCTGTAACAACAGCAATAACAGTGAAGGAGCGGAGCAGTCGAGGGATGACTCCAGCAGCCACAGCGGCTCGGAAAGCAGCTCGGGCTCAGACAGCGAGAGCGAAAGCAGCACGACGGACAGCGAGGCCAACGAGCCCCCGCGGCCTGCCTCTCCTGAAGTAATGATTTAAGCATAGCTCTAGTAGTGGTGTAGTTAGTTACTGCTTTTAATTGGCTCTGTGTCAACAAATTTTTCAGTGGTTCTAACACTGTCCACTGATATTTTGGTTTTGTGTTCTTTCTCTTGCCTGTAATACATTTTTTTTTACCTTTCTATGTTTAAATAAGTTCTTATAGATGTTTTTTTTTTTCCTCACCAAGACATTTTCTCACCTACTTTGTGTTCTCCTGCTCCCATTCAGCCTGAACAACCCATGGCCAACAAGTGGCAGCTGGACAACTGGTTCAAGAAGGCCAAGCAGTTCTCCCCAGCTTCTCCAGTGGACAACAATAGTGTTCCAACCAAGTGCAAGAAAGAGGGCAGAGATAACGGCTCAGGACGCGGCTATGGTAGCCAGGGAGCGGGGTCTAAAGACTCAGCTACACCCACCCCAAGTAGAGACTTACGGGCAGCACAAAAGGGCGCGGAGGGTGGCCGTGGCCGGCAAAAATCCCCCGCCCAGAGTGAGGGTGGCACGAATCCGCGAATCCGTGTAGGTAAAAAACAGCCCAAAAAATCTGAGAAGCCTCCAGTGGTGGAGGAACCCAAGGGAGGTCTGAGAGTGGAGAGTGAGCCCGCCCCAGAGATTCCTCCCCATCGGCCCAAAGCTGCTACAAAGGGTTCCCGCAAACCAAGTATCAAAAAAGAACCCAAGTCCTCACCGAGGCCCACCGCTGCTGCTGTCACCAGCACTGTGGACAAACGCAAGCCGAAGGCAGCCACCAAGACTTCCCAGAAGTCTCGTGAGTTTGTTGATACGGACTCTTCGTCGTCCGACTCTGAGGGGAACGAGAGCATCCCGTCATCGTCGCAGACGCCCAAGTACACAGACAGCATCAGGACCCCAGTGTGTGTGTTTTCTCCAATGGAAGAAAAAGAGCTGTTGTCTCCACTGAGTGACCCTGAGGAGCGATATCCTGCGAGGCCGCCTCAGCAGCAGGTTCTACTCGTGAAGATAGGTCAGTTGAAACTGCTCATTAGGCAAAGACGTCTTAAAATAATATAATACAAATTTTCACTTTATTGTCTAGATGGAGTGCACAGTCCTCACACTTCTCTTTACTTTGGACCAAGTTAAACCCTACCCTTCCCTTTCCTTCCCATTTCCTGTAGATCTCACTTTGCTGTCGAGGATCCCAGGGCGGCCCTACAAGGATCCCGCAGAGATAAAAGTGGAGCGGGACGACTCTCTAGACAGGGACAGCAAAGACTTCAGTAAGCAGAGCTCTGAGAAGAGCTCGAGCAAGGCCAAGAGGAAACACAAGGTAGAACACTTTTGAGTGTTTTTTCGCTAAAAATACATCCAATGATGATGAGTTTAACCGTCATTTAAACGTCATGTTAATTATTTAAATCATTTAAAAATAAAACTGACCAATAAGTGCTTTAACAAAAAAAAGTTGTTTCCAGCGTGACCTTGATGACTGAATGATTTATTTAGGTCCTTGTTGAGGGATGTTGTAATTGCACCACTTCAGTTTAGTCAGCATTTTTCTAAACAGGATGTGACTTACAATAACCTACAAACAGACTCATCAAAGTAAGAAACTGCTTTGAGCCAAGGAACAATTGATTTAATTTTGGTTGTTTTTTTTTATTCCAGCCCTGGAATATTTGTCATTGGATGATTGTGCTGTTTTCTATTAAAAGTTGTGAAACTACCAGAGTAGCAGACTAAAAGTTGTACTACTGTACTACGAGTCCTAAGAGATATACGTGCTTGACTATAGATTTCTACACGTCTTCAGATTAGTTCCCTTTTACACACACACCAATAAATGTGAGCGTGCTTTTAATGTCTTTGCTTTTAAATTTCATGTGATCTTTGTATCTTTTTAGAACGACGAAGAAGGCGCCAAGACGGAGAGCAAGCGATGCAAGCTAGAGGAGAAGTCTCTATCCCATCATAAAAACAGCAGTAAAGAGTGAGTATTCTTGCTTTTACAATCTGGTAATTATTCACATTAACTCCTCTGTACAACAGGAACATCTGGCTCACTTGGTGTGATTTTTAGAAAAATTCTCTATTCTTTCGGATCACAAATTCAACCTAGTAAAATCTCATGATAGAATCACAGCTCAGACACGTGGCTTGTTTATTTCATCCTTTACACTTTCAAGCTGCACCAGCGTTTTAATATTTTGTTATGTATTTTAAAGTAATACTGCAGAAAGGTCAATTTACATAACATAACAAATGTGTGTATGACAATAATGATTCATATCCCATCAGGTCGAAGAGGTCTTTGGAGAAGAAAGAGGAGCCAGCCCCCTCTCCATCCATGTCAGGTCTGCAGCGGACGCCCAAAGCAGAGCATCCGAGTCGGAAGAGGACGGTCAGCCAGTCCTCCACCTCTTTGTCTAGTGGGACAGGAAGTGGAAAGGAGGGGGGCCACAGCACGAAGGGCAACTCCACCTCCAAGCACAGAAAAGGGGAGGACAAGGGACGCAGCACACGCGATGGCAAGGTGGGTGCGAGTAACCTTAGGAGTCAGGAATCTGCTGCTGTGGCTGTGAATACCTGGCAAACGCTGCAGATACTGTTAAGTGTGAGTGCAGCCTTTCATCATGTTTGCCAGCTGTGCAGTTTATTTCCCCCGGAGGAAATTGAATAACAAAGCAAGCACCAAAAAAAGTACTCGATGAACGTCTATGTATAATTAAAAAATATATATGTTTGAGGAACATTTAGATATTGTTAAAATCCCTAAGGATTCTAATAAGTATTTCCACTGTCAAACTAGAGGCTTATCACTGCAGTATATGGGTCTATACATTGTAGATGCCCAATATCCACAGAACGCAGTATATTTCAACCTTCCCAGTTTTTCACTTTCACCTTTTTCTCCGTTTTCTCCGCCACTTCAAACACCTCACCCCCTTTTTTTTCCTCCTGAAACTTTATTCCCTCTCGCTTACTGTCTCTGCAGGAGAAATCCTCAAAGGGCTGTGATAACCAGCTGGCTGTGCCTCCGCTCTCCACAGACGGCTCCAAGTCTCAGAGATCCAAGCTGGTGTTTGAGGACAGGTAAGAGGAGCTCTTTCCACTGTGGATAACCCCACAGTGGGACATGCAGAAAAGGGCTGCTGTGGGGGAGCTAGAGTTGCCTTTGAATGCATAAAACCGTGTGAGGCTGTGGAGGTCATGAATAGATGTGACTGTATGCACGGTGATGTGATTTCCATTTTAAAAGGTTCTCTGCTGGGACTCTTTGTCCTTTTCATGCTAGTAGAAAAACAACACGTCTTATTTTTGTATCTTTTATTTCCCGAGTTTTATTTATAGGAATGTTTTGAAGGTGTTTTATTAAGTGACAGTTTTTTTTTTAATTGTACTATTTCAATAATTGTATTTGTTTCTCCCATTTTTTTAGGGTCCATTCAGCAGATCACTACTTACAAGAAGCTAAGAAACTTAAACACAATGCAGATGCTCTGGTAAGAACAAGAGCCTAAAGACTGTTTCTATGTGTAATTGAGATGTCACAGTGTATGTTGCTGCATGCAGAGCCTTGACAGACGGGTGTAAAATAACACGGTGTACACCTTAATGTAAAACTGCATCCTGGTCAGATTTTACATGGAGTTTAATGTTGCTTTTAACATCTTTCCTTTTACTGGTGAAATTTATGTGATCGTATAGTATTTATTGTTCTGACTTGGAGGTTTGCCTCAGTATCCATTGCCCTTTTTTCTCTCCTGTGCGTTCTCAGTTTTTGAGTGGGGGGGAAAAAAGGGAAGGAATACATAATAGATTTTTCTGTTTGTTTTTTTTTACCTATTTATTGTAACATGAGCTGGTGTCTATATTTAACTGCTGTCTCTGGTATCGATGACTAACCTGGGGATTATCTGAAGACAAGGTGTGCTACCTGGTATTTCCAGTCCAAAACATTTAAATACCTTATATTGTGTTGCTTATGTAAATACAAATGTTCGGTATGAAAACAGTTTATGCATAAAATTACAAGGTTTCTGAAGGGTTGAAAGGTTATTTTACACTGTTTATTATTGTCATTGTCTTATATCTATCATTTTTTGCTATAATGGACCTGGATTACAACTGATTAACCCACACTGTTCCCCATTTGTCCACATCTGTTGTGTTGTACATTCAATGAAAATAAAAAACACATATATAAACTAGATTGACATTCCTCCGCCAAGTCTTAATTAGACATAACCTTGTTAAACAAACTGATCTGCTCCCTGAATCTGTATCCGCTCAATAATTCAATGGGTTCCTCCCACACACAGGCTCCATCCCTCCACTGAGGTTGGGGGAAATCAGTTTTGTAGTTTTTTGCGTAATTCTGCTAACAATTTAACCAACGTTGGTTAAAACATAACCTTCTTGGCGGAGGTAATGAATTATGCGTTATTTTATGTAATCCACACATCAGTTATGTAACATACAGTCTCTACCACTGAAACAGATTAAAAAGGAAATGCAACATTTGACTTGTACACGCTCCCTAACTCAAGATAAAACCGTAACGATGGTTTAGTTTTATGATGTCCCTGATTCCTCATTTACAGTTGGACCGTTTCGAGAAGGCAGTTTACTACCTGGACGCCGTGGTGTCTTTCGTTGAATGTGGTAACGCTTTGGAGAAGAGTGCCCAAGAGTCCAAGTCTCCCTTCCCCATGTATGCTGAAACTGTGGAGCTTATCAAGTAAGGACAAACCCCAATACACACATTCATCACTGTCACACAATTTAAAATTTAAAGGGGAAGTTCAACCGTACATATGAAAGAAAGCCGTTTAAAGCCTTTTTAAATGACCCGTGGAGTTGGACTCAAGGCCACATTAGCTGCTATTAACATTACACAAAATGAAACCGTCATTGGTTGAGTTATGATGCGAATAATTTAGGCACTAGGTTCTAACAAGTAGTAATAAAAAAGTATCTCCTGTCCTGTGTATTAAATGTACCTACTAAGGAATTAAAAAATATTTCTATACCAACTGAAAATGTTGATTCTTGTAGAAATTCAATGTTTTTTTTTTTACCTCTGCTTTCAGATACACTATGAAGTTAAAAAGCTATATGGCCCCAGATGCTACTTCAGCAGACCGGAGGCTAGCTGTGCTTTGGTAAGTGGGCCAACTGGACTTCTATTTGATGTGGTTCACGTGTTGCTTGTCTTTAAGCTGCGACTCAAAATCCCTTCTATTTGATAAAGAAATGTGGTTTATTTCAGAGATTCTCATCCCTGGTCATTCCTTTCTTCTTGCAAAGTTGTAAATCAACAAATGTACTTATTTCTCTCTCCAGCTTACGATGCCAGTCCCTCCTGTACCTGCGGTTATTCAAGCTGAGGAAAGACAGTGCACTCAAATACTCCAAAACACTCACAGAGCACTTAAAGGTACATTTGTCCTCAAGAAGCTGGAATCAAGTTTTGCTTGGCAAACTCTCAGAACCACAGGAAGGCAATATGAATTCCATGAATATAGTTATCCTCTGTGAATGTGTAACCTGCTCCCTGTCTGTGTACATAATGTTCTCTCCCTCATTTTGTTTGACAGAACTCTCTGAGTAACACCCAGGCTCCCTCTCCTGGAATGGGAAAGTAAGTCATGTCCTGCTTTGCTGTTAAAGTGTTTCCACACACGTGTTAAGTGTTGAGGAACTGAGTCATATTAGTTTGACATTTTCCGATGTGAGACTTTCTCACAAAGGAAGAAAACACTTGAAATACTTTTTTTTTATAAATTAGAATCTTTGCAGATACCTGTCGACCTGCTTTAATTTTCTTGTTGTGAAGAACAACAGGAAGTTGCTGAGTCATGCAGTGGTTTTCAGTTTGTGCTCAGTTTGCTTAAATGTCACGTTATGTCTGTGTCCTGATGCAGTAAGGCAGCGGGTATGCCCTCTCCAGTGTCTCCCAAACTGTCCCCGGGCACGGCCGGCGGCTACTCGTCAGTCAGCAGCAGTAGCAGCGCCAGCTCGTCTGTGACCATACCTCAGCGTATCCACCAGATGGCCGCCAGCTACGTTCAGGTCACCTCCAACTTCCTGTACGCCACTGAGGTCTGGGACCAGGCTGAGCAACTTTCTAAGGAGCAGAAAGGTGAACTTAAAAAAATAGGTATTTATATTTCTTATATTTTGTCATTGAAGATATATTTGAATGGAAAGGTTGTCTTAATTTTGGATGTAACAAAATATGTATAAGCTCCTGCAGCTTACATATACACTGTTGATTACTTACTGCATTCACATTATCTCAGCTGCATATTGGTGGCAGTTAGTTTTCTAGTCCTATTTGTTACCGAACAGTGACTGGAAAAACCTGACACATCCAAATTGCACCAATTCCTGCATATAAGTCCACTAAATATGCTTGAATATGAATTATTTGCTGGGAAATCTGTGAAAATGTCTATCTTGCTAAAAAGGGAAAATATAATCCAGGTTCACTGCCAAAATTGGATGGGTTCTTTCTTGGCCCATGTCTCATCCTTCCAGCAAGTTGCGTGGAAATTCATTTGGTATTTTTTGCGTAATCCTGCCAGCAAACAATCAAACTAAACACAACCTCCTTAGCAGAGGTAATTATTTTTAAAAAGTGAACAGATGAAATGATAGTAAATATACTGAAGCTCACAATGTCTCTCTCTTGCTGTGTCTCTGTTTCCACAGACTTTTTCCTGGAGTTGGACAAGGTGATGGGTCCTCTTATCTTCAACACCAGCAGCATGACAGAACTGGTGCGTTACACACGGCAGGGCCTCCACTGGCTGCGCCTGGACGCAAAGGCTATTCCCCAGTGAGGACTCGCTCCCTGCTCGCTGCTTCCAGACACACCCACCACCTCAGCCTCTTGTGCTCAGCAGCGTGTGCTCAAAGGCACATGCATACCCTCAACAACATACATACAAACAACTATGAACTGTATGCGCACACACACACACACACACACACACACACACACACACAGTCCACCTCTGGTCCTCCATGTACACACACAGGTGAAGAACTTCTCAGACATATCTCCAACACTGTGTCCATTTTCTACACCAGCTTGCCAAAAACACTGAGCAATTTAGAAACATCTCACACCTTCGACGGCACCGCACAGGGAGAAGCATCAAAAACTGCAACACGGGGAAAAATACGAGCTTATCGCCATACGTCATATATCGGCATTCTTACAAAACCTTTGAAGTGTTTTTATCTCTTCGGCATGGAAGTGCTAGACAAATTATTTATTATCAATACACTAAAAATGGGGTTTTGGTTTTTAGGCTACTTTGGCTTTTTCTTTTACTTTGTTTCACCAAAGTACCTCCCATGAACACCAAAGGTGCTTTAAAATGAAGGTTTCTCTTTATCATTTTTGTGCCTTGTATGTGAGCTACAGGAAAACAAATGGTCACTCGTCATACCTGAATAAATTATTTTTTAATTTCCCTTTTTATTTTTTGCTGTAGCCACAGTTGTCATGTTATGTATTTTAAACTTTTAACTATCAAGGGAAGCTGGCAACATTAACGTTTTTAATTGAGCCGTTTTAAGTGAAGTCCTGGTAACATATTAATCAAGCTGCCATTTTGATTGAACTTCCCATCAAATCCCAATGGTTAATCAGATCATGCCCACAAGGTTAAAGGACTTTAGGAAGGGCTACTGCAGCAGATTAATACTTCTGACACAAACATACACAAGTGAATGTGGTGTCATTTTATATTTCAGAACCATGAATTAATTTTTGCCCCGACTGAATCCCTTTGGTCCAGTTGGCTGTAAGGAGCAACCTGGCCTCTAGGGGCTGCTAGTGGGGCTTTTAGACACTAGGCCTTAATAAAATTGAACATGTTAACACTCTATACAAGAGATTTTCTGCTTCTTTGAAGCGCAACCATACAAGTATCTTCCCTTGACATGTTTTTTTTTAACCCTTGTAGCAACTTTTGTCCACCAAGCAGTTTCCTTGAGGAACAGTCACTTCCAGTCAGTGTTATTTTTTTCTTTTTGATCCCCTTGTTTGCTCAGAGTGCATTTTTCTAAGGAACAGCAGGGAGTGTCTAAGTATTGAAGATCGTATCCAGTTATTTATACAATGCAGTTAGTCACATCCTAGTTTCTAAAACCTGGGAACGTGTGAACACTAATTCGGCACAAGGAAAGCAAATGAATCGGAAATGAAATGTGCTCTTTAGAGAGGCAAACATATTAGTGATGCAGATTAGCAGTGTTGCATTTATTGAACAAAGAGTTTTAAATCTACGATTATATATTTCAAATAAGAAGTATAACGGCCAAAATAGATTTTATTTATATACCAAGCAGTTTTTTTTTCTTCTGCCAGAGCAGAAGTCTGATGTTTCAAATGCATACGTTTAAACAGGGTTGAGCAGGGGTTATAAGATGCAATGTATTGTATATGTAATAGTCGCTATTTAAATTCTAAAAACCTTAATCATGCCTGTATTACAAGACCGTAGATGAGAAATGCCAGTTGTTGTTGACGTTGTTCAGCAGGTGGGGGAGACACAGCAGAGTAACTGTGAGTGCCCACTGTCCAGATAAGAACATTTCTGTTATTTAAAATTCTGGATGAATGAAGACATTTTGGTGTTTGATGGTCAGTGACACAAAGGACTGTCAGATTATTTTTGATCCCACTTCCTACAGAAACATGCTGGAAATATTAAAGCCTGGACCAAGTAGTATTCTTGGAAACTATTAATGGCTGATTTTGTTGTAGACGATTAAGGACAAGACAGTTAAAGAGTGATCGTCCTTAACTCTCTTGCACTTTTCTTCTATTTTAAAACATATTTGGTGTTTAGTTTTTTTTTTATTCGTTTTTTTTATTTTTATTGACACCATAGTTTTCATCTCAGCAAAACAAAATCTTAAGCATCACTCTGTGGCCCAGGTTTCACCTTTTTTCCATTGTTGCGTTTTTTGTATTTTCTTTCCTTCACCGGCTCCCTGGCCTTTATTGTTGGAGGGGATACTGTTATTTCCTCTTGCACTTGAAAAGGAGAAAGTCAGAGGAGGTATTATTTTAATCTATGCAGGATTTTTACAAAAAATTGTCTTGTTTCTGTGGAAAAAAACTAATTTTTAGGCTTGGGATTTTTTTCCCCCCACTTCTCTCTTTTTTTCCGCCTCAGTGAGAAACCTGTTAAACTCAAGTGTCCAATGCCTTTAGCTTTTGCAATTTTGTGTACTGGTTTAGTATATATGTATATAGATCTGTTTTTATAACCAAACACCAATGGCTTGAGCCATTTTGTACTAAAAGCTGGAGGCCACTTTTCTCATAGGAATTCCTCTGTGGGTTTTGCCAGCCCCGTCAATGTCTTCATACACTGGTACACTTTGTAAGTACAGGTCCGCGCCTCTTATAGTCAATTGTACAAATTTAGCATTAGAATTATTTTTAACTGTTTGCTACTCACACTTATTTATTTTTCTGCCCCTTTGCTTAATGTTTTTTTTTTTTTCTATTTTTGCCTTTTTTAAGGACTACCATTTTATGAAATAGGAAGATGTAAATGTATTGGGGTTGTTGATGATGAGATTTCCTTGTAAGTAGTAATTAATATTAATTCTAACTTTAAAGAATCCAGGGTAAGATGAGTTTTTTTTTTTTGACATTCAGTAGGAAGATGTTAACACTTGCATGTTTCTATTTAAATACAAATGTATAAATTGTAAATATAACATTTCTTTAAGGGTGAATTTCTACTACAGGTTGACATTTTTATTAAATTTAAAAATCCTGTAAATACATTTTGTGAGATACTTTACGCACATGTTATTTTTTTTTTTTTTTCTTTCTCTCTGTGGGCTTTTCTGTTCTCTTCTTCCAAGTTGTTTCAGACGACATCCCAGTCTCTTAATGCTGTTTATCAATTTGATTTCTCGTCCTTTTTTTTTTTCCTTACTGTGCTCGTACACCTGTCTTCTGCTTCACTGTCTCTCAGTATCACGTAACACCACATAATCATTATCGTCTCTAGATCCAAGTGCGAATATTTTGTCTTCTCTGTATTTGATATGGAGGCGTGTACTTTTCATGAAATGTATATTGTCGCTCTCACGGGACGGATGGTTGGCGTGTACAGTCTGTCGTGTCTGTTTCTTCCTCACGAGAGATGTATTTACTACGTGTCCCTTTTGAACAATTGGTCCAACATGTCTTTTTGAAACAGAGGTATTTCTCTACACATCGAAACAGTTGTAGCAGTTTATACAATATGTTGTATGACGCCATTGTTTTTCTAAAAGTCCTCTCCAAGGTGAGACCTGCAGCATACACTATGTACAATAGTCAAAATTCGATTAGTTTTAAGAAAAAGTGACGATAGAGATACTATATATGATCGATGCAATATGATTAAAGGTACTCATTGAGTTTGATCTTCAAACTTAGGTTATGTAATTTAAAAGCATTCTTGTGAAGTGAGTATTAATTGTGACTAATGAGAGTCTGTCCTGAATATTCTTTGTATTTTGCCGTATTGAGAATAAAATATATATGGATATGTTTAATGGAGTTGTATTTATTCAGTCTTCGGTGTCTCAAACAAGAGCCATACAACTTTTGAAACATTTCTTTTACTAAGATGTTGAAATGAAAAGGTAAACTCATAAAACCTATGAAGCAAGTGTGTAAAAAGCAGTACACCTAAATCATTCAGTGGCTAATCAGGACAACTGACTTTCTATGGTTTTCCAAACTATGATTTGGTTGCACATCTGTTAAGTAAGAACTTTTCATAATATATAAAATGTAAATGGACAACGTGATCTAAACATTTGTGGATAAAGACTGAAAAGGAAAGCAACTAAGTCAGTTGCAATCACTTATGTCTTACTGCTTGATTTGCCTTTTAGAAGCACATGTCAAAAATAAGTAAAAGTCCAAATAGAGTTGCATTAATTTATAAAAGCAGCTTAAATAAAAAAACAGTAGATGTTCATCATGTAATTGTAAATACATGAATATCAGTTGTAGCTCAGTAAAGTGTCTCCTGACTGTTATTATCTAAGAGTGACTCTGCAGCTGCTTGAGGTGGAGCTGTGTCTTACAGATGTGTGCAGAAACCCACAGCTATGCATTTTACTTCATAAACTCCTCATGATCTTTGATTATTACAGCATCATGTGTGATGTGCAACACAGTCGGCTGCTGTCAACCGTCCAGGCCTGTGAATAAATGTCCACCAAGTGGTCACGTGCTGCTACTGTCACTGCTGTCATCCCGTCAGTTCGGTGGTGCTCTGTTAATCTTTCTGTGCGTGAAGCGAAAGGTATTCAAAGTAGTTTACATAGCTTTGCATTGCAGAGCCTCTTAGAAATGATTAGCTGCTTTCAATCCACATTGTGCTGCCCCCAGAACATTAACTCTTCAGAGGACTTTGTTTCATTGTCACGTTGCTTTTCCACATTTTACTGAGTTTGTTCTATATTAGATTTTTATTTGTGATTATCATGGTGAACATTTCATTAGTGAGAGTTTCAATGTGCAAATCAAAGAGTTTACTTTTACTACACGTCAGTTCAGTACAACTCGTACTCAAATACTCTTCATTTCAGAGAGAAATACTGCACTTTTTAAACAATTTTTAACTTTAGAATACTTTTTAACAAGATTTCAAACTGAAACAATACTGTATGATCAAATTATTAAATACAAAGCATTGGTTTAAATAAAACAACTCAGTGAATCATGAAGTGGTTAAATTTAGCTCCACCTTGAACAAAAAACATATTACCACATAGATAATGATAAACCAAGAGACTATTTTTCACAGGGTACATTTACTTGATCAAATGTTATTTTGAAGGCAGGACTTTAACTTGTAATGGAGTATACCTTTAAGGTTGGTATTTCTATTATCATTCAGTAGGGAGATTGCATTTACTCGAGCACTGTATCCTAAGTATCATTTGGAGGTACTTGTACTTTACCTGAGTATTTTCTTTTCATGGCACATTCTCACTTCTCTACATTTCAGTGGGAAATAGTATTCGTTTTACTCTTTTATATTTATTTTAACAGCTTAAGTTTAGATACTTGCATGTTAAATATCTAGTTGATAAATATGTTTATTTAAACAGTAGATGACAAAAATGTCAATCAATTGACAGTAAAATGAACTGGCAACTACTTTGATAATGAACTTTTAATCATGTTTCATGCAACGCTGCAGCATTTTGTTAGTTGGAATAAACACGTTGGCTCTTGCTCGTTGCAACAGGCGTTTCTCAATAGTTTCTGAATCGGTGCAAACCAAACAATAAGTTGATTAATCAGCTGATTAATCCATGCTGAAAATAATCACAAGAAGCAGGCCTATACGAAGTGGTTTATCGTGATCTTTATTAAGCTTTGCTCGGCTTGGTGTTTCCTGAACATTGTTCGACATTTTAGAACCACTTGTCAACTTCACTCCTTGATCAGTGAAGCTGAATTGTAATCCAGCTGTCAGGCATTAGTACTTTTACTGCAGTAAATATTTTAAATACTTCCTGATTAAAGCTGCCTTTACTTCAGTATTTTCTTTTCATGCCACAATCCCACTTCTCTACATTTCATTGGGAAATATTATTCTTTTTACGGTTTTATATTTATTTTAACAGCTTTGTTCAGATACTTGCTTGTGAAACATATAAACAGTTAATAAAAAAATTGCTTTTATGAAATGGTTTATCGTGATCTTTCTTTGCTCGGCTTGGTTCTGCTGAGTTCATCTGCTTGACATACAATACACCTCACATACTCCACCATTACTGACAATAACTCCTCAATTCATGTGTCATTGCTGCTCATCTCCATCATACATCTTCTTATGTACAAATACTTTAAACATTGACACACTCAAGTCTTATTTTTTTAAATTTTATTCTAGTTTTTATAATCTATTTTAATTTGTTTGCTTGTGTACTATTTTTGAGCATGGCTAGAAAGGAGCCTCTGACCCAAGCATTTCATTGCCAGCGACTACTTAATGTAATTGTTGTGCACATGATAAATAAAGTCTTGAATCTTGAATTGAACTTTAACTGTACTCATTCCCCTAATCAGTGTTGTAAATACTGTCCTTTTGCTCATGTTCTCAGTTACACGTGGCATCTATTGCACTTCTGCAAGGTTGCTACGTTTTCCCCCAAGTTCATAAGTTTATTTTGTAGTTTTTCCTGACTCTTGAGGGTTAAGAACAGAAGATGTTGAACCGTGTTAAGCCCTATGAGACAAATTGTGTTTTGTGAATATGAGCCACACCAAGGCCGTAGTCATGAAGGGAACATTGTATATATATTCTCCTCTCCAGTCATCTGTTTTGCTTGTCATCATAGCATAACAGTTTTATTATCATTATTATTCGGCCAGTTCACAATTCAGTGTATTGGGGGAGACAATTAGACCATATTTAATAACTATTATGACTAGTGCCCTGGGCCACATACACAAAATGTGATTATAGAACCACTTGTCAAATCCGCTCCTTGATCAGTGAAGCTGAATCGTAAATCCAGCTGTCAGGCATTAAGTACTTTTACTGCAGTAAATACTTGAAATACTTCCTCCTGATGGAACCTTTCCTCTCTTCACTGAGCAAAACAAGGCAGAGAAACCTCCACTTCTCACCGCTCCTCCGCCACTGACGCGGGACGACCAATGGGATGTCGTGTTCGCCCCGGAGCCACCGCCCCCCGCCGCGTCTGATTGGCCCGCTCGCTCTGTCTGTCAGCGCTCTCCGGGGGGAGCTAAGCTAACAGCGAGTGGAGGAGGAAGAGAAGGAGGAGGAGGAGGAGGAGAGCCAGAGGAAAGCTTATTATTCCTGCAGCGACACACGCTCACTACCTGGAGAAAGTAAAGCTACTTTCCCACGTCAGGGTTTTTTTTCCTCCGTGTTTTATCCACCGGAGAAGCGGAACCGAGGGAACCAGAGGGGGCCGCACGTCCCGGAAAGTGCCCGAGAATCAACAGGTAGGTGAGGCTGCTAGCAACAGGTGCATCCAGTATCGCTGCTCGGTTTCGGTTGTCACCAGTCACCCCGAGAGGAGGAGGAGGAGGAGGAGGACGCGCACAAGATGGCTGTTAGCGTGTTATTAACGTTAAACCTCCATGTGTGTTTCACCAGCTCCACAGGGAGACTCGAGTGAGGCTGAGAAGGAAACTTTTATTCCGCCCAGATGAGCCGCAGCAGCTCGGCTGTTGGCGGAGGAGCTGACGTAGCTCAGCAGAAACACAGTCAGTGTCTGCGGTCCGCTCCTGGACTCTCTGACCGCGGGGTCGCTCCCGGCCTCCCGCAGCTGGGTTGTCAAGGTTGAGATGGTTTCACAGCGTCGTAAAATTGGGCTTTTCGTGCACGTAGAGCCGCAAACGACCGGGCGATTAATCGGTTAATGACTTAATCGACGCTGTAAAAATGATCGGAGGCAATCTTGATAATCAATTAATCACTTTTGAAGCTGATATTCCCAAAATCTTCTTGTTTACGCTCATCCAATGTTGACATTGTATCTATTTGACCTAATTGCAGTTGGGGGTTTGAACTGTTGATCTTACAAATAAGACCAATATTGACCAAACCACTAATCGATCGATTGATAAATCATAGGAAGATTCATCAATAATAGTTAGTTCCAGCCCCAGGTGCATTCTCGTGTAATTTTTAGTAATATGTGTTCTGTTTTTTCAGTTTTTTATGGATTAGTGCTCAACATTTAGCTGATTTGTCAATTCAAAGAAAATCAATCGACCAAAAATGTAGATAATCAACAAAGTCGTTCATTTAATAAAAGTAAAATTCCTTGTTTGAACTGTTGATCATTCAAAAAAGGAGATTTGTGATTGATATTTTTTAGACCGAACAACTAATCACTGAACTGATCGTAACCTCCAGCCCAAGGTGGCTTTTTTACTTTCACAATTTTATTTTTACAGTTTCTTAGGGATAAGTGCTTAACGTTTATGTGATTGACTGATTTGTCAATTTACAGATAATTAATGGACAAGAATACAAATCTAATCCAAGTTATTTATCTAATAAAACAGATCTCGACTGTTAGTGGCATGAAAAGCATTAAGGATGAAAACAATGGTTATTTGTGGTGAGAGCACGAGGGAAACAAACTGCAACCCAAACTTCTGTCATCACCCTCTTTAATTACCAATGTCATACTATTTGTGTTGCACATTGTGTCTGTTTGTCAGTCATGTGTCCTTCCTTAACCTTATCTCCTCGCTTCAAACTGATACCTGGCCCTGAATTATGCACAGGAGGGCCTTTCTACCTAATGACTGGACAATGTTTTATTTAAAGTGGGGACAAAAGGCACCACGGCTGTGGCAGGGTTGCTTTGGAGGAAACCAGACACTGGTGTTTTGTGCTGTGGCTGAAACTGAAGCACTCATGCGGCTCGTTGGTCAGATGGTGGGAGCTGGAGGGAGCACACTGGCCCCTCTGTGTGCTGGTGCTGTATGCCGTGCTCAGGCCGCTGACCCAACCCGACTCTGCTGCACCCACAGAGTCTGACCTGGAGGCTGCAGCGAGACCCTTGCACAGATGTTAGTGCAGAGTAGATGTGCATGTGGGTGTCAGGCATGCATGAGCTATATACACAGATGGACAAAGACAAGAGACTCGTGTGTGCAGAGGAAGGCAGAGTACCGTCTTTACACACGTGCCTTCACAAACACCTGTGGAGTCGAAACTCTAATGTTTCATTGCTTAGATAGTCATGCATGAGTGGATGTCACATTAAATACTGACACACCTTTTGTCATTGTTGTACGCAGTTGGTTTTATTCCTAATGGCTTGAGAAGGTGGTGCCTGTGTGTGTGTGTGTGTGTGTGTGTGTGTGTGTTTGTGTTCTGGAAGATTAAAGAGGAAAGGAAGCCAGAAACAAAAGATGGAAGCAAACAGAAGGGCTGGGCTATAAAATAGAGAAGGGTCACAAAGCCATGGGCCATACATGTAAACTTACCCTGGTGAAACAGGATCTCTTTCTCTCTGTCTTTCTCCCTCCGTCTAAGGGAACAGAAAAAGTGCACATGGTGTTGATGGAAAAAGCCATAAAAAACTGAATTAGTTTGTGTTGTGCAGTAATTCTGGACCTCGGTGATTATGAACCAACTGGATTTGGTTACCCAGTGAAATTATGGCTGATATGATCCAAATTCAACATTCGGAATCTACACTGCTGATATTTGATGTCAAATTAAAAAGAACAACTACTGAAGTCGTAGAAATAGCAGCTAAAAGGATGAGAGAGCTCTATCAAATTGTGTAATGCTGCTTTAATTAAATCGTTATCACCCTGTATGATTTCGCTTTGAACTCTACTGACGGTGTCGCAGTGAGATAATGGACAAGGTTGTAGCAGGAAGGGGTGAGAGCTGTAAATCAATTTACAGCTCGTCAGTTTGTGTTATTCTTACCTGTTTTGCTTTCCTTGTTTTCCTGCAACACAAGTGTGATGTTGTCACAGCCTTTGTACCAGCATGATGGCATGTAAGTGAGGCTTCCACTGGCATTGTTGTTTTCAGGAAATAGAAATACTCCTAATCTTTTCGGAGGGAAGAAGCTAATGAAATGAATTACTCATTGTAAGGAAATGGGGGAGTTCAGTGCGGATTTATTTTTAATTTTTTTAAAAAGGGTCGACTCTCGCTGGCTATAATTGGGTATAAGAAAGGATTGCTTGTGATAATATTGCTCTTAAGTATAAACTTGAGCCAGACCAATTTATTTGTTGGCCGATATGAGCCTTTGACAGATATATTGGTATCAGCAATGGAACACAAATGTGAGAGTGAGAGGCTCTGCAGTTTCTGCAGATTTTCTCCACCTGGCCTCCGAGAGTGCTTGTAAAGTAGCTATCGACCAAAGTCCATCAAAGTCGTTATTATCACGATTGAATAGGTTGTAACAACTGATCAGGATTACATATCTTTGAGAGTATAGCGATAAGATTAGGACAGTATGTCTTTGTATTTTGGAACCTTTACATCTTGTCACTAACATAATTGAACTGTAGATTTTGGTTCTTGAGAGTCATCATGATGTCATGCTCCTCTTGAGAATAATGTCATTGGAAAAGCTGATAACATGATGAATGCATGGTTGTGAGGTGCAGGTATTCAGGTACGCTGCACTTTCGTTGTATTGCTCATTACTGGGAGGTTATTTCAAACACTGAGATAAGGAGATAAGGGTGAATGATTTAATTCTCTATAATAAGAGCACTGAGCAGGAAGAGTAAAGTAATACAAATAATAGAAGGGAAAATCTGAGGGTGTTGTTGCAACTGGCAGAAAAGGGGAATCAAAGCTTGTTTGATAACTGGGATGGAATTTACACAAATTAAATATTACCTGACCTCAGATCAATCAAAGAGTGGAACTTTGTGTCGCTACTTATTTTTGGTTTCACAAAAAAAACCTGTAATTGTAATGGTGTTTAGAATGTGATGTGGCTCAGTTAGGGATATGCCCTTTATATCAAGGTTAACACAATGCAAGGGTTTCTCTGGCAATAGTGAGAAAATTGCTTGTTACCACATAGGTCTAGCAGTGATGTGATCATGACTTGCCTGGCAGTTTTGAATATGGCCTTGTCTTCCATGTAGAGCAATCATAATGTAAAGACTTAGGTGTAGTTTTCAGCTGAATACTGACTTAAAGCTACGTGAACAACAGCAGCTAAAGAGCCATATCTTTTCTTCCAGAGTTTATGAAGAGCAACACAGTCAAAAGAAGAGGAAATATTATACCTAATTACCGAAGCTTAAATTACTCCACTTTCCTTCACTTAAACCAGCACCTGAAAGGAATATGTTGCCTTTTTGTGCACACCTTTCCTCCTCCTCATGCATGACATGAAAATCCTGACATTATGAGCGTCATCGGTTGATATTCAAATCACTCTGTGTTTGAGGAACCTAGCCAGAATGCTCTCCAATGCCATCCACCAGACTCAGACATTCACAGCCTTACTCCATGTCTCTTCCCCCACCTTTCGTCTAGTTTCCTCTCCTCAGTTGTTACTTCAGAGCTCCTCTCAGCGGGCAGAGACAGGGCCTTTTTGTTTCCACCAGGGTTAGACCACTCACTTGTCTGCAGCTGTGAATTATTGTTGGATCCTCCTCCTTTTGTCAGAGGAACAGAAAGGGCTCTTCAGGTCCTATACACCAGATGGATGTAAAGGAGACAAATGGCTGCCAGAGATAATCACTGGTTGATAGGAGAACCCCTGAGGGCAGGTGGGAAAGTGTGTATGGTTATGTGCGTCCGTCTGCCTTTTCTGTTTATCTGACAGAACCACACCTACACTATTGTGCGCCCCTATAGGACTCTCATTGTGACATGGCAGTGTCATGTGTCATGTGGGTATTCGTGCATGTGTGTGTGTGGTGTCAGTTTGTCCGTAACCTACCTGAAGTCCAGTTGAATTTGCTCTGTACATCACCTGTTGATCAGTGGAATAATAGTGAAATCATCACATCCATTCATCAAAAAACAAATCCTGCTCTGTAGTGATGCTCCTGTTCAAAATTCCTCAGCTTGCCTTATATGAGATTTGCACAAGCCTTGTTGCATTCAAATAAGACTGCTACTGGATTTTGGAGGCAGATACTAATATTGATACTTGGGAGTTCCAATTTCAGACTATTATACATCAGCCAATAGTATTTAATTACATGAAGAACTAACATACAGCAGAATTGTTTTATTTATAAGAATAACGTTCTAAAAAATAATTAAGGCTGTTTCCAAACAACCTGAAACCTAGTTTGATATTGCTGTACTGCTTTTTCTTGTTACTTATCAGTAGATTGTATATAAAGATGGACGATATCACTGCTGCCCAAAGTGAAGCCAAATCACCTTGATTGGCTGACAGGTCAAAAACCCTGCCTCCTCCATGTTAGTGGTGGGACATGGACCAAACTAAAAAGTCAAAGCACCCGTCAAATCAAATTTTTAGATATTCCTTATCACACTGTTATGATGATGTGATTGGGGCAAAACCTCATGATTGACAGCTGAAACTGACTTGTGATGGGTCCACAGCAGGGACCTTGTTACCGCAGCTCCATCCCCCAATCGCTACTGCGCAGACCCAGGCACCAAATGCACAAGATGGTGGCGTTCGTCTCCTGGATATTTTGGCTTCATTTCTGGATAGTAGGAGGAAGTTGAGACGTGGCGTCCATCTTTATATACATTTATCATTAAATGTGCAATAAGCTCATATCGCATGATGTATCTACCTGGCAGATTCATCATTTGTAAAGCTAACATGAGCAACAAAAGCCACAATGGCAGATACATTTGCGTGCGTGCGTGCGTGTTGGACCGCCATAATAATCTGTGTTAGTGTTGCTGGAGGGCTGTCTCCTGTTTCATAGCCCCTGATGAAGAGGTGTGGGTGAGGGCTTGTCATTGAGACTTGAGCTGCCCACAGACGCAGTAATGTGGCTGTGATATTGACTAATAAAAGAGCTGTCAGACATGTCTTTTTCTTTGTGTGTGTTTGCGTCCAGAGGTAGCTGCGGCCTTGACACCTGCGTTGTGACACACTTATACTTGGACTATTTTTTTTATCTGAGTTACTGAAATAAAACAGCTGAAAGCCCCTACATAAGTGTTTTAACTGGTTATGAAATCATCTTATTTTAATATTGTTGCCTCTTGGCTGTTATTTTTTACAATTGATTTATTGTTTGAATCATTTTTCAAACATGAATAGTGATAGTTCGTTGTATGTGAGGAGATTTGTGGATTTCCTGTGTTTTATATCATTGTTAACTAAATGTATATGGTTTTGAGACCAAGAGTTGAGTTGACCAGACTTCATCTTGGTCTCTCAGAAGTTGCTATGGGTGTTTGTTTTGCTATTATTGACATTGAATAGACTTAAGATGAATAGATCAATGAAATAATGAAAACTGACATTAGCTGCTGCCCTAAAGTAAGCTCGGACCCATGTGTTTTAGATTTTGTCTGCAAATAACTGTAATTTAACTTGCAATCTGTTTTATTCCAAATTGGACCTTTGAGACCTATAATCCAACTGACATGAATGAGCCACAAGAAAAATGTAAAACAAACGTTTTACAATTTTTTTTTATGTAGCCTACTCAACCAGCCGTGCTTAACTGGGCAGTGTAGGAAAAGCAAAATAATAGTGGAAGAAAAAATACTGAATTGGACACAAGGGTGTATTTTATCATATCACAGGAATAGTAGGAGCAATGGTCCTCGTCAATAAATCTTACCACTTCCTCCTCAGGCCGTCACACTACATTTCTCCCTTCCAGGTTACAAAGTCCAGAGTGTGTTGCGCTGTTTTCTGGTGAAGTTTAATCTCTGTGTGATTTGTTTTACAGCCCAAAGCGCCACCTTACCCCCACCACCACCCCTTCTCCTCTAACCGCCATCCCCTGCTCTGAAGTAGGAAACCTGCTCTGCCAGCAGTAAAAAGAGCCCATTGTGACCAGGACCCCAAAATTAACCACGGTGGCAGACGCGGTGCAGGGAAACACAATAGAGATTAGAAATCACTTGACTCCTGAGCATGACAATCAGCACTATCCGGTTACTATATATGTTTCAAAAGCAAGACGATTAAAAGTTAACACTGGCTGTTCCATTCGGGCAGAGGCGTCAGCATAATGGGAGATCCCCTGCAGCCTGTAGTCTATTGCCTGAGGTGTAGGTGGGACTCTGTAATTATCAAACCATTAAAGACACATTTGTTCTAATAGTTGTGCTCCGACCTGTGTTCTGTCATTGAGGTGGAATGAATGTGAAATAACGCAATCCATATCGCAATTGAGCCGCAAGATAAAGAACTGCTGTATCCAGGATAGAATAATAGTTTTCTTTTTCATTGTTACGTTATTTTCATTTTAAAGCTGTTTGCAGCATAAAGCAAACTTCTCAGGGGAAAAGCGCTTACCCAGGATTACTCAGACTTATCAGCCTGGAGAAAACCGTAGGAAAAAAAACCTTGATCATCTGCTTCATAATGGCCTGAGGAATGCCAAAACAAGCTAAATGCTAACTCGGTATCCACCTTGAACAGATTAATTAAATGTCAAAAGCTGTCAACGCTGTCATGCCAGATGCTGTGGTTTTTTTTCCCGTCTGCAACAAGGCTGAAGGAAGTAGAAATTAAAATCAAGGCTTATTACTGTTGTGATTTTTAAAAATGCAGCAGTGCCAGTTTAGTACAGTGTCTGTGAATGGAAAACCCCATTGAGGAACCTGTTGAAAGCTGAGACCTTTGCACTTTAAACCGCAGTTTTGCTTTTCTAGCGCTAAGCTATCTACTAAATCAAATTTATTCTAGGTTTATTTTACAAGGAAAATTCCCCCAGTAGGCTTGACTTGGAAATTGAGAAAGTGCGAAACAGGAGACAGAAGGGGGATTAATGGTTTGCCAGATGTTTGGCTTCTCTTATCAAACTTTCTAAATGTTTTTTTGTGTGGCCAAAATCAAGACCTTTACTGTTTATGATGGGTAATACAAAAGCCGTATTGCATTACATGTTTATGAAGTAATAACATCTGGTCAGGGATCAACTTGAGTAAATGACATTTTTGGCCAGATTTGGCCAATAAAGTCCACTTCACCTCATATAGTATTTATCTCATGTTTGGTGAAATCAGAAACCTAGATTTTAACAGCTAGCAGTTTTAGAATTTTTCTGTATGAGATTCTGCCTCACATGGGTGCAGTGTTTGCTATTTTAGTTAAAGAACTTTATTAGCATCTGCCTTGTTGTTTTCCTGGTGCCCTAATATGTAAAGTGGGTGGCTGTAGCTCAGGAGGTAGAGAAGGCCGCTGGTTCAACTGTCGGCTCATCCAGTCTGACGTGTCCTAGAGCAAAATACTGAACCTTAATTGCCCCTGACGACAGCGCACGAATGGTGTCTGACTAAAAGAAAGTGCTGTGTATAGAAGTGCTGTAGGAATTTGTGAGCATAAATGCACTTTGAGTGGTTGATAAGACTAGAAAAGTGGTATACAAATTTAGAGTCTCGCAGAACAGAAGCAAAAACGTGTAGAAATACAGACTCAGATTTGGAGTTGACCTGGTCTCCTACCAGTGAAAACTGTCAGTGATTTGTTCCAGTTGTGTGTGTATGTGTGTGTGTGTGTTTTACTGATACGTTTCACAAGAAACTAACCTGGGTAAATAAATGCAAAGTAAACATTTCTTTCTATTTGTGTCTTTCAAATATTTTTCTTCCGTCTGTCAGTTTAATTTGTTTAACTTCAGTGGACATTTTGAGTTTTGTTTAAGTGATTGAGCTTCATCAGCAGCCTCGTTGGGGTCAGAGAGGGGAAGTTAACACTCAGACTGTGTCTCTTGTCTACCTGGAGGGTTAATAGCTATTCAGATCTGTGGTGCAACACTGAGCAAATGTTTCCTTGTTGCTGCGTGTCCACAGGGCAGCCTATATGTGTCTGGACTGTTCTTTTCATGCTTCTTAAGGCATCCTGGCAGGTATAAAAAGAGAGATTACAGGGATGTCTGTTCGCTTTCATCACGCCGTATTAGATAGTGAATGGTGACCCAGTTTCTCACACCTTTCTTTTATTATCCTCCTATTTCTCTTTGTGTTCTGCTGCTTCTGCTTCCTTACCAGACATGATGTCACCAACGTGCCCGTGTAGCAGCAGGAGCTCCATGTGTGAATGAGTGAGCCTTTACCTCACATGTCAGACTCTGTACCGTCTGTGTGTTTACTGCACCTTGTGAAGGGCTATTCAGCTAAATTAGGGCAAGTAGGAAATGTGCTATTTTACTGGTTATCCATTAAAATGACCTCACGGAAGCACACATGATTTAAAATTCTCTTCACCCATTGGTCAAATCTTATGTTCGTTTTTACATGGGTGTTGAAGTGTGCCGAACATTTTTTAATTTAATACCCCTGCACAGCCACACAGGTGTTTGCAGTTATTCTGGTTCTGTACTGCTCAGGTTCATGTTTGGTGGCGGTAGAAATTACACAAGCTCAAAACTCAGTGTCGCAATCAGAAAGATAATGGTGCAACAAAAAACCAAGTACAGTGTGTAAACATCCACACCAACAACATCCAGTCTGCTGAGAAGAGGTCTAATCTGTCAGAATGATAAAGAAAAAGGGGGATGAAATGATCAGAAACCGGTGTGACCCTTTGGCATAATTAGTGCATGGGTGTAGCTCTGTGACCTTGCATGATTTCCACCATAGCTCCATCTACCTTCAACCCGAGCGGAACTCCAAAGCAGTGCTACATCCACTCTACTAGGTTTTAGTTTTGCATGGTTGTTGCTATGTTTACGTCAGCCGTCCACACTACTCAGGAGTTTTTAACCGGCTGTTTTCTGAAACTAAGCAACCAACTGCAGAGAAGACAATCTGCTTCTTGTTTAGTTCTCGAGAGTTACGTGTTGTGCATTTTCAGGTGTGTTATTATGGACGGAGTGTATTGCTAATAAGTAGCTGTACTTGTTTGGCCAAAGATTGTTTTCGTTTTAAAGCTCTTTTTGAAAAGAAAACATATTATTATGGAAGTAGCCTGAGTTTGTGTACTGTCACTTGACTTCATGTCTGAATCTCAGCATGCAGTGTGTGTTAAATAGCAGTGGAGTGGAGGCAGGAGTGTGTTTTCCCCTTCAAAACTAGTGTACAGCTCGAATTGCTTTCTGGTGTCTACAACTGTCCATTCACTGGCTGTAATTGCCTCATATTAGACGGGTCTCGGGGAGCAGTAAGGCCAGACGAGGAATGCTGTTGTCCTGGAGCTCAGCCGGTCATTTAGTACTGCAACCTGACTTTAGCCACTCCAGGAGGTCGGGCGATTACAGGAGGGGAACACCCAGTTCTCATTATGCAGTCTGAGTTTCTTAAAGTGAACAGGATAGTGTGTTGAAGTGGAGACTCAGGATTTGTGTGTGGCTGCAGAAGGATAGGGGATACAGGTTTGTGGGTTTTCCCATGAAAGAAATTGGTGTGCAATATTGGAAAAACCCAAAGGCAATAGCCAAAGAATCTCCATCTGCTGCAGCTAGATGGAATGATTGTCTGAAGACGGCCCGGTGGAGTCGGAACAACTACATCTGAGGTGCCGTTGTTAAACACAACAGGCAAATCATGTGTTTGGCCCCTGGCGTGTTATTACCCTGGCACTTCTTCCACTGGCATCTTTCTTCACTGCAGGATTAATTATGTAATGTCTTGATTCAAAAGGCATTTCAATTGTAACTCTTTCCTCATGATCCAACAAAGTGTCATGATATTAAGCAATCGGCATTTACTGAATATGACTATCCAAGCCTGATTTTCCTTTACATGACATGAACATTTAGAAGGTAAAACTGAAAAATAGAGATGTTCAAATTGGATTGAAAAGTGTGACTTACTGACAGTTCAGCAGGACTGATACCTTTTGAGCTTGTTTCTGTCCAAATAAGCTTATAGATAAGAGCTTCAGGGATTTTTGATTTAGTAGATCAGGCTATTGACAGGCAATTAATTAAAAGTGATAAATCAAGGTCTTCAGGTTCTCAGCCATTTATATTTTCTGGTTTTCTTATTCCACTATGAAAGTAAATTGAGTATCTTTTAGGACTGTTTGTCAGACATAAGAATTTAGTAGATGACACTTTGGACTTGTGATGGACATTGTCCACAATTGAAAGCAATAAAGTCCCAAATTACCACGTTACTTTATTCCATGTAATCTTGCAGGTTTATATCCCTGTGATCGTCTCTGTGCACATTTTGTTTGTTCTATTCCGGGAAGTGTCCTACAAGCTGTGCTCTTATCAGGTGTACTCACCTGCCATCTGCACAGGGCAGTAGATGACTGATGCACCGATGAATGTCACTTATGTAAGAGATATTTGAATAGAGCGGCGTACTCAAAGTTTTCAGCTCAAATCCCCGTATTTTGTTAGAAATACTGCAGAATACAACAGCAGATAGTGTGAACAAGCACTGTTATCGGTCCAGTTGTGACACTAAATGACGAAAGATGTTATTACATCATTGCTGCTTACCCAACTGATAAATAAATACTCTTTGTTTGCCCAGCGGTGCGGATGTGTTAGCTGAATAGAGCACTTTACATATTTATATTCAAAGGGATAGTTCTCATCATCTACTCACCGCTATGCCAATGGAGGGGTGGGTGAAGTGTTTGAGTCCACAAAACACTTCACCCAACCCTCCATCCGCATAGTGGTGAGTAGATAAAAAGGACATTTTCAGTGAACTATCCCTTTTTAAGGTGTCAAAACGAAGGCCATTTATTCACTGAGTATAACAACCTTTTTGCTTTACCTGTGCTAGCTGCTTACCAAGCACATTTCTTTCCACGTGGTTCTGCTATAAAGTGTCAGGTGTGTGGCCTCCTGGTCATGCTTACCCAGTACAGATTGTTTTACTGTATGGTTTATATCGTCTTTGATGTTGAAATTGCCTGTAGACAGTTTCACTTTCTGCGACTTTCTCTTCTTTCTCAAGGAGCAGAAAGATAAGAGGACACACACTAACGGCTCTATTCTAACAGTCAGACCACATGGTGTCAGATGGAAGGTTTATGTGTATTTAAGAAGTGTCCAAATCCACTTTTGCTAGTTTAATCCATCTAGTCCTTGTTGAGATGTTTGGCTGGATAAGTGACAACTTTAACCAGCTTGTAGTGTGACTGAACATTTGCATTTTCCTCTGCATAGTAGTGGACAGTAAAAAACAAAGTTAATGTTGTGATAGTTGCCACTGCAATATCTCTGTATCAGTACAGAAGAAGAAGTGTGAGGGAGATTTAAAAAAAGAGAGTACACCAACAAGTAACTCATCAAATACAAGGTCTATTTGTTAAGGTGTATATGTTGTTTACATATTCAAATTGTCTTTCCATTATATTGATTTTCTGCACTGCGTTAATTTTTTTCAGAAGGACTCCTAACAAAGGTCCTTTCATGCCAGTTGACTTCCTCTTTATTAACACTATTTCTTACCATGACAAACAAGAGCAGCAGAATAGAACCAGGTCATATCGTATGACCTTTATGCGACACCGCGCTGTATAGTGTGTGATAAGTCCGTAAATAGATTTTGCATCCGATTTGACCAGCATTACTACATTCCATGAATAGTGCAGTAAATACTCGTTAGGGGCTAATGTATAGATTTCGTACAAAGATTTCGTTGTTCTCTGCTGTTCATTTGCAGAAAGATTTCCTCAGAATTATTTCTTCATTTTATGAAACACATAGATTTAATTAATTAAATGCCATTCGTCCTCCTTTGGTCTTCTCTCACATCATGAACAAAATGCTGAACCTCTCTTAGTTCTGTTTGGATTAATTAATGATTGGTTATCTTGACACAACAGTGAGGTCAGTGTCTCTGTGACAAGTCTTTTGCTCCAGTGATAAATCTCATGTGCTCATGGTGAAGTCACGCAGTGTGTCATCGCTGTCGCAGTACCAGCTCAGGGGCCACCGTGGGTGAATTCCTGCATCTGTTATGTCTGTGGTCAGCTGGTCGGACCACGGCTCATTGTATAACAAGACAGAGATGGTTGCCGCAGCCTGGCAGGACAGAGACGACTACTGACAGGAGCTGACACAGGCTGAGCTAGCTGCTAGGGAGGATGAATTTGACTCAGTGGTCAGTATAAGTCTTAATCCTTGTTTGCAAAGTTTGTTGGACAGATGTTGTCCAAAGAAAAACAGGGATTGAATTAAGTGTCGAGACCGAACTGAGCTCCATATGAATGGTTCCGCTTCCACTTCTTACTGTCTTTAGGGACTGTTGAGAGACAGAGTGTTGTCCTATAGAAAACACTGGGAACACAATAACAATAGCTGTTGTTGCTTTTCTTTAAGGACAGCATTTTTCCCATTATGGTGAAGTCATGGAGACTTTCCCCACCTTTTGAACAGGAAGTGGGTCATTTTTTTTTTCTTCCTGCGGTGTTTGTCCACAGCTTCCTGCAGGGCCAAGTCTCTTCTTTCTCACTTTCTGTTTTTTTCACCTACTTATACATTCCTCATCCTAGTCCTCTTTTCTCTTCATTGTTGTACCACACATACAATCTAAATAAGGTAATCTCCTACTTTTGTAGAGATCAGATGCTGTGACTGATTTTATCCAGTGAAACTTGTTAATCTTAAGCCCTCGGACGTTACTTAGGCCCGGGTCGTCTTGACATTGACATCAATAGTTACCGTCTTGCATCAAGAAAGTTTTATTTGCTTCTGCACAAGTGGATGGATGTTTCTCTCATTTGTTGCATGACTTTTTATGTCAGGTATAAAAAAGTGTGTGAGATGGCACTTGGACAGCGTTCAGTTTGGCTCCTGGTTGTCCAATGGCAACTGTGATTGCCCTTTTTATAATCATTCCACATCTGACTTTGACCCCAGTTAATATGTTCTGTGGTTTTAACACGCATACCAAAGAGTGAAAACAATATGGTGCACTAAGGATGATTTTGCACGGCCCATTTTTAGACCAAACACACACACACAAAAAATGCCCCATAGCTTGTTCTATTCTAGTGCGGAGGAATTTCTACAGTATCCTGTTAAACTCACCATGACTAGATCATATTGCAGCCCCCTGGGGGGTCCTTAATACAAAAGTAATTGTCTTCTCAGAAGCCACTCGAAGGTAATAAGAAGTTTATCATTTGCAGAGTTCATTTTGAAACCTACTGCTGCCACCAGCGATTCCTGGTTAACCAGTTCCTGGTTAATGGTTGACCAGGCAAGATACAGAACGCAGAATATTATTATTAATATATAGGCTTTTTGACCTTGCACTTGTGTGTGTGCATTCAATATTCAGTGGTGACAACAAGTTTCTTCAGATTTATGCAAGTTTTGGTGGAAACATCAACACTAAATTGAGTAGCATTAATATTGTCAAGTATTGAGGTCAGATCAGTGCAGAAATGCAGAGCTTATTTGAGTTTGACAGCTTGTCTTGGTCAGATAGAGATTTTAGATGCTGGTCTGAGAACTGCTCAGCAACATAGAGCCACAGTTTCTTTCTCCACATGGACACAGATTAATCTCTCGTCTTTTTTCAGTTTGACGCACATGCACAGACGAGAGAAACTGCCCTGCAGGCGTTGGTGATTACACTGCACAACAACACGGCTTTCCCTTTCCCGCTACTAGATGCTTTTCCATGTCAGTAATCGACACCCGACCACTTCCACCTTTTCAAAAACGGCTTCCTCTCTATTTCTGTTTGATCGGACACAATGGGAATGATGTCTTTGAGGTCCTGTGGGAGACTGGATCCCAGAAGTTAAGTCATAGCTGAGCATTGTTGCTGCTCTGATGCCTCCTCCATCTGTTTTATCCTCACAGATTTCTGATTAGAAGAAACCAGGTTAACGTTTCTGGTGTCTTGTGTTAGGTTTCTCCGGCCTCCGGTTACGGTTTGCTCAGTGGTGGAGGATGGAGGGTAAAGCAATATGTCTACTTTACACTGCGAGTGATTTAAGAGTTTACTAGCACATGTTCACGTGAAGGCCTCCGTGGACCAAAAGGTCAGTGGAACAATTTTAATCCCATGGTAGCTTCAATCATGTAAGTAAGAGTGACTGTGATCTACTGTATGCATGTATTTGTTTTTGTTTTTGTTGCGTGTGTAGTCAAAGCTCTGATGCTGGTCCTTGTGTTACATCACTGTCATGTGACATGTCTGTTTTTAAGACATAGTGACTACTCCGTCCTTTAAGGCAACAATTTAGGTTACAGTTAAAATGTTACCCCAATATTAGGCAGTAGGAGTTGTGGGTAATGGGGTCTGCATACAGTCCAAAAAGAGCTTCTTCTTCTTTGGATTGCTCCAATGACAGTGCCAACCTACGAATACATTTAACAAAATACAATAAAGAATAATCACATTGGAATAAGCTGTAGTTGTCTAAGGGACAAAAATGTACACTTTGACTGACATGAGTTGCTTTGAGATATGCACTGAACTTTGGAGATTTCCCGTAACAGCCTCCTCGTAAAATGTTCCATCGTGCCTGTGTAAGAATACAGAAAAGGGCTATACAGCAAAACTGATTTGGTTTGTGTGTTAGAGGCTTTAAACAGTATTTTCTGGAGACAGCAGAAAATACAATCACATTTTAGACATTTTTACTTCTTGCAGAAAAATCATAGATGCAAATAATAATGTTAATCATGGCTCAGTAAACTATCACAAAGACTATGAATGTAATAATCAGAAGTCTGAATTCATCTGATGTACAAACTTGTGTTGTTGATCGCTTCAGTCTGATTCGCTATGAATTCTGGGTAAAAGAAATCGGTTTGTGTTCTCAGTTTGTCTGCTAACTCATCAGTCAACAGTTACGACACATGATCCGATCTTTTCATTTCGAGACCACTGGTAAGCAGGTGTCATTAGTTGTTACCATGGAAACGTGGCACGTATTTCTGAGTTGGCCTGGGGGTTTGGTGATAATTAAATTCATTTTTGTGAAACTCTGAGAACAAAAAATTATGGCCGGCCTGATTCTATTTGTGAAACCGGTCCTACTGTTCTAATGGTATGCAGCCTTCATTAGTAATCGTATTAATTACACCTACTTAGACATTTTAAAATGTGTGCAGCAAGATTGTCTTGTAATTGTCTCACCAGTGAAAGTCCCTGATTGAGAGCAACAGTGCTTACAGTACATTTTTGAGGACCAATCCATTCAGCTCCTCAGTCAGGGGTCCGTCGGCCCATCATCATCATCTTTGTCAGCAGACGCAGAAGGGCCAGCAGGGCTAACAAGATTATAGGTTTTGGTCTGCTAGTTGGTTGGCTGACTACCGACTATAACTCCTCAAATTCCTGGCTCATCTCTTTTTTTTCCTCTTTGTCCTCCATGTTTCTTATCTTTTTCGACATGTTGGTTCTTTTTGTCGTCTGTCTCCCTCTCATTCTCTATCTGTCATTTGGCCTCTGCCTCTCAGGTGCCTGGTGGTCCAGTCTCGTGGCTGCATGGCGAAGGTCATGTGGGAACACATAATCACCAATGAAAGACAAAGGAAAAAATCTTAAAGAATTTAACACCCCCCCCCATCCTTCATTCCTCTCTCTCTCTCTCTCTCTCTCTCTCTCTCTCTCTCTCTCTCTCTCTCTCTCTCTCTCTCTCTCTCTCTCAATCAGACTCACTCTGTGTTCCCTCTCTCTCTTTCTCATTCACTGGTTTTAATAAACACAATCTAATTTAATAAGACACAGTGTCCTTGCCTGACCCTGTCCCTGACCACGTTGCAGTTTAAAAAAAGATATATATGCTCTTTAAATTCTTACAGTTCTTACAGCTAACTCTCTGATTAGAGTTTTTAGCTGAGTTACCAGGCAGAAAGTGGTCATGAGCTTATCCTTTCTTGTTTGTTTGTTGACCCCTGTTGTGAAACATAAAAGAAACAAACGTAACGGGTCCAGCTTGTATTCAACTTGATGGTGGCGCATGTTAAACTAGGCCTACACATTTTCTTAATGTGTCAGGCTGAATACAATACAACTCTCTGGTTGTCGGTGACTGTGGCTTCATCCATCCGAATACGGATCGTTAAATATTCATTTATTACATAGTAATGCGTTACACATATCCCTTAACCATTCCCGCACACTGGGCATGTGCATACCAGTGTAAACAGGAAGCAGATTATCTTCTCTGCAGTTGATTGCTTAGTTGCAGCAAAATCTAAGAACGGGGAAATTTAAGAGTAGTGATTTATTTAACCGCTGGCAGTCGATTTGTGACCGATAACAACCAACCACAAAGTGAGTGCTGGTGACTGCATCATCATTTCCAAACGTCTCAGTGTTTGCTCGTCCATATGACAATGCATTTTCAAACTAAAACAGGGCCAGCAGTGTAAATGCAGCAACAGTGATGTGTTTAAAGCTAAAACATAGCAATGTGAATGTAGCCTGTATATGAATAAGCAGAGATTTCCTTGAGTTTAGCACGTCATGTGGTTTAAATACTTTTTTCGGCCTCAGTCTCATAAGAATCTGTCTATGACACGGAGACGGTAACAGCAGCAGTGAAACCAATAACAACAACAACAACATAAATCTGGACGCAGCTCTTTGCTCCACTTTGTCCGACACTGTGCTGCTAACAGTAACAAAAACGAGTGCATAGCTGAGCACCAGCACTGCCAGCCACAATAGAAAACAATAGAGAAGGCAGAGAGGGCCTTTGTCTAATGAAAAGCTAATGGTGTCATTAAGAGCGTGTTTTGACCCAAGCGATAGACAGATCAGCGTTTTACGGTGTGTTTTTAGGTTTTATGGCATTGGCTAATTGCTGTGGAATTAGTGTTGGTATTAACAGCACAGTAAATCGTCATTCTCATTTTAACTTTGCTCGTGTATGTGCAGTGAATAGGTTTCATTTTCAGAATATTTGAAAGAGACCAGCGATCACTGGTGTGGCAACAAGTGCATGAATCAAACCCAAGGTTTCTAAATTAAATTACGCCATTAATTAACTCGGCCTGACTCCGGTAGTAATTATGATAATTTTCTGCTGTCTGTTATTGATTAGTATATTCTTTATGAATTAGGGAGATTAATAGGTGTTACAAATAAGAGAGAAAAGGGAAAATTGGTGTGATGGTGGGGATGTTGGTCTTATTTTTTTGGGTGGAGGCTGGGAGGTCATCTCTCCCACCACCGCTTCCCCCTCCCCTGTTCTCCCTCCTGCCTTGGCCAGTCTCCATGTGCCGGGCTCAGGGCCTTGGGAATGAATGGCGCCTGGGCTCTGCTCCGTCTTTGAAGCCAGCCAGGAATGCGAGGCCTCTTTTTTTTCTCTCTCTCTCTCTCTCTCTCTCTCTCTCTCTCTCTCTCTCTCTCTCTCTCTCTCTCTCTCTCTCTCTCTCTCTCTCTGTGTGTGTGTTGTTCAGGCTGCCGGCAGCACTAGCAGCTATCTGCAGCAGTGAAATATTCCCTCCGCTGCGCTCATTGTGCATCAGAGAGCCGGACGTCATAGGCTGGCCAATCAGCGGGTCCCGCTATGCAGCCTTGGGTCTTAGTGGGGGGAGAAGGGACTCACTGGAAGTCTTCCCTCTAATATCAGGCTCTCCTGGTTACTTCGTCTGGTCCCCTCTTCAGAGGAAGAAAGATGTTCTGAACGAGAAACAAGGGGGGAAATCATTTGGATAAACTTTACTGAGGTTGAAACTTGGAAAACGTATTTCTGTCTCAGATGGAACTTAGGAAGGTCAACAGCTTAGCCTCAAAGTTTGGGTGAGTTTTTTCTTTGCTTGCTCTTTACTTAAAGTTCGTAACCTTTCAAGCAAACCAGTCTGATCACTGATTACTAAGTGGTTTCCAGTCTGCCTTGCTGGTGTGACTGTTGATCCAGTCTCCCAACTTTGTGTTCAGCTTTCCTGCTGTCATTGTTCACTTCTCTTGTCTCTTGTTGTGGTTTGCGTGTGAGGGTATTTGTCTGGGCCGGTCACCCTCTGCCTCACCCTCCCTCCCTTCTTCCCTCCCTCCCCTCTGTACATTTTGTCACTGCCTGTCCCCTCCATCACTTCCACTTGAGCGCTCCCCTGTTTGAGAGCCCCTCTCTTTTCGCAGAGGGAAGAGGAGGGCTGGAAACCACACACACACACAGACACACTGGGACACACCACAGATCAGAAGAACCTTCATAAACACATGGAATCCCCCTTAATACTGTAGTTTGAAAGGCTCTTGGGAGGTGGGTTTTGTGCGTATGCAAAACGACCACCTAGGATCATCTTTGATTCAGGTTTTTCAGCTCAGCCAACAAACTTGGCAATAAGTATTGGGAGTCTTCAGTTGTCGGTTTAATTTGCTAAGTAGTTGTACACTAGAGGATTTTTGTATTTGATGGCAAGAGTTGTTATTAGTTGGTAAAAAACAAAAAGGAAAAGAGGCACAATGTGGACAATATTTCTTGTACTTTCCCATCAATGGTGAGGCCCAGTGTTCATACTGTGGTGGCAGAGTTGATGAACTGGTTGGATCGTCTTTGTTTTATTGGCAACACTGACCTTCCTGTGTGCATGACAGGTATGTAGCTTCAGCTTGATGACAATGAAAGGTATGCAGGTCAAGGCAGAGAGAGGTTATTTGGCCCGTCATTAGTCCAAAGTAAAAACCTGAACCTGTCATTAACCTGGTGGGGCTCATTGGAGATGACTGGAGTTTTCAGGATAACGGATGATGATAGGTCTCCATGTATTACCGGACCACGGGAATTTTATACCTGAAATCTATTAAAGATATTGTATTTTTACAGTGAATTAGGAAGAATCTGCTTTTATTCTTATGAAGAGATCAGCTTTGGACTGAAATCCGTCCTGGTGTTAACTAGTTTCTGGTCATTAAAAGATGTATCCATGTATCCCAGTCTAAATGAATGCCATGTATTGTATGAGTTCTTCAGCAAATCCATTTCAAAGACCCAAAGATTATTGATCATGTGTTATCTGCAAATATTTCATCTGTTTTATTTGCTTGACTGTGTCTAGGTTGGACATAAATAGGTTCATATGCAAAGGACAACATAATTATTGCTAGTATAGTTAAAAGAAAGTTAAATCTTTCCTTGTTGCATTTAAGGACAAATAATACTATTATTTAAACTATTTAAATAGCCCAAGAATAATGAGCAGGGCTGTATAACAAGGCATTATACATCTGTCACATGACTAATCTTCACATATTTCTGTAGATCCATATGGAATTCCTGACATTTTTCCATGTGTGCGCTGCAACGTGCACCAGGAACCTCAAGGCCCTTAATTAGAGCCCTCGTTGATGCAAAACGACAGACTCCTTCAGCAGGTGGTAAACTGAACTGACCTACAAAACCGAGCCGCAGTAAACTGTGTCAGCCATGAAACAGAAAAAAGGACATAAAACTTTATATCTTGCTCACATGAAGATTTTAGTGTTGACTTTATAATATAAGAGGAGGTGATGGTGTTTAAAGCCGACAGGAGTATTTATTGCAGTACAAGGGGTTTATACTTAAAATTCCTTACATTCATTGGGTTTAAATTGCTATTTTGACACAGACTTGTCAAACATTGTTTTGCACTAAATCATCCAGTCTGACAACTTTAAAGCTGTAAAAAATGTTGGCTTTTAATTACAAAAATGTGAATTGTGTTGATCAAGAAGTTTAAATACCAAACGAATGAAGAAGACATATTTGAAATCTTAGTTCTTCATTTTTTTTGTGAAGTGGTGTATATATTTTTTTCTTAACAACTTATAATAAATGGATCAAAAAATTTGCACTCAAGGAATTTGACCTAGAAATGCCAGGATAAGATTCCACACTGGTGAATTACTGTCTTCTGGCACCTTAATAGTTTCAGCTGGAAACTCCCTGCGAAAAAACCTTTTCACTTTAAGGTACCTGATGCAGCCATGCATTCAGTGTAGATAAGGTTTGGGAGTATACATGAGTGTGCCATTAACCAAGTGGAAGTGCCAACCTGACAATTTAATGCAAACAAAGTGTGATTGTGTCAAAACCATGTGGTATATTGAGTATTGGTCATGCACTAAAACGTCCTTTTCCCCCCTCAAATGCTGTTTGAACACATATTTTGTGAAACCATTTCACTCTTGAGCAGTTATTTGTTTGTAGTTTGAGTCCAGGTTTAGGTTTTCAGGCTGATAACCCGTCTGTGCTTTGTTTGTGTTTTCTCCTTCAGGATCTACTGAGCAGACTATCCCAAGAGGCTTTGAATAAAACCAAAAGGAGGCAGGAAAATGACATAATTAGCGACAAGTGTGACTGACAACCTGGTGCAAATGTGTTGGTGATAATTTCCCTCAGTTTCACCCACAAGGCACACACATGCATCAGCGCACATACACGCACGACATATTCGCGGACCCTGCCCTTTCCTTCTTGCCGTCTGCCCCGGTCCTCCATGGATTCCTACAACTTCCACTTTGAGAGAATGAGCAACGTGGACCTGCATACTCTGAGCCTGCCCGTCAGCCGGCTCTCCCCAGCCAAGTCCAACAGCAGCATCGTCGAACAGCTCGCCCACCACCAACACGGCAAAGGAGACTCCGCCTACAGCTCCTTCTCTGGTGGGTCCACTGCCCCAGACTACCCTTCACCCTTCCTACCAGACGACCTGCAGTCCAGCTCCTTCAGCCACTATGCTGATCTCAAGTATGTAAAGTCCATCTACCACCCCACACAGGTTGTGCAGTCTGATTCAAAGACCATGGACCAGCTCTATCGCTCTGTGGAAGCTATCTCTCAGCACTATCGCAACAACACCAGCCCCAATGTAAACCACCACAATGGCAATGTCAGTTTCCATAACAACAACAACAAAGTACTCTCTAAACAGGAGGTGCCTTTGGGGGCTCCTTCCCAAAGTTCTTACCCTCCTGTCCACCCTCCTCCAGTCCCAGCACGCCTGGATAGTTTCATAGCCACAAAAAACTTGGAGAACAGCAGGGTCCACCACCACGGTACTGAGTTTCAACCACAGCCTCAACAACAGCCCCGATGCTACAATCGACTCCATGGTCTGAACGCCCGAAGCCCTGAGAAGCCTAACACAGATACAGGCAACTCGAGCTTCAATTCTGACCCAGTGTATTCAGTTTGGAGGGGCTCTGAACGCCAGCAACCTCAGGCCCAGCAACCATCAGGTTACCGCACACACCGACAGTCTCACGATCAGACCAGGGCTCCATTGAACCCAGAATACCCTTTCATTGTGGATAACAATGCTGCGTCTGAGCAGCAGAAATCAAAATACATCCTTAGTGGATCACCCCCCCGAGGCACCAGCCAATCTGAGCACCTGAAACTCAGACAGCTCTCAGCCAGTGGTGGATGCAATGGAGATAAACACAAGTCCAGTGGAAGCAGTAGCATTTTGGAGTGTCAGCGCAGAAGGGCGCACTCAGCTCATGATTGGCTCGGGTCAGAGCCGACCAGAGCCGACAGCCCCTGGAACGCTGGTCAGAGTTTCATCAACAGCAGCATCCAACACAAGGGTCAGTTCTACTTTGTCACAGGAGTGTGTAAGCTGTCTGATTCTGGGATGAGGACAAATTCATCATCTGTGTGCGGATCTGATGCTGGGAGTGAGAGCTCTACTGTGGTGGAGAAGCACCGGATAAGAGAGAACGAAAGAAGCCACAGCACTATGGATAATTTGTTTAGACCTCTCCAAGAGAGTTCTCGCACATCCAGCGGTACGATTCCAGATGAGGGCGAGGTTTTCACTTCTGTGTCCCAGGGCAAAGACCTGTCTTCCAGGAGTCAGGATCAGGAGAATCACAGACCATCTTTCATCTCAACGCAGTCCTCACAAAGCCTTGATGCCTTAGAAGAAATCGAAATGATCCAGAGTCGAGATATCGGACGCCACACTGCCAACAACCCTATATTCTACTGTGGACCTGACAGAAACTGCCTACCACATTCAGTAACGCAAATGAAGGAGGGAACCTCATTAATAAGCAATGAACAGCCCAATCATAAGAGAGAGGAACAGGCAAAGAGAGGTAAACGGCAGCCTTTGGGGGATGTAGCCAGCGAGAGGATAAACAAAGAAACGACCCCGCTTCTCTATCACCTCACTGAAGCTAACAGGGCAGCATTACAGCCCAAAAAGGATGCTGATATCATTATAAAAGGCAAGGCGGAGATTCGAAACAAAACGGATCATGGAGACATGTTAGGAAACAACAAAGAGAGACCTCCACAAGGTGACACGAGCAAGAACGACAGAGGAGACATTATCTCTGTTGCCTGTAATACTCTTGATGACTCATTTAAAAAGTACTACAAAGAGAGGCTGAAGGACGCCCAGTCTAAAGTCTTGAGGGAGACTTCATTTAAACGGAGGGACCTGCAGCTGTCATGGCCAAACCGCATCAGGCAAAAACCTGAGCTGAGGCCGACAGTGATTCACTCTTTCACCCCATCACAGGACTCTGAGACGTCCACAGACACACTCACTCCGTCGGTGAACTCTGAGGAGACGGAGCGAGGGAGCATGATGGAAGAGGTCAGTGAGAATCAGAAGGAGATTGACAAGGAGACTGAAGAGGAAAATGGGAGATCAGCAAATGTAGCGCAGCCCCAGGTGGGACGCATCGGATACAGGAAGCGACTGACTCCCGAGCAGAAGAAGATGTTCTTCTCTGAACCAGAGAAACTCAACCAGCTCGGCGCCGCCCCCAGTCACTCTGCGTGTCGCTCCTTCGGCAACGAGAATGACAACGTGTTTGTATCTGAATGTGAAGAAGAGGAACGTGAGCAGCAAGGAGAGCTGGGGCTGGTTGCAGCACGTAGGAAGATGTTTGAGACAAGAGGTCGAGCACTTTCAGCCTCCAGCACCTCAAAGACAAACCTTAAACATCTGCAACAAAAGGCCCTGGTGGAGTACATGGAGCGTAAGACGGGCCAGAAAGTGGCTGAGCCACAGCAACCAGCGCCTCAGTTACCACCTTCGTCCAGACATAGGCACTCACTGGGAGAGAAACCATTTGACTGGGGTCCCAGGCCTCTATCAGGAAATCATGAAGTCAAAAATACGAAGAAGAAGCTCCACAGACCCCACTCTGCAGGCCGCATCCTTGATTCCTCCACCAGCTCTGCAAGGTAGGAAAGACAGAGCAATAATTCCCTTTTAATGCAGTTTTTTTTGTTTGCATTAGATCACACATTTTGACTATTCTGTTTTGATTTTCGTTAAACCAGGTATGCACAGTTCTTCTCAGCACAGTCTTGTTCAGGCCAATACACTGTCCAGTCGAATCAGCCAAGATGGAGGGAGAGTCAAGGTCCATATCAGGGGAGGTCTGCCTCAGTAGAGAGTCTCTTGGACCAGCCAGATCCTCTGAGTTTCTGCAGGAACAGATCAACATCCACACCACATGCATTTCAGGTATGCATTTCCAGACAGTTGTAGATATTGGTCAAAAATAAACCTTAACCTTTAATCGCTTTCCTAAATGACATTGATGTGAGAATTATTTAATCAAGCAAACAAAGATATTTCTGACCCATGTTTGGCTTCCACATTATCTGCTATTGAGCTCAGAGGAAAATCTTAAACATGTAACTTAAACATGTACCTTTTTGTTCCTCCTCTGATTCTGCAGGCACACAACTACGACAAGGATCCATTACCAGTTAATACTATGGAAACCTGTAGGTATGTACCAGTGCTGCAGACATGTTGGGAAATTCTTTAGTGGTTTTAGGTCAGAAGAGTATTAGGTCAGTGATGTGTGCACTGTGGCACAGACTATAAATCTCAGCTTGATTCATTGTGGCAATGGAAATTCAACACCCACCTGCTCCAGCAAAGCAGCATTCCTCTCAAAAGATTTATGCACGAGCTCCAACAGAAGAATCATTGACTCAAACATCTTTAAGTAGTTGTTCTATTTCTCAAAACTATGGGATTTGTTGGAATGTATATTTGTATTTGTTTTTACCCTCAAGGAATATATGAGAGAAATGTGCCCGTTTCTAAGGTTTTCCTGTTCTGAATTAATCATAGTGTGTATGAGTCCATGTTGTATTCTTCACATTTGACAATTTATGTCTATTTCAGTCCACAGAAAAATACCACTGAGAATCCCTCAGTAAAGCCCGTCTCAGAGAGCCAGCCGTATGCCCGTGTGGTTGCACAGAGGGGGAAGTCCATGGAAGAGCTTGGGGCTTTAAAATTAGCAAGACCCTACGCCTTGAGTAAAAGTTCTGAGCAGCTGGATCAACTGTGGAGACAATCGACTGGACCCGGAGGCCCAGAAGTAGACAAGAGGAGTTTTTCGTTTATTGCTGAAGTCAGAGAAGCCCAGCGATTGGAAAGCGGGAGGAAGAAACAATATCTAACAGAGCAGGCAGGAAAAGAACCAGAGATTATTGGTCAGAAGAACACTCAGGGACAGATGCAAAACCAAACCCAGAAAAGGTCCCCGATGAATCAGAGCTCAGAATCAGGGGAGAACGCAACATTAGTAACAAGCAACTCGAGTAGATCCACCTCCCCAGCATCCTGCTCCTCTTCCAGGGTCAGGGTTCACTCTGGATCTCCAAGATCTCCCGACCCGGTCACAGATGAGTTCAGGTCCATCAGACCGCCCAGCGAGACTTCATCTAATCCACCTTCTCCCAGAGGTTTAGAGACCAGAGAGGGGGAGATCAAATCCACCTCGTCCACCCCTACCCAGACAAAGGTTCCTTGTGAAAACAAACCTGGCTACAGGTAAGATTAAACCCCATATCACTGCAGACAACCTTCAACCTTCATGCAACTCACTAGGCTAAAATGAACTTTGCCACGTGTTTGTGATTCTGCAAATATGATTTTGCTCTTATGTGATTCTTAATCGTAATTTGTTTCACTTCCAGTCGAGTCAGGACTTCTCCTTCTGTGACTGGATCAGAGAGAGAGGAGTCAGTGGATGAACCAAGCAGTGACACCCCAACACCCCATTCAAATCACGAAGTGTCTCTGAGCTGTGGCGTCACCACGGATCCGTCGCTGTGGATCCTGCCTCCAGAGGAAGAGATCAAAGAGGAAGTCCAGGATGTGCTGCTGACAGACAGCGTTTTTGAGGACGAGTCCACCTGCTCGGCTCCTCAAATGCAGACAAGCGAGACCTCTGTGTCTCCCTGCGCCTCCGTCTCCGATGCCGACGTCACTCAGCGGACGGAAGAGGAGAAAAATACAGAAACGGAGGATGAGAAGTCAGGAGAAAACCGGGAGCTGGAGGAGAGGGGAGCGCCGGAGGGAGAGATGAAGAGCCTGGAGGAGCCCAGTAAGAAACCACGGTGGGAGGAGCTTGCAGTAGCAGTGGTCAACGCCGACCAGTCTCTGGCCAGGGTGCTCTACCCACTCACCAATCGTAAGACAGCGTTGATGCTGATGGAGCAGCTGCTGTCGGAGGACACGCTTCTGATGGAGGAGCACTACAAAAAGAAACAAGAGCAGAGGGGAGCTGCAGAGAGGTAAATGTTAATGTCCTGGAATATTACAGCAGCGGTGGCAGTCATACTGTACATAAACTCTGAGTGGTCTGTTGAGAGCATTTTACTGCCTGATTTAGAGAAGAGGACAAACCACTGAAACCTGAAAGGACGTATATTTACTTGATGGAAATTGAAGATAACTAAACTTTGCTTTATAAATTTCCCAAAGCAACATTTATCTCCCTTATCTTGTTCTGTTTATACACATATATGTAGATGGAAATAATAACAAATTTCATTCACACCTTTCAAACTATGTTATAGTTGACTTGGTGCTGTGCAGTCGATTAGGACTCTTAGTTTAATGTCCAGAGCTCCAGCAGTGCTGTGTTACCTTTTGGTTGAATCACATGTGCAGACAGACCTGGATATCTGCTTGCTGCTGTACAAGCACTCAGATTTCTGCCAGTGTAAGCATACTTCAGATACACGAAGAATGTGCAAATGCATGAGTAAATACCACCTGGGTCTCGCTCAAAGTCCATTGCGTGTGAAGGTACGACTGTATATGTGGCGCAGGCGAAACAAGAACTACCTTTGAGCATGTTATGTATTGTGATGACAGGAATTATTTGTTGTAACAGTAAGTAGAGCCTGACTGTTACTGATGTTTGGGAAGAACAAAGTTTCTGATACTGAAATAATTTGGCAATGATTCCAAAATATGTTGTTATTAAACCCTCATGACGAATAGTTGTAATTGAGGCTTGATATTTTAGTTGACCATAGATTTTATTCTAACTCACGATACATAAAAGAAAATATAAATACAATCAAATATATAGAATTTGTGCATGTTTTATTCTGTAAAATAAAAGTTTATATATTAATATATTATTTTATATTAAATGCAGATACCGATATGTCTGTGAAAGGCTCACATCAGCCAATATTTATCGACCAAACGATAAATCGGTCGGGTTCTACATCGGAGTACCTGAAAGTTATTCTGACCTAAACATGTCTTTGTTTTTCCAGTGCTGAAGTGGTCAAAGGAGCTGAATCGTCCGATTGTCTTTCTGCTTCTGACGACCTCAAACCTCAGGGTGCAGACCTGCCGAGCAAAACTGACATCACTGAGAAGAAGGTAATTATAATTTATGCAAAAACCCTGGGTGGTAGCCACACATTTGTATATTTTACACTTTTTAACAATGAAATCCTTTATCAGTTTCTTATGGCAGAGAAGGAGTATTGTTTCACAAAACATTAGTGTGTATTTTTGCTAATAAGAGGCAATATACTGTACAATAGTCTCTGCTCTGCTGCAGGCACAGTAAAGACGACGACAAATCAAACAGGGCAGCAGGACTAACAAAACATTAAACTACACTGTTATTTTTTTTTACACAAACCTGGCTCATACCATCTGGATGCTATTTGGCCTTAAGTGGACTCTTTTCAAGCAGAGATAGCTGTGTCTCTTATCACATGACGTACCGGCTGCCTCTTATCACTGTCTCCCACTTGTCCAATGTTTGGCTTAGCAAATCATCTCCTCCTTTTTCCTGACTGTCCTGAACAGCAAATGTTAAGTAAATATTTTAAATCGTTTGCCTGGAATCTAAAATGATGATTTAGAATTTATATTTATCAATGTGTTATAGCACCATTGCCTGAAAATCCCTCACACGTCTTCCTCTCTGCTTGAATTCACAGCATCTAATAGTGTCTTGTATTGAGGAGCGTCTGCGTTCGCTGGAAGAGACACGCGGCGCCCTCCAGGCAGAGATCCAGGAGAACACGGCCTGTGGGGAGACGCTGGAGGTGCTGGTCCGTGAGCGCTGTCTGCCCGTGGAGCTGGAGAGGTACAACCTGTTCATAGGAGACCTGGAGAGGGTGGTGAGCCTGCTGTTGTGCCTCTCGGCCCGGCTGGCCAGGGTGCAGAATGCCCTGAGCACCGTGGACCAGCACACAGATGCTGAGGAGAAGGTGAGGGACCGGTCATCTTTTTTTTTTTTAAGGGTTCAAGTAGAGTTCATGGTCTGTTGGAATTTTTTTTTCTCCTTTTTATTTGTGTATGCAATGAGAAATAGCTCGTAAGAACTTAAACTCACCTCGAATAATTTAATGCTTTAATATTTGATCAAGTTGCACAGTGGTGCAGTGGTTAGCACTGTCGCCTCGCAGAATGTTGTCGGTTCGAATCCCGAGGCCTTTCTGTGTGGAGTTTGCATGTGCTCCCCGTGTCTGTGTGGGTTTTCTCTGGCTTCCTCCCACAGTCCAAAGGGGTTAGGACTGTTAAAGGATAAGCCTAATAGTTAATTGTTGCATTCAATGACCTTCCAAAACCTCAGATTCTGCTCAAGAACAATAAATTGACATAATCCTTGTCACAACTTAAGCAGCCAGTCCTCAAAAACACTGATTATTCTCAGCTCATATCACACAAGCTGTTAATGTCTATCACAGTACAAACACACAGATTGTGACTGAATGTGAAACATACTTTGACTGATATTTGGGGTTAAAGGTCACCTACTGATTCTAATGCACCACCACAGGCTCTGTAGATTATGACCCTGCCTGTTTATGGTCCTGCCTCTTATGCCTGAAGCTGTTTGCACGTAAACGCTGATGTATGAGGGTAAAAGCGTTCTGCCCGCGAGTGCTCCTGGTGGAATAATATGATACAGTGAGTGCGGCTCATTACGCTCTGCTGAAAAACAATCATGAGTGTTGGAAGTGCGCGGCTGCTCCCATGCCCTCAGATATTCTCTCCTTCTGTTTACTTTAGAACTGCAAACAGGCCACTTGGGAAAAGTTGAAGGGTGACTTTAATGGAGTCAAGGTTTTCCTGCCGTGTGGAATTCAAAACACGTTGTCAGGTTTATCTGAGTTTAATTGGCCATTATTAGCTTATCTGTGTTTGAGCCTGAAGATTTATCAGACAATTGGAGACCATTATTCATTTATTGCAGTTTGTTTCTAAATGGTTTAGTATATAGACAAAATCATTTTTGCTGTCAGTCATTAAGGTCTGTTATTCTTCCTCACACATCGTCGTGAGTGTGATTATCTCTGATTATCCCATTTGAGTCTGAATCCCAGTATTTTTCAGCATCAATTTAGTTTTGCATGGATGCCTTCGATTTCTAGATTTACCCCTGAAAGGGCTCTTTGTTGGTTTGTCCATCTGTAAAAGCCCGGCTGAACGTGTTGCGTACTGAGGGCTTGTTACAGGGCTCATTTGTTTTCCTGCTGTTATCAGCAACACTGGTATTTACACTGACTCACCGAAACTGCAGCCTGGTTTCGATGGCATTTATATCTACCCTGCCCTCTGTTGACACAAGGAAAGACTGCACCTTCTGACCTGTGGCTGTTTGAAACATGATCGGACAACTTTTACAGCTTGAGTGACATATCAGCTTTCAGTTAAAAAAGCAAATCTGACACTTGTGGTTGAAAATAAAGCTATTTTCTTAGATATCTTCATACTCTGTCCTTGTAAAAGCAGGATACAAATAATATTTGAAATATTATAGACAACTACTTGTAAGCAGTGAGATCTAACGTATGTCTTTGTCCCCAGTGTAATATAATAATAGTATAATTTAAGCTCAGGGATGATTTATAGTTTTCCTCTCTCCTCATCTCTCCACTCCAGCAATCTATGGACAGTCGCCACCGTCTGCTGTGCAAACAGAGGGAGGATGCCAAAGATCTGAAGGATAACCTGGACCGCCGAGAGAACCTGGTCTCCACCTTCCTGTCGCGCCAGCTGTCGGCCGAGCAGCTGCAGGACTACCGGCGGTTTGTCCAGACCAAGGCCTCGCTGCTCATCCAGCAGAAGGACCTGGAGGAGAAGCAGAGGCTGGGAGAGGAGCAGCTGGAGGCGCTCTCCAACAGCCTCCACCTTTGAGGGAGCTGAAGATTTCTCCTCTCGTTCTTTACTTGCCTTGAAATAGGAAGTGCAGAACTTTTATCTGTGCCACATATACATGGATTATAAATGTGGGAGCTGATATCCCTAACCCTTCACACCCTGTCATGACTTTCTTTTGTCCTTTTAAAAGAAGAGAGCAGGGGAAATGATCATGTAGTTCAGCTCTCCTCTCACACCCACAGGCTCTACATGAGAGGAGCATTAAAGACTGTTGAGACTGAAGCTCGATGCCTTTCTCCCCCCGCGGGCGCCCAGGAGGCTCACCCACTTTTCCGCCCAACGTCCCTCTCAGTCTACACAATCTGCATCGGAGGACTCGTTGTACTCGTTTCCTTTGACTTTAAACAGAACGCCTGTTTTCTGTTTCTCTGTGTGCCTTGCTGTTGCTGTGGAGCGTTTTCCATTAGAGCTGCTGTGTGGAAACTTTGCGTCCCCTGTTAGCTATTCAGTAACTGTCCTCCTCGTGTTTTCATTAGGATGATGGTAGTGCTCCAGCCCTGAATCTGCACCCGTGGAAACCTGTTATAAGCTTTAAGATTGTATAGGGCTTCAGTGAAAGAGAGTGGCCTGAGGGGGGCGACGTACTGTGTCGTGTCAGTAAAATGTACAATAGATGTAGAAGATATCATCTTAATGTTCTTATTTTTTTATGTTTCAAATTAAGGCACTAAAAACCAAAAAAGGCGAAATGAAAAAAAAGCACTTTGTAATGATACATAAATGCACATTTCTTCAAATCAGTTTTCTTTTCAAAAGTAATTTCAAGTGAAAGCCTTACTCCATCCAGTTAAATGACTTTTTTAATTTGTTATTTTACTTATTCTGTTTGTTTTGTCATGAATTTTAAATAGGAATTTACCGTATGTTTTATTAAAAAAAGGTACATGAGCACACACGGCAACAATAAGGATTGAGTTCAAATTCGTTTCTGGTTAATTTCTTACTTCACGTTATTAAGTTTTGATGATTTCATGCTGGAGCTACTTCCTCGTACTGAGGTACTGAACCTCTTCAAAGCCGTTTGTAACTAAGCAACGATGATATCAACGTCTTTGTCGCAGAAGTGACACGTGATACTTGAAATTACTTTTTTAATAAGCGGAAAGTCCACAATCTTCACGTCAGGTGTCTTAAACAGATTCTTTATTCACTACCTCCACAGCGTAGCCCCAAGTAGACACATCGAACCTTTACGTTTATTTAAACACATTAGTAATTAAAAAGCTCTTCTTGACCGCCTGAAAACACAAATCACTTTCCCCACAAGAATCTCACATCTTTGAACAGCATCTGTACTTCCTCATTGATATTTGTAATTAGTGTTTGATGGCTGTATTTAATTTCTTTTGTATTGATTCCTCGACCAGACACGTGTGTGTGTGTGTGTGTGTGTGTGTGTGTGTGTGTGTGTGTGTGTGTGTGTGTGTGTGTGTGTGTGTGTGTGTGTGTGTGTGTGTGTGTGTGTGTGTGTGTGTGTGTGTGTGTGTGTGTGTGTGTGTGTGTGTGTGTGTGTGTGTGTGTGTGTGTGTATTTGAATTCATGAATTTTGTCTGGTTGTCAGAACAGAAAAGACAGAACTTCTCTGTGTTTGCTGCGTTAGTTTTCAACAAAACTCCTATGAAGTCATAAGATTATCAGAATATTTAAGTGATCCAGTGAATGGGTTGACAGTTGTGTATATTTATTGACTAACAACAAAAAACGTCGAACAAGTGGACAACTAAAAAGCCAGTTTTCCTCCAAAAGAGGAAACTCCTCTACCCTGAGAAATATTATCATGTTTTTAGCTAAACGGTTTCACCCCCCCTGCCCCTGAAACATTTCTGTGGAGATTTACGCCTGTGTCCCTCAGTTAGCTTTACAAATGTATGTTTGTTTTGGCCTTTGTGCTGACGCAGGGCCGAGGGTTTAGAAAAGACTCTTGTGTTGTTCCCTGCAGCGAGCTGGAATTCCTAAAGTATGCAAAAGACCAACATTTTGGAGAAGGCGAAGACTGCGAGGAAAAATACTCCCACAAGGAGCAGCACATGGATAAATACTCATTTGTTTTAGTTGTTGGTGCATGTGCAGCAAACATTTGACAACAGCTCAGGTAGCAGAAAAGGTGGCTGTTTTTTTTGGAAGTAGGATTATACTTTAGTTGGGGGGGATTTTGTTTCGAATGCTGCAGGCGTGTGACATTGATATGAACAGAATCTGTTTAAAACCCAACAAGGAAAGACATATTTCAGTGAGTCCCAGCTGGTGGGACGACAGCAGAGACATTTCTAAATCCATGTTTGTTCTGCTAAATTTCACTCCTGTTTTCTGTTGAGAGTGTGAGTTGTGTTTTTGTGCCTGTGTGGAGTTGTAAATTCCATGATGTTTGTAATATTGTGAATAAATTAAGCTCTCCCTCTGATTCTGGTGTTTTTACATTTCTTATTTTTTTATTCCACAGGGAACTTGTCAAAAGTAAATTTTTCACTCATCGGAGCAGGAGTCACCTGTGATGAGGTCTAACTTTCCCTCAGTGGTCAGGTTTATTCAGAGTTCATCTCTGCCCTCTGTAGGCACATAAACACACTGCCTGTGAGAATCCAGTAATTCACTGTTTTTCCTCCTACATTTAAATTCTAATGTATTTGTTGAAACAATTCTTTATCGTATTCACACCTGTAAATCATTTCTTGTAAAGTATATTCCAGTCAACGTAGAGGACGGGATAGAAAAAGAAAGTTTGTAAATGTAAGAACTAATGTTCTTTCTGTTGGATTATGTGAGTTCGGGCATGCTGCCTCCAGAGTAATCCGCATTATGTTGTGTGTGTATATATAAAGTGGGAGATTTTGTTGTGGATTAATTCTGCACTGCTCTCACTCATAGTCAGTGTTGGATATAAATGTTATTAATATTTTAAATGTTTCACTGGCTTTAGGAGAATAATTTGACACAGGAAATGAACTTCTTCGCTTTATGAGATGAGAATTATTGATTGGATACCGCTCTCATATTGTACAGCAAATACTGAATATTTACTTAATATAATATTGTGTGTTTAATAGTGTGTAAGAAAATGATCTGATGTTGGTGACACATTGGTGACACATTGTATCTCCCTCGTCTCTCTCACGCCACTCGGCCTCGTTTGCTCACAGCGGAAGTCCGTCCAATTTGTGTGTCAGCGACAACATAAGCTGATTAAAAGAATGAACAGAATGGGTTGAGAATGAAAAATGGATTTGGTGTTTGGCAAGTAGAGGGCAGGGAAACCCCAGGAGGCCGGAGAGAGACAGTGGACAGCACTTAGCGTAGACCTCCATCACAATCATGGCAACAGGGACATTTAACACAACACGGGGGAATTCTAAACAAGAAAGATCTTTGTCACACACTAATTGCATGATAATCAGGTTTAGCAGTTGCCACATAGGCGTAGCATTCTGTGTGTGTGTGTGTGGGAACAGGGCGGCCTGAGCGCTGCAGCAGCACCTCTGTCACATTGCTGGATAATGAGGTGCTTTGTCCCTCTGTCTGTTATGGTGGATGAAACATCAACGTCAGCCATGACAGAGGCAGAGATTTTATTTCTTTATTGCCACCACCAGAATAATTGTGTCATTATCTTCAGGGTCTGCCGGTCAGTCAGGTTATTTATCTATAACCCGGTGACTCAGTGATTATTCAGATTAGTGGCTTCACTTTTCGAACCTGAACCCTGAACTCCTCCATCAACCTTTACACACAGATCAGTGGTGACGAGTATCAAAGTGAAAATGCAGATTGTAAAACTGTGCTGGTTTTATATCACCGTGATTTAATGACTCTTCATTTCAGCAGATGTTTCTGTTCAAGCTCTGCTGTAGTCAAAGCTAATTTAACTTGTTTACAACTAACACACACACACACACACACACACACACACACACACACACACACACACACAGGGGAACGGTTTAGCATTCCGGACCCTCCTCGTTATTTTGACACTGACAGTGCTATTCAAATTGGGTCATGGTTAAATGGGGGTGTTGTGCTGGACTAATTGAGGCTTTTCTAATATTCTGACCCCAATCGAACGATGAAAAGAAAATTACTAATTAACTTTAACGACAATCTCAACCATTACCATATAATTTAATTTGCACATTTTCAACAATGTCAGAGTGTCAAGTGTTTTTTTAAGCATCATTAAAAGTGCTATACAAATACCATTTTTATTTCTTATGTTATGGCAGGACTGATGTATTGGGCTGCATTAAACTGTCCTGGGTAGATTGTACAGATGCACCTTTTAAAGGAGCCATGGAGAAACAGGTCAGAGGATTTTATGAACCCAAGAACATTACAGAAATTACTGATTTACCGCCTCCATATCGACAAAAACGAGAAACCAGTGTAGTAACTTTCTTGCCAATAATTAAAGAGGAAGATTGATATCACTCTCATGTCTGTGTGTTCGGTGCCAAGCTGAAGCCAGGAGGCAGTTAGCATAGCTTAGCATTAACACTGGAAGCAGAGGGAAACAGCTAGCGTGTCTCTGTCCAGGAGCTCCCACACTACAAAACACCAATTATTATGTTACATGTGTTGAATCAATATACTAACGCTACACTAACAGTGTAATTTAACATCATGGTGTTGCTGCGTCTTTGATTCAAAGGACTTACATCTGGCTCATGTTGCTGACTATGTGCCGGCCTTTCTCCTCCGGGCAGCAGCAGCAGCAGCAGCAGCAGAAAAGAACATTTGCTTAATAACACCTCGAGGCTCTGAGATGAAAACATCGTCTTGACGTAAAGACGATGTACGCTGCTGGGGAAGTGACATCATGAGACATAAGACGACTCGGGGCGGGGACGGGGGTGGGGGGGACGGGGAGCAGTGGGAGAATGAGGGTGACCACAGGATGCAAATACCATTACTAAACACTGCTATTGCTTTTCTGCTGACTAAGCACGTCATCTTCGGCAACTTGTCGAGTCCTATTTGGTGACACGTAGTCATATCTGTTGAGGAAGAAGAGCAAGGACAGACAGGACAGAGAGGGGAGGAGGCAGCAGCGTCACTTCTGGAGATGAACGCTGCTCTTCTCTTTCTGCTGTTGCTTGGCTATTAACAAACACACACACACACACACACACACACACACACACAAACGTTTTCACTTCTATCTTAGTGAGGATAGAAGTTTAACCTTAACCATCCAAACTAAATGCCTAACCCTAAGCCTTAAATCTTAACCCTTAAACAGCCCTTTGAAAAAGTGGGGACCGGTTAAAATGTCCATTTTCCAAAAATGTCCTCACTCTCTATGGTTAAAATGGTCCTCACAAAGGTATAAGTACAGGAACACACACACACACACACACACACACACACACACACACACACACACACCTAATTCTAGCCCAAACCCTAAAACCAAGTCTTAACCCTCAAAAAGGCCTTTGTGAGGACCATCCTAAATGTCCTCAAAACTTTAAAATGTCCTCACATTGTTGGTAGTGAACCAAAATTGGCCTTCATAACTATAGATATAGACACACACACACACACACTTTCAGACATGCATGTGCAAACACACACGAACACACACTCATCCCCAGACAGCTGCTCATCTGGCTGAATCACAGCCATCTCAACAAGCCACAAAAAAACATACCTAAGCCGTTTTTCAGGCGTTTTGACACGTACAGGGAGTTTAATGATTTATGAAATACCCACACACACCTTAATGAATAACACAGCCTCTGCCCTTTTTTAGTCAAATGTATGTGACTCAATAAAAACCCAGTGTTTGTTTTCTTCCAGGGTAAAACCAGCGGACGTTCTCTTTAACGCTTCACAGCGTTTAATTATTAATCTTTTATAAAGTGAAGCGATGAGGAAGAGAGTTTTCCTAAAAGCTCCTCAGAGACACAAACATTTCACGGTTTTATGAATTTATTTTGTTTGCTGCTACAGGTTTCATTCCCCCATAAGTCAAACCCCCCCCCCCCCTTTCTTTTTCTGCATCAGGAAATCGAGAGTCTGACCGTTTCACAGTTCTCGGTTCAGTTCTGACTCAGAGACGAAAACACAGGGGAACAAGTCAAGTCTTTTTTAAATCAGTAACAAACTGTCTCTGTTGTAGATTCATTTTCTTTTTACGACAAAAATAGATTGAGAAATTATTCTTTGAGAACAGCCATTTAAAAATCAAGTAAAATTCCTGAATGATTGCAATAAATACAAAATTGGTGCCGTTTTTTGTTGCCTGAACTGAAATGCTACAATAAAAAATTATTCACTTTATATAAAATTATAATAAAGACTGAAAGACTGAGAAGACCAGGAGACCACAGACGATGATTAATAAGTCTGATATTTTCTGAGTCACGTCTGATTCACAGTTGGAAACCCAAACCTTTAGATTCACCTCTTATAAGAAACCTAATGTAAAATGTAAAAATCGATAGAATTAATACTTCAAATCATTATTATTTTGAGTATTGTTCAGTTTTTGTGTGTGAAAGAAGGCCAGAAAATCAGTAAAATGTCAATATACGTCTTTCAAGTGAGGCAAGAGAGAGTTCTTCCTTTAGTTGAAAGCTTCTGACAGGACTCTCTGTCTGAAACCGCTGTCCTCTCTCTCCTCGCCGGGGTCGTCGCTCAGGGAGTAAAGCGCTGACCTTTGCTTGGGCTTCTTCTTGAGGCCCGTCACGTGCGGCTGGAAGAGACGGCTTATTGAATGCAGACCCTTGGGGAGATCTGGGAACAGCTCCGGCTCTTCTTTCTCAGGCGGGGCCGTGTCCGGAGCCGGCCGGGCCTTGGGTTCACTCAGCATCTCCCTCACACTCTTGGAAACACCCTTGTGCAGATAGTGGTAGGCCCTCTTCCCGCAGTTGTCCCTGACCCTCACGTCGGCGTGGTGCTCCCCGACCAGCGTGGCCATGATGTACTCCTGGTCGTGCAAGGCGGCAATGTGCAGAGGAGTGTAACCGCCATGTGTCCTCGCGTTAATGTCGACTTCAACTCCCCCCTGCCTCGACAGGTCAACAATCTTGGTGAGCATGTCACTGTTTCCACACTTGGCTGCCCAGTGCAGGGCGGTGAACCCTGACATGAAGTCCCTCTTCTCGGCCAGCTGGCTGTCTCTCAGCAGCAGGCCGTACGCCTGGCTCCAGTGGCCGGCGGCACACTTGACCAGCCACTCATGCTCCGACTGCTCCAGGGGAACCAGGGAGGGAACCCTGTTCTCGTTCTGCTCCTCTGACGCCTTGGTGCTCTTCACCGCCCTCCTGAGCTGGGGTGAGCCCACGCTGCCGCCAGTCCTGTCCTCCACTGAGGGGGGTCTTCTCTTGTACCTGTGGGCATCTGGTGTTGGACTTTCAGGAGGATCATCTGGTTCCACCTTCAGCTTGCGGACCTCCACCCTGGTGGAGCTGGGGGGCACTCTCAGAGGCAAGGCGAAAGGTTTGCTCTTGATGGTTTTGGACTTTGTTGCTTCACCCCTTGTAAAGCAACCATCTCCATTCTTGTCCTGGCTCTGGATCTCAAAATTCAGCATCCTTTTAACCCTGACGTCCGTGAACTTGGTCCTCTGCAGAGCCAGCTGTATAGGACACAGTAATTCCGTTGGGTTTTCACTACTTTCACTCGCCTCACCCAGGTCAGGGACATCTGGCTCGTCTTCTCCAGGACCCGCAGAGCCCTGGTCCCGCACAGGTAGGCGCTGCTGCTCACCTGTCCCCGCCGGTCCTTCGCTTCCCGGCTCCTCCTCGCGGCTGCTCTCCGTCTGGACTCCCTCCAGTAAATGCTGGTACACATTCTTGACGACCACATAGCGGACGCCGTCGATTTCTCTGACGACGGCGACGTTGTTGACGAAGGTCTTGAAAAGCTCCCTGTTCCGCTCCTTCTCCGCGGGATCCCCGCAGTCCACGGAGCCTTTAAACTTCCTCACCAGCTCGGACTTCTTCACTCGGCCTCCCTCCGATACGAGCAGAGACAGGACGGACTCCTGCGTCAACGACATGATGTTAAAACTTCTCCAGGCTCCAGGCTGGTTCAAGTTAAACCGTGTAGCTCCGGTAATAGAGACGCAGTGTTACACCTTTGTCCCGGAGTCAGGGCAGCACCTCCACCTGGCCGCTCGCTTCTTCTCCTCCTCCTCCTCCTCCGCACCTGAAGGAGGCTTTTTCCGGGAAAAGTGCGGACGTGGATATGATATGAATAAAATATGCAAACCTTCACCTGAAATAACAAGTGGAGTTAAAGTGTCTGTTCTGTGCTGACTCTGGAAAACTGCAAACCATTTCTTTCTTTCTTTTATTTGATTCGTTCGTTCTTTCTTCCTTTCTGCCTGTCTGTCTGCCTGTCTGTCTGCCTGTCTGCCTGTCTGTCTGTCTGTCTGTCTGTCTGTCTGTCTGTCTGTCTGTCTGTCTGCCTGTCTGTCTGTCTGTCTGTCTGTCTGTCTGTCTGTCTGCCTGTCTGCCTGTCTGCCTGTCTGTCTGTCTGTCTGTCTGTCTGTCTGTCTGCCTGTCTGTCTGTCTGTCTGTCTGTCTGTCTGTCTGTCTTTCTTTCTTTCTTTCTGTTTTTCTTCCTGGGTTAGAATTAAACATGAGAAATTGAACAGCCTCAATACTATAAAAGTAGATGAGAACTAATTTGATATTAAATGTTGGGTTCCATTCATTTACTTAGAGTTATTCATAATAATAACAATAATTAATACTTTATTTACACAGAACTTTGTTATAAATAAATAATGACATAATGATATAACCATTTGCCTGCTATTAATAATTTAAATAATATACCAGTAGTCCTATATTCTCTCTAGTAACAAACACACACAAAAGAATAAATAAATAATTGAATAAATAAAATGTTATTAAATGTGTGAAAATGTCCTCCTTTGTTTATATGAATAAAATATGAGCCAGACTTCTGAATGTTCTGAAATATATATTTATTTGGCCTGGTTATCTGTACTTTATTTGGTTATTAAACTATTACAATACTGTGTGTAACATGTATGTATGTGTGTATGTTTTTCTCTTTCCCCCAGTTTGGTGTGCACATGAAAATAAAGTCTTGAATCTTGAATCTTTACACATGAGTTCATTTCTGGTATGTCCTCTTTTTTTTGTCGAAATAATCTTTATTGGCCTTTGTCCCATTGTTGTTACTTTAAACAAAGTGTCCTGTTTGTTTTATCAATATTATCATCAGCACCAAAGTCTTTGTTGTGACCTGGAGAACTCTTTGAACCATGATGTCAGCATAACGGTGCAAAAAGCCCTCAGGGCACCAAGACTGCAATACCCACAATCAACTAACACTGGGAATAAAATAAGACTATACAAATACCAATAACACAGCTTGCTCTGATTGGCTGAGTCACATTGTAGTAAAATGTGCATTGTGCTTTATTCCCTTGTCAATGCATCACCTGAGCAGCAGTTTGGATTTCGTTGTATTCTGCTGATACAAAGACAATAAAGTCTTTCTATACTTTTCTACACTTATAAAATCTATATCCTGAGAAGGGGGACATATCCCACCCCCCCCTCTCTACCCCCATCCCACCCCGGGGTCGCTCCCTCCTGTCCGGGCTTGCAGCGTCTGAGCAGCGTCACATTCCTGGAGCGGAGTTCCTGAGCAGCGGCCATATTGGAACCTGTCTGTCCGGCCCAAAGATGTCCTCACGACGTCGAGATGATTCACCCCCATCCTGGCTGCATTTTAATGGTAGAAACCGCCTGGGAACACTTATAGGAGACTTCAAACTGGTCAAAGTACAGAATAAATCACAATGAACTCAAATAAAAGTCTTTATAATTAATGAGAAGGGAAACTATTTAAAAAAAATAAGAAATCGCGATAATTGGGCGGAGCGAATCGGGAACAACTACCTCACTCAACAACAATTTGTAACTCTTTAATTAATTTCATTTTAAACACCACCTAGCCTAATTATCATTTCATTAATATATTATTCTCCACTTTTATCAACGCCACATCGAGTCAAAACGAAGGAAATACACGACTCAGCCTGCAAACGAAGGGGAAGTGACGTGTCAGGGGTTCATCTTGGCGCCTAGCTGGCATGCTAACCTCCCTCCCTCCCTCCCGGTGCTCTCGCCAGCTCTCCCCCGCCCTGAGTGCCTCTCCTCCCGTGTCACTACAGCCGCCTCCCGCTCACTCGCTAGTTTGGCACCAGGCTAGCACCAGGCTAGCACGGAGAGTCAGTCGAGGGCTGCTCCCTTTCGCCTCTGCTCGGTCACACTCACCGCCGCACATTCCGCACCATGGCTGCCACGGACGTTGACGTGTTCTCGGTGAGTGGAGGCGCATTTATCCGTGTTATTCCCCTTCCAACCCTGGGACACCTTTGCTAAGTGCAGCCCCGGGGAGAGAGAGAGGAGACTCCGGGTTGTGATTAGTAGAAGTGTGGGTGTTAGCCGCCGTGTAAGCTAACCGAGCCGCCTCCTTCAACCCCCCTGTCCGCTTTCTGGACCCCGACGTGGGGCTCAGTCGAGGCGGTGGCACGGGTGTCTGTCATGTTTTCTTTTCACCTCACACAAACGAAGACAACGCTGCCATTGTCGGGGCGAACAATGTGCCACGTAACGTTTATTGTCTGTTATTGGAAATCACGTATGGCTGAATCCCGGGGGGTGTAGCGTGTCAGACTGTTCACAGTTTGTGTTATTTACAAGTGGCTGTAAACAACCCGGTCTCCAAACGACACGTTAAAACATCCAAGTCACAACACTCAACAGCAAAACATGGGAAAATGCTTTGAAAACAGGAGGTGGTGGCTTTAAAGTCAGTGTTGTTCACCACAGTCCCTGTGATGTGGAGTGACTGCAGGTTTTGTTGTGTAAAAACTGCAGTATTACTTTGAATTAGTACTTAATACTGCATGATGTGCTGCCATGTGGTTTTACTTCCTCTTCAGGGTTGTAAAATTATTTTCAAACCTAGTGGATGAAATGCTATAAAACAGGATATAGTTGTTATAAAGTCAATGCTCTGTACTACTGAGACAACTGTACCTATTTTATGTATTTACCTGAGTTTTCTAGTGTAGAACTGCCATATTTTTTGGTGTTAGTCTACAGCACTTAAAACTATATAATGCCACAGTTATTAATTGGATTCGTTTTAACTTCCTCTTCAGGGGTGCAAAATTATTTTTAACTTAGTGGTTAAAATGCTATAAAACAGGAAATAGTTGTTTTAAAGTCAGTGCTCTATACTACTGAGACAATTGTACTTATTTTATGTATTTATCTGAGTTTTCTAGAGTAGAACTGCCATATTATCTGGTGTTAGTCTACAGCACTTAATACTTTATAATGTCCTAGTTGATATTTAGTTGCAAAATTAAACGTTTCTTTATTTTTACATTCTTTTGTCACATTTACTCCAAAGGCCATTTCCCGCCAGATGTTGAGCAGACTGTTGGCTGATACTTTGCTTCAGTTCTCTTTGCATATCTCAGCAGTAGGTTGGTCACACAAGTAGATGAGAGTGGAATGCATGCATCCTGCATTATTTCCATTGTGCCAAGCCCTGTCGTCATTCAGGTGTAACCTTATTTTTCAGCTTTATCATGGTGATGCAACACAGGCTGAAGAAAAGGGCAACAACCCAAGGTTGGGTAGGCAGCTCTATATGTGGAGAATTCACACAACAAAGCATGCGTTATGGAGAACTCAACATTTTAGTGACGAGGCGAATGCACAGGGGGAGATTTCAAAAGGGTGATTAACTTTTTGGCAGATGCCTGAGGAGATCCTTGTGGTGTGGAATTGGACAGTAAGCAGCACTGAGCTGGAGGGATAAAGAGATTAAGAACACACTCCGGGCCACTCCTTCCATTTATTGGTGCAACTCATGTCTACGAAGAAAAAGAAGGAAGAGAGGATCCCAAATAAAAAGAGGATCCAGAGAGAGACATTGCACAGTTGACATTTAGGAACATGTCCAAGAAGGAGTTCGGGTTGGGCGGAAGACATTGCGGGTTTTGCGACTTCTTAACTGTCTCTTTTGGGAGAGAGGAAATTGGAGAGCTGATTAATGAGAAAAATGCTGAGAATGCAGCGAAACAGGCCAGTGCGAGGAGCAGCATAGTTGCCTGACAGTCTGACTTCCTGTCTAACTTTCGGAACTAAGTGAGACCATATTGAACAAACTCACATGTGTGCCCGGGCAGTTTGTGTACAGGGCACGCTGTTAATTATGTGCAGCTATTGATAGGGATGTGTGGTTGGTTGCGTTGTTGTCCCACATCAATCCTGTCCAATGGAGGCTGTAGCTTTGGGATTACTTTCTAGGCCAGAGCTGCATGAGGTGATCAATGTAGCTAACAACTTCTATTGTTTTTTTTTCACTCGCTGATTGCATTCGAGTGCGTAGCATAAAGAGGATGCTATATGTGTCGGTGGTTATGTAATGAAAAGGCCGCCAACATATGCATGTACACTGCTTGCTGACCCTGAAGAGTATCGTCTCTCCCGTGAGGCCCGCTTGCATAAAATTAAATTAGCTTCACAAAGTGCCTCAGGGCATAAGATGTGGACTGACAAATTGTGGGGGAAGGCTTGTACTTTAAAAGAGTTGATTTGCTTGTTTGTGCTGTGTTGTTCACTTGTGAATTCATGATTTACATTTGTTCTCCAGCTACATTTATTTACAGAGTAATCAGAATCAGTCTGCATTTAATTTTTAAACAAATCAGAGGACTTAAAACACTGTACCCTAAACCGGAAACCTTAGTTACTGCTTTCCCCATCTGTTTGTTGATCAGGTCAGGTTGTAGGTCTGGTTTACTGACTGTTTGGTGTCATTAGTGTTGTTAGCTGTACATAGAACATGCAGGCCAAAATTGCCCAGAGGGTGAGTTTGTGAAATCCAGTGTTGTAGATGAATAATGACAGCCCAGCTGCAGCCTGTGGTGATGAGTCAATATCCATGTATAGAATAGGTTCAAGTGTTTTTTCCTCAAAGACCAGTATGGAGCTCAAAATCATGACGCTCAAACATAGCTTTCCAAATAATCTCGGCCAAAGCTGGATGGAGATTTTGAGGCTGAACTATTTGTTGTTGGTGTCGTAAAACCACCAGTGGTCCCTTTTAGTTTATCATAAAAAGAGTCACAGGTTTGATCCTGGTAGCACCCAGTGAATCCATCAGCAGTCCTGTGGCTTGTTAAAACTATGGGTTTACAGCTCAAAGGGCTTTTATTCTTATGTATTATTCGCCTTAAATGGGATGTAGATGTGTTTTTCATCAGTGTGGACACTATAAAAATGCTGCAGTTATTCATATTTGTTTCCGTTACATGGATATTTATATGCTGAACAAAGCAACTTGCACAAGTCATGAATTTGAATGTCAGTCTTGGCTCATTCGCCTGACGCTGACATGGCTGAGTCAGCACCAGCAGAGTGGACAAGGACCTAAAACCGATGGAAAGTAAAATAAAAAGGGATGGTCATTTTTCTGACATTTTATACCTTACAATAGTGAGTGTAATGCAAATTCAGTTGCGTTGTGATGTCTGTAAACGCAAAAGACAAAAAACTATTTGCAACACACGAATATGCCAGATTTCTGTTTGCATCCTTTGTGACACAAACACCTCACAGCGACTCGCAGAAGATTCTTAAATTACCAACTTCAGGCACAGTCTACTAGGATCCACATTTTTGTGCACTCTATGATTAAATCAACTTCACCTCTCCTTAGCATTGTGCACAGCTCGTCTAGATCTTGAAACAGGAATGCTTTTCATCTGACTCTGCATGTATAGAAGCTTAACATGCACATGAGAGGAAAAGCTGGCAAATCTAGGTCTGTGTCCGTTCAGTGAAAGTAAGGACACTGCATATTTTTTAAAGGCCCTGTAAAGTGTGCTGTACATCTGTCCCATAAAATGGTTCCTGTCTCTACTCCCGTCTCTCTCACTCATTTTTTTATCTTCCCTGTTGGGCACTCAGTAGATGAGTAAACAAAGCTGAGCAGTACATTGCAATTGTTGTGCACGAGTGTACTGATAAGAAAATAATCAGATAAAAACTTGTTTGTCTATATGTGCTTGCGGATTCCTTGTCCTTGCGTCATCCGCATCCCAACCGTCAACATTTTTAACATTACAACATCACCATCGGCACAAGTAGCAGCAGGAGAACGGCTACAGCTGCACATGAGGGCAAAATCTGTAGGTGTGGTTTGAAATATTGCAAAAATAAATTCTTAATTGGTGGCATAAGTCGAGCTGTAAAAATGTTTGTGCCAACCCACTCCGATACCAAAAGCAGGATGTATCAGTCTAAACATTATGACTTTATAGAGGACGTGAAGCTACACTTTCATAAGTCTACGTGACAGCCTTTGGACAGGAAGCACCATCACAAGCCACCTCGCCTAAAGCGTACTGCCGGTTCATGTGGCTTTATCACTGAGGTTACTGTGTATGTGGTGTCCGCTCCTCACACATACCCATTGCATCTCTCGAAGCCAACATCTGCCTGCAACACCAAATAAAGCTTATTTTGCCTACAGCAAGTAACTCATGGCTCAGTTCCCCAATTTGTACTCATCCTTTCACTTAGCTTCAGGTGCATTTTTTTTTTTACAGTTTCTACTGTCCAGTCACGCCACAGGCAAGTCAGTTTTGCCACCGTCCAGTATTGGAGTGTCACGTTTAAAAATTACTAGTCGGATCGAGGTTCAAGCTACTAGAACTCAAATCAAGATAAGGACGTCTCTGTAGGGATGCAACAATTATTTTCATTATTTATTTATATTTGTGCTTAGTAATCTACCAATAGATTAATCAAAACAATTAGTTTCAGTGCTTTTTTTTTTCTGCTTCCTTAGTTGGTACAGCCATTTTCAGACATGAACTCTGGAAAATGTTTGGAAAATATGGTCTGGACATATTCTGGTGTTTGTTCTTCACAGAGAACACAGCAGGAAAATGTCCGTATGAGGGGTGGTGTCTAGGTAGAGTTTGTAGAAGGCAGGACATGACGTATAAATCTCGCTGTGGAAAGCAGATGTTTTTGTTTACAACACAACAACATTGGTCCTTTCTCGCTGTCTTACCAAGTTGACACCTTCATCAGTGTCTTCTATATATATATATATATATATGGCTCCTCTTTTTCAATTCAGATATTAGAGTTCAAGTTTTGAACTTGCCACATGTTCGAAACGTCCTTAAAATGGCTACTCACTCGCTGTGGAAATTTTCTTGCTGTATTCTCACTCAGAAATTTTCTGGACATATTTCTATTTTCTCATCATCTTACTCTTTTGGGTTCTCACATTCTGCCCCTCCTGAAGAATTCAAAGCAGCTTGATTTTCACACAACTCAGTCCAATTGCGACTGAGCAAAACATGTCAATCTCCAAAAAAACACCACTGCATCCTACACTTTGTTACCTAATTCATAAATATGCGTCAGAACGTGTATAGTAAATATGTATGTCTTCTATCATATATGATCTGGCCTATTAATAACTGAATGTGGAAACAACACACACACACACACACACACACACACACACACACACACACACACACACACACACACACACACACACACACACACACACACACACACACACACACACACACACACAAGCATCAACTGCAGCGGTGTGTGTCGAAGTCTGTCAGGTTGCTCCTGTCCGTCCAGTGGAGGCGCACTGAGGCAGACACAAGGTGCAAACACGGGTCAGACACCAGTCAGGTGGGAACACATGCCAGAAGGCGGAAGATAAGCTGAGGAGGTGATGGACAGAATAACAGCGGTGTCTGGTGAAAGATGGAACAACTGATTTGGAGGATTTTCGGGTCGCATCAGGGCTGTTCACAGAAAAGGTTTCTCCTAGTGGAGTTATCTTGGTTTTGTCCTCGGTTATGTCAGGTTGAGTCTGTGTCACATGCTGTATTTATTTAACCTTCTGGAAAGTTGTTGTCACAGTTGGCTGCCTTGTGAGCATAGTTGAAGGTTGAGATGATTAAGTTCATTGTTTTGACTCGTAATTCGAATGGCCGATTAGTGCTGGAGAAAATTCAGCGAGGGGCCTGTATAGCAGTGGAGTACATTGCAAATTGAAAGTGCTAATTCAGCATGGTTTTCATGGTGCAAGTTTGCAGACTTGTAAACCAACACAGGCTAAAAAACAAGCTAAAGTTGTAGCCTTTAACATAATTCATTCTAAAACTTTCTTTATGGACTTGAGGAGGATGCAAGTCATTTACTAAGCAAAATAAAAAAGGGGCCGGACATATTTCACTATCATTTCGTATTTTAAAGGCTAAACAATTTATGATTTAATCTGAAACATGATGGAAAAATCAGTTATCATTTAGCTTCTCACAGCTGACACTATAGAGCCCCTTTTTTCCAATGGTCAAAAAACCAACCAACACCCACTAACATCTGGCTTTTGTCTGCAGTGGGAATACATACAATTGGCGTTCACTCCTCGGTCAAATGACTCTGCAGTAGACACAGGTTTTACAGTTATGGAAACACATCACCTTGGGAAATGCGCTAATTTGTTTTACTTCTTTATTTTGGCAGTCTAGACGCTGATGCTGCACCTTTTCCAGTGCAACATTATGATACACAATTAACTTTTGGGTGCTGGTGCATAAATAGCCACAAACGTTTGTGTACTTATGGTTTTTTTTACATCTTGGGAAGAACATGCAACTGTGAATCTTCTGGCAAGAGCAATATTTCAGATGCAGTGGGGAAAAAAACTCAATCGCCTCTACTGGCAATGGGAAGGGATTATCTGTGTACCTGCTAATTCAGGTGTAAAAGCGATTATTTATTTTATTATTTACATCTTTGCATTTCTTTGGTTTCATATCAAAATGTAAAAAAGAAGGTGGTTCACATCAGCCATCAGTGAGCTGAAGCTGGCCCACATGAGTCAAGCCTCATTTCGTTCAGCGCAGCCATTTCCTGTTGGCCTGGTGATACGGTGGCCTGGGGACTGTGTTCTTTCTTGACCCAGGAGCAGTTACTCACAAGCTTTTCATTTCTGCCATAATTCATGCTGGGGCTCTTGTACTTTCTGAAGTAGCCTGCATAGATGGGAGAACAGATTAGTCACAGTTTTCTAGATAGCATGAATTCACTTTTTAGTCAGTTAAGAGGGTATCCAAAAACTTGAAAAACGGGTATTTGTAGTCAATCGTCGCCCCCCAGTGCGCCCGTTCAGGCCGGCGCTTTCTCCGTTCAGCCCGCGATCCATGTCTGGAGGGACTGGGGCTGCAGCTGCGGAGCGACCGCCGCCTCCCGTGGTGGCTGATGCCCACACAGCGGCTCCGCATCAGCGCTACCATTCAGACAAATTGCGGAAGGCCCCACATTGATCCGCATGTTCAGCTCACTTCGGTTCAGCCGTAAAGTTCGGTATAGTTGAGATGGAGCAGCGCCCGCGAGCCGCCTGGCTGTTCCACGGACGAGCATCCCGCCCCATAGACTACATAAAGGTCCGCTCTTGCTTGTTTTATCCTAATGGAATGATGTCTTATAGCCCCCCCACTCTCTGTCTGTCTGCTTGTGCTTGTAGATGAGACATTAATGTGATTGGAAAATTAAACAAAGGGAAAAAGATTTTGATAATTTATATCATATAAATTGTAATTAAAATCATGGGGGAGAGGGGGGCTATTGCATTAAAGGACAGGCCAAACAGGTCTGAGGCTGTTTGAAGGGTCTGTTTTATATGTTGGTATTTTGACCAGATGAACATTTATTACAGACATCAACTAAATGGGCAATGTCCCTTTAATCGATCTTGTTGGTTGGTAATATCCTGTATTTGCTGATTGGTGTAAAGGTATTAGGAACTAGGAAAGGCATCATTATTAGTGTTGTTATGCATTGTTGTTGAAATCCAGTAGGTTATGAGCACAAGATGGAAGAGACAGCTGGGGAGTAAATCATTTTCTGCAGTTCTTCTGTCTGATCCCTAAAAGATAACACTGATAGTCACGTCTACATTCTCTTTTAGTAACCCTCAGTCACGGACACAGTCATCAGCCACTCACATACCTTTACACAAAGATCATGTGCTAATGACAGGGAGGTCAATCCACAGCTCTCTCACGAATAAGAATATTTGGCATTTTTCTGAATCTGATTGACTTAAAAATACTTAAAATTTCTGGAAAATGTCTGGACTTCAGCACATGTGTGATTGTGCTTATCAAATAAGCTTGCCCCTGATGACATTGTCTTCAGGGGCAAGCTTACCTTTCTCCAAATGCCTTAACAGTTTTTAGTGTGTACCATGAGCTTTCAGAAGTGAGCTTATGACCTCACATGTAATCTCCCAGACTTGGAGCGTGGGACCAAAACTTTTCCCACTTACACAGACTATGCAGCTGCCACATGTGAAACCGGACATGAAACAGCCTTTATTTATCCTTTCCTTGATAAAAAAAGGCAAATACAAATTATCAGCTTCTCTGATTTTAAACACTTCTCAGCAATCTCCAGAGTCATTGCACTGGTGTCCTTGCAGGCACGATACCAGAGGCCACACCCTCCCCCCTTCAGCAATCCAACCAGATATTGATACCTGAATTGCTATGAAGTATATTTCTTCATTCTGCTTGATGTTTTACAAACCGCGACACATTTAACAACATTCAAGGCAGATTTACAGCTTGTATAGATTTTTTTGTGAATTGAATGCTTGTGCTAACGTAGTGTAAGAAACTCCCAGTGCTGCAGCTCAGCTCAGTTTTGCTTAGCTCAGCTCAGATCCGATTACTTCAGCTGTGTTCGCTGACACATTATGCTCATTCTTTTTTTACACCTCATAATTACACACATGTATGAGTGTGTATATATATATTTAGTGCTCATCCTGTATTGTACACTTCCGTTAGGTTTATAACTCATCTGCAGTAAACGCAGAGCCTGCCTCCACCCCTCGGCTCAGCACAGCCAGGCTGCGTTCAGCTGAGCTCTGCTCTCTGGCTGCCTGCACTCGGTGACATCAGCCTCTAAATATGCAGTCCGTCGTGGCTGAGCCAGACGAGCTCGGGTGGCCCCATTCATCTCAAGGTGCCGTCTGCCTCCCCTCCTCTACAGTTCTCACACACACACGCTCCCCCTGCTCACCGGCTGTCTGTGCCTTAGTCAAGGTGGGATAGATAAGGGAGATCAGAGGTGAAACGCTTACAATCCAAAAGTGTCTGTCTGTTGATCTTCGATTTGTTGTACATCATAGTCTTTGAGGTTGAAGCTCCAGGCGGCTCCTCCCCAAATGCAGATTGATTACAAAAGTGTTTGTGCACGCTATGTGCAATAATGCACAATAGCTGTGGTGAATGCAGATCATTTCTGACTGATGAAGCTTGTCACACTCAGTTTGATTAGTTTATAAAATGTGTTGTTACCGAGCTTTGAATTAAGATGAATGGTTTCACATCATATATGTACTTTGCTTCTACTACGTGGCTGTGTTGACCCGTCAGTGCTGAACTTAAAGAAAAGTTTTTATTCCCGTCTGAAGATATTCTCATTTTTCATACTCTGTATTAAATCACAGAATCAGCTCATCTCCCCGGTTGTTTCGTTCAAAGTGTGTGGAAATGTCTTTAGCTGCTCATGCTTGTGAAGGATTATTCTTGAAGCTCATCCTCACAGCAGGCCCTGCTCACTGAACTCACTGTTAGTTGATGGGTTTAACATCTGCAGAATGAACCAAGGCACTTTGATGTTAATTTGCATAGGAATGTGATGGCTTCAGCCTCTGTACCACCCAACTCTTCATACCTCTGTCTAATGTCTTCTCCTTGTGTTTTCCTCACATGCAGCCAGACTTGTGATCCTTTTTTAAATTTATTTATTTTTGTCTGATTCTTTCAGAATGAAGAGAAGCGTAACCTGACTTTGGGCGGCCATGTTGGATTCGACAGCCTCCCTGACCAACTTGTCAGTAAATCGGTCACTCAGGGATTTTGTTTTAACATTCTCTGTGTAGGTGAGTATCAAACGGCAGCCTTTATGCAGCTTGTGTGTGACAGAATGTGTTGCAACTTCTGAACATTTCTCTACTTCTGACATGATAGAAATGCACAGGCCACCCAGGTGTTGTTGTAAAAAGCCAAGTCTGAAAGCTGATGAGTTTCTCCCCTCTCCCTCTCTCTCTCTGTCTGTCTCGTCTCTCTGGTTGCTGCCATCCTCAGGGGAGACTGGTATTGGCAAGTCGACGTTAATGAACACACTTTTCAACACTATGTTTGAGAACGAAGAGGCGAGCCATTACCAGAACGGCGTGTACCTGCGGCCACGAACTTACGACCTTAAAGAAAGCAACGTCCACCTCAAACTGACGATTGTTGATAGTGTTGGCTTCGGTGATCAGATCAACAAAGAGGACAGGTGAGCACAGTGATATGGTAATGGATTGATGTTAAGAGTGACGGGACTAGACAATACAAATAACCTGTGGCAGCATCAGCTGAGTTGCGATATTAATGAGAAGCTAGTCCTTATTCTGGAGCTGTTCTCAGAAGTGAACTTCGGAAACTTTGTACATTTTACTCAGAGACTGGCAGGAAAAGTTCTGGAGCAACGGATTTGGACATATGCAATCTCACATACAGCCCGGAAAAATTTCCGGAAAATTTGATGATGATGACTTCAGTTCATGTCTGAAAGCAGCTCAGTCATTGAAATAAATCAAAGAATATAATTTTGAATGATTTGAATAATATATATAATTTAGATGTCTTAAAATAACCTTAAATAAATTTGACCCACTTTTAAGCCGAACTCAGAAGTTTCATGACCTGACGATCACCAAAAAAACATGGTGCATCTGACCAACATTGTCATTTATTGCATCAGGACTGTTTTGATATATTCTGATAAAAAATACTTGTTATTTTGTCCAATTGTGCAAATAATCAGGGCACAGGTTTTGCCGTCTATCTTGATCAAACTGTCCTTTTAGCAGTTGCAAGATGACAGTGTCATAGTTTTGCCTAAATTAGATCCAAGGGAGGAAAATTTGAGAAACAGATAAAGACTAACATCAGTCCAGGATCCCGCACATTTTTCTTTTCTCAGTGGGATGAAAATAGGAAGAAGTGCAGCAGCAATAAAGAGGAAATAGATTTTTTTTTTCTAATCTAACATTCAGCTGTGGAATGGCTCGTTCTTGTTGTGACCTATCCAGCAAGCAGCACTCTCACGCCCTTTGGTAGCAGCTTTCTCTGCTGGCCGTATAAAATCAACATGCTGAAGGAAAGACTCCTGCGGCAGACTGTACATGCACACAGAGAGGGCTCCCAAAGGTCAGAGTTGGTGCATTCCACAGAGAAGATTGAAGATACATGCGATGGGAGTGAACAGACGACTGTAAACATGGTTCTGGCTGAGGAAACAGAATCAATGTTTACTTGAATCTCACTCTGAGCTGAATAGAACATGGAACAGGTTAACCAAGACGGTTGGTTGTTAATTTAGGGGATTGTCATTAAACAAGATAATTTTTTATGTCTAAAGAGCTTATACGTAAGCAATAATTTTGGTTTACTGTTGTCACTCGTATATAAATCAAAGATCTAATTCATGTCCGTAACTCTAAGTTTGAAACAATGAACTCTCTAATTGTGGATGTTATTTTCCTTTCTCTGGTGTTTACATTCTTCCAGATTAGACAAAGAAACCACTCAATCAAATGTAGAAACATAAAAAGTAACACATTGGTTGTTAATCTCACCACTGGGAGCTGGAGTAAATGTGAAAGCAGAGGTGACACAGCTGGAATCAATGAGCCTGAGGTATTTGTGTAGTGGCCAAGCATAGCAACGTAATAGAGATTGACCGATTTATCAGTTGGCTGAAAAATATGAGCCTATCAGACATATTGGTATCAGGGTTTATTTTTGCCAATATGCAAGCTTTTATTTGATTGAATAAACGATGCAGAAAATATGTGCATTTATATTTACATTTGATGTAAAAAGGATTATTTTTCATTTTCTATTGTATTTTCAAGTACTATATATTTGGTTGCATGATTTCTTTCTTTTTATTTATAGTAATTTATAATGGAGTTTATAGTTAAACTGTAAAATATCAAGTTTTTATTAACCCTAACACATACTACATTGCATATATCGGCCGATATTTAGAAGTATATGTTTTACTCCCTTATACTGGTATTGGCTCCTAACAATCTTTAACGGTCGGGCTCTACAACATAAGGAATCCACATCTGTGCAGGAGCTAGAGCAGCGTCTGTTGGAAACATATTTTCGATGTTGGGCTGCTGGAATTGTGGAGAGTAAATATGTTTATTGAACATCTCCAACACAGATTATTCCAACCGCAGAGATAAATTGTCCGAAAATGCCATGTGGTGTAGTGAGAGCTAAACTGTGACTGTAACTTGTATCTATGGTGACAAACAATCAATTCACTTGAGAGAGACTTGCATACGTGCAGCTATGATGCAGTTTATTAAATATGTGGCTAATTGTTTAATGGTCGTTGAATCCCCTTTAATGTGTCTGAACTGAAGTAAATCAACTATAGCTGCAGATTTCTTCAAACAAGCCTAATGTGAATGTAATCTGAAACATCTCTGAGCTGTCTCATGATCCTTCCAGTTAGACTGGTGCCTGCCACAAACTGTGCTGCTGCACTAGCGAGCATACTTTTATCATTTGTAAAAATCACTTAATTTGATATTTAGTGACAGTTAAACTTGATAATTGCTGCAGTGAGAGAGAAGTGCAGAATCACACGGCTCTCACAGTCGGCCCTAATTGAATTGTCTTGTTTTGTTTCACTCATTGCAACTAGAAGTGTGTTTACAGTGCATCCAAATGGAAAAACTGAAAACATTCTTTAGGAAACACCAGGAAGAGACATTTGTTACTGTCATTTTAGGAAATATGATTGTATTCATGGGATTTGATGATAATGTTTCTGAATGTTTTCTAAATCAGAAATCCTGACATGTCCCTTAACGGTGAATTTAACGGACTTTTTGATCGATTTTAGTGAAATCTACTTTAAAAAACTGCAATTCAGCTGCATGTTATCTTTCTTGTCTGAATGCCTGCCTCCACATGCAAAGAGCTCACACGAAAATATTACATAACTCTTGATATTTTCAGATTGTCTATTCTTAATTTTCACTGATGTACTGTTGATACTGTGGAGTCCACAGGTCATCACAGTGCTGTGAGAGCGGACAGGACGTTTTGCAGCCTCTGTGATTTGTTTCATCCAGACTCTCATACGCTGGACATAAATTTCATGCAGCATTAAGCTGTACAACTCTAAGCTGAAATCTTGGCACAGAATCAGATCACACAGTTTCTGCAAACATAGCTGTCTCCAGTTCTTTTCCCCAGTGACGAGTCCATATTCTTACCAAAGCACAAACAAGAAGACAGATACAGTATTTTGTGCTTAACCAAAGTCGTAAATCCTCACAGTTTTCTCTTTGTCTCTCTTCTTCACAGCTACAAGCCCATCGTCGACTACATCGACACTCAGTTTGAAAACTATCTCCAGGAGGAGCTGAAGATCAAGCGCTCGCTGTTTAACTACCACGACACCAGGATCCACATTTGCCTTTATTTCATCGCCCCAACAGGACACTCCCTCAAGTCTCTGGACCTCGTCACTATGAAAAAACTGGACAGCAAGGTACACACAAACACACATCCATATATTTGCATACGTGCTATTCTCTTCCCCTTTGGCAAAAAGCACACTCCCAGTCATTTCCCATTGTCTGTGAATAGTATCAGTGCACTGAAACCCGATCTCCCTTTTACTGTGACCAGTGTGCGCTCCACTGAGACATGGAGATCCCTGATCCCCGAGCAAGGGTGTGGACTCTGTGTCCCAAAAGAATAAAGCTGAAAAGTAAAAGGTTTCAGTGAACGTGCAGAGCTTCCATTTCAGCGCACAGGATTTCAAGACTAGTTCACATGCCGTTCTTTGGCGTGAACTCATTTGGCCGTTTCTATGGAAAAAGATTTGGACGCCAACAGTCCAGATACTTGGGAAGACCTGCTTTACTCTGTTGAGGAGGCAGACATGTCACATTTTTTAAAGTCTCATCCATCAAATAGAAATGCATTCAAGATATAGTTGAAATGCATCCTTGTTGTGCTGTGTTCCAGTTTGACATGTTTATAGGACAACACAATGCTCTATACCAGTCAATAGTCACATTCTGAGTCATATGGATTTGTGGCTTTTTTTTGTGGCTCTTGTGTGAGTATTACTACACAGATTATTGGTGTATACTGGAGGCACCATCACTGGCGTGGCCTCATTTAGACAACTGGTGGGGGGGGGGTGAGAGTGAGGCTCAGTGGGGGAAGGACAGGGTCATGAATGGGAAGGTACGTGAATTTTAAAGTCTAAGCTGCAGCCATTTCATATTTTAATTTCGTGGAAAAAAACGGTGATAGTTGATCTTTGCCGAGGCTTCTCTTGAATTTTTCTATTAAAGGTTGAGTTCCCCAACCCACCATATTTCTTTACTGTCAGGTATTTTTATTCCCCTTCACAACACACTTGAATAAGTTCTACCTGTTGACATTTTGTTCAAATGTTTTTCGAGAACTGCTCAGTGCCATAAACACGTCTAAAAGCATTCAGAGTGGTTTTTCATCCTCAATCATGGTGTCAAAATGTGGTCAGTGTGGAAAACACATGTTCCCAAAGCGCAGAGGAGAATGAGTACAAAGACAGAGCCAGATAAGTGAAGATTGGGGTTTGACTTTAGGCAATAATGAGAGAAGAAATGTGTGGAACAGGATTTTTGGAGACATTTTAGCCTTAATCTGCATCTACCAACACTTAAACAGAGAAAACTGCATGAAAGGAATAAAGTAGCATCTATCTCCTCTTTGCTACATCCTCAAAATGTCCGTGACCAAGTGAGTGCTCTGTGACGCTGACTAAAGCTACATCATTGCTCGGGTTTTGTTTTCCCATGGGCCATTGCGCTTTCAAAATAGGTTCGTGCCAACAGTTTGCATTTTACTGCCAAGTTAACATTTGTTGCCAGATTTCCAGACTTTCTCTGACTCCCTCATTGACTTTTTTTTTAAAAAGCACCCAGCAATAAATTTATCGACTTCTTTCTGGAGTAGACAGTCGCCAGTGCTGCCCTGCAAGTGAGAATCGGACCTTTCTCCGCGTCTATTCATTTCAGCGAATGGCACAGAGGCAGAGTTTGTTGCCCAGTCTGAGGCTGTGCGCTGTGTGAGAGACAAAAGTTCACACATGCACCGCATCCCTGAACTTTTCTAGACATCACCCGGAGGAGTCGTGTGTGTGTGAACGCACATGTCAGATGAATTTTACATCAAACAGACTTTACCCTGCCGGCTCCATAGCCCAAAATGTGCAAACAAATAAAGCAGTGAAACCGGCTGACACGAGGCAGAATGCAATTATTTTTGCAATGATGACATGGAAATGCTAATTGGTGTATTGTAGTTATACAGCAGCTACATTCTCAGTTTTGCTCATTGAACAAACATGGTCCAGCTATATACTAGGTTTTCACCTTGTTGCCTTTGTGTGTGTTTTTGTGCACACGCTTGTTTACATCCAGCCATTCAACTGTGCTACGGTTCACTAATCAAATTTAAATACATCAGTCAAATGGATTTACCGCTCCCTCACTCTGAGGGTTTTTGCATTCTGCCGCCACAGTCCTTCAGTGTATGCATATGGTACAAACACTGATAGCCCTGCTGTAGGAAGGACAGAGTGGCAGCTTTAGGCCTGTGTGTGTCTGTTGATGCAATAATAATAAATCCAGAACAAAGCAGATGGTCAGCTTGTGATGGAAAACCTGCTGGCTTACCTCTGCCAACTGTCGACGCACGGCTGCACATCTCTGCCACGTCTCCTGGAACTCTTCAAAATAGTGACCCGGCTACCTCAGTCAACTCACTCCGATGGGTCACTTTATAGTTTTATTAGCAATCCAGGAACATTTTCAATTTGTTTGTAATGTTTTAACGCACAAATTCTTTATAATAATCTTAACATCCTTAAGTATTAAGATAATACTTGACCATTTTGATTTATCCGGACACATATGACAAGAAAAACTCAGCATTTCTTAATTATCCCCACGAGAAGACCTGACTTGTGTTCTGACGTGAGAGGAAAACCTACACAAACCCCAAAAGATGGGTCTGAGATCCAAATTCAGGAGGTTTCTCGCTGTGAGGTGACAGCGCTGACCACGGAGCCTCTGTACCGTCATTACCAGCCAACAGAGCGATCAAAACCTGCCACCGTGTGTTTGCCAACTGGCTCCTGACACCATCCAAACCACCACACGGCCAACTCTCTGAACCCTCTGCTTTGAACCGAGTCATGGTAGCTTTCCTGAGCCAAATATATTATTTTTATCTCTTTTTATATGAACCACAGAAAAAGCAGTAAACACGAGTTAAATGCGTTTGCTATCGGACAGCAGCTTACCTGTTATACCCTGCACTAATATGAGTGGGAGCAAAGCAGCTTACCGCAGCTAAATGCCCAATGAACCCAACTCCAGTGTGACTATTAAAAATTCCCTGTGTTTTACAGTTGCACGGCACCAGAAATTGTTGATACTTTAAAGTTTAAAGTAACAGAAGGCACCTCTATCCAAAGTGATTTATGGCGTTGTGCAACAATGGACCCAGTTCTTAGCCTGAGTGGGTGGCCACAGTGTGAACACTGCTCTGACCTCAGTGACTCTGTCCCAGCAAATCTTTCCACAGCGTGCATTACGACCAGTGTTTTATCTGAAACCAGGCCAGTGTTGAGTGACCACAATGTGGATGTGACAATGTTTTGTTAAACTGGCTCGGTGAGGTTTATGCACGGGTCTCTCTTCCAGATAGAATTAATGTTTTGAATGCAATAAATCCTGCAGCCACTCATCACATTATTTCTCTATGTGACTGTTTGATGGCTACAGGACGACATAAGAAAGTTGCTGGTTTGCCCGACCAAGTGTTGCTTTGACAAGTTATTCAACATTCATTCATCAAACTGGTTATTTGTCAATGACCCGATTCACTGTTGAGTCTGTGAAATGTTTGCAATAGTTAAAAGTAGCTTTCTGTATTCACAGACCCTCAACTTACATCTGTAGCTATAAAACTAAGAAAATCATCAAGAAGAAGAAATAGGATTGATGCCAAAAACATTTCTGTTGATCAATTTATCAGCTATTTGTGTCTGCACTAAAATTAATGATACAAGTGGAGATTAGAGCCCAAACACTTGGTCACAATAATCAGATTATTTCCATGAGAGTCATTTCAAGACTGTCTTGGTTGTCCAGTCACTAATTTTTGCTTTCTGTGCTGAATTCATGTCAGTGGAAGCATTACTGTGTGTGAATATTAGCATCAATCTGGACACTGAAGATAAACGAACAGATCTGGCCTGTCTGCCAGATTGTTCTGTCACAGGAAAAGCAGAGGAAGCTGACCAGAAACCTTTCCCCTCATACTGAAGATTTTGTTGTTGAGGCGAGACAATAGTGTTTTTCTTGTTAACAGGGATACAAATCAATACTCTCTACAGAGGATTGGTGGCAGGCCCAGCAGAGCGACTGTGGTTTGTGGCGAATTAAGGCAGGAAGAGAGAGTTTGAAGGATAGTCCTTTGTTTTGAATTAAGATCTTTCTTTAAAATCATAAGACCATTTCTAATTAATTATCCAATAGTATGATGGAGAGGATTCAGTTTGTAAATGCCATTTGATAAAAAGGATTGATATTTCCTACTACTACTATGGAAAACATAATGTAATGAAACAGGCAAGGAATATGCCTTAAGTTACACACAGCTAGCTGTCTCCATGACAACACTGTATTTTGTGTTTACATCCCCTGTGGACTCCAGATTATGGGAAATGTAGTTCAAATAAGTAGAGCATGATTATTAGAAATTTTATTATAAGAAAAAGACTAATAAACAAAGTTTTCACATATTTTTGACATAACTAAGGCTTAGAATGTATTAAAATGTTTCTTGTATCCCTGGAACACTGACGTTTTCCTCAGTCTGTTCATAAAACATAAAAACGAAAGGTGCCAGAAATATCAAGCTCCCGAGTGTGATTTAAATTTTTCTAGCGATTATCTTACATGTGAACTGTTTTGATGTGGTCACAGCTGCATGTACTATTTAGGAATACTCTTTGGCCAGCTGGGAAAATCCCGGTTATGGGAAAAAAGCAAATATCACTAACCGGTCCCTCCAAAGACAGTTTTACTCAGCACTGAATTAAAGCAATTAATGAAGTTGGTTTATTTAATAAGGGTTACGACGTGATACGAGCTGACCTGCTGTAAATTAATGATCCAGATAAGTATGATGAGCCTGTAATTTGACTTGTAACAAGCACTGGCTCCTGCTCTGGGAGGCACAGTATGGAATTGATGAGTGAATCTGCAGGAATCTCAACCCCCGGTTAGAGATGTTGGGTAATGCAGCCACACAGAGGAATGCAGACACAGTGTGTTTGTTTCTGCACATCTGCAGCTGATTGGACATGGAGCCCAGTTTGTTTTCATAATCACTGTTTGTTTAATTTATCTATTGGGGATTTGACTGAGCTTATTTTTGCTTTATAGTTCAGCTGCACATGATCTCGTTCTTCCTCAGACATGTTTGGTTTGTGTTTTTGACGAGGTTGTAATTCAGCTTTATTTTTACAGTGTTTGCTTTAGGCCTGTACCCACTTGAAGATTTTGCTCGTGTAACCAGATTCGGCTGTTCAATATGAATATTTGACGATTTGTTCATTTTTTTTCATGCCGACTCTGAACAATAACAATCAGACAAAAAGTCCATCTGTAATTAGTGAAAACTTTTGGTTTATTCTCTTTGCATCTTTAATTTAAAAGGGTTGTTTTGTCCTGCCATCGAACGAAGTTAAACCAAATAATCACATAAAAATACATGTCATATGACACACAGCTGATGTCAATTAAAAATGCATTATACTCTCTTTTTTGACTCGAGCCAACTCTTTCCTCTATATTCTTCTCGTCCTCTCCTCAGGTCAACATCATTCCCATCATTGCCAAAGCGGACACAATCTCCAAGAGTGAGCTCCATAAATTCAAGATAAAGATCATGAGTGAGCTGGTGAGCAACGGCGTCCAGATTTATCAGTTCCCAACCGACGACGAAACCGTGAGTGAGATCAACGCCTCCATGAACGTAAGTAAACCAGAAACACTCGAAAAAATTCTCATACTCTCTTTTTAATAGACTGAACACACCAGCAAATGTTCACAAATATAACAATTGTGTTTATAGACCTTTTACATTTGTCTCATAATTGCTGTCATAAAAAATATTTAGTTTTTAAGACTTGCACCCTCATGTCCTAGGCACCACATGTGTTACACATCTGGTAATGGCAGTATATGCTGACGCTGTTTCATTGGCTTTTAACATATGTGCTCAACTGTAATGTTTCTCTTATCTCGACACTGAAATCCCACAAATCTGTGACAACGTGCATGGAAAAAACACTTACAATATTTCCAAATACGAGCTGTTCCTGGGCATGTGCTTGGACATACAGTATATATAGATGTTATAAATAGCTGAACACTGCTCAACAGCACCAATTACCCATTTTTTCCATAGTAAAAGAATTTATGAATTTGGTGGCACACATTCTTTCCTCTAACTGGGTTATTGTTTTTATTTACATATTTTACATTGTCAAAATAAATCAGATACTGAAAAGAAACTGAGTAGATATATAATTGAACATAAACTAATGACCTTTTCTCAGGTAGCTGGAACAAAGACATTTGCTAAAGTGAATATTCAGACTTTTTAGTACAAATTTTACAATAGGTTTTGTGTGAAATAACTGTTTGAACACACCCCTATACAGTTCATTCTCTTATGGATAAATAATACAGCATGGAAATAAAAGTGGTGCTGGTTCTCCCGGGCACGGTGCTCGTACAGTGTCCCCATCTATTCATAGCTGGTTACATCAACGCCCACACTCCACCAGCTTGTTCCTCTGAGCTGCAACCGGCCAGCTGGTTTCAACTCACCACCTAATTTTTGAGGTTGCTATGGGGCATGTTTTCCCCTCTGATGCCAACATGTCAAACCCAACGGGTTTACAGCAGAAAGAAGGTGTGTGTGTGTGTGTGTGTGTGTGTGTGTGTGTGTGTGTGTGTGTGTGTGTGTGTGTGTGTGTGTGTGTGTGTGTGTGTGTGTGTGTGTGTGTGTGTGTGTGTGTGTGTGTGTTTAATCACTGCAACAAAATAGCCCCTTACCACCTCAACTGAGCCACATTTTTTTAAAACAGCCGTCTGCTGCAGCTCGTGTGCCAACGTGGTCACAAGTCGCTCTGGTGTGGTCTGGTAGTGAAAGATAAGAGAGAGGACGGCCACAGTGAAAAGACCCCTCCACTTTCATTAATCCCCTCTGTTGAATTATTAGTGCTGCGCAGCAACATGATTGTGTCCAGTGAAATCTGTGCTGTTAAGACTTTGAACACTGGCCTGAAGCAACCAGGGGGAAAACATCTCAGAGGAAGTGTAACCCCAGAAGACAAATAGCCAGGAATCAGTCCCTTGTTATGCTTGCAGTTACCCCCTGTGACCTCTTGACCTTTCTAACACACACCTTTTTTCCTGTGCAGGCCCATCTGCCGTTCGCTGTGGTGGGCAGCTTGGAAGAGGTCAAAGTGGGGAACAAAACAGTGAGGGCCAGACAGTACCCCTGGGGTGTTGTGCAAGGTGAGAAGCATTTAAGTGCAAGTTAATCGTGCTGTTTGTGTGTGTGTGGATGTTTGTGTTTCTCAAGCAAACGCAACTCGGAGGAGTCAGCTGGCGTTTAACTCCTTTCTCCAGACCGCTACAGAGAGAGGCCACACTGTGACGTTGGCACTTGTGTGGTGTGATGATAGACACAAGTCAGAGGGTGGAAGTGTGCTGTTTTCATCATACCACTGATTCATTAGCATCCGAGGAAGTACTGCAATAATTATGCTATTCATCGATTTGTCAATGAACAGAAAAATTTAAGAAATAGCAAAAGTTCAATCTCTTCAGTTTCTTAAAAATATTGTGAATATCTGATAATAAGTAAGTTAGTAGGTGTTGGTGGGTTTTTTCACCAGTGGAAAAGGGTCTATAGAAACACACTTGCAAGAAAATGGGCAAACTGGAACGTTTTCATTTTACAGTCCATCATATTAGCAAAATTAAATCATGCACTTCAGTCGAGAAGAGTGCAGGATCTATTTTGCACCACATGCTGGTTGTTATGAGAATATTTTGTAGATGTGGAGAAACGACATGCAGTGTAACTCAACAGCTGAACATTCAAGCCTTTTAATCAGTATCCATGGTGAGGGATGTTTCCTGCTCTTGTCAGAGGGCGAGTGCGTCCCACCATTTTCCTGTTTATTTATACCCTCCCTCTCAGTGTGCAGTGCCCTGCACAGCTGTGATTGTGACTTCATGAGGAGTGACACTGTGAGATGAAGGGCGAGCGAGTGGGAAGTGTTTTGGGAAATTGTGTGTGTGTGTGTGTGATGCCCATGGTGATGTATATATTTCTTTGCGTGCACATACAAAATTTAGCCTTTCCCTCGTATGTCTGCGTGCGTACGTTGCCCCTGGAGACGTCACCTTTTGTGTCAGGGACCTTTGTTTCCCATGGCTCATTCCTGTGTTTCTCATCGAGGGTAAACAGCTTAATTTAATAACATCAGGCAGAGTTGTGCTGTGAGAATATTACTGCTCAGATGGGAGTTATTCTCTCTCTCATTCCCTCCGACCATCGCTCCCTCCGTTCCTCTCTTCTGTTTACTGCCCTCACACTCTTCCTATTCTCTCTCTCCATTACCCACTGACAACGCTCATTCTTCATCCCTCAGAAGACACATGGTTATTTATAAAGCCTGCTGCATGTCCCTTGGGGACAGATTCCTCTGGACTCCATCGGTCATTATGAAGCAAAAGTCCAGTCCTGTTTAGCTGAAAACATTTTTTTTAGCTCAGTAAACTTTGTGAAATCTGATGATATTTAAAATTTACAGATCAGATTTTCATGAAAAGCTAAGTTTGTGTACTAAAAGGATTTCTGATGTTCAGTCACAGATGCTGTGTGATGATGCTGTTTTGTGTCCTTGTGAATCTTTAGATTTAAATGATTTCTTGAGGAGTTTCGTTATTGTCTCCATCTTCTCATCCTATCACCCTCGCACATCTCTGTCTGACAACAGAAATGAGATCTAATGGGATGTAACACTCGGACACTACTTTGCTGTCTTGCTGATAGTCGGGCAGACATGCAAACCGATGGCTCTCCATACATACACTGCAGTTTGTCATGAGGGCAGGGGCAGAGGAGGACAGAAGTGTCTGTGTTTCCGGACACTCGGCCGACTGAAAGGAGGGTCTGTATCCGTACAAACAGTTGGTAGAGGCCAGATGTCATGGAGATGGGTTATGGTAACATCTTAAAGAGCCATGGGAAATTTCCACCGACGTGAGAGAGGACAGAGGAAAGACTGTGTGAGTGTGTGTGAGCGTGTGTGTTATCTTTCTTTAGAATCATAGTGCTCTGTTATCTCTGAACTCCAGACATCTGTGACATACCCGACAGTGTGTTTCTTCATCGCAAGCTACTGTGTGATAGTTCTTCTGCGCATCAATAGTGTAGTGTGTGTTTGCATGTTGTAACTTTTAACCATATTATGACATAATTTACAAAGTGCTAGTCAAACTTAAAGTGATGGAAAACGCTAAAATGGGATTTATATTTGTTCTATGTGTTAATCTGAGGAAGGTTTCCGTCTCCTCATCCCTCCACACACACCTGCTCCGTTCACCTCTACTGGGAAGCTTCTTCTACGTCATAATTTATTTACTGCCTCTGTTTTCTTTGCACTTTGTCGCATTCGGCTTTTAACGATAGACCAACATTTCCACCTAAGCCAAGTGCAAAAAGTTTGACTAAATGCAGTGTCATACTATGTGCAAATTGACAATGCAAATAAAAACAGGAAGATGGCAACACACTTATTGATAAAGATCATGATTTGGCAAATGCAGTAGATGCAAAACTATGCATAAAATAATGTGTTTGGCGAATTACATTTCTATTCACATGTGTAAATCAAGAACTACGAATTGTTCTGTTGTTTTTTTATTTTAACTAGTTTGAAATTTAGGAACTTTAGGATCCTTTCATCACAACACAATTCCTCTGAAAATCTGTTAATATTAGAAATGTATTTTCACTAAGTATGGACACTCAGAATAAACCATTTCATTCTTGTTGTAATTCTCTAATAAGGACAAGATAAATCAATTTCATTAAAAATTTATTATGTCATCCTCTGGTTTGGGGTGAAAATTGAAATAATTATCTGTGTCTAATTAAAGATATTGAGCTTCTCTCTGACACTAAAAACTTTTATTAACTTTATTTCTGTCGATTTTGCTGATACGTTACATGAAACTATCCGATACATTATAATTATTTACCACTGGGCTTAGGAATTTGTTTTAATAATAATAATAAGATCAGCCTGGTACACACAGAAGCTTTCAGTGTTCAGTGAGTAAACATGATGTTTCTGCAAAATTTTATTCTGCTCATTTGTCTCTATTTGTTTGCAGCATGTCTCTTTAATCCATTTGTGTGCGTGTGTGTGTTTGTGGAGCCTGTGCTCAGATATCTTGAGGGCTCAGTGCTGCAGTCAGTCACAGGATTGGCTCTCACTCAGCTCTCAGCAGGGGGGCCACTGCAAAGAGGCCATTAGATGCCAAATGAACAGGCACTGCCAGGAGCCTCGACGCTGAGGACAGTTCATTTCTGTTTTTAAACTCGTCTTCTCCCTCTAATGACGTGTGGTTAGTCAGCAAATTTGAATACAATTACGAGCGAGCGATTCACACAGCTGTAGCATTACGTAGAAGAGGATGAGTCCCGTTTCGTTTGCTGTTTTCATCTGAATCTAATAAAGGAAAGTTACAGCAACCTGACATTTCTTATGCTGCTGTGTGGTTTTGCTACCTTGCACTGCTTTAACAGCATTTTCCATGAGGAGACGCTAAATGCCACACTAATTGGGCATTGCCGTCAAAATTATTGCCGTTTATACATCCTCCGAGCTCACAGCTTGTGGTGGTATTTAAACACAACATACATCCCGTCCCTCCACCGCTGAGTGGACGGCATATGTTTCAGCGCCTGAGAGACCACATGCCTCCTCTCTTCATGTGCACTTGGCCACCGCACACATCAGATCTGACACAACAGAAAATATCTTAATAGTGTTCTCTGAGTTCTGCTTAACAGGTTGATCACATTTTCGTCCTGAAAGGGGGAAATTATTTTTTTTCCTTTGACATCACACTCTTCTCTTGTTTTGCCAGGATAGTTTGGCCGATGTTTTGAGTTATATGCTCCAGGTTCTTGTGGTCTTCATTTCTGCTCAATCACATCCAATTATTAAGAGTTTTTCTTGTTTTCATTTGGACTCTGAAGGTAATTTCAAGTCTGAAAATAAGGAAAAACTGGAGAACAGTGCAGAATATGAGTCGGCAGAAGGGAAATCTGGCTATTTGACTTAAAAAACACTGAATTAAAGTCTAAATCATACTTTATAAAAGTTTAACATATTTTCCTTTCCCTGCCATCTGCATTAATGTTAGTGATGAGGGATTTTTATATCTATTGTGGTCCGTCAGGAGACATTACACACAAATACACTGAGTGGGATTCGAGCAGCAGTGGAGTGTGTGGGGAGGAAGCTCTCAGTACTTTTCTATAGAGTTTGTCGAGCAACATCAGACCTGCGACGACCACTGTCAGTTATTTTAGCTGCAGCAGCTGTGAAGTACGAGTATCGATTTTTCCGCACAAACTTTACAATTTTGAAATGTAATAAATTTGTCATTTTCTGCAGGTTAATCAAACGTCACATTTTTCAATCTTTTATCTTATTTTAACCTTGTGCTTATTTAATGCAGCAGAGAAGGTTCTTGTTTTTCTTACTGTTTGAAACAGATACTAAATTATATCTAATGTTGTATTGAAAGACTTAAACAAGTTGAACCTTACAGAAAACACATTAGCGGTATGTTTATTCATCCTGACTATATTTTCCCAGACTGATTCTCACTACATGTGGCTTCAGTCCATCTTAGTCCCACATTGACCTTTGTTCTGGCCTCGAACCAAGCAAAAAAAAAAAATCTACTTTTTAATTTCCGGAACAGCCCATATTGTTCTGGCAGAGTTAAGTGAGGTGACCTATGAGTAAAAAGGCTTCATCGGGATGGAAATGATGCCCCCCCCCCCCCTACCCCCTCGGCTGTCAGGCAGGAAACACTTAACTGCCCTTTCCTCTCCATGAATTCATTTAACTGTGAAAGTCACTCAGACATGAAACTAAAGTTGTTAGTCGCTCCAGAAGTAAAAATGTAGAATATCTCACATGTATTAACTCGAAAAAAGTATAGATTTGGTTTAATTGATATCAAATGTGATTTAGTGTGTTAGTTCTGTACATATTTTCCTGCTTTGGAGGGAGGGATGGAGAGGAAGGTTGAGGAAGTGTGACAGGGTGGCAGATGGAGAGTAAAGATATGGTAAAAGCAATGAAAAAGACAGCCAGGCACAGAAGGAAATGTGAGAAGCAAAGACTCAGAATGTGAAACAAGACACAACTGCACATGTGTAGCTCTGACTCACTAACACAATCCAACACCATTTTTTCACAGAGCAGGATTTGTCATCGTAAACAGCAAAGTAAATCACAACTGCTGTCCTTATTGTGGTGTCTTCTTTTTTTTCTTCAGTTGAGAACGAGAGCCACTGCGACTTTGTCAAACTCCGAGAGATGCTGATCAGGGTCAATATGGAGGATCTGAGGGAGCAGACCCATGCCCGCCATTACGAGCTGTACCGGCGATGCAAGTTAGAAGAAATGGGCTTTAAAGATACTGACCCCGACAGCCAGCCTTTCAGGTAGAGAGAGAGAGTTAACACATATACACACTCAATATAACACAATATCTGACAACCACAGAGATACCGTCAACAGCAGTTTCCACTTAGAGACAATGCCTAATATATCCTCCTGTGTTTTCTTCTCTCCAGCCTGCAGGAGACGTATGAGGCAAAGAGGAAAGAGTTCTTGGGCGACTTGCAGCGCAAAGAGGAGGAAATGAGACAAATGTTTGTCAACAAAGTAAAAGAGACGGAAGCAGAGCTGAAAGAAAAGGAGCGAGAGGTGAGTCCAGGGAAATGAAACTAAGGCTATGGACAGAAATAGGTTGTTTTAAAAAGAACACAGTTATCTCCACAACCCTGCGAATTCAGGGGTACTTTTTCAAGCTACATGGTTACTCTGCACAATACTGGTTTATTATTTTATTTATTTATTTAAAATAATTCCGATAAAGCATTACAGGTATGTAAACACCACAAGTTCATGATAATTCAGTACAGTCTGTCCTTAGATATGAAACAATGGATGAGGTGGAGGCAAAGGGCAAATATTCATTTCTTGGTTTCCATTGTTGGGTCTAATTCACCAGTGAGGGTCAGTGTTCCTGTACCAACTATTGCAGGTGCTGTCGCTATGGATACCGTAGAATGGCATTTAAACTGTGTTTCACGTCCCAGTTAACTGTATTAACTGGGACCCGCCAGCCAGTCAGAAGCAGTAACTACTGTAAACACGTGCAAAATTATTTCAGATTAAACTAAATAACTTACTTTGTGCTGTTTTATATTGTGAAAAATGTCATGAGCACTAATGATCAATTTTCATTATGACGATGCTGTTGATTCAATTATTCACTCACTAAATTAGTTAATTTTTACTTTGTTGACCTAGAGTCTGATTCATCGAAGGAAATTAAATTTATATCTGTAATATCTATTATGTAACAAACTGTCTTGAACAATCAGCTGGTTGTTGAATAATAACCTGATTTAATCTCACGCTGCAGCTTGGTGTTGAGCAAATGCTTTTACCTGACACATTGATTGTTAAAAGAAACACGATAAATATCAGTGCTTGCCATCTGTTGCCTTTATCCTCTGTCAATCATCCCCCTCGTCTCCTCCCTCTCAGCTGCATGACAAGTTCGAGCAGCTGAAGCGGATGCATCAGGAGGAGAAGAGGAAGGTGGAGGAGAAGCGGAGAGATCTGGAGGAGGAGATGAACGCCTTCAACAGGAAGAAGGTGGCAGCCGAGACACTCTCCTTATCTCAGCCGCTCAAGAAAGACAAGGACAAGAAAAAGTAAGTCAGTCTCTCACTCACCTCTCCTTCTTCTTTCCATAACAGGAAGCTCCTGTTTTCCAGCCCCTTCTCCTTTCTCCAACTAATCCTGTTGACTTTTTAATTTGTGCCTTAAAGCCTGAAATCCTTCTCTTTTTGCTCTTTAGCTCATTTCTAGCTGGGGTTCATTCTGCTTTGGCAAAGTGTCACATTCAGGAGCCTTGAATCAAATGTGCTGCGCCGTTGTCTACTTATCTCCAATACACAAGCATGTCGGCCTTTATAAAGGGCCTGGCATGTGCTGAGGGAACTTCCCTTTATGTCCTGCCCAAGCTTAACATTTCCTGTCCTTTCACTCTTTCCCTTTCGCCTCGCTCTAATTATTCAGGACATTCAGGGAGGAGGCAGCAAACCCACTCTAAGACAATAGCGAGCTCGGCTTATAAATAGGTGATGCAGAATACAGCCTACCTTGAGTAAGGGGATGCTGATGGTCCAGGTATAAATAATACTACTACTTTAAGCTCTTAGTACACATCATGTATATTTCACTGCACTGCAAACCATTCAGTACAATGTTGGATTTCCTACCTCGCAGACAGCCACTGGTTTCTGTTCATTCATGACAGTGTGACAGTTCACCTGCAGAGACGCGTAGCACATGCATTATTGAGTAACCGGTTGTAGTGAACACATCATGTGACATTTGCTTTGCTGCTTTCATTGTGTGGAGATTCAGTTGACAGCAGGGATTGTCTCCAGGTGCGTTCAGGGAACCTTCAGGATTTTCTGGTTCATGTGGCGGCAGTGTTTGTGAACTGGGGCTGTTTTTCCTGTAAGTTAAGATGACCACACTTTTCTGTGACACCTTAGTTGTTTCTTTGCTATGGAAACTTTAAGGAGTCTTTAGTTTCAGTTAAGACAAATCATAATCATACAGCAAATCATATTTTAGACGGTAATATGCTTGTGGTGTTTGTGTTTCAACAAGTCAAATTCAAATAAATTTCCACATGAAAAGCAATTTTCGTTTTTGCTTGCTGGCCTCCTCCATTTTCCTGGCCAAACGACATCACTGTCTTACTTCACTGATAGCTCAAGAGCCCCGACCTCAACCACACCCAACTCCTTTGGGATGAATTGAAGAGCAGAGGCTGTAACAGCAGCAGTTTGATGCTCCTGGTTTGAGATTGAGAAGGTGGAAAATCACACACAGCTGTTTTTTCTTATTCAGTATAACTTATAAATTCAGTTGGAGGATTGAACTCTTCACCATGAGAGATTTCAGAAAATCTCCTAGTCAAACAGGAAGGTGGAGAATAAACATGTAGTTTTGATGGACATAATCAGAGCAGTTTGTTAAGTCTCTGCAGGTTAATTGTCAAACTGTCCTGTGAGGATTTGCTCAACTTTAGACAAAGGTCTGCAGTGATGTGATCTGCACATGACTTCCTCATAGTCTTTGGAGGCTGAGCATTCAAGTGAGGACACGTGGCTCCCTCTTGTGGCTGCTCTCACACTCTGTCATCGCTGCTGTAAGAAACACTTCCATCATTGACATTCCTTTCATTTCTTCATGCCATCCAACCTTCAGTTAAACGAGAGCCAACATGTTGATGGTAAAATAGTGTTTATTGCAGCTTATTCAGAGACAGAGAAGTGACACTTGAAAAGGCAGAGGGAGTTGTACATGTCTCCCACTGTTCTCTTCTCTTCACTAACACAAGCTGTGGCCTTTCTCTGAGCTGAAGCACCTTTTTCCTTCCACACAAGTTTTGTTTTTTCTGTAGAATTTCAATGTCTTCTTAATTTACTGTTTCCATTCACTAGTTGTTCATTCATCCAATTTATTTTCATTATTGTTTGTCATTGTTTTTCAGTTAATTTATGGGCGCTGTAAAGCCTCCCACACACGACCACGGATTTGTCCTCCATCACCATAGCAACGTCAACACCTGTTTATGTTTTGTTTTGTTTGTTTGTTTGTTTCTCTTTTTGACATTCCATCTTACATTGTGCACTTGGACCAAAGACACTGAGGATGATGCTGATCATGATGAAGCCACAGGGGAGAAAAGAATGAAAGATGGTGAGAGATAATCATGAAAAAAAAAGAAAGGATGTTCAGTTGCCAACAGTGGCCGTCTCATTTAGTCAGGATCTTTCATTCCGTTTGTTTTGGACACTTTTATATATATATATATATATATATATATGCAATTTTGTTTTCCTATGTTGTGATTTTCTGTTTTGTTTCAGTTATTCATACAGAAACAAGAGGTTATAACCCCGTCAACCCTTTTCAACTTTTTGGTACTACAGTGTAACACACCAGGGTCAAATATTTGAAACCGAGGCCGGATATAAAGATGGACGACACGTCTCCACTTCCTCATGTTGTACAAAAACTGAAGCCAAACAATCCTTGGTACGGCTGCTGCCATCTTGTTCTTCTCACGCCAGAGTCCGTAGCCAAAATCCAGATTGGAGGTGTTTGTATCCAGGATATTTCAGCTTCATCTTTGGATAGTGGGAGGAAGTGGACACACGTCGCACATCTTTGTAAACACTCTACGGTTTGAAACAGCTCAATGTGTATTTTAGAAAATCCTTAGGTCTGACATTTAAATTGAAGATACAAGTGAAATCAAGTCTTTCCTAAAGTTTTTTTCTGAATATCTCAAACTGTTCGAAAAGTTGTCCTGGTGTGTCTGTTTACCTTTTTGTTTGAGACTTTAGATTTAATACGTTTCACAGGAGAATAAATCCCTGTATCCAATGAGCCCAAATAATCCATTTTAATAGCAATATAAAACTGAGTACCTGTATATTGTATAATTAACTGCATATACGTCGGTACTGACGACCTAAACCTTAGTCTTAACTCTTAATAAAAGTGTATGCAATATTCTGGTGCTGTTTCATATTAACTCATTAATGTATGTGAATATTTTCTAGAGCTTACTCAGCCTATTATGCAAAATGTACTAATTTTTGTAATATTATTGTAATGAGCAGACATGGTTGTGTTTACATTGTCAATAAGTGATGTAACTTTATTGTAAACCACGAGTGACCGCCTTGATGTGAGTGTGTGACAGTGGACACGCACAGAAACATGAAGCCAGTACACACACACACACACACACACGCTCACAAACAGGATGCAGGAAAACACACAAGCCTCAGCTCGCTGTAGAAGAGTTTACACTCAGATGAGAGCAGCTGTATTTACTGTCTGTCGTTGGAAATAAATGCTCCACCAGCACCTCCACCACCTCCTCCTCCTCCTCCATCCTTCTCTGCTTTGATGTGTCTCTCTCACAACGATCCGTTAGCCGATATTCAACCGGGAAGGAGATGAAAGTGAAAAACAGGCAGGTGATGGCACTTAAACCCTCACACACACACACACGCATGCACACACACAGACACGCACGACACGCAGAGGCTGTCAGCTTGAGAGACAGTGGTTCCTGTTTTAGAGAACCGAGGCTGCAGAGCTGACGTTTGCTTACTCTGCACATTATCCACCCTGTTTCACCACTGAGCTGCTGACCTCAGCTGTGTGGGTGCGTGCACGTGTTCATGTGTGTGTGTGTTTCCAAAGGTAGAGGAAAATATGTGTGTGTGAAAGAAAACTGAGAAATTTACTGACTGTCAGTGGAGGAAGTCCAAATGGGAGATGACGTTAGTGAGCAGTGTGTGTTCGTGTGTGTCTGTGTGTGTGTTCGTGGTTGTTTAGAAACCTCATGACTTCATCTCAAACGTCAAGAAGAGCTTCTGCAATTTCTCCCTCACAGTTATAAACTGGATCATGTAGGTTTCAATTATATGATTCTTGCTTATTGAAATATTAATGGGAAAGTAATAATTGGTGAAGACAATCAAGCAACATTTTAAATGGACATTTTAAGATTCAATAAATCAATTCCTCTATAAAATGCATAATTTGTGTTGTAGGCCTGCGACTATCAATTAGTTTCATTAGTACTTGATCTAATGGTCACAAAGTTCCCAAGCTGCCTTGTTCCAATGTTTAATTTGTTATGAAGAACCGTTGTATTAGAATATGTTGAGTGATTCATAGTGAAGTACTGACTAGGACTCATTGTGATGGTTCTGTTGACTGGGAGCGTTCTCTGCCAGCACTGTTATTATTCTGGCCACCACCTGCAGGCCTCACTGGATCTGGTCCAGCAGCACAATGTGTCCAGAGCTCTGTGTTCTCTGCGTCCTGTGGAACATAAACACTCAGCTGACAGGGACATACTCAACATACAGGCTGTAATGCTGCACTTTTAAACAGTTATTACACTGGTTAACTGGAGAGATATTAGGACATTTCATTAGGGGCTGAGATGCTACTTGATAAGTTGGTATTTATACACACATACTAAACATATGGAAAAGGTTCAGCCATCAAAACTGCTGATATTAAATATTGGACTAATGATGGAAGCTCAGCAAAAATAAAGTTTAGATATGATGAAAACAGAAACAACTCTACTGACTTGCTAAAATCCATTGATAGAATTGTATGTTTATTTGGATTTAGTATGAATTTCAATATAGTATCAATTAAAAAATCTATTAAAATGAGGGTAAGAAGGTTTAAGTTTTACATTATATAGAAATATATATAACTGCCTTTTTAAACTTGACTAAAAGATGTTCTGGTGTTGATATTTTACATACAGCTTTGTTTTTGTCTCATTGCTAAATGTTTGACATTAACACAAATAAAATAAAAAATTACATTTTAATACTACATTTAGTCGATAAATAGTTTTAAAAAATCAATATTTTTATTATAATTTTTATTCCAAGCATTCCTGACGTCTGCTTTACCCACAATGCAACTTGACCGAGTTAAGTCAGTCACCCTCTGCAGCAGCTGATGACGGGAAAAGGTTTCACACAACTGCCTCTTGAGCCTCAAAAGACTTCATTCAGCTTTGTTTTTAACATATGTAGTATTAGTAGTAGTCTTAGTACTAGTACTCCTAAAGTAACCGGTAACCAGACTGGTGCGTAACAGCAGCTTAGTTCTCCTTAAGGTCTGATTTAGAAAGTCAGGATTCAGATTGACTTAATTAATCCATACAGGTGTTATGTTGTCGAGTGGAAGTCGAAAGCGAGGAAGATAAAATCAAGTTAAGTTTGTATACATACAAATATAAAGTCTGACAAGAGTCTCAGGTGACATTAAACATCGGTGTGTGGGTGGAGCACAACACAATACAATCCATTAGTATTAAATTAAATTTATAGTGACACGTCAGCAACGCAAAATAAGGACTGAAGTAGTTTGCTCAAAGGCACTTGGTCTTTAGACAATTTAAAATAATAAACAGAAAATCACAGGTTTAGACTTTTGAAGTCATAACTTTATTTCTGTCGTCAACACAAACAGAGATTAGCTGCCTCAGAACAAAAACAACTTTACATTGGTCACTGCTGTCGCTTTCACTCAGTCGCAGCAGATTGAACAGTGGAGAAAATGGACAGTTCACATTAATGCTGATTTCAGCAGCCTCCAGTCGAATGGAGATTAAATCTGTTCAGTGTCTAAAGGCTTCGACTGTTCGGCAGTGGAGTGACGTCCCCCTGGACGCGTTTCAGCCAACGTCATATAAAAGGATAAATTCAGTAACATTGACGAAACAGAGTTATATTAACAAAGTAAAACAGTATAATATCCAGCGTGACATGTTGAGTAGGATTATTGGTTCTACCATTGAATGTAGAATAAAGTTAATGAAGATGTAAATGAGAACATTAGAGAATCCAATAATCCCATGATGTCAAGTGTTGGACTCGTTTTCCAAAAGGTGTCTGATAAGTAACAACAGTAGAAGTAAATCTACACAGACTGAAAACAAATTGCAGCATTTCGTTATGAAATTAAAGCTTTTTTTTGGTGAAGTGTAGTTTTTGTAAATAACTACTTAATTAAACACAACACGGAAATGTTTTAGTACAAGTAAAAGATTAAAATAATAATAAAAATAGCAAAAAAAAATATATGCATTAAAAAAAATCTCTCTTTTTCTCAAAGTGCTTTGTGGCTCTGCAGGGAGCCTGAGCACCGACAAACAAAACCAGGATCAACTCTCAAACATAAAAAACTTCTTGGCCTCACTTAATAAAAAAACACGCATACAACTGCATAATAATCGTCCTTCACCACCGACGTGCGGAACTAAAATTTGTCGTGGCTGTAAAAAGGACAGAAAGGTTAAGAAATATGGAAAAATGTGGCGTTATTAATAGGTAGAGAACAGAAATGGACCAATAGAACTTCGCCAAAGAGGAACATTCAACTTCTCGTGCACGGCGGAGACCTCGTGCACTGATCAACACACACATCCACATTCACATTTGGTCGACAAGTGCACAGACGGGAATAAAACAGGTTTCAAATTTGAAGTCAAAACAAAATTATTTCCACCTTAGTTTTCTCAAATTTCATATTCATATTTCATAACTAATGATTGAGGCACTGTAATGTGACTTCTTAATATCGTAAACATGGACTAGGGGGCGCTGTGCACTTGTACAGAGATGGATGGTCGTGGATAACATGCAGCTAGTTGACAGCAGGGTGCAGCGGCGGGCAGGGGGACACGTTCTTCTGCTGGGGGTCGAACAAGCTTCCCTCCGAGCCCGGGTTCGACTCCTCATCGTACAAACGCAGAAAACCATCGTAATACTCATCCGAGTTCCCCTGCTCGCCGCCGCCACGCCCCCTCCCGGCCTGCCAGAGGGGCTGCGTGGGGCTCCAGGCTCGCTCATCCTCCGGGATCTGGGCGCTGTCGAAGATGAAGATGGCGTTGGCCGGCAGCGAGAACTCCAAGCTGTGCAGGTACTCGTCCACTGTCTCTTTGCAGTGGATGAACTTGGCACTGTCGACCTGGAAGAAGAAGAAGAAGAAGAAGAAACTAAGGTGAATCTTACCTGGTCAAAGAGTCAAAAATGGATCCAAAGAAATGATTTCAGGTGATCAACATTGTGGTCAGGGTCATTAAATAAGAAGGACTGAATACATAAGACGACGAGGCTTCATTTACTTTCCTGGCAAGTCCACGTTTGTGTTCTAGAGTTTTAAGTTGTACACTTGCACAAATATCTCTAGGATAAATATCCTGTTCCCCTGTTTTCCTTGTTGTGATCATTATTCTGACATTGTTGGATCTGTGGTTGCAGCTGCATTTAACAGGTTTAACCACAGAGGTGTGATGTGGTTATCTGAATGTGCCTTTAACGCTGTGCCTTCATCGTGCGCAGCCTCCACTGAGAAGCTGCACTGGATCAAAAAGGTGCAAATGTGATCAATGAAATAGGAGAAGAAAGAAATCAAAAATATGTAGAGAAAAGGATCCGTTTCCAAAAATATAAATATGTAGAGAATCGATAGAAGAGTGTAAATTCGTACATTCTTTCCAGCCTCAGTGAATCAATCAATCCAATGAAGCATAGTAATAGATTATGATTCAAATGTATTTTGTTACCAACAGAAGATATATTGGATTTATTAATCAAGAACTTAAAAAAAAGATTAAACTATATAAAAATATTATTGATTGGTTTCTAAATAAACTGATCTTTAGCATTTCTCTGCTACAATTTCTTATAATATATTAATTAATGTATCAATAATGACAACACAAGCTAAGGTATTGATTTGTCTCTTTTCAAACAGCGGCTGATGAGGACAAGCGCGTGTCCCTTGTCCTGAGCATTTCTCTCACCTGAGCCTTCTTCAGCAGGTCGGTGACCACGGAGAACCATTCGGCCGTGAGCGCCTCCAGCTCCAAGGTGATGATGGCCAAGGCCAACGTGGAGCCCTTGAACTGCCAAAGCTGGTGGCAGGCCATACAGTGCTGCACCTGCCTGGTCCACAGCGCCGCCTGGAAGAACGAAGGCCTCTTCTGATGGCCAGGCCCGCCGGGGAGCGCGCCGGGGCCGAGCCCGATGGACGGAACGAGGTGGGGGTGGCCGGAGACGAGCAGGGCGTGGAACTGGGGACAGAGCGGGGAGAGGAAGAGGAACGAGACCAAAACGTTAGCATAACGATGTCATCGCCGTCTCATCTATTCATCCATCTACGACGTCATCATTCATATCAACGTCAAACCCACCAGTGCATTTAATGTCCAGCCAGAAGGAAACAGGACAGCACATCATCCACCCCTTCATTCTCATCCACCCAGGACACTTGTCTCTGTCTGTGATTCTCTCTTCTGTGCTCAAGTGTCCATCACTGCTTCAACACTTAGAGCAACAGACAGAGACTCTCACTATCAGGTTTAACTCATGAAGACCCCACTCCCCTCCCTTCCCCTGCCTGAGGAATCATAGTAATCTCGTTCGTATTGTATCGTATGTGCAGTGCTTTGTGTTCCCATCTGTAGGCAGGAACTCTGAGGGGGCTCAATGTAAAAAGAAAAAGAAGAAATTATAGTTTAATAAGCGTCTTTTGTTTCAGCCGGTAAAACCCACTTTAGTTTAAATGAAGAGTGTGAGCGGGACACTGACGAGCGGCCGGGGAAGAAAAATCACCCACTAGATTTAGAAATATCGACACGTTCTTCTTCCGTTTGTTCTCGTCAAGCGTCTCTTGTGTTTCTTTCACTCACGTTGTTGTGAATAGCTCATTTGCTTTGTTCGTGTCTCGCTCTGTAGCAACAACAAGCCATGAGTTTTAAAAGAAAGTGGAACTGGCTGGGAGATGGATTCAGCAACGTGGCGCCAAAGTCGAGCAGTCGTCCCTAAAACTGTTGCTCCAGACGGTTACTGCTTTCTAATGTCTGCTCCTCCTACTGTTTTCATTTTCACGTGATGCAGGGTAATGTAGCAAGTAAAGAATATTGGATTCTCACAGTAAACGCTCATATAATCCATGGACTGTTTAGAAAGATGGACGACGCGTCTCCACTTAAACTGTAGCTAAGATATCTGAGGCCATTTTATGCTTTTAACGTCATTTGGAGCCAGTAGTGATCGTGGTGAGGTCACGCCCTTGACCAATTGCGAGTTAGTCTCAGCTGTCAATCATGAAGTTTCATCGTTTTTACAGGATTAATTATCAAAAGAAAAAAGAAATGCATCAGTGTGTTAAGAACTACTTAAAATGGGAGAAACCATTTCGTTTGGTCCCTGTCCCCATGTTTATGACCTATACTGCAGCCAGCCACCAGGGGGCGATCATCCCTTGTGGGGAGCTGTCATGTCGTCCATCTTTATATTCAATCTATGATAAAAACCTCCAGGTGGTGAAAGTTTGGAGCATCACAGCGGATTCTGCCTTTCAAAGTGTTTTACGTGGAGATTGAAGAGGTATTAATACTAATAAATACAGAGTCACCTCTATAAATCCTCCTATTTATTCACATCACAGTGTCATAGTGGAGAGTCTGTGACAAATTACCAATAGATTTTATTGATCGCTGTTTTATAGACAGGGGATATAGAAAAAGGGGAAAGCAGAGACATTTCTTCAGGGCAGGGAGGGAATGTAATTGTGAGATATTAAACAGTATAGTTAAAGTATTTATTTGAAAAACAATATTTATTTGAACGATATAAAAAGAGAAAATGTCTTTATTTTATTATAGCATTTATTAATACATTATGTCCCTTTACTTTGAAAGTCCTGGATTTTTGTATTACTCAAAGGGAAGTGCAAGGACAATATTAGATTCCCAATAACACGCTGTAAACCTGCGACACCAGTTTCAAACTAACAGTAAAAGGGAATTGATTTGCAATTGTTTTGTTTTGCTGAAACGGTCCAATTCAAAATATCTAATGTGCCAAGACGCGTTCCGGTGACAATTTATGGTTTGTGGCTTTAAGAAAACGGTTTCCTTCCTGTGCCAACGTCAATATCATAAGAAATGTAAACACTGTTATTTCTTTCTCGAGGGACTGTGGGAGATTATTGATTCACAGAACAAGGCTTCACAAATCAACCCGAGGGGCGTTTCCTGGACAAATAATCTTTATCTTCTAAAATGTCTTCTCCATGGAAATCCTTCCTGTCGCGTGGATCGATACGGTGTTTATTTATGTCAGGAAAATGATGGGCTGTGTTCATAAAGCATCCGACTCGCAGGCAAACCACCGGTTTTACTTTCTCTTTCAGTTTGATCTGGTTTTCAGGTCAGATTCCTCATCATCTTCTATAAACAGGTTTTGACTATGAGCCTTTTACAGACAGACAGTGTTATTGCCCTTATATTTGCCGATATGAAAACTTGTATTTTACAGAACAAACAATGCAGAGATGATGTTTATATTTTACAAAATGTAGAAAATTTATTTTCTTATTTCAAGTTCTGTATATTTGTTTTGTCTTTCTTTATATTAATAGTTATTTAACATAAAGTTTAGGGTTAATCTGTAACACAGCAGTTACATTTGACTGAATGACACTGAGTTAACTTTAGTTAGAATAAGAAAGAAGAATTAGAAAGTTAAGTTTTTACGATTCATTTCAGCCTGGACCGAAGTGGTGCGAGTGTGGCTAAAAAAAGGAGCAACATGAGTTTCATTATTATTTAGTTATCACTCAGCTCTATGTTTACTTCATTAAAACCTGCTCTAGCTGCTTTCCTGACCTTTTAAATACGGATCTTTAGTCATAACATCCTGCCTGACCTCGTTTTAAACAGCATTATGAATACAGCCCTGAACCCAACTGCATGAAGGCCTGAGCAACGTTCTGTGTGTGTGTGTGTGTGTGTGTGTGTGTGTTTGTCGACGGCTCAGTCGGATGCTACTGTCTGCCTCTGGTCATGATTCGTCAGGGTTAACAATTAAACTAGAGAGTGAGACAGTATTGTGCCAAAACCTGAGTGTGCATGAGATTTGTGAACAATAACAACCCTTGTATGTTTTTGTTATGTTTGAGGTTTGATAGCAAAGATGATCCGTCTGCACACGCTCCCTCTAGTGGCAGCAGGGTTCCACTGTCGGGCTGCAGGGAAGAGTTAGTCAGAAGTGCCTTGGCCTGTTGTGCGACACGCATGTTATTTTGCTGGCAGCTTGAAAACGCAGTCAGAGGATTCTCATCCAGCTCTGAACAGACCTGCCGCTGAAATGTGCACTGATTTTTGTCATTGGCCTCCGATATATATAACTTAACTTTGTCCAATATGTGGTTTTCAAGTCCAATGCTGTCTCTTTTGCTCTGATGCTGCAGAAAGCTTTTGCAATTACACCAAGACGTGACACTAAAGCAGCGAGTCTCAGGTTTACGGGTCATTTAAAGCAGTGGTTCTCAAACTCCTGCACGTCAAGGACCCGTAAACTGACTCATATACACCCCCGTTTGACAAGATTTTTACTTTTAGTTGTCTTATTACAGGAAAAGTATTGAATTCAGCACCAAAATACTGAAATACTGAATTTACTTTGAGAACTACCGATTTAAAGCAAGTTGATTTATTCTATCTATTAGATTAGACCTTAACAAAGTGCAGAGACTGTTTAATCTTAGCTGTGATCAGGCAGCAACATCATATTATCGGTTAAAAAAAAAATCAACTGTCTGACAGCCACTGTTTAATTTGTTTATTAAACAGTTGTTGGACAACTACACGTAAATTAACTTATCCTCTAATCAGACCCTTTTATTTCATTACTTTCATCAGTGACAGACTTGATTTTATTTCTCACTCTTGGCTGCAGTGTTTCATTAGGAAAAAAGGGAAGGACTCTGTTGTGGATTTTATAAGAATCGTGGGCACAAGGAGTCAAATCAATTAAATGCACAATCTCTACTAGGACCAATTCTTTGCTGTGGGTGGGTGGGGGGGATTCCCGGGGCAGGGGAGGGAGGGGGTGTGCGGGTACGTGAGCACCACCTTGAAGTGAGCATGATGGTTTTAACGTGTGCTTTTTGTACTGCTGTGTTTTTAAGGGCGAGACGAGGACCTGAGTCACGGAGCGTCTCAGAGTGCGAGCGGCTCCGTGTGAGACGCTCCGACGACTTCAGGTCCGGTTAGAAAACAGGGGGGGGAAGAGAAAAGTGTTCTGTTCGCCCGCCTCTCTGCTGAAGTCTGAACTTACTATGTGAATGAAGTCGACTGGTGTGGCGGTGTACAGGTCCCAGTGCAGCTTGTCTAGAATGATCCTCTCCATGCGAAGAATCTCCGCTGTTGAAAAGTTGCATCCGCTCTGCACAACCAGGTCTCTGACAGAACCTATAACCTGTTCAAAACAAAAAGGGAAGCAAATAAACGTACTGTTTTCAAATAGCATTGAAGTCAGCGTGTGATTCTTTTTTTCTTCCTATAAAGCTGATGATTATCGTCTGTGTGTGAACTCACCTCGTCTTCCTCATTGATCTTGGCAGCCAGGACCAGGGAGGTGAACGAGATGCATTTCAGGTATTTTGGTTGAGCCTAAAAGAAACCGGTTCGTTAAACACGTAGCAAAGCTTTTCACTGATTTGACAGAATAAACATATATATACACATGTGAATGAATCTGGGAAACAAGCACATTTAATAACATCTAATTTACACTTTAACCAGTGGCTCAGTTCATGCATTTAAAAAAAACAAAAGTATGAAAAAATGTAAGGAGTGGCTGTGAGAGATCGGACGTGTTGATACTAGTTTGATTTTCGGAGTGTTGTGGCTTTTCCAGGTAAAATAAATTCAAAAGTATTTTATACTGTTAAAACTCAAAGTAAATGGACTTAAGTGAATATACGATTATTCATGATCAGCCGTTTGTTGGATCACATGTCAAATACAGGATAATTTATAGCTTCCATCAATACAGACCACTGGTTCAAGAAGAATTCGTTGTATGTTTGACTCTACGTTTTTTTTAGTAAAGTTAACATACTGGACATGAATGGGTTGGAAACCACTATAGGTTGTAGCCATGTACCTTGACAGTGGACAGCAGGCGGTTGAGGACACAGACTCCCAGTGCAAAGGTCTCTGGACAGAAATGGAAGAGTCGGCTCATTTCTCCGAGCCAGACGATCATCTCTTTGTGTTGGGATGAAGAGATGTCAGCACCCTGAGGTATCAGAGGGGGGGGGAAAACACTGGTTGATAAGTGAATGAGTTTTTATAGACATGAATCAGCTTTGGTTGAAAGATTCCACCTCAAGTTTCCACTATTTGTTTTACAAACCAGAATGGTAAAGGTATGTGTCATCAAAAAAACGACACAGGGATAAATTATGTCATTTTAACGCCATGTTTGGTCATCGAGTGCAGTTGTAGGACAGAAAACACTGGAATTAGTACTAGAGCTAATGGGGGTTTTATTTTAATGTAGGAGTCATTAAGCTAACTGAACGCTCCATTTCCAGAAGGAGATAACTGTTAGTGTTTCAAAAAATGAAGACAAAAATAAAAAGACTCTTTGCACCTTTAAACCTGCTGGAAATGGAAATCTGTGCACGGACGCATCACGTGTCTCACCTGGATGCATCCATTCTTGAAGACGGGCACCTTCCACAGGCGGGCCTCTCTGAGCAGGGCACCCTCCAACAGCCCGAGCAGCCGGCGGCTCTCGGCAGTTCCCGGGTTCTTCATCGGCACAGGCCAGGCTGCGCCCTGGGCCCACACACCTGATAGGAGGTGGAGAGAGGGAGAGATTACAATGTGAAATGATTGTCAAACACATAACGACAAGGCCACAGTGATGTGTTTTCATTATTTTACCCACCAAGGAGGTTATGTTTTCGTTTGTCTGTTAGACAGTAAGATTACACAAAACCTACTGGATGGATTATCATGAAATTTGGTGGAAGGAGGCGGTATCGGTCAGGAAACACATTTTGGATTTATTTTTACTTTCTTGAACATTGCGAGATAGTGTTTTCCCACATTATCGTTACTTTCTCAGAGAACTATTCATGGATCTTGATGAAAAAAATAACCAGGGACGTTTCGGGGACTAATATTTATGAGTGTTATGAGTATTTTTGCTGCAGAACCAAATAAAAATCTGGATCTTGAGGATTTAAATGTGGTTTCACGAGGGGACTGTTGGACCATGGTGGAGGTATGTGCTCCGCTTAGTGACATTCTAGTTTAAACATTGATGACTGAGTTTATATCAGGTTATAAATCTGTATCTGTCTATGCAGCACTGACTTTTCTTGACAGTAACTCTGTTTGGATTTTAAGTATGATGAATAAAAAGAACTACTCATGACTCCTGTAAATTTCATGATCTAATAATCCTCAATGTAAACTGAGGAACCCATGAACTGGGCCCACTGCACCCACTGCACAGGTCAAACCATAAGAATCACTTATTTATTACCTCTGCCAAGGAGGATATGTTTTCCTCTGTGTTGGTTTGTTTAAGGATTAAGCAAAAACTACTCAGTACATGACATTTTGCAGAGGGATTAAAAACCTGGATAAAATCTCTGGATTAAAATCTGGATCTGGTGAATTTAAGTGTGGTTTCAGAAGGGGACTGTTGGTCTACTGGGTAACATTTATAGTTTAGGATTATTTCAATTCACATTTCACTGCTGGCTGCAATGCTCATATCTGTTTATGAGGAATAGAAGAAAATAAAAGATGATGCAATCAAAACAAACAAGTACATCATCAGAAAAGTTTACAAATCTTTAAATAAAAACTGGTCTGAGGCTGAAAACAGCAGCTCGAACAACTCATTTATATATATTGTATTTAAAAGGATTTCCTCTGTGCATGGGCCACTTTTGTGTGTCCGTTATTGTGATGTGGGCCAACAGTTGCAGAGCCAAGTCTGCAGCAGGAAACAGGCGCAGCTTCAACCGCAACAACAACAACACAAACACGGGCCATCTTTCAGACTTCAATGCAAACACATGCAAAGTTTAAAATCACCGCTGTGTGAGTGTGTTTGGATTCTGTCTCTCTCTCTGTGTGTGTGTGTGTGTGTGTGCGTGTGTAGGCGGGATAACGAGCTGCAGCTGCCTCGGACAATAACGCTTGCACTCTCTCTCTCTCTCTCTCTCTCTCTCTCACCTCTTGGTTTTCAAACGCAGGGACGCTCCTCGACGACAGGAGCATTTAAACGATCCTCCCCTGGGGTTTTAAAGATCTACAGTAAATCCAGCTTCACTCCTTCAGAGCAGCGAACAAACAAAACAAAACAAACGGGATCGTGCTGCAGAGGACAACCTTCGGAGGGGTTTCGCGTCGAATCCAATGGAAGCAGCCGCATTATAAATAAAATAAAAAGTGTGGGGAAATTAAGTAAAAGCTTTAAAGTGTTAACCCGAGGTGTAGTTTTCAAAATACCTGACGCAAAGGAAGAGAGAAGAAGAATTAAGCGCAAAAAAACCCCCCTCCAGAGAACCGGAAGTAGAGAGATTTAGAGGCAGTCTCTGTTTTCAACGCCGAGGACCCCGCCCCCCTGCGTGACGCCGCGCCGCCTCTCCCTCCCAGAAGTGTGTTAGTGGGTCAGACATACGGGACACGTCACACAAAATGGTCGAGCTCTCTCTGGAAATGGAAGATTTTTCTGTGTGAGAGTCAACAAAGTGTCTGTTGAGGAGCTGGAGAATCTTCTTCTGCACCGAGGGGTGTTTTTATTTCTCATTTTGTCCTGTGACTTGATTTTTTTGATCGAGAGACAAACATGATGATAACGATAATCTGAGCTCTGACTTTATGTGTGTCAATTACATAATACATTTCCACGAAACACATTTAATGAAGACTCGGAGACTCAGCCATTGTTGCATTAGGGGATAGGCTACACCCTACAAGTACTTTTATGTTAAAGGGGACATAGCATGCAAATTCCACTTTGTTAGTGCTTCTACAGGTTAATGTGGGTATCTGGCATGTCTACCAACCCAAAAACTCTGGGGAAAAAACACTCGCGCGTTTTGTTATAGTTCCTCTAAGTCAGAAACGTCATGCTTGAGCGACTCGATTGCGCTTCCTGGGTATTGTGTCGTAACAAGGAACTGGAAGTCTCCCTACATGGTCTTGGCCCACCCCCCGTCCCCCACACTCGTTACTTCCGGGTTTACACCGGAGGCTGCGAGGCAGCGCAGCGCCGTTCCCAAGCACGCAGCTGGGCTGTTCACACGGGACGAGCATTTCTCCGCTGGTCAGCCCGCGATTCATTCACATGTGGCATTTGTCTGGATCATTGGGACTGGGAGGCTGCAGCAGCTGCTCGGGAGCGACCGCTCGCTCTCCCGTGCGTGAGCTGGAATTTGTGTCAGCGCCACACAGCCAGCAGTGTGGAAGACTTCCGCAGTGTTCAGCACTACTGTAACCCCGAACCCGACATTCAACGGTACAACAACAAGCGGAGAAAGCAGAATCGCGGGCTGACCTTATATATACAGTCTATGGGGCTGACCAGCGAGAAATGCACGTCCCGTGTGAACAGCCAGGCGGCTGCGCGCTTGCGAACGGCGCTGCGCTGCCTCAGCGGTCTTCCACACTGCCAGCTGTGTGGAAGACTTCCGCAGTGTTCAGCTCTACTGTACGCCGGGTTACAGTAGTTACGCCGGTTACAGTAGTTACGCCGGGTACAGTAGTTACTGGCAGTAGATGATGCGCAGGGTACGGACACGGAAGTGCCGCTGCGAGGCAGCGCAGCGCCGTTCTCCAGCGCGCAGCCGCCTGGCTGTTCACACGGGACGAGCATTTCTCCGCTGGTCAGCCCCATAGACTGTATATATAAGGTCAGCCCGCGATTCTGCTTTCTCCGCTTGTTGTTGTACCCGTTGAATGTCGGGGTTCGGGGGTAAATGATGGTCTTCATAGCCCCCTCTCTTTCTCTCTCTGCCTGTCTGCTTGTGTGCTTGTAGTGGATGGGCAGAGGGGACATTTAATTATGTGATTGGGAAAATTAAAACTCCAGGACAACAAGGGGAATACAAAGTATGGGATGCATATTTGATAATTTATATCATATAAAATATGTAATTTATATCGTTTAAAATCATGGGGGGAGGGGGGAGCTGGCTCATTAGCATTTAAAGGAACAGGCACTCAAAACAGGTCACTCTGTGGAGGGCTGTTTTATACAGGGTAAAAAGGGTGCTGTTTTATATGATCCTTGTGGTATTTTGACCAAAGTATGTTACAGACATTTCATTAAGACCCCAAGGAACCATATCAACTTGTGGTAAAATGGGCATGCTATGTCCCCTTTAATACTTATACTAGTACTTTATATATATACTAGTCCATTTTTGTCTATGTATTAGTACTTAAACAAAGAAAGATGTGTGAGTACTGGAGTACGACTATACTATATTTAACTACTCACGCCCACAACTTACCATGTTATGTATTATAATCACTGCACGAAATAGAACATAAAAAAAAGTTCTGTTTCATTTTCATTGTGTTTGAAATGACGTCACAGCAAACTGGTGTTTCTGTTGTTTGTTGTTATTGCAGTGTGGTCGTGTGTTTCACCACGTTTCTTTTTAAATGTTATACTATGTCACAATTTAAAAAAAAAATTCACCGCTTCTCATTTGATGATGAAACTGATGACAAAACACCAGGGCTGAGATTATGACACCAGGAAATGTTGCAATCCTCACTCAGTGTTGCTTAGTGGCTTGTTTTCCTTCTTTGCTCCACACACATCGGTTTAAACAGTCACATTACAGGGACTTGTCTTCTATGTGGGGACAAAGAGCAAGTCCCCAAAATGTAAATCATTGCATCTTAAGGTGAAGACATGTTTTGAGGTTGAGGTTTAGTTGGAGTAAGACTCCAGGAAATCAATGCAAGACAATGAAATGTTCTCTGAAGTCATGAAGAAACGACGTGTGTGAGTGTGTGTGTTAGCGCTGAACTGCGTCACATGGCAATGCAATAATTATAGTAATAATTATAATAATAATAACTTTATTTTTATAGCACTTATCTAAGCAAGGCTACAAAGTGCTTCACAAAATACATGGCAAAAAAACTCATGAGTAAAAATAAAAGGTATTTAATTCAATAAAAATTTTAAGTGCCAAATCACAACAAATTAAGGTCGAGAACTCAAATGGAAGTCATTTAACTTTATGGAAGTTGTGTTATTTTCTATTTTGTAATAATGGAAATTATTCAAGTAGCTCTAATTTACTAATTGTTATGATTTAAAAAGGAAATAATTTAAGTCCAATGCAGTCCAGTGAGCTGTTGCAGAAAGTAGTAGGTTCTCAGTCCCTGATGGAGGTCAGCTGCAGGATTGCTTTATGCCACTTTCTAACTTTTAAGGATTAGCTATGCAAACTAAGATAGTTTCATTTCTGACTGACTAACGCAGAAGGATAAAACACACATTTGTGCTTCACAGTTTCCTGGCAGCTTCTCTCCTTTCTGTTTCTGTCTGTTTATGACTGGAAACCTCAGAAACGACGGTCAGAAGCTCTGGACACGTACAGTCAACACACTTGACCTCACAGCAGCCAACGAACATCAGCTGCAAGCAGCAGTGTTTGTGTGACACCTCACACAGCTGACTGATAAAAATGTGTCTGAGCCAAGGTCACTGCAGTACTGACGCTCGCAGCAAGCAGCATCTCTGCATGTTGACAGAGTGTAACAGCCAGTGGGAACACAGGGGTTGTGTGCTGCCACTGGTCTCACACACACACACACACACACACACACACACACACACACACACACACACACACACACACACACACACACACACACACACTGTGAATGCTGAGTATTGTTTTCATATCGTAAGGTTATTCTCACTCAGTCTGGGGCTTGAATCCTCATATTTCTCTCGTTATCTTCCTGTCGCACTGAGAGTCTCTTCATTTGTCTCCATTCCCCAAACTCCACGAACCCAACTGTATCTCATGCTTTCTGCTGCTTCTGCTGATAGGACGTTTTATGTGTTTGCACAGTAATGTGTGTGTTTACATTCCATCACTCTCCAATCACCTGTGGGAACCAGACTGGGTGGGAAACTGTTGATATTCATGGTCTTGAGTGCAAAGCTGCAGCCTAATGGAACACAACATAGCAACATAAGCATCTGTCTCACTCAGCTCAGGGTGTTTTTTAGGTTGCATTTGTTTGGCTGTGGGAGAAAGAGCCCGGCAGTAACCCCACTGATTCCAGTAAGAAAGTAAAAATGAAAAAAATGAAAACACTGAAAAACAAAGATTTCAACCAATACGTTATTGTTTTTGGTTTGACCTTTGTCCTCAAGCAAGGGACCTTTGTTTTGTCACTGAAGAGAAGGATTATTCTATAATTTTCTTATAGTTAATGAATCCAATAAAAAGATCAAAACCAGCAATGCACCAGCCAATTTCTCTACAATTTACCATAAAGTCTGTTGCTCTGTCTCAAGTCTATTTGCTCCAATGGAAGAAGTAATAGATTTAGCAACAAGTCTAAAACGTATGCTTTCATCTAATAAAATTTTCTGTAATTTCCCAGAACTGCTAAATGAGGTAAATAAGTTACATTAAGCTTCGTCCACACAGACAAAACCTGTTAATGGAATCAGTTCATGGTTGGAATTCAGTTTTCCATGGAAATGATTGACAATAGTAAAATATCAGTCCATTCATCCTTTACTGTACATGATCTACTCTGTGCACGTCTGTCTGTAGTGTTGCACAACTGTCCACAGATTGATGTGAAGATAAATCAAATCAAAATCAATCAGATGACAGAGAACCTTTCAATCGTTCAATGCATTTTATGATCATAGAATATCATTAATTAAAAATATTTATCATGTGTATTTTAATATATTACATTTTACAGTTCTAATGTAACTTACAGAGGAAGATTGTCAAACAAAGTTGAAGACAAAAACTATTTACATTATTATATGATATGTGTTTTGTTGTTTAATTCAGTTTGTTAATAAATCTTATTTGGCAAGTAAAAACTTAAAATATAATAATCATTGTAAAAATGTAAAAATGGTACATGCTTAATACTTTTTTTAATAAATTAAATTGGTTAAATGTTTATCAATTATGCAAAAAGTGTCAGTTAAAGTGAAAGTGAATATGTTTGGAGTGGAAGGTTCACAAAGAAATACTGCTTGAGTATTTTCTTTGGCACATTTTCTTCACACTCTTTAGAAGATTTACATATCTTAAGTTTGAAATATCTCTAAACAATGAATTATTCACAAGGAATCCACACGTATATATATAAGCATTTACAGAGCTACTGTATATTCTCAAGGGAGCCCAGCTGGACGGCTTGTACAAGAGATGAAAACACTTACAGAGCCCGGGGGCGGGGGGGGAACACTGGCTTCAGCTTCTTGGATCCTAAGTATGAAAGAGAAGGGGAGACTCTACATGTTTAGTTTGACGTCTCAGTGATGGTTTGAACACAGTGTGATCTGATCACCTTAACAAGAATCTACAATATGTCTGCAGACCCCCCGTGACTCCTCTCTCCACTGCCGCAGACAAAGAACACTCTGCACCGCACCGTAAATCAATGTCAACCCTGAACCAACTTTGTCCTGTCAGGAAAGCTCGGTGCACTTGGCTGAGCACATTATGTTCCCAAAGTCACATCTGATCTCGGTCTTTGATCACCGCGTGTCGGGCCAAATTGAGATGGGTTTTGAGGCCCCTCGCAAGCACCGTCGCCTCGGCACCGGCTTAGCTAAACTTACATGTATGTGCGCCTGCAGTTCACAGAGGGCTGTGCAGTTTGCCTGGAATGTGCCATTTGGACATAATGTGCAGACTGCATCATGGTACAGACACCTATAGAAAGTAACTGCAGAAAATCTGTTGATTACTTTCATATTTTACTTTATCAAACATTGATCTGTTTGGTCCCAAGTGTCATAATAGTGAAAAATACCCATCACAAATTCCTACAAACCAAGGTTTATGGAAAAGTTGATTGTTTTTACAAAGAAAAAAAAGCAATACTTTATACATTACTTTATATCTGAATACGTTTCAGAGGCTTGAACCAACAAATATTTCATATTTTTCCTTAACAGTGACTTAACGATTACTTATTTATCAAAATTGTTATTTTCTGATGAGCCAAAAGTTATTTTGTCAGCACTAACCCTCCAAACATTAACACACACTGCAGAAGTACAGTTTAAAGTTTTCATCTTTAAGTTTTATGATTTGTTCATGAAGGCCCCTTGTAGGTCATGATTTGGTGATTTACAGGTCCACAGATGGCTTGAAGTTCATGTTAAAATTGAGATAAGATTAAGATGAAAAATATACATAATTTCACAATTACTAGACATCATTTAAATTTAATATAATATAAAGGATTTTAATGACATGCAACCAAATTGATTCCAGTTTTAATTCATACCTCTAATCTTCTGACCAGTAAAATCAGCAGATGGCTGCTTACTGAGCAGTTTTCACACAGACAGTGAAATCTTGGCTTTTAGGAGGATGGTGTTTTGACCACAAAATGACCTCATCTGTGTCAGTTTGTGTCTATGTGTGAAATCTAATCAGGGCATTGCAGCAGGACAGAGTCATACTGCTAATATTTGGCCTTCCGGCTGAGCTGTGTCAGCATCTGCTGTACAAATACAGTCAAACTATTACAGCAGATTGTGGCGGATGTCTCCTGGCCAACAGAGCTGACTGTCTACTCTGACTTATCGACCTCTCATAATGCAGATACAGGAGGAGCGACTGAAAATTGGCTGTGAAAATGCTGCTGGAATCATCAGAGACAGATCGGCTCACTTCCTGCCACCTGACACAGTAATATTTAACATACAGTAACGATTCAAAGAAAGATCTACCGCCTACCACTGGAGGGAGACAGAGCCCAGTTTATAGCTGTAACGACAGGCGCTCATCATTCAGCAGCATCCCATTACCCCCGAATCAAAAATATAATATTAAAATGCACATTCCACTTCTCATTAAAACCATTTCCTTTGCTTATAGTTTGACCCTCATCACTAAATACACACGGCTCCTCTCTCTGCCCTCATGTCATATTAAATGTTGCGCGCTGAAGGTGGAAAACATCAAGATAATAAGACTGAGGCCGGCTCAGTCAATTTCATGGTCTGTTTAATAGAGAGGTGGCAGGTTGTCCTATTACGTTCTGTCGTCAGTGTGTCCGATGTGGAATAATGGATGAACATAAAACAGTGGAAGGTAAAATCACCAGTCCACGTGCCTTATTGAAACCTGAGCAACGAGGACTTCAAATAGTCTTCAACGGAAATTCATCAGAATGATTTTGATTCAAAATGAAATATTTGTGGTTTTGTTCAGCTTTTTGAAGTATTGCTTATTACTTTTCTGCAAAAATACATCCCATGCATGAAATGGTGCAGGTTAGGAAAGATGCTTCTGTGGGCTGCAGTTACGTATACGGCTATTAGGATGTTTTGTTCTATAGCTCTAACTCCTTTTCCCTCTCCTGAGCTCTCACTTTCTACTTTTCATGGGTTTCTCCTTTTTACAGATTTTTTGGAAAGGTATAAACTTTATGAAATAATCTGTGACAGAAAGTATTTTGCTCTGAAGTCAGGCAAGCATCAGGCGTGATGCTGGGGTTGTCTTTATTTTCAATAGGGGGCAGTATGGTTACACAGGAGCTGTTCCGCCTTCAATATCCACTGCACAAAAGCTCTCTTGAGTACAAAAGGAGAAAAATATTATATAATAAACTCATCTTGGAAGCAGAAGCAGCAGTTGCCTAGGAATTTCTGGAAACTAATATCTTTCAGTGTCTGAGTTTCTGCCTGATTCTTGTCTCCATCTGCCTTTAATATTAAAGCTATCTTAATACTGGCAAAAAAGAAACTTTTAATCTAAAAAAATAAATAAAAAAGAATCCCAAAAGTCTTGGTAGATATTAAATAATACAGACAACCGTTGAATTAAAAATAGGCCAGGCTCTGCAGGTCTGCAGTTGAAACGATATTAATTCATTCCTCGAGCATATTGGCAAACAAACAAACCAACGTGCATCGACTCCAGGTCTTCTTCAGGGTCTGACAAACACATAATCAGTTGGAAGTACATAACAGCTGTAGGTGACATTCAATTCAACAGCTCTGGCCCATAGAGGGCGCTACATCACAAGCATTGCCTCCAGAGTTCAGTTTGTGCTTGCTGTCTCTTTCCTGGCATCTGATTCTGTAATTGGAGAGTAAACCTTGGATGTTTGCCTTTCGATTTAACCTTGTCCTGATACTTCACAAGTGCATCAAACTGTTCCTCTGCTGTTAAATTGAAAAGCAAGGAGTCAATAATCTACTCTGTGAGAGCAGCTTTTTAAATTTCCGTCACTCATCTCTGTACCCAAAAATCAAACATAATAACGTATCAAAAATCTTTGGTTACGTTTCTATTTCTAATCAGCTGAGCGACACTATTGTGAAATAACTTAGAAATTAAATTCAAATCACCAGTCTCATGAAAGTGCTAAAAATGGAATAAGCAAATTTCCATTTAAATCACTTCTCTGTTACCTTGGGTGCAGAATTAAATTTAGGCCTAATCAGTATTGAGTGTGGGTTTACTTCAGGCATTAAACAAATGACAATTTATGGCATTAGATTGCTTGGTGGAAACCACCCACTGTATAATAATCATTACTGCACAGCTAATTGTCCACTATTGTACATATCATTTTAGCAGGAATACCTGCAAGGGCATTCTTTACACTTATCCTGACTTCACTGGAGATTAGGGAGAAAATTCTGCTCATTATGTGAAATATAAGCTGTTTTATAATCTACACGCTGAACAATGAAATTGTGTTAATGTATGAAATCGACGTCATTGAGCCCTAAAAGCACAGTTCTGGATAGTGTACTTCCCCTTTGTGATACCGACTGTTCGTCAGTGTAGGAATATCAAAGTCCCGTTTGATCTAATTTCACCAAGGTGAAGGAGGAGCTGCAGCTGCTGAGTTTTCGTGCTGCACCGCCACCTCCACCCCTCTCCAACTGTTTTTCATCTGCTTGCTTTGGCTCGCTCTCTTATGTAACGAGTTGACTGCACTTATTCACTGGAAATGTGAGTAGAGGAGATTTCGGGGTTGCAAGAATTTCATGACTCTTTAGCCAAACTAGCGGCGAAATTCACCTTTTTCCTTTACTGTAAATGCGGCTATCTTTAACTGTTATTTACTACATACTGTCGATGTACATTACATTACTTCCCATGAAGTGTTTTTGAAATCTCAATCCATTTGTGCACTATTCCGGTTTGCACTACTCTCATCCTATCCACTTTGTGCCGTAGGACTGCATACTATGTTGTACTGTGTTTTGAGTACTTAATATGTTGTGTACTTATATATGTTCTGTTTTTGTGCAATTATATGATCTGTCTACTTATATGTTTACACTGAGGATCAGAGAGAAACGACATTTCAATCTTGTCTATGTCCTGTACATAAGCCAGAATTGACAATAAAGTTGACTTTGATGTTTGACTTTGGCTACCCCATAGACTCTAGGTAAAGATGGAACATAGCAGCTCCCAAAAGAGAAGTCAAATCCTCTCGATTGTCATCTGGTGGCTGACTGCAATATAGGTTGTAAAATCTCAAATCATTAACATGGAGGAGACATGACCAAGTTAAATAGTCAAAGTACACCTCAAAGATGGTCGTTCTTTTCACACTGATGCATGTTCAAGTGTTTATTTTGTGTATTTATCTTTGGAGCCTCGCTACAGCGCAGACTGTTGCTCCAAATGCACAACATGGCAGTGTTTTGTATCCGTGATATTTGTACTTTAATTTCTGGATATATACATACATTATACATTTCATTTAGCTGATGCTTTTATCCAAAGCGACTTTACAATAAGTGCATTCAACCATGAGGGTACAAACCCAGAACAACAAGAATCAAGAAAGTACAATTTCTTCAAAAAAGCAAAACTACAAAGTGCTATAAGCAAGTACCATTTAAGTGCTACTAAATTGTTAGTTTAAAATTTTTTTACAAATTTGGATAGTGGGAGGAAGTTGAGATTCGTGGTCCATCTTTATAAAGTCTATGGGAGAACCATAGCAACCCCTAAAAAGTTAAATAATAAATAAATACATGAATAAAAACTATTATTCTAGAATGAAGGAAACACAGGTGACCTGATTCAACCAGCGGGGGCAGCGCAGGTGTTGAACTTCTGACCTTTTGGAGACTTTCACTTCCTGTTTTGGGGCGACGTTAGCATTAGCATTAGCACACTGGACAACGACGTTGCCGCCGGAGTCTCTGACAGGAGCAGGAGCAGGATGGAGGAGAGGAGGAGGTGGAAGGGGAGGAGGAAGCTGAGCTGCACCTGCTGCATCTCGGGAAATGTATTTCTCTGACGCTTCCCGTCACACCTGGAAACTGTGAGAGAAGTTTGACGTCTTGTCTGCGTCGTTTAAAAACCCCCATCACGTGACGGTTTAATATCAGTGAGAGAAGAAGGAGCTGGACTGAGACTGAATCACTGAATCTTCTCCATCAACCACAACAACAACACACTGTGTTTCCTCATCACGTCTCCATGGTGAGTACACAAGTCTTTTCCTCTGGTACCTTTTATAACTTTAATGTATTTGGTGGTTGAGGCTCTAACTCTGACTCTTTATCGTTATTGATGCTTGTTCAGGGAACATTAGGTCTGTAGAGGTGAAAACTGTGGATTTATTAGAGGTGTTTGTTGGAAACTGGCTGCAGGAGTTTGTCATCTTTAAATCTGAGGCCCAGATGTGTGTTGCTTGTTCCATTTCATAGTTGTGTGAAGTTTTATATTTCAGGTTCCAGTAGGCGAGCTTGCTATAATTGTTGTGTGGCCTAGTGCTAGTGTTTGTAATTGGTAACACTAGTGCTACCACTGGAAAGTGAAGTCCTGCATATGATGCACGTCACTGTTTTACTTATGGGACTTTCCAGCATGAAATATTGCCAAATCTCGCTGGCTACCTGAAATCTCTTCTCCTTTGCTGCTCTAAAAACGGTGACAACGGCAAAGAAGAAGTGATTTCCTTGAAAAGTTAATTTCAGTTTTATCGGGGGGGGGAAATTAATTTATCATAAAGACATGGTATCAGATTAGCTACATGGAATCCCATACTGGTATTTCTGATGCTGGTATCTGTATCAGAACAAATCATAAATCATTTACCTCTAGAGCCCCTTTACTTTCACAGTGAGGTTGTAGTCAACTGAATACCACTCCCTTCACCCCCCTGCCAAGCATGCAGGATAAAGGCCTTCAGGTAATGTAAAATGTGAAAGACCCTATGAAGAGCCAGTGTTTGTTAAATATGACTGGCTATCTTTAAAGATGTGACGCGCTCATTCGAAGCTGACAAAAAAACATAGCTACTCTTACTTTCAGGTAATTCACACCAATGAAAACATAACTGTGAATATTAAATTCCCTTTCTGTTCCTAAATCCTTCACACTGGTCCTTTTTTTAAAAGTGTCAGTCCTGGGGCCATATAACCAGCAAGCACACGTAATATCATCCGTAGGACATCAAAGTACTTTACTCTACTCGTGGGTATTTGCAGGAATATTTACTCCTCAAACCACACAATGCACAAACCCCCCCCCCCCATGTGCATTTTAAAGAATAGATTGAATATCTCAACACACATTGCCTCAGTTTAATTACCATGACAACCCCGTTGGTGATGTCATTACTTCCTGGAAAAAAGTCACCGGGGGGGAGATATCTTGCTGGTGGATGAGAGCGGCCAGTGTGTAGGTGGAAGAGGAGGAGGAGGCACAACGCACAGCAACCATCACATTTCTGAAGGAGTGAAACACATGAAAGATACAAAAAAAACAATGAACACCACAGAAAAATCCACACTTTCCTCTTCAGAGGCAATAAGCTGTGAGAGACACTGGTTTGTTAGGCCCCACTTTATAATTAGACTCTGGGCTGCCACCATCATTTGTCATCGCTGTGTGGAAAGGAGAGCACCAGTTGTCATCACAGTAACCTGCCTGGAAGGTGCTCATTAATGAAATGATGGAAACACACACACACACACACACACACACACACACACACACACCTTTCTACCTTATTTACTCCAATGGCTCAAATAATCGTTTTTCTCTGCACTTTAAAATGAGGATAGGTTTTTAACAGCTGTCAGATTACACCTGTCTCAGCAAACACACACGCGCGCACACGTGCACACACACATTGTCACATTTAAGTCTGTTTTAAGAATCCTATCATCAATTTCATCTTCCAACTGTCCTCCTATATAATGTGTATTTTTGGTTAGGTACACAACATTGTTTTCTTCCCCAAAATATCCCAATAACTCTGAGTAATTAATTTATCATGGGATGAAATCACTTGTTTCTGTCGGTGGTACAGAAAACAAGCAACCCATTGTAATAAAAGTAACATAGTGTAAGTAAAATACAATTGAAAGGGCCATGACTGTTTAAGAAATAGTTTGTAGATCGGTTTTGATTCCTGGAACAGAGAAATCTGAGGTATATTGTCCCACATAGATGCACACACAGAAACACAGTCTCAAGTTGAAACATCAGCAGCAGCTTCACTCCTCTGTGCCTATAGAGGATACTAAGGACTGAATATCGGTCACTTCAATTTTGGCCGCGCTCAAAGCCCAGCACCTAAAACAAAAATCTAAAATTTGCAAGCATACATTAGGAATTAAACGTAAGCTGTTATGTTGTGTTTTGTGTCGACAGCTGGATTGATGAAGATGTGAGTGTATCTGTTCTGCTAGTTATGTGTAAAATGGGTTTGGAACGCCTCCTAACGACTGCCACTGAGGACTGAGGCAGAGGAGCCTTGCAGACATTTAGGTTTAACATGGCTGGTGCTGCAACAGCTGTGCAGAAACAGATTGTTCAATCTATTAGACAAATGTATCTTCTGCAAGCGACCCCTGCTCTTTGACAAAACTGTGGTGAAACTTTCATATATAAACTTGAGAGAAGTGGACAAACCATAGACTATTTTAGTGATGTTGACTATCGGCCGGCATTTTAGCAGCTTTATGCTACTAACCCTGTATGAAAGTGATGATTGCTATCATTGTCGTATGGCCTGGCTCAGGTTCAACCCTTTTGAAAACGATTTACTCATACAGAGAATCATGAATACCTTGGAACTTCTTTTATCATATAGTTTGTCGGTCATAACTGAAAAAGAACACAAATAAATGTAGGAATACACAACAATTACTTCCTTTTTAAATAGCTAGAAAATTACGATACACGTCACAGTTTTGCTTGTGGGACTTTCCAGTGTGAAATGTTTCCAAATTGCTGACATTTTAACTGGCTCTGGCTAACGCTACACTACCGGAAATTACAACTTCTTTGCCGCTCTAACAGAAGTTGCCAGTGGCAGAACAGCACAACTGCTGCTTTGGAGCAGCGAAGAGGAAGTGATATCCAGGAAATGGAATGGAAATGGTTTTATCTGGGGGAAACTAATATACTTCAAAGACTCGGGATCAGTACATAGATTTACGTACTCACCGATGCCTGACCTGACATTTTTGGCAGTATTAGAGGCATTTCTGCTCCTGATATCAATAATATAGTCACAATTAAAGATACATTATATTTAAAAAATGTGGATATACTTACTTACACATTTTGTCACATCCGACAGTCTATCAGCTGTAACAATATTGTTCCTTCACATTAAGCCCAGCCATGATCCGGCTGTGCTAGCCGGTGCTGTGGCCTCCAGCAGGACTCATCCATGCTAATGGTATTCACCCCTGTTTGTCTCAGCTGTGATGGTGCCAAGCTCCTCTCTAGTTACTGCTTCAGGCTATGTGTTATTGGGTTCCTCTCAAGTCCCATTTTATGCATCACTTATCATTCATTTGTTCCTCGTACTTAACATAAAGGTTGTTCTGTGAGACCTGTTTTACAACTGGGACAACTGAGTGTCACTTTATAATTATCGTTATGTTACTTGTTGCCCAACACCTGTAACGATTGAACTTAAATAAAGTTCCTGGGTACTTTCCCTTAATTTGAGCATTTTTCCATTTTTTTTTACTTTATACTTAAACTCAACAAAATCGCATTAAGTAATTTCCTGTCATGTTGCAGGTAAGTTGTAGTTTGGCTTTTTTGAAGCAAATTGTACTTACTTGATTTTTGCAGTTCTGGGTTTGTACCCTCATGGTTGAATGCACTTATTGTAAGTCACTTTGGACAAGAGTCAGCTAAATGAAATGATATGTAATGTACTGTAAAAAGAGGTTGTGGGACACTTTGCACTGTCTCTTTAATCTTATTCTCTGGATATGCAGCGTTGCACACAAAAAGCAAACAGTTATTTACAGCTCTGTAAAATGTATCTTTACCAAAAGACTTGTAAGTATATTTAGCTTCTGTTAAATATTCAAGGTTACCACACATTTTTGCACACTACGAACACACTTTTCAAATACACACAATATTTTATTGAAATTCAAGCACATTCATTCATCACAGCTTCTGTGTGAAATTAGTGAACATAGATCAGAGCAGGCCAGCTGATGCCTTTTAATGAAGTCATAAAACATAAGACCCAATAGTGATGGTTATAGCTCTGGCTCTTTAAGTGTCCTGTTATATACGAATGCATAATTTTGATTTGGCTCTTTAAACAAACTGGACTGATGAGGTAAATCCAGGTAAACACAACAAACCATTAATGATTTTATATTTAAAATCTGTAGCAATTACAAAGCAGGAGAAGTAGAGATTAAAGATTAACAGCTATGATGAAATGCTGCTTCTAATTAAACTTTGCAATGAGAAGGAAGTAATGCTTCAAAAACAACAGAGAAATGTGGCAAACAGGAAACCAGGCCATCATGTTGCAGAGTATACGGGTCATTCCCATACAGCCTGTGCTCAGCCTGTGCCATAATATATACATTAGAATTAAAAGACTCCAGCATTACTGTTTAATGGTTCTGAACCAAATTAAACATTTAAAAGGCTCCACCATCAAAGTGATGTAAAGGGAAATAAATATTAATGAATGGAGCAACACTTGGTTCAAAGGGCTGGAAGCTAGGAAATTAAAAGGGAGCAAGGGTCTGCATGCGGAAGGCTGCTCAGTGGGGAGTATGTGCAGCATTGAGGGGGGTTGTCTCCCTTGAGACCACACGTATAACCAAGTGCATGAATTCACATTGCTGTGGGGTTTGAAATACATCTGTTACAGTGCAGCAAACTGTGTAAATGTATATGTTCGCAATCTGTTGAGATCATCTGAAGCATGAAGTCACAGATACATTACAGTAGTCAGCCTCTGTTTTGCAGAAATACTCATCAATACATTAACAAATCATACGTTAGAGCGTAAAGTCCAGTTCTTGTGATGTTCAAGCTTTCAAGAGCCCACCAGAGAACTGATGCATACTTTACTGAGGTTGTATTTGAACGTTTCTTATTTTTAAATACTCTTAAATCCTTTGTTACAAATACACCAAACTCTGTTTAGAATTCTGAATATTTCAAAAAGGTTCCTTGCTTAATATTGGAAATAAATGCTTTTTAAATGACTTCTAGGTATTTATAACCAATTTATAGTAAATCACTACTCTTGAACTTGCTGGACCTGATTCTGGCAACATAAGCTGTGACTATCAGTCAATTCCACACTTCTCACTGGAGATCATCGACCAAAGTTACCTAGATCAAGAACAGGGGTTTGAGGGGAGGAATGGGAATAAGTAAAAAAAAGTGACATAGCGTTGCTTTAGAGTATCAAGAAGTTTGTTTATCCCAGAGTGTGTATTTGTTGGTGGGTCAGGGTGCACAGGTCACCACATGGGGCAGAAAAAGAAAGGTCAAAAACAAGGAGCGACACTGGTGTTACTTCACCTCTGGAGGATTCGCTTCTCCAACATTCGTGGCACCTTCTCCACAGGCGAGGCAGACAGCTCATCAGATTGGATGACAAATGTGGCAGCGTGAACCTGACCAAATGAGGGAGAGATGTGATGACTAATGATTAATTTTCCTGCCTCGAGGCGAAAAGTTACTTATTTTTTTGTGTGCGAGGCTTCCGGGTTTCATGCAGACAGAAATAGGGATATTCTACGTTAGTCAGAAAAGAGAAGTTTTCACTGACGTGGTGTCAAAAAGTCTCAGTTTCTCGTCTATAAGTTTTACACAGAGCAAAAAGTTTGGTTCGATTATGCTTTATTAAATCAGCAAACCAAATCTACTGGTTTATGTAACATTTCACTCAGAGCATGTTCAATTACTCGCACTGGAGTGAGCATGAGTGGATCTGTGTTTTTATCTGTGACAAAGACAATCAGATCTGAGGCGTTGGATTGCCTGAATTCACCATATCCCTAGTTTTGCTATTAACAAAGCACTTACTTGTCCGTGTTTGAGGCTTCAACAGAAACAATCATTTACTAAAAATGGGCTGATGTCCCACTTTGCTTCACTGCATTGTGGTTCTGTTGCTTTGCTGTCCTTTCACTGCGTGCATCAGAATTTGAGAAAAGCTGAACTTTGCAAGCACCAGCTGATCAAATCGCGTTCAAGCAAATACTCAACCATCGGAATGGAGAGCGGAAGCAGAAGTAGTTAATGAGTCGTATTTATCTGGTTGTAGAGTAGAGTGCGGCTTTGGCAGCAATTTTCTGTCAAAGCCTGATGTTTTCCCGCACTACCGGCACGTGCAATGTAAAAAAATCAATTAGACGGCCCAGCCAGTGTGTCGGAACGTGACACAGATGTCAATATCTTATCAAAATATTTGTCCAAACCTGCCCTGACTCTGGGCTTGGGTTGGGTATCCACTGTCTGTAGGATATTCCCATGGCCACTGTGGAGCGTTGAAGCATAGACTGCATATAAAGATGGATGATGCGTCCCCACTTCCTCCCATTATCTTGACATGAAGCCACTTTTGACATCACTTTTGGAGAGCTGTCATGTTGTCCATCTTTATATACTCTCAGCATTTAATGTGTTTGTGCTGAGTAACACTGGCAGCTGTGTCAGAACAGCTTGTGAATTCAACATGCATCTCCTGCTGTGATGGTCAATTGGTGCTTTTGATAACACTTGTCTGTGTATGTGTAGTGAGCGTAGACATTTTGTTTTGAAAGTGTTGAAAATGGAGCTCATCACAATGCAACAGAAAAATTCAGGCATCAATTATGAAACTTTGTGTCGTCAGCAGACGTTCTGCCTCAAAACAGCCTCTCAGTACGACTCTTAAGTCGTTTATTTGATTTAAACTTGCAGATCCCTTCAGCTTAAAGTTTAATTCATCCTTTGACTCAAAGTTTTGGGCCCGCATTAGTTAAGGATATGCTAATGAACTCTCTGTGACTTCCCGGCCCATTAACTCACGGCGCCCTCCTGCTGGATTTGTCCTCGTACTAACCCCTTGTGAGGTGAGCGGGAAAATAAGCGTCCCAAGCTGAATCCTCTGATGACCCACTATTTGGCTTCCTTCTCAGCTTGAACAGAGAGACCTCATGTTTCTCTTTCGGGGTCTGTTTCTACAGTTAGAGATATCGCAGCCATTGAATAATTTATGCTTTTTTTTGGGGGGGACAATGTGAACATTTCTAAAATACATGTAAGGATTCAACTTTTTGCAGAAGAATTTTGTCCAATGATGGATTTGTTATTTAGAATTTATTCATAGAATAAGTGGTTACTGTCAGGTTTGAGGATCATATAAGGAAAGCTCATCCTAGATATTAAGTTTATTATATTATTAATTTGTTCTCCTAATATATGCTTTGCTGCCTGGATTATATACATGCAGTAAGTCCGTGTTTTGAAGTTGTACAGAGTTCCTGGATGGCAAGATTTTGACACCAAAGCTGCTTTCAGTCATGCACACATCTGACCAGAGAATCCCCTGTGTTAGTCATGTGAAAGGCAAACTGCAGAGAAAGCCTGGACCTGTTTGAGTTGACATTCTCCAGAGTTTATGTCTGAAAACAGCTAAAGAGAGTGAGTGGTTTGGTTCAGCTAAAAGAAACGGTTTGGCCAAGGTCTGGGCATGATCATGATTTGGATTAAAGTGGCTATCATCAATATTTTACTCTACCATATCAATATTTTATTGATAATACAACATGGCTGCAGTGTTCAGCTCTAAAATCGGCTTGTTCGTTACTCGACTAGTTGGTTTCTGCTGCTCCCGGGACGCCACAAAGACGGTTAAGTGTTTTAGTTCTGAAACTGTGGCGTTTCACATAGAAACATCACTGCATGTCTGTTGCATGAAAACACATATGCAGGGTCATAGTTTACATTTTAGTAATGACATTAAAAGCAAGAAATATCCAGAGAGGAAAAAAACCCACGACCCGTGAACATAATTTCAACTCCATGAGGCAGAATATATTATTCAAGAGCACTGGCTAAACTGCATTTCATGTCAGCGGTGCCTCATCTGTGTACACTTGTTTGATGATTTATTCACTTGGTGCCGGCCTGTTAGTGTGACACATCTGCGATCGCCCATGCATGGCATCTGGCTTGTGCAGAGGTTGTGGGGGAAAAGGAGAGGTGGAGTTTCACCATGACCTTGCAAACAGGCATTCTGTTTAGCTGTTCAAGCCACAAGTGTCGTCAGTGGACTTAAGGTTGAGATCAAAGCTGTTTCATCTGCCCAAATTTCAATATTTAATGACCTTTGGAATTTGTGCTGGCTGTTTCTCTTCAGGCGTCTTGTGATCAAATAAATCTTTTGATGAAGTAAAAGCTGCTTTTTGCCACGGTTTGTCATCTGCAACTTTTTTTGTTTACAGCTTATTTCGGGAATTTGGATGAAGATGTCACACAAGATTCAGCTTATAGCTTGCAATAACAAGATGACTTTGGATATGGGAGTTTTTTAAACAAGTCATTACAGCACAGATTACCAATATTACATTTGGCGTGATAAAATAAATTGGGTTTCTTAATTACAGGCACATTCCCTGTTAGACTGGCTGTCGTAATCAGCCTCAAGATCAACATTCGCTCTCCATCTCATTTTCATTCTCTCTCAGTCCGTCTGTCTTCCTCCTGCACAATCACTGTTTTCTCTGCTTAGGATTTAGAAAATATCTGCCAACTATCCAGCCAGCTTCCTGTTTAACATGCTTCAAACTACTCTTGCCGTCTGTCTTCATGGTCCTGAGAAATGGCTTGTGTTGTTCTAAAAAGCAATCGGGGAGTCTTTCTGTAGAAGCGATGCTTTTCTGCCATTAAATGGCATGTATCACGACACAGTATCAAAATGAGATGTGCGCGTCGTACTATGAGAAGCTCAGGTAGAAGTTGTAGAACTCGCTTTTGTATTATTTGAATGTGAATTAGTTTTTTCTGTGTTCGTCTGCTGTCGGGAGAAGCATTTGCTATTTCATTCACAAGTTTGACGTTGCCGCCATTTCCCCAATTACCTGACGGAACAATTGAAAGAAAGAAAGTATCCAAATAAAATGACCGACCTGGCAGGAATGCTCAATAACAAAAGAGCGTAATCATGATCTTGTTTGTTCAGAATCATTACCTGCAAACACCAGCACTGTTATTAAAGCCAGCGAACAAAAAGTCTGGAGATGTCAGCTGCTTCTCAGAATATTAAATAACAGACGATTGAATAGATAATGACAAAGAGATGTTTGAGGCATGACCAGACTGCTCATGTGTATGGATAAGGGAAGTTATTACTGCTGGAGAAAAGGATGGGATGGTACAGTCGGCTGAACATGTGTGTTAATATGTGCATGTTCTGGTTTGAATTCCCTGCCCCTTTGGGAAGAAGTGAAAGCTCTCCACCTCTTATTACTGTTAAGTTGCCTTTAGCGAGGCACTAGAGAAATGTTCAGGAGGGGCGAAAAAAAAGTTTGCTCCACGGCTAAACTAATGAGGCTTGAGGAAAAAATGTCCTTGAAACGTTATGAATGTTAGAATTTTCAAAACCAGGGAACAAATGTCCCAATAGTTTAAGAGCTGACTTCTGCTCTACCCTGATTTATGGGAGTTGTAGACTGTCAGTCAAGCAGAGCAGCAGCTTTTCAGTTTCCTGTTCAGATTTTAATGTTGATGCATTTGAACTCTGTCATTGAGTAGCAAGGTTGAATTCTCATATTTGTTCAAATACTGAAATTATGAAACATCCTACAAAGTGTAGTCTAATAATAATCATAAGTTAATATAAGTGAATAATTTTTCCTTGATCAGCCCCTGATATGTTCTGGGTTCTTCCCTGACCCGTACTGCATCCTTCCACCAAGGCCTGGGGTAATTTGTCCAGTAGTTTTAGCATAATTCTGTAAATAATACACAATAACAAACAAATGCAGATGAAAAGATAATCTCCATGGGGGAAGTAATTATGATTGTAGTTGCAGATGTCATTCCTCAAACATTTCACAGTGCTGTTATATTCTTACTGGAGATTTAACATTTACATATTTTTCCTTAGTTTAGCGCATTGATTAGAACTTTGTTTGGTTTCCAATCAATCAGTGTAAAAAGTCACATGAACCAAACCCACTGAAATGTCTATGGATTCCAGCCTGACGACCCCCAAAAGGATAATAACATAAATCTGAAAATAGACCAACAAAATAAGCTCTTACTGGGAAAGGAAACTGTACTTGCAGTTATAATATTATAAATTATAAGCATTGAAATTACTGTTTAGTGAGGTGAACATTTGTTACTGTAATAATTTTACTGATATTCGAGAGCAGTACCAACACTGCAAACACCTCCTGCCCTGCCTTCCTGCTGCTTCATCCCCCATTTACTCACAGGGTCCCCCGTGGGTCTGCCAAGCCCAGGAGCCATGTCAGATCCTCTGCTAAGTCTTCCCTCCCTGCAGCCTTCATCCTACACCACGACTCCCATCCACTTATCACTTCTTATGAGTTTCATATTCAGTAATCCTTGTCAGTGTCCAGCAGTGAGAGGGAGAGGAGTTGTGCAGGCTGACTGATGGCCCCTGGGAAGAAAGATCCCCTGTGGTGCTCAGCGTTGCTGGGCTCAGTCTATTACTAAAGGTTCTACTGTGTTTATCCAGAAAGGCATAGAGGGGGTGAGAGGAGTTGCACTTCTTGGTATTTGTAGTTCAATCTGTTTCTTTAAAGAGTGCAGGCGAAAGGCGAGTCCACCGCTATCTTGGTTTTTTGTAGTGATGTTGAGCTGCAGGTTGTTCAGCCCACGCTGCTCCACAAACGTGCCCACGAGCAGCAGAGAAATGAGTGACCCGAGGTGTGAGGTGAAGAGGGTGAACTGGAAGGGATACAGGGCTGGTCCCTGAGGAGCTCTGGTGCTGCCCACTACACTGTCTGAAGTTCACGTCTGGCCCTGCAGGAAGACTCTGATCCAGCACACTAGGGTCCAAAAGGAGAAGAAAACAAGTCTCTGCTATGCAAAATTATGTTTATTTTCAGATTTGTCTCAAAGCTTTTCTACTATTGAAATTGGAGTGTTAATATTTCAGGCCAAAAAAATCCTCAAAAACTATGCACCACAGGATTTCTTACCAGAAACCTTTTGAGGAGCTCAGAGGAGCCAGGGTCTTAATTATGTTCAGGGGAGATAGTTTAACCCCCCAGGAAGTCTCTGCTCAGGGGGTAGTAAACTTTGTGTTGGCTCAGAAGTTTGGGAGAAAAACTCAACGCACTGAAGTACCTCTGCTTTGGAGGTTATGTTTTCATTGCCGTTTGTTTGTCTGACTTATAGCAGGATTACGAAAAAACTACATAATGTATTTTATTGAAATTTGGTGGTAAAGTGGTTTATGGGCCAAGGAAAAACACATTCAGTTTTGGAGTGGACTCAATTAGTGGGGTGGATGCAGGATTTAGATTTATTTTTTTCACTTTCTTTAACATTGCGAGAGAGGACGTTTTACAACATTTTTGTAAATTTGTCAAGAAACAATGCAGAGATCTTGATTCAAAAAAGAAAAAAAAGGTATATGTAGTGTGCTTGGTGCAGCTTTTTTGAATATAGGTGAACTGTGGGACCTTGGCCGAGGTTTGCACCATTCTAGTTTACATTATTATATATATATAAATAAAAATACCTGCTACTGTAAACATGTTGCTTTGCTTGTAACTTGTGGCAGTTTTTATGTTTGAAGGACCGATGACAGAGTCCAGGCTTCATTGTCCGGTTTTCAAGGTCATAACATTTACATGTGTGTACAAAAATGGTGGAAGGTGACCGTTATGCTTGTGATACATCAGTAGACTAATTTGCTTAATCTCCCCAAGGCTTTGGCTCTCCTGTGGAGACCCAACGATAACGTGCTGGAGTGAATTTAGATCCTAGAACCACCTTTTTAGAATGAAACAATTTGAGAGGAGGTTGAGCTGCAGTGAAAGCTCATGGTTGTGAATTTATTTTATATTTATATGATAAAAAAACCATGTAAAGTGGCCTGCCGGCATCCTTTAATCTATAGATGCTTACCATTATGTGGGTGAATTCATTAAGGGGGCCCGTAGAGATAACATGTTTATCATGTGATCACATGTTCATCATGCTGTAATGCATCATGCACAATCAGAGCTAACATTAAACATGCTGATAACATGCAGTTTAACACAGTGTGGGTTCTTTGTCCTTTCTTCTCCCTCAACAACAGAGCGTACAAAATCTTGTAAAACAGACGTGATTCAGTCTGAATATTCTCTCAGATAAAAAGATCAGATTCCCTATAGGGCAGTTGCTATGTTTTATTTATGTGTTTACCTCCGTATTTTAACGTCAGACTAAAAATAGGGGAAATATTGCTTCGCTGACACAATTAACGCTCCCGCATCCAACCTGCTTCATCGCTGCTCATGCTCCTGTTACATCAAAGCTCACTTGTGTCACTCTCCCTCGGAGCTCTGCAGCATTTAAAAGCACCGCTTTCTCTCTGAATCAGTGCAATAACGTCCCATATGTGTCATAAAGTGGAGCGAAGATGTGTTCGCCCCAGGAGCACACTCACTAAATGAAAAATATGCTAATTGCTAGATGCATTGCATAAATGTAATTCCTCTGTAAATGACAATGACTGACAGTCACTTGCATGTGCACAGCCACACACTTGAACAACACACGTCTACTCCTGAAGTTACACCACATGCATGCATACATATTTACATTAAACAAACACACAGAAGAATTATTCAGTTCGCAAACTTTCCTCTTTTCACCTCCCTCTTTTTTTTATTGATCCCACTGATTGAGCTTTTGTAGTGTGAGCTGTGCCCGGAGGGAAGTTCTGCTCTTTGTGCCCTTTGGAAAACTCCTGCCAAGCTTCTAAGCATCCTCCTCAGATACAGTTTCCCTTTGTTCAATATCTACAATTCATATCATCCACTCTGTATGTAACACATATGGCTCAGCCCTAGAGCAGTTTTTTTTCAGTTTTTCATGCTTTACATGCATGTACAGGCTTATCGAGTCTCAGAGTCGGCTCTTCAACAGCAGGCCTGGGATCAAGCGCTGTCACCACTGTGCTGATGTACTCATTGGCAATGAATCAAAGTCTAAACACAAATAAGTCCTTATACGCTGCAGATGGGCGACATTTTGTAGCTGAACCAGTGCGACCTCCCCAGTGGAAGCAACAAGTGGCAGGAAATAAAAGGCAGGTAATCAATACAGTATCACACGGGCCCACTGCTCTTAAATGATTGATGAGTGGCTCGGTGGAGGGGAGCAGGAGAGGAGGAAAAATAAGGTTTCACCTGTCGAATCCTTTGCTTGGGGCGCAACAAAGACGGCAGTGGCACCATACTGAAGATGTTTGTGTTTGTATGATGTTTTAATAAATCAGCTCGTGTGTGAAAACTTAATTTTTTTGGAAACAAATTTGCCATTTCATTTATCTCATGTTCTGCAAAAAGATGGAAACTGTCTTCCATTCATGATTGTGTTTTTATTTTTTTATTCTTATTTGATTTACACAAAATATCTCCCATAAACTCTCTCTCTGGCTTCTATATTTAAATTTTATGAACTTCAAATGTATTGTTAACAACTATTTAAGATGCTGTTTGTCTATAACTATCTTGAAAAGTGCTAAAAACACTTAGCATGAGTGTTTAATCCTCTTACATCCAGGTGGAGGTGATACAAAAAAAGCCTGTTATTGTATTCATGTAGTTTTATTTGAACATGTTGGACTAAATAATAATAGAAGTGAAAAGTTTCCCTAAATAGTTTTTACTTCTTGCCCCTATACAGCACAAAAATCAATAAAATTGGAATTAAAATTCTGTTTAAATAAATAAAACATCATAATACAAGTGCATTTCTCATCTCCCTAGATTTATTTTACGTATAAGATTGAAACAAAAAACAGTGATTACTCTGCTGATTAAGCTGCAAAGATGAGACATGGAGCAGAGCCTGTTTAAGCAAACCCTTGCACATGTAACACAGGCTGCTTTGTGACATAACTCAAACACACTTGCAGTAAGGTGGCCTATTTAACCTGCCAATGCCGTGACCATTATTTACCTCTATTAGCCCATTAGTAAATTAGCTCATTGTTGCTAGGCTGCAAACAGGCAGTTTTTCCCCCGTCTGTCCTGCACATGAACTTCTCCCAAAGAAGGATTAAACTTTCAGGGAGAGGACTCTGGCATCTCTACCTCACTCCACCGAGCTCCTGTCACTGTTTCCTGCTTCTCCCGTCAGTTTTCTGACTTGTTACCTTGGCTCCGGTCCATCTTTGTTTTTTTTTGAGCTCGCCAAATCTCAGAAACTCTACGATTGCTTTTGGTGGCTCGTCCGGTGACAACTCCCAAAACATTTTTTTCAAATATGAACTGCCTCCTCAAGGGAGCATTGCTTTGTGTATTTCTACTGCGTTGTGAAGTCGGAAGAAATGAAAAGAAATCCACAGAGAAATTCACTTTTGTATCGCAGTAAATTTTTAGTCACAGCTTGTAAAACATCTTTCCAATAATATTAAAATAGCTCGCTACAGTTTATATTGCATCTTTTGACCGAAGCCATGTGGGAAATAGAAACTTCTCTAGCTGTAAGATAGCAGAGCCAATTATCCAATATAAATGCATGCATATAAATCGATGGGACGAAATTTCAGGCGTGGGGGGGGGGTTAATCCATACATTGTAATGTTTGTCTGGTTTTAGCTCTGCTGCTACACTTCACGATGATCACTGGCTTTAGATCTATCCATTTAAATTAACTCGGTACTTCCCAAGAAAGGAGGTGATTGTTTTGGTGCTTGGCTGAGATGGTGTGATGAATGATGAGGTCAGAGGCTTAATGCAAAACATACTTTCTAATAAATGAAATCCCATTGAGTCGGATGAGTTGTGATAGTTTATCTTTATAATTTACCATAAAGGTGATCATATTGATTTTTAACAAACTTCTTGACGTAAAAACCAACAAGACAAATGATCATTGCTTCAGCTGCTCCACGTCTTTCATAAAACAGTTAAAATGAAAAGGTTTCTATCCCCTGGTTCAGAGCTCATTTGACCAAATTGGTCAACAAATTAGATTTGTAATGAAAAGTAATTGAGCGTCCTGTAATTAAAACGAAAGACAAACAGGCTTGTCAGCTGCACTTTTAGTCAACGTTCGGCCATATTTAAGTTTTAATTCCCCCATTTGTCAAATCTTCAGCACTAATTAACAATTCAGAAAATATTGTGGCAATACAGAGAGCAGATGATCAGGATTATTGACACGATCAGATGACTAATTAGATTACGACTGGCTGCTTGATCCGCATGTTGAATTTCTACCTGACCCTCGTGTTATGGTTTATGTAGTTGTCTATGTTACTTTGCCCGATTGTCACGATCTGCTAGATGTGGCAGCTAGCACGGAAAAAAATGTTAGCCATGCTCACTCACAGATGCTAATTTGTCCTTCTGTGACCTGCATATCATTAAGCAATTCAGGAACAATTGCTTGTAATACTCTAAAAGCTTAAATGTGATTGATTGCCGGGTGTGGAAGTGTAGCAGATATTTATGCCTGTGTGAGTTTAATGGCCTGTGGGAGTGGGGCGGTTGTGTATTTATGCCTGCGCGAATGGCCTGAAAGTCGACAATTTACCCATGTATCCCTCTCTCTGTGGAGCTGTTTAGTTGAGCTATGTGTGTTTTTGCCTCTTGAAAGGCGTGAAAGAAACAACAACTTAAAAGCATCAGCACCATTCTTCCCTTAAGATTGTGATGAATTCCCTGCACTCTGATTAGGCTATGCTGGTTTGACTGGCCATTGCTCTCGAAAGACAATGGGCCCCTGTAATAGGCTTTGCTAAATGGCCAGAACCCAGTGAATGAGGCAGAGAGAAGAGTTGTGGGGGGGAAAAAACACTGTCATAAAACAAACGAGTGGTAGAGCGAGCGAGAGAGTGAACGAGCCAGTGACAGAGTGAGGTACAGGAGAGATGGAGGAAGAGAACGAGTGAGGGAGTTGTTGCCTGCACTAAGTGGCTTTAAATGGCGGTGGAGGACAGTTAACAAGTCTGAACCACGGACAACCAGAGGGTAGATGGCTGTGGTGGTCAGACCTGGCAGTCTGGGCTTCTGTATTAGATACGTTTTTTTTTCTTTTAAATCTAACTTGAGGAAAACGTTCACAGTATAAAGAGCACACCACCATATACATAAGATCTTGGTTAAGAAAAAGTTTATTTTGTTATGCAATCAGAAAAGGGGATCTGCATCTTTAGGTAAACAATTTAAGTCAACTTGACTTTACCTGACAACTACATTTGCTAATGCTTGCCCTGTCTCAGTTCATGTTGAAAGAACTAGAAAGAAGGATTATACATGTCTATTATTTAACTTATTGCTTTGTTCATTCAGTGTTGGAATCCCATATATGGTGGTCAGATTAATTTTTTTTGTGCATTTTTAAGAATGTTTTAAATTTATCTCGTTTAGGCGATTTAACAACGGTCAAAATATCTTTAAACACTTAATCAATTAGTCATTTGGTCTCTGAAATGCCAGAAATATAGTAGCAAATGTCCTTGGTGATGTTTTCAGATGTCTGTTTTATTCTTCAACTGTCCTAAACCCAAAGATCAGCTCACTGTGATATGAAACAGCAGGAAATCCTCCCACTGATGACGCTACAACCAGAGAACCTCTGGTAGCTGTATGACATTAAGATGTGTTTGCAAGTTAGCATTTAATTAACACATGATTTGCTTGGTGAGTTCATGTAAAATTACTTTAATGAGTCATGCAGTCAGTTGTCTGTCTGCTTCTCAAATGTGGTATTAGTGAGATTCTCTCCACTGGTTTCATACTGACCAGATCACTGCTGATAGTTATAGATGTATACGTAAATGCTTTTTCTTTTCCCAACGGTGGGTCTTCTGTTTGACTGATTGACATGGACTGATTGTTTATCCATGTGAAAACACAGCTGCACGTCCAACAGAACACGTGTGTGTGTGTGTGTGTGTGTGTGTGTGTGTTTGTGTGTGTGTTTGTTTGTCACTGTGTTTTTATTCACCAGAGGTGGACAAACACGCCTGTTATATTCACGAAGTGATGTTAATGGTGATGCTGAATTAGTGTGACAGTGGCAGACACACACATACAGACACACATACAGACACACATAGACATGCACCAACAGCTGCATGAACATGCTACTTACAAGCCATTTGTGTCCGCCCTAGAAAACAATTAACCTTGAGCAGAATGAATGGAATTTGATTATTGAATAGTGCATGCAGAGTAGGATGCTTCCTGCTGTTGCTCATTACTGATGTGCAATACATGATGTACAGATATGAAACGGTGCCACATGTTTGCATAAACATGACGGCTTCTACTGTTGAAGAAAATTGGCTGAGGTTCTGTACCTATATACATGTTTCCATCCAATGTTTATGTATGAGTCATTGGCTGATGGATGGCCCCGCTCAGTTGGTTTTTGTTACAGATGAATACCACAATGACTATATATGTGTTTTCTTATTTGCATTTTGAAACAAAGCACATGCGTGGCAGGTACGGCGTTGGCCCTCAAGGATTTGACAGATAACGTAGTAATTTCTACTGGATGCGGGGTGTTAATCGGTCATAAGTCCAATGAAACTTGGGCAACTGCGATGGAGGATGATGGTACTCTGGGAGACGAGGGAGAGAGCGAGAGAGAGAGAGGGTCTGCCGTCTCTTTTTTGCAGTCGAAGCCTCATCTTGTTCCCGTGAGACTCCTGAAGAAAAGCAAAAAGACAGAAAAGCAAGGGAGTGTGGAGAGAAGTGTGAGGATCAGGAGATACAGGGAAGGTAGACTGGCAAGATCTTCCATCTTATGCTGGTGACATCATTTATACCCAGAGTCTGTGCAGTAGGGATCCACGGTATATATGCCGTTGATGCACAATCGCAAATAAGCTGTTAATCATGATGTTTCATAACCAGAAATAACTTAATAATAAAAACAGGAGAAACACCTGCATCAAGGTAATAAGAACTAGCTAAAATGACTGGCGATCAAGGCGCTTTGGCTTCACCTTTGGGGACCCGCCATTTTGTCCATCTTTATAAACAGTCCATGGTAATTTTTCAAATTTATGTTCAAATTGGGTCAAACAACTGCGTCCACCAGGGAGTTTACTGGTCTGTGTGATCTAGTTTAAATTACCCAGGAGAGTGATACTTTGGATTTCTAGGATTAATTGTAAATCAAAGTTTTGCAGGAAGGTAAAGCAATGTTCTCCCAGCCCTCCCTAACAAGCTTAGTCACTTTCAAAGTGCAGATAATAGCTGCATGCAGCTGCCTGCCTACTCTTGTTCTTTTCCAACAAACACGTGGATTAGGCAGCCGTGGATGTGTAGGTGGAGTTAAGCACCTGAGCTCATTACTATTTGTTCACTGTTCATGTAATTATGTCTCAATCCAAAGAAACAAATCATGTGCTTCACAATTATGGGCAGCGCAGCATATAATTAACATTAGAGACACCAACACCACATTAAATCATCACAATTGCTGCATTATTGATGGTTGTGTGAAATCGATTTATATTTTATCATTGTGTTGGACGGCTCAAGTCAATCATGTAAGCATGCGTTAAGTTAAGGCCTGACACTGGAAATAACATTAATTGATTGCTTTCAGTCTTCAGTAATCAGCAGTAATTACTGAGTTATGGTAAATGATTGTGTTTCTCAGAAAGGCAATCAGGAAATCCAGATGACGACCATGCGTCACGAGAGAGAAAATACATGTCCTGCGGGAGCAATGGTGGTTTTGTGTTTTAACTTTGGTCAGTTCTCAGCCGGAGCCTTTCTCCTCTGGAATGCTCTGGATCAGGGGTTAGGAGTTAGATTGGTTTATTAAATATGATTTTTTTTTTTTAATGATGTGCTATTACTGGGTGGAGGTATAAAGACTTTGTGTGGGGGTGTGTGTGTGTTTGTGTGTGTGGATCGTGAGGCAAACCACTTGAGACGGTCTGATTTGCTTCATGACTGAATATTTAGCATTTGAACAGTTTGTTATATTTCAAATATAAAACCACCCCCTCGCCTCGTCTGACATCTTACTTGTACAAATATCATTAAATTCAAAACACATTTATGACGGCTTATACAATGAGCAATTAAATGTGTTTTTATTCTGTAACTGTGTCTAAAATAGAGATGAAATGATTAATTGATTAATTAGTTAGGGTCAAGGAAGACAGATTTTTTAAAATACGGGTAATTAAAGAAAATATTATTTAATAAGTTATTATTATCACACCTAATCACATCACTATTACTAATCCTTTGATGTCCTCATGCATTCCATTGCTCCTGCAATGGCCTTAAAATGATCTGAGACATCATCATGACGCTCAGTCTGCACAGTTGGAACAATCACTTCTCTCAAATGAGGCCGGATTTTCAAAGTGTGAAACATGGACCTAGGGAGAGGCACTATGTTTGCCAAACCCAGGCTGCCAGCATAGACACAGGTGGGAGACGGTGACAACACACGCAACCCAAACTCTAAATTGGCGGCACTCTTGAGCAGCAGCTGTGCCAGGAGACAGATGCAGCTCAGCCAAAGCTAGTGCTGCAGGGAAGATGGAACTGTTTAAAGAACAGACACAAGTCTTAAGCCTCGCGTTATGTTTGCTTTCAGTGACCCATCCACTTGCAAAAAAAAAAGGCTGCAGAACAGTTTATGCTTAATGGTGTATTGGTTATTGATTGAACTGTGTGAATGACACATTACGTTAAAGGACGGAGGATGTGTCTCTCTGCAGGCAAACCGTGTTGTTTTTTACCACAGCCATCAGTCAACATTTTAATAATTGACCTTTCCATCCATCTGGCATTCCATAATATCCACATGTCACACCAACCCGCACTCTCATTTTCTAATGAAATGCCTCAGGGCCAAACCTCGAGAGCTGACTTCTGCATTGGGTTGAATGGGCGGAACATCATTCTTGTCACCACGCAGTGCACTGCTGACAGATGCCACATTACCAGACAGATGTTTCTTATGCACTGCATGAGAAAGTGTTGACTTCAGAACTACAAGTATCCTGGGGGGGAAAGTAAAGTCTAGAGGTGAATTAAAAAGAGCAAGTTCTCCGTGTGTAGCATGAGTTATATAGGGCTGCCCCTGACAAAAAATCGGCCTTGTCGACTTGTTGTCAGGCCATTAGTGGACTAGTTATCACATTTTTTATTGGTGTAATTATTATATATATATATTTTTGTATATTTGGGGATCGGCACGGTGGTGCAGTGGTTAGCACTGTTGCCTCAAATCAAAATGGCGTGCATGCGGCTTGATAGGAGACTCTAAATTGTGCGTAGATGTGTGTGTAGTTGTTTATATATCAGACCTGTGATGGACTGGTGACTCCACCTTTTGCCAAATGTCAGTTGGGATTGGCTTCAGCCCCCCCCCATGATTCTCAAAGGACCACAATACAGATTGATATTTGGAGTTACCTCAGATTCAAACTGTAACAGGTTAAACACCTTGTGCAGCTTAGTCCACTGCCCCTGCCCGTGTAAGCTCAATATGCTCTACACAGGTGAAAATAAGTGAGTGTTGTTTATGGCTGTTTCATTTCAGTGAGTGGGACAATTCAGTCGAGCTCCAGTCAAGCAATTGATGGACTTTGTTTTCTGTACATGATGCTTGGACCGCTACACAGAATTAGTTGCCACTCTGCAGAGGGTGCTGAACCTGACACTGACCTTCCAGTTTGTGGACAACCTGCTGCACAACCTGAGCCCCAGTCGCTCCATGTGAGCATCAGCTGATGTCCCGTGCTCGACTTTATCCTGCCTCTCTCTGCAGCTACTTCATTTCCTCTTGTATCTGAGCCCGAGAAGTGAGCTCCGCACGCTCCCTGTCTCATCATTTTCTTGCCACCCCTCTCCACTGCATAACAGGCGATTCGTGTCCCCAGCTTTGTGCTGCGCCTGTAGGGAATCTCGTCAGTCACCCAGACATAGGACACCTCCTGACAAGGTCACAGAGGTCTGCCATTTTGAGATTAAAACGGCTCCATCCATCCAGCGACTTCCCCCTCTGGGCAGCCATTATCATAGCAGATCGCCATGCCAAAAGAGCTCAAATGGAAATGCAGCGCACCACAGGCGGTGACCTTCCAACAGACTGTCATTTTCAGGTCTCTCTGTCTTGAGAGATGGTGATGGTTGGTGGTTATATTCTGTTAGTCGGAGATGATGGGATTTTAAGTAGGAGAAAAGTCCATAATTTGTCCAATTTTTGTGTGAGGTTGAAAACGGGAGGTCACCTGAAAAATGCATCATTTCCCTGCCAGTACTCACGTTGTTGGGGCTGTTTTTTCAGTGTTTATGTTTCTTATTTACCCACGTGCATGTGTGTGTGTGTGTGTGTGTGTGTGTGTGTGGCATCAGTTTGAGCCAGGCCAACAGCCAGGCTGGGCAGGCAGCCTGGTTAAGGTCTCAATGCCCGAAGATTTAGCACAAACACAGCTGTCATAACTGGCACACACCCCTTATTAGTGCTTACTAGTGCACACACGTTCGCTTGTGTGAGTTCATGGTTTCGCCGTGGGAATTAGGGGGCAGTCTGGCACGGGGACCCTCAGCGCTCTCAAGCTTGTATCCATCCATCCATTATTTCTTTGGTGAGGTTAAAAATGAAATGTCTTCGGCATCATTTTTCTTCCTGTGCAGACAAGAGGGAGAAAAATATTCCAGTCGCTACAGCGGCACTTCACTGCAATTTATCATCTCATCATGAGCAACAATGAACATTAAACACTGCTGCTCACCACCCACCACAATTTACCTGCTCTAACACTTTTTGTGTGTTTTTATATGGAGACACATTTAGATGATTGCAGCACAAAATGACAGCAAATGTGCGGCCAGTCAAACAATCAACCTCTAAAAATGAAATCTAGACTTTCTTAATAAAGTAGCTGTGTCCCAATTCTGTGGCTGCATCCTTAAGAGGACGTCAATATGTGATGATCTTGTCTACTGAGGATGTCCTATTTGTGGCACCAGCTTGTCCATTGCATCAGTTGCTACTTTTGAGTGGCTACACTTATTGCATAGCTAGCTCGTTAGCTTCGCCACCAGCACGCAATGAGTCCTGGGAAAGATCCGCCAGTTGGATCCGACATTGTGGATCCGACATTATTCCGGAATGGATGGACGCATTTGTCGGCTGCAATTGAAGGGTTCTTCAAAATGGCCCAGCCTTGTCACGCAGCTATGAGATGTTCAGTCTTCAAATGCAGCCTCTGAATGATGCAGCCCCTGGATTGAAACAAAGCTGTTTTAACATGAAATTCCTGCGTAATCTGGCCTGGCAGCATTCACTGTTATGGTCAAGGTGTATTGATATGTAAATGGGACACGGAGCACCATTTATTTGGATTAGTCATTTATTGATTAGCTTATTGTGTGAGGAGAAGGCTTCTGATTGTTTTACCTCTGTGTGCACAGTTCTATTTCACTGTTGTCTTTGTACGACAGCCTTTTTATCAACTCTTTCATTTGGCCTTATCATTTCATATTTGATTAATGTCTTCTACGATGCTGTATCCGTTCCTAAAATCCTAATGTGCATCTTTTGAATTTTAAGTGTACATTTTTAAGATGGTCGGCCCAATGTCAACATGATATTTGCCTAATTTTCCAATAAATTAGCTAAATTTTAATTATTTTTTAATATTAGTTTAACATCTGCATCTTCTGCAAATAACCGACATGCAGCCCACTTTGACTGCGCTGTTTGTGTGCAGGTGCCCTGCTGCTACAGTAATGAGGCGGAGGAGATCAGAGCCAGACACAACATATCAGTTTGTTTATCTTCTCGTTTTTCATTTTTCAGGGTTGTAAATAACACTTTGTGCCCAAATTCCAAGCTGTTTGATGCGTCATGATGACATTTTTTAAAAAAGGATTTAAGAGGCACTAGATTGTTGACATGATATCAATATTTCCTATTTTAAATAGTGAATCACTTATAAAAAGGTCTGTTTTCAGAGCAGTGAGTGGTTTCTGACACCAAGGGAATCTTCATTGTATAACTGCTGTGTTTTATCACGTGTAAACTGTTGTGCTGACATGAAGTATCATTCCGTCACTGCCTTGCCTTCTTTAATTTTCGATAACATCTTAGCCCTCCTGCTTTTTGTTCTTCTTCCCTTTCTTCTCCACCACAGCTTGCTCCATATTTAGATGGCATTAAATCTGAATTGATGAGAGATGGAGTTTGTGTGTGTTTGTCTGCCTTAGAGCAACTCCGGGCCCCAGTGGGGGCAGGGACAGCGATGGGGGAGACCGGGGCATCTAATGTGAGTGTGAGGATAGTGTGTGTTTGTGTACGAGCACTGTCAGGAGGGGTGCCAAGGCTCAGGCAGCATGTGCCTGCGGGGGTAAGGAGGACCGGGATGTATTTGTTTGGAGATGAATAAGCGCACATACACAGACACACACAGACGTACGCGCACGATGCGTCTAATTGGCAGAAGACAGCTGCTGCCAACCAGAAAAACCCATGTGAAAGTACTCATCGTGCTTTGGCCCACAGGCAGCCCCGCCACACTTCACAATTTACCCTCATCGTAATGAGCGCAAATGTGCAAGAAATTCATTTCCCGTCGAAAGCGTTTTATTTACAAGTCATATAGCAGCGTACAAGAGCTAACAACCTTCTGATAATCTTCTCATCGTAGTTATGGAATATTTTCTTTATTCTAATTCAAAGACTCGTATATCAAGCTGACTCACTTGGTTCCTGAGTGGAGAGGGAAAGCGATAATAGTTTACGCCGTGGCTTGTTTATTTTCATTACTTACTTTTCAAATCATACATGTTATCTCAACTCTTTGTATTCATTATCATGTATGGTGACCTATATGTGCTATAAGAAGACCGCAGCGCTCATAAAATCTTGCTAATGTCCTTAAGATTGCAAGTATACTTAACAGATAGAAAACGTGTGTGTGTTTACATATGTGTGTGTATGTACATATGCATGTTTGTGTCCAATTGGAAATTTGATTAGATAAAATTTTCTGAAAACAACCTCTCACAATCCAATTTAATTCAAATATGTGTCATTATTTTGTATTTGAGGTTCAATCTATGATAAGAAATATCATTCAGCTAGTTTAATAATTTATCAATCAATCTATCAAAGACTCAAAGTTATTTTAAAGACAAATATTCAAATGTGGACGCCTCAGTCCGTGGTATGGGCATGGAAGGGTTTTCATTATGGGGAACTGGTCCAGGGGCCCAAAGAATTGGGAGAATTGGCTATAGGGTTTCTGTTTGAAGTGACAAAAAGGACCACATTACAACCACAAAGTGACAAAAATGACCACAAATAAAAGTACATTGATCTCAACGAGTCACAAAATGTAATCTGTGGTACTAGTGCATTGCCCATTTATACCTTTTATATATATATATATATTTATATCTTTCTGAAACTGCAAAAGAGCTGCTCACGTGTTTATTTAAAGTTCAGTGAAGCTCAACTCACTACGCAGAACCTAGAAATGGAGAAACCGTTGTCGTTGCCGTTGTCCTGAATGGGGTGGTTGACCCGTGATCAACAGCGCTACTTGCGTTGACGCTGCGGCTATTGAGCGCTGGTCGTCTGTTTATTCAATGATTTTTTAATATTGAATGTATCACATGTCCAAGTTGTCCAACCTTGTAAGTTGTGGGCAGGAGTTTAAATGTCTTTGGTAAAATTCAGTTAATTACCTCAAATCTTTTTAAAATTTTTATTAGCTACATTTGAGTGCAGGGCACAACAGCCTGATATCGGCACATCTGGAAGCTTCATATTGTTTCCAAAATCTGTCCATCATAGTTGTTAGGGCTGAGGCTGTGGCAGGTTTTACTGGAAAAAAGTATGAACCACTGCAGTAGAAAGAGAAATCTTAATGTTATTTACCCGGCCTTGAATTAATTGCAATTCAGTGAGTGAAAATGTTAAGAATATCTTTGAGACGATGTTCAGACCTGCAGGAGGACAGCTTGAGAGCGTCGGGTGTTTGTGTGGACGTGTCCCAGAGCAGAGAGGAGTGAGTGAAAGATGGAGAGGAGACAAGATGGTTCGGTCGTTTTCACAACTCAGCCTTAGTGTCTTACGTTAGTAACTCATTACAATGATCCTCTCAATGATTTGAAATATACTCTCACTGATTCACGATACATAAACTGTCTCCGATTCTGTCGCCCTCCACCCCCCACCTCCGTCTCCCTGCAGTGTTCCCTGTGCCCAGTAGATGGAAGCAAAGCCACACGGACCAACATAAAATACAAAGTTGTGGGGTGTGAGTTTTCCCAGATGGTGAGTGGCACACAGGAGCTACTCTGCCCTTCTTTCCCCCCAAGACGGCAGACGGGTCCTTTTCAAGTCTCTTCAATCAAGTTCACATAAAGGCAGAAGGAGACCCAGCGCTTTTTACAGCAGGAGCTGTGCAAGAGTTTCATTCCAATGTGACAAGACACCATTTCATATCCAACAGACCTGGCCCCTGACAGCGAGAGCAGGAGCAGAGAGGGAAAATAGAAACGGCTGCAGAGAGAGGAAAGTGAGGAGAGTGTTGGCAATGAGAAACAACAGATTTTATTAAAGAATTCAGTCTACAAGACACCATAAGGTCTGGCCAACACAAATTAAATAAAAGCAGATGGTTGACTCAGGGGTTCTGTACATCTTTTTCTCTCCACTGGCCCTTGATCCAACTCTGAACCTGCAATTGAAAGTCTTGGGTGTATGTTATACTGGATCTCTGCTCGTCTCTCTCCTGCTCTATCTCCCTTTCTAATTAATGCTCGGCTACATGTGAAACCTAGGATTAAATTAGGCCGGGGAAATCAATGGCTGACAGCACAGGAAAAAAGGCGGAGTGCGGTAAGCAAGCAGTCATGTTTTAATCAGGGTTGGCGAGGTTCAGGGGTAATATCAGCAGTGCCCCACTGAGGATGAGTGAGGGTCTGTCTGAGTCGCATGCATGCATGTGCACGCCGTGTGTTTCCACACATGTAAGCCAGTGTCAAGGGGAGCTTATGGAGGAAGAGCGTGTGATGTCTGTGGGAGAGGTTGGACCCCGAAGTTCCCACAGAAGGACCAACTGATCCTTGGAAGTCATGGAGGCATGCACGGCTGCGCAAGACTGCAACCTCAGCAGCAGCAGCAGCAGTCGTGGGAGTTGGAGCTACCCAGCAGCGTGTGTTCACAAACCAGCCTCAAGCGAGAGGGAATAACACTCGACCCTGCTTACGTGATTTCACCAGGGTGTTGAATCCCGCAAATTTAAGAACGTGTGAAAAGAGAATTTTGCTTAAAACGCTTTTTTTTAAACTGTAGCCTTTACCAGAAACCCTACTCTTGAACTTTTTTAATGAGAATAAACACTGAAGCAGGTCGAGATTCGTATTAGTGTTCATCTTGGGGGCATGAGCAAGTGTTCCAGCGATCTTGCATTGATGACTCCGGTATACAGCAGAATTGAGCTTTATTAAAGTGCTCTGTTTATGCCTCAGTAATGCCTGAGCAGAGGGAAAGTGAATTAGGTTCAACTTGATTGTTTTATGATTTTTTGCAGTTACTGTTCATCGTGATGCAGTGTTTACATTTCTTCTTGGTAAATGTTCAGGCATTAATGGATTTACCTGTATCTTTGAGGCTCATTTATACTGGAAAAGAGATACGTCCATTTTCAAATGATGTAAATGTCACTGCCCACATACTGTCATGCAACCTTTATGTTGGCATGTTTGTTAAACAATGAACCCACTAGAGGGGAGTGCAGAGCAGAGAGTTTCTCACGATGACAAACATGGCGTTGGGGGAGGAAGTTGTGATAATGTACCTGTTAAGAAAGCCCTGGTGAAGTATCATATTATAGATGTCTGTAGTTTCTTATCAACTTGAAAAGCCACTGTTGAAATGTCTTCATCGTGTCCTTTGGTTGTCTTGCTTCAACTATATTGACTACACTGCCCCCCATAAATAATCAGTGGTACTGCAATGTTTTGTCTGTTTTTTCCGTGTCCATAAGAATATATATATTTACTGTCAAAACTATGGACAGTCATGACAAATACCAAAGATTAAATGAAAAATATATAGTTTATCGATACAAATTAAATAGAAAATCAAATTATTACCTATACATTACAACATATTGCTCGCAAAAAACACAAACAAAACTAAATTGCACATATCCTCCTTCGTGTATCACACAAATACACAAATAGAACAACAAACTATTGCACACACAAAACTGCATAGCTGCTAAATCCTGACCTTCCTTGATGCAAAGTCATCAATCACATCATTCTGCCCAATAATTGCATAGTTAATACTAATCACAGAAAAGCCACTGAGGCGTTCCTGTGACATGTTGGACCTCAGGTAGGACTCGATGAGCTTCAGCTTGGAGAAGCTTCAGTTTTGTATTATTCTTAACGATTTCACAGAACAAATTTGAACAATATTCTTACTAGACATTCATAGTATTATCACTGATTTGTGGTTTATTTGGTAGCATTTTGCAGTGTGACTGATTTTATTAATTGCAAGAGTACTGTCCAAAGTTAGAGGTGCGCTCTTTGATAGATTCCCCTGCTCCCCCTTTCTCAGCCTTCCTCCTCTTCATCTCCTCCTTAGTGTGTGAGTCCTCAGCTTCTCTGCTCGCTTCTCACAAACTGGAAACAGGATGTCCCCCCTGACAAGGTTAGCTGACACACACCGTGACATGATATCATTAACGTGACGTGACGTGCAAATGAGCGATAGACAACTGATTGTGCGTTCCTTTCCTTTTTTAAATTCAGCATAACTCAGCATTTATTATGCCAAACTGCCGCTGTTACACTCGTGTAGGGGAAACACTGGCTTCTCTGATTCGGTCTTGTGATTATCTAGTGAGCACAGGGGCCCCTGAAAACGGCTGATTAAGTCAGTCAACAACACTGACAATTTTGTTAGAAACCCCTTAAATTCTTTGATTGGTTATGAACAGGAGATTACACCACGGTCGGAAACCCACCTAACCAGTCCCCATGCCACTCTCTGCCAAAGGCTTCTCAATTTTAGAGGTTTGGTTGAATTAGATTGTCTGTCATGTATTATGGGTTCTTTGTGTTGGTTGGGCCCCCAAGTCCCTGTTGCCTGGGGCCCCTAAAGTTCCTTGAAATGCTTGTTTGAATATAAAGTTTAGATCTTATTATAACAGTAACTGCTCAGGCAACGTACTTTTCACTGTAAAGTAATGAAATGCTGAATCAAAATCATAAAACTGTTTGAACAATAACGTAAACGGAGTTTAAAGTTTATAGGTGCTGTGAGCTTTACAGTATACAGCAGCCCTGTAAAGTTTCCCACATTTTATATATTTTTCAATTTTTTTGGAGTGTAGTTTTCATTTCTGGGCCAGAAAAGGGAGTATGGGCCCTGTGGGTCCACCTAGCTGAACTCAACTACAGCTGAGCAAGGTTGTTGTTGTTCTGGGTGAACTTGACCACATCTAATGACTGCTCTGTCTCATCACCACCAGAGCTGTCTGTAGACCAGATGCCAAGACACGCTGCCAGGGGGCACGACCACTCTGAACGCCAGCAGACAAACTACAGATATTCTGAACAACTGTCGGCGCGTTTATTCTGTCATTGTTCATTCATGGGACGAATTAGATTTCTCATGAGAGCTATTAACGTATAATGTTTGACTGCTCATTTTGTTCTCTTATTTTCTTTAAAAAACTAATAGGTGTGTTCTGTCATCCTCTCCTCAGACGACATACTGTCATAATCTGGACCTTGTGGACATTTCTAAACTTTTCTGCACACAGAACCACATCTGAAAATAAATTCCTGGTGTCACAGTTCAGAATTGTTTTAAGCCTTTGGAGGCAGCTTCGCCTCTAAATATTGTCCCCTGAGCCCAAACCCCTTAATCCACGGTGCTGATTTCACTAATACACACACAGATCCATAGTTTTAGTAAATATTGTAGTGCTGCTTATTAGTGTCACGGACAAAAATATTGGAGGACAAAATAAAGGATAGATATTGTTGTTAGGTGTACTAATAAACCGGCTTCTTTTTATGCATTGCTCTGCCCTATTCTTTCACTCATCACTGCAGCTGCAACTTCAGCCAACAAATACTCCAAAGTAATGAGAAAAACTAACAACAGGTAAGAAGAATGTTCCAATGTTAGTTTTGGAATAGCTTTTGTTCCTGTGTGGCTGAATATCTTTTGCTTCTCAGTCCTGAGCGGAGCCTCCTGAGTGGAGCCTCTGCTTTTTACAATTAGCTTGCTAAGCGGCGTCCTTCCATTTGCTGTGTGGTTTTAATGCAAACCAATACACGTAGCGAGGCCCCTCAGGACATAGTACCTGAGGCAGAACATCCTGCTGAAAAGACAGCTGTGCACTTTTCTATCAAGGATTTACATTAATTTTTTTTTTATTTCAAGGGTTTGCAACGTAAATGATGGTGTGTGTATAAATGCAAGGAAGTTTTTAGTGGGATGGAAGTTTGGGGTCAGGTCATTGGATGCAGAAGGATCAAAGTGATTACTGGAAAAACACCGACCTCAGCAGATTTTTTATGTCTCAAAAATATAGAAGAGCTGATTCTGCAGATTAGAGCATAAAAATACATCATGCCTCCTGCATCAGCAGCTGGTAGTCCATTTCTTCTGCCTTCTGATGTTGGAACAGTTACAAGATTAGCCTCAGGTTAATGTGATTATACATGTGAGAGCGTATGAAGTACATGAGTCATGTCTGAGATTACTATAGTGCAGTGTTCATGGCAGTGACTCATTTGAACAACATATACTGTTACAGTTGAGTATGAAATAACTGCAAGCCTTTCGCTGTGAGCTCCCGCATTACAGCTGATAATTTGTCCACTACACATTTGTGTACTTGTGAGTTGCACACAACCTGGCCTTGTTGCAGTACACGGGTAGAAATGGGATCAAAGAGCATACACGTTTTATTTTGGAAAGGATGAGTTTTTGTTTGTGAACTGTCAGTCATGTCCTCTACAGCTGATGCTGTGGTACCAACAGCTCAGGAGGGGGGAGGAGGGAAAACAAGAAATATGGAGAAAAGGATTGAAAGAGAAGAGAGAAGGTGGGATGAATATAACGTTGGTACTGTTTTTCTGCTGTGCAGGTATAAGACAGATTTAAGCAAGAATAGCACACAGCTGAATGTAAATTTGCTGTAAAAGTTACCACCAGCCTCTTAGAACCATAGGACTCATTTAAATAAACAGTGCAACAGGTGATTTCAATATCTGGCACAGCTTCAACCACAGAGGAGCATGTGGCCTTGAGTTCAACTGTCTCTTGACAACACAGATGTTGGACGTGAGGATGTACAGGACTGATAATGGATAAGAATGAAAGGTGGAGAAGGAGGGAAAGGAAACACGAGGGAGAAGGAGTGTGAAATTGTGAGTGAGGCCTCAAAATGCACAACGTTAGTAGACTTATATTGGTAAACAATATTACCAATGGTATTTCGATTTAATAGTAATTTGTGGTACCAAGAGGACTAATATTCATATGCATTGCCAGCTGTCAAGCGCTGGGTAGACGTTGGGCTGTCGGTGAGATCCAAATCTCTCACATATTAAGGGGATCAGGAGGAAGAGCAAAAATAAATTGATTTAATAAATCAGATTTGAATAAATACAGCCACGGGAAGTGGGTATCAAACATTTTCTTACCGCATTTAGATTAATGGCAATGGAGTTATTTTCCTTTTTTCCTCTTTTTAAAGATCTAAAAATCACACTAAAATGATGTAAATGCATAATAAAAGACGGAGAAGAATTCAGCAGAGAGATGTTTGAATATTAAAGTTATGAAAAGTGTAGGAAGAAGTTTGGTGGGAGTTAAAAGGCACCGAGGAAAAGGAGCAGCCAGGAGAGGAAATGTAAAAAGTAACAGAGGAGATGCATGGTGGAACATTAAAGAGGAGTGCGAAGACGAATATAGGGAAAGGGGAAGTAGAGAGTGAGAGAAACCCAACTGAGACCGAGGATAACACGATGTGGAGGAAGAAGCTCGGCAAGGAAAATGAGCATCCCATAAAAATAGCATGCAGGCTCAGCAGACTGACAAATTAAAGTAAAACAAAAACGACTTGCTCATTAAGAATCATTTTGGAGAAGCAGAGGCGTTCTCTATGAAGTTGTTTTATTTTGCAGCGGTGCTATACAGTGAGTCTCCATATTCTTCCCCGAGATATTAATTTAAGGTGTGAAGTGAGCGAAGGCTCCTGCGAGTAAGTGAAGACTGACACATCCAAGTGAAATGAATGATCCATAAAGATTATGTCGATATTGCATTCTGGATTGTATCACTGCCAATTCTGCCTCCAGCCTGGAGCTCAATTTAGTCTCTGTTCTCCTACAAGCTCTGCTCTTTAACTTCTTTACAAGGGGCTTTTGCCTCCTATCTTCCCATTTCTTTTCCCTTGCCCCTGGCTCATCTTGCCGTCTATCCTCTGCCCGGCCGCTGCCTTTTCTTTCTCCCAACTTGCTCCACTCTTAACTTTAATTGTACACTGATCAGACGGCTTGTCCAAAAAGGGACGGGCCGACAAAAAGACTTAAGCTCCACTGTCTGTCGGAAACGGTGTCACTGGCAGCCTTCAATCTCTTTCTCAGGACGGATCGATAAACTTCACACCCAGGGCTCAAGTTGACCCAGCCAAGCAGGAAAAACAATTTGAGATTGGAGGGCTGAGGGATGTCAACATTGGTACTTTGTAGATCTGACAACACACACAAACGCACGTTTCTCTTTTGTCAGTAGAGATATTAACCTCATTTTCAAATGGCATCTCAAACAAAAGGATCAACAATTTGAAATGGCTCCGCACCACTACGTTTTTATTTTCAAAGACATAGAGTAATAGAGGGCCTAAAATCGAGAACACGGCTGTGTTGTATTACGGACGTGCAGAAAAGGAGACATTTGGAAATGTTGACAAACCCATATTTGTTTCCTGATTGGTTCTTATCAGTCACGACTGGACGACCATCAGAGAATACAAAATATTGCTCACACTTACTGTCAGTAACAGTTCCACCTCGTCGCTCTTACTCTTACTCATTTGTATTCGTAGCAACTGACTGCAGAGCAGACAATCTGCTTCCTGTTTACAGCGATACACACATGCCCAGTTATTTCAGATGTGTTATGGATGGGGATTATTAGTGATACAGAGCTTAAATTAAGGCATAAGTGCACAGATCTTTTTCATTTTAAAAATCCGAGTACCTCACTACATTAGGTCCTGATTTGACAAAAGTCCAACGATGTACATTGGATTTTATTACTCGACTGAATCAATCTATTCAAACTTTACAGCGGCGTTTTAAGGTTTCCTCGGCCCTGCTCATGTAAAACTGCTGACACGATAAAGGCTACCCTGCAGGAGTTTTACTGCATCCAGTGAGTGAGGTTACTAATTTGACAGCAGTAATATGGGTCATATACTGTAGCCTCCAAAGACAGGTCCCTCTAGGCTGCGCAAAGTTGGTGCAATGATTATAAATTCAACCAGCCACAGCAGTCCTATATTCCAGGGGAAAAAACAGACCATTCTTGTAGCTAAATAGTTCACAGTAAATAGCATTAACATATACAAAGTAAACAGTTTTTGGCCTGCAATGCTTCTCAGCTTAAACCCCCCCCCCCCAAAAAAAATAATGTATTGCAATTCACTGCATCCATAAATTTTATGGTCTGTGAAACTAAACTAATAAAACTCTAATTGGGAGTATTAGAAATGAGTCATCATACCCTTCTGAATCCCTGCTGAATCAGCGCTCTCATCATCAACTGCAGACTCATAGTTTATGTCCACTGCCGACCTGCAATCAATCCTCAACTTTAGTACACGCGGAAGACACCTGACAGAAATCCTGAGACTTTAGTTTGATTCCTGTTGTCTTTAATGAATTAAGTGAAATACGTCCAAAAAATAAAGCTAAATTAATGTGAATGAATAAACGACAAAAAATATATATGCAAAATAAATAAACAAATGTATGTAAGTTAATGATTAAAGCAACGTAAAAAAACAACCAACCAACTAAACAAACCCAACCAACCATTGGCTACTGGGTATTTGGCCAAGACAGGAGGGTTGGAAAACCTTGCTGGGAAAATCATTGCTACACCATGTCAACTCCTACTGAAAATGATATGTCAAGCTATTCAAGTTTTTTCAGTATTGTGATGGTGTTGAGTCGGGTCCAGAAAAATGCCTGGCCGTGAACAAGTGCCAAACATAAGGTGATTAGTTAGATTTGCTGAAGACTGCTCGGTGCCAAACTGTTTTGAGAAAGCCGTCGTCCCCCCGTGTTGTAGCCAAGAAAAAGTCACATTACCCTCCTGCTGAGTCAGCATTACCACCACATCCTGAGACGTCCTCACACCTTTGGACAACCAACAATCAATAAATACTTCCATCATTGTCTGAGCAGCGCCGCAGTTTAATCATCCATCGCTGTGCATAGATCAGCACAGTTCAAGAGCCAATTTTACCCCCATCCCGTCCTGATGTCGTGAGGCAAATACTGCGACACAGACATGAAATTCAGTCGAGCAAAGGGCATTTTACCGTCTTCTGACAACTAACTATTTACCCCTGTAATAGCAGAACTCACTATATTTATTCTGTTGGGCTTGTGTAATAGTTCTGCAAATTGTTTTATAAGATACAATTTTCTACAATACCAAAATTGCTATGGTAAAATATTCACTTGGGAGTGGATACAAGCAATTTCACAAAGAAACCACTCAATTTAAAATAGAATATTTGCGTCACGGGACATTTTTTTTCACATGTTCATTAAAAAAGCTGCAAAATAAACAAACCCAGAGGAAAAATTACTTTTCCCTTAAAGTCTTGGATCTTTTTTCTTGTCGTGCTTCTCACTTTGCCCTTTTTTAAAATCTTGATATCATTCTGTTATTCTGAAATGGGTCTTAGAGAATTAGAATCTCGAATTTGTGGTTCCAGTGCTGCCACGTGCAAAAGAGACAGTGCACATCCTTAATGCAGATTAATATTCTCCTGTTTATCTCCTTATTGCTTTTAATGAAGTGGAAATAATTAGGTTATCAGTGACCCTGAGTAAATATAATTTGAAGATATGATGTATTTCTCTAGTGATTAAGCAAATGCGTTATCATAGAACTGTTATCAGGGCTTCAGATTTGTTTCTGTGGTAATGTTATAGTAAAGTACTTGTAGTAGTTGTACGCTTACATTTTATCATGTTTTTCCATTGGAACACTTCATTTTTACCCACAATGCTTCCACATCCTCAGATGTTTTGGTGTCATGATTACCCATTCATTACAAATGGCTAGTTTTCATTGTGTAATCAACAAAAGTGATTAAGTGAGAAGGTAATGTTGCATGCAATATATCTTTGTGACAGTGTATTATATAAACACCACCCATTGGAGTACAAGGGTGCAGCCTGGGCTATGAATTTTCTAACTTGATGAGATCATTACAGGTTGAACAGTTGTTCAAATTTAACATAAAATGTGACGACTCTAAAGTGGTGTCGCGTAACTATATTGTTGACCTCAGCAAACACACACACACACACACACACACACACACACACACACACACACACACACACACCCAAAGTACATTTATAGATCCACATAGTGGTTAGTGTAAAAATATCAATATGTTTCCAGATCACACTTATAATAAAAACTTTATTTTCCCTGAAGGTGATAATTTCCTATTGCAGCACATACCTCCACAAGTCCGATGACCGGCTTAATTAATTGGACTCAAATGCATTGTAATTGGCTTGATGTCACTGCAGTGGTGTGGCTAGCAGACCTTAACGATGTTCCCAGTGGTGACAGTGAATTCTCCATCAGTTTTGCTCACTCTACAACCCCCAGTTACTGCTGAGTCTAATGGCCATTAGACCCCAGTGCAGGACTGGACTGGACAACTCCATGACAGTTTAATCAAATGCTCCGAGCACCTTGGTTGTTTTGTGCTTTTTCTTGACATGAGGAGGTGTATAACCGTGTTTGTCCACGGTTATACAAAGGTATGACGCATATATGTGCTATCGTTAAGGATTATATGTAGAAAGTATATGGGACATTTACCTCATTGGTAAACTTCACTTGAAGAAAAAGGGTCTTTGACCTCTTAATTTAATGATATCTTGAAGTCAAAGAAATACACTGTTCCACTAAGATTTAACCCTGATACATAAACTTTACACAATTTTCTAGAGTAGATAGATAGATAGATAGATAGATAGATAGATAGATAGATAAATGCAAATAAAGACAGACTGTATATAAAAATGGAAATAGACTCTAGGTCTGGAAAGTGAAGCCAGGGTTAGTCCTTTAAAGTCCTTTAAACCTGTATTCTTTTGAATAACCAGCAGAGAAAATGACCTTACTTTTTGTAAATGTTTATAAACTTGTATATGTCTCAGTCACTAGCTCCAAGATGGTGCTGGACAAGATGCCAAACCAGAGGCAGTTCACAAACCAATGGTTGACGACTGGTTTCAGTGCATATTTCCATACAAATTCTAAATTAAATCGAGAGAAGAGACAATTAATGCTTAAGAAGTTGTAGATTTCGGGGCCAATGTAATTCTCCAGGGCAGTCACCTGCTTTGCCCTGTTGGAAATCCAGCCTTAGATGACCTAGAGCAGTGGGCATGTTTTCTAGTACTAGAGGTAAGGTTGTATAATAGCAGGGTTTGCTTATTTGTCTTCTCTTTATCTTATTGCCCCAAGGTCAACAACTGCTGTCAGTATGGCAAGTTTCCTTCCTTTGTAGGTTAGGGGGGGGGCACATATGTGTGTTTGAGTGTCTGGATGTGTGTGTGTTTATGTGTGTGTTGCATTATTAATTGCTGGAGCGATGTCGTGATGTGGTTGATGCATTGGCTGCAGCTTTGATGAATGCTCAAATGCACAAAGTCGTTAAGATGGTTTAAGTGTGATAGGAAGAAAGGATGGAAAACAGTGACAAAGTTATTATAGCTTGATAGATAGCTCGCTTGTTTCTAACCTTCCTGTGACCACTTTGACTTCCATGGAGTTCTCTCACAGTTTGAGATCCTTAACAACATGAATCTAATTCACAACTACAAAGCAAAAAGCCTTAGATTAGTGCATTAAGATGTATTCCCCAGTTTCAAAATAAATGGCTCCCCAATGAATAAGGTCTCCTTCGGAGGATTAATTTTTTCACATATTAGATGAGAGGAAAGTTTTACTGAGTAAAATGTTGACATTATGGCCCACAGTATATCAGAGGTTCAGATATACAGTACGTTCAGAAAGTATTCAGAGCCCTTTTTCACATTATATTGTAGCTTTCGGCTAAAAACACACAATACATTTTTATCTATACTGTTTGCACTATAGTGACAAAGCAAACAACTGTAGTTTTTGTTATTATCAATAGCAAAAATGCAACATCACATTGACAAACCTTTTTAGACCCTTTTCGCTGATACTTGAAATTTAGCTCAGGTGCCTCCCATTAGTCTTGATCATTACATCGCCCAGTGCTTTCACTTCTGTCCATTTATTTGTTGGTTGGTTCGATAGTTTGTAAGTAGGGCTGCATAATTACTTAATAACTTGACTACAAAAAATCCTTGTTTCGAATCGTTTGCATCGTAACTTAATTTAATCAATATAACGAATGACTGCTCACCCTGTTTCCTGGTTTATTACTGCTGCGTACTTTGTGCTGTCACATGCTTACGTAACGTGATAAGACCTGAGTAGATGTTGTGATGGAGAAACACAGAGTGACAATAAGGTGCAAAGCCGAGAGACGAGCCACAGAAGAAGAAAGACTTTGAGAGCATTTCAAACTAAAAAAGGTAGAAAATATTAAGATGCAATTCTTGTTGTTAAAAGAGATAAATTCATATTCAAATTCCACCTGTTTATCTTGCAAGTGTAAGACAAGCAAGCAAACATTTTCTCTTTATCGACATGGTCTATCTCGATTGACATTAGGGACATTAACCTTCCCACCTGAGCGCAGTTAAGCTTTACATACTTGACAATGTTAAATCTACATCATAATCCATCCATTAAATGCAATGGAATATGGAAATAATTCATGTTGGAGAACTCGCACAAAAGATCATGAGAGGGACTGTCAGAGAGGCATAAAATTCAGAATCGGGTGATTGCATCTTTCACCCTATCCCACTCTCCCATTGGTCTCATGTCTCCCATGCCCCTGCCTCCCTCCTGCTCTTACACTCTCACCCCTGCCCTCCTGTTCGCTGCCTGCTCCTGCTTATCCGCACGCCCTCCCCAAGGATAATGAGTTTAATTAAAACACTTAAGCTCCACAGGTCAGGGGAGGGGAGGGAATAAGAGGTGGGTGAGATAAAATGCTTAGGCAAATTCCTTGCTCTTTCCTCTCTCTCTCATTTCTTCTCTTTCACACACATCTTTCTTTTTTCTGGCGGGTTAAACTACTCAGCCTTTTCTGTGACTCGTAACCACAAGGTTAATCACAGCGGCAGCCAATGTGTCCGTCTTCGTCAGTCTGTCATCGAGTCAATGAACCCTCAGCGGCTCTGCAGTTGGCTCGCTCCGGACTCCTCTGGTCCCCTCTGCTGTACTGTTTCTGTTGTATATTCAAAAGAGGTACAGCTTGAAAGTACTGAGGAATTTTATCAAAGCTCGTCTGCTGTACGTATTTTGTCGTAGTTATTTAAAAGGGTTCTTGTTTTGGTTTTCTCAAACTTTTGTGATTTCAAAGTTTGATTGTTTTTCTTGTGATAGAAATTTGAATTATTAATATCAGTCTTCCGGCTTTTTACTCTTTTCTGATCATTTGTCTCAGAGTTATTTTCATCTTTTTGGTGAGGTTAAATGTAAATAAACCTTTTTTAAGACATAATGATGAGGTTAGTGATGCATGCTAAGCATCATAAAATGGAAGCTACTTTTAGAATAATATTTAGTTTGTAACATTAACAGTACTGCCTGTAATTTCAGCAACTGAACATGCCACTCCACCACTGGGTTTTCATCTGATGTGCAGTTCATTCATTTCATGGGATTTCATGATTTTATTTTCAACTCAACCTGTTACAGAAATCTATGGTCTCTGATGACTGGGAACATCATCTGATATCCTATAGTTATGATATATTTCACACTCTTGTGTCATACACTGTATATAAAGATGGACGACATGACAGCTTCCCAAAAGTGAAGCCAAAGCATCTTGATTAAAGCAGCCGCCTGGTGGATGGCTGCAGTATAGATCATAAACCCCGCCTCCCTCAACTGATACTGACTTGCGAATTTGTCGAGCAAGTGTATAGTTACTGTGGCACCATCCCCTGATCGTTACTGCATAAACTCGTTCATTTCCAGGATATTTTGGACTCTTATCTGGATAGTGGGAAGAAGTGGAGAACTGCCATCCATCTTTATATACAGTCCATGGTTTGTGTGTACAGTATGCACATAGTCGTGTTGCATCTGGGCTGTTTATAAAGTTATAATCAAATTTATTCAAAATAGAACTTGGCAGTTATCTTCAAAATTTTTTTCCATTTGCTTCTCCCATTTTAGATTTTATGAGTCTGTCTCCAGAGATTGAAACAAACTCTCGCCTGCTGTCGCTCGAGATACTTGTGTAAAATCTTGCATGGTGGTAAGACGTGCCAAACGCTGCTGATTTTCATATTTTTCATGTGTTCTCCATTCTGCCTCGAGGCCCTCTGCTGGAAAATGGCGAGATCCCCTCTGTGTTTCCTGTCTGCTGTAAGCTCCATGTCTAACAGCATAAAGATGTAGGCTGAAGAGCATCGCTTCTTGACGACACACGACACGTGTCAAAATACAAATACATGCACACATACACCCTGCGCTTGTAGAGGCACATGCAAATGGTGCAAACATGACATGCTTGTAAGCAGGTACAGATCCTGGATCTGTATGTATATTCACACACACATGCTGTCACGTGAATCAGCATGTGAGTTCGGAGACACAGGAAGAGAAATGCAAATGCTCCTCTCTTCAAGTCGGTGACATGGCATCCATGGGGAGATGAGTGTGTGTGTGTGAGAGAGAGAGAGAGAGAAAGAGGGATGTAGTGAAGAAGAGAGATTTAGAGAGAGATGGCGCTGATTCACTGTGCATTCACTGTGTCTCCCCCTGCCCTGACGCACACTGCTGCTTGTCAGGAAGCCAAAATAGATGACACAGTCTCAGGAGGAGCTGGCGCCGCCAACAAGCTCTACTCTATTTACTGATGTTTCTCATTTCCATTTCCCCCCCATCTTTCTTTCCCAAAGTAACCTAACTGTGTGTCCTGGAAGAAGGAGAGTTATATTTTCATCTTTTTTTCTCAAATCCCGCTTCACCCTCATCGTCTGTCGGAGTCCCCATGCTGCTCTTCTTGCATAGTCAGGTTGCAAGTCGTGTGAGAGCAGGATTTGCGGAAGCACATGCGCGCTGGCGAGACACAGTGGCTGTCCTGAGTAAGAGGACGAGGTGGACAGAAAGTGAAAACGATGGATGCAAAGGCTGACGTGACTTTCTCATAAATTGTAGAGTTGCATTGTGATCACTGTTTCAAAAATGCAGTAGTCTGACTTTAACATCCAAAACTTGAATAATATTAATTTCCTAGATATCTCAACAGTGACGATAGGCTTCTACTCATAATTCTCTTGTAAGCCAGACTTTTGAACTTGTGAATCCTACTATGGTGTTATTATAAAAATTATCATTATTATGTACCACATTGAGCTGTAGTTGTATGGCTCTGTGTTTGAAATGTAACCAGCCCAGCTGCTGGAAGTGTTGTTAGTGCTAGTGCTACCATATGCTCCTGAGTCCATATAAACTTGTTCTGAGTCATGGGTAGTTTGTCTTTTCAGTCTCAGAATTTCTTTTTTTTAAATAGGTTTTCTCATATGGATATGAAAATGAACTTGGCTCCAGGTCCAGAAAGTGAAGCCAGAAGTAAAGTAGCTGAAACCTGAATTATCTCTTTGAATGACCAGCAGAGTGTGACTCTTCTGGTTGCAAAAAAGAAGTATGTTTCTATAGAGCTCCATGAGAAAATGACCCTATACTTCTCATTTGATTTATAATGTCAGAAAACATTTTCATACATAACTTATAGTCTCATTCGCTGGTCCAATTTATTTATTGTGTAAGACTATAAAGAATGGTTTGCATTAGTACTGTCCAATGGTTGCAGGTGTAGGTGGACAGGTGTTGAGCTCAGGTAGGCTCCACCCTCCTTACCTCTGGTGTCATAAAACCTAAACACCGAACTCAAGGCTTCAAAATGCAGTTCACGATGGGTGATGATGACACGGGTGGTTGCCACTTGCTTTTTTATGCCATGCTCTTCCAATCAGTTGCACTAACTAAGGGTAGTGGTGGACGGAAATTTGATCGCATCGGACTGGAGAATGTTATCTTGCTTGGGTCAAGTTTTAATCCACATGAAATGAATTTGGTTGTTTCTAGTTGCACTTTCTAGTAGAGTTTTAATGTGCCTCTCACTCAGTGTCAGCCTGGATTGGCTCTAGCCCCTCTTCAACCCACAAAGGATAAGCAGTATAGATAATGGATGGATATTTCTTATTAGAGTTTTAATATGTTATAACCCTCTTTAAAAGTGAGGGTGAAGTAGGAGTTATTTCTTGAAACTACTGTCCTATTACTGGTGGATGCAACTTCTGTGAATATAAATGACTGTGTGTGCAAGATATTGCTACCTTTAGTCATTAAGTTAAGTTTTAATATAGCGACTGCATCAGAAATAACTTTAATTGTTTTTCATTCCTCACAATAACACCACAGCTCGTTCTCTCTCCACCTCTGCTTGTTACTTCTCCCTTCATTCCTGTATTCCATTTATTAATTTCCAGTCTCTCATGCGGTCCCACATCAATAATTTATGACTAATAGTTCATGTGGCTACTCCTTTTCTCCCTGGGCTAGCCGCTGCTATGTCTTATTGCAAAGAAGAGAGAGAAGTCCAGTCCTTAATATGTTCCCATTCTTTGTAACGGGCCTGCAGGAAAAATCTAACGAAAGTGGAAGAGATTCAGGCTAAACTCATCAGGGATAGAAGTGAGTCCGGAGGCAGCAACATGAAATATTGTACCTTCTCAGGGCACTTACCTTCTATTCCACCGTAATCTTTTCCCCAAATCTGTCCCATTTTTTAAAAATTCCCATATCCATGCTGCCTTTTTGGTCTCACGTTCTCACCCCTGTGAGGCTCTCCCCCGTCTTTCTTTTCATTTCTTTTTCTCACTTCATCCTCTTCCTGTTATTGACCTGCTCTGTCAGGCTGTGTTTGTAGAGTCGTTCTTCTGAAGCTTCATACATGCAAACGCAATGTTTATAAAACTACAAATGCAATGTCTTTGGTGTGTGTGTGTGTGTGTGTGTGTGTGTGTGTGTGTGTGTGTGTGTGTGTGTGTGATGAACTGATTCTAATCTAAAATTACCAAAGGATTCTGAAGGTGCATTATGGATCAAAGAGCTCGGGTGTTTCCTTCCATTTGCAGTGACATCTCCAGACTATAGAACTGTTCTCTCTTGGTTTCTGTCTTCAAACAACTTAACTTAATATCTTTTTGTTCTGCACATTGAGCAGCTCCGAAGCACACATGACACAAATCCATATGGGTGAGGACCCAATTGTTCATTAGTTTTCAAAAACAGTTTTAAGTATATATGCAATGGTTTCCTCTTGAATTGAAAGCTTGACTTTGTTTGATGATCATTTTTATTTTAGGTAAACCAACACAGTGTGAGTAAATGAGTCTCAATAAACATGTAACTCACAGCTCAGACTGTATTTGATGCTCCATAGTAGGGCTGGGCACTCAAACACACACACACACACACACACACACACACACACACACACACACACACACACACACACACACACACACACACACACACACACACACACACTCCTGCAGACAGGAGAGAAGTTCTTCCCGCAGATTATGACAAAACGCAGTGTTTCAACTTCATTGTTGCAGAAGAAGTGAAGCCCCGTTTATCCAGGAACTTATAAATGTGAATTCAGCAGGTTTTTTATAAAGATCAGCTTTGTGTGTGATTGATGACAAAAGAGCAGAAGAGCAGAGTCACGCTGCTGAGCCACAGCTGAACCCCTCTGCTCACTCAGACAGTGTAGACAATCTAATCTGTTAATATGGGCGCCAAAATGATTTATTTCTTGTAGTTTGACTGTCAAATAAAACATTCACAGTCCCCACGTGCACAAACACAGAGGTGCATTCCCTTTCTCCCTTTCAGCACATCACTAGCTGTTTGTTCATTTACCTCTCTCTGTGCTCACTGTACTGTGCTTGGTGTTTGTGCTCACACAGCTGTAGGCGTATACTTTTACACTTTGTGATGCAGCTGCCGGTGTGTGTTTGTGCACGCCGCTCCCCAGAGCAGGGCTTTGTTAGTTCAGTCAGCCTACCTGCTCACCTGTGGTACCATACATCTCTGCTCCTTAATCTGATTTGACTGCATTTCTCCAGCCTCTGTCTCCACCAACTACCCTCAGTGTGATTCTGTTGTCAGGCCCAAAGTAATGAAAACACATAAAGCTCTCATTACCTGCCAGTGGCTGTGGGGCTGAGCGCTAGTAGACCCGTGCGGGGTGAGACGACGCGCGGATGAGGAGCATGCTCTCACACACTGTACAGTCATACGCACACGTACATACACACAAGCGCAGATACGCATGCTTGAGCCGGAGGCAGGCTGCAGTTTAAATTACCCAGCTGTCATCAGGCTCTGATGGATGGCTCCCTCTCTCATGGCTGCTATATGATAGGCTATTATTGGCCATGTAATTTTTCTGTGGCCATGTTTGGATGGGTGGGCAAAGCTGATTCGGTCAGTTTCACATCCATATAAATTATAGCTGCTGCACAAAGTGATGCCATTTTCAGTTCATTCATGATTGTTTGTTTCCCCACGAAAGAAGGTTTTGATGTGAGCAACATGTAAATGTTTTATTTTTACTGACAATGTGCACTGCCCCAGATGATTGTTCCAAAGTGAACACATGAATTTATCGATTTAATTGACATTAACGTTACGAGATTTTCTAATAGAATACTAACAAGCCTGAATTCATGTTTTGGTTTTACTTTTATGATCAGGGTGCATAGTAGCGCCCAACCAATCAGGTGTAAGTAACATGTCTCTCCTGCTTATATCACTTTGAGTTGACACAGACACAGCATGATTTGGTGCCAACATTTGTAGGATGAATGCACATCGGCATTATTAGGGCAACAAAAGTAGGTTTGAGAAAGATTGAGGCTTGAGAGGATGTGGTATGATTTTATTAGCAGAGTATTTATATATATATATCAGTTCCAGCTTTGCTATTTAATAGAAACTTAGCATTGGCTTAGTTTGGTCAGAGCTTAAAATAACCTTTTGTGAATGAATGAATTAGATTTTCCCATGACATTTGCATTGGATGTGTCATTTACATTTGGCTTTGTTTATTTTAATTTTATTTGTATTGCATCAATTAAAAATCACATATTTAACCATGCAATACCCTAACCCTTTTCTTTAGATATACATGACGCTTAAATAGAGGTCCTGAGCTCTTGTGATTCAAGGCCCGGCCAAATCACAACATACTTTATCTCAAGACACTTCACATAGTAACAATATTACAGAGAAAACAATCAGTTTGCACAATGACTAAACACTTGGAGACAGTGACAAGAAGAAACTATTTTTTAACAGGAAGCTCCAATGCAACCAGACTCTGTGTTGCTGAACATCTGCTTCAACCAGTTGGGGTAAGAGGGAAAGACAGGGGGAGAGAGGAAAGGGGAGAGATCTGTCAGACTGGTTGTTATGATGACAATAATAATAATAATAGTAATTCTTTAGATTGATCTGTCCATAGTTTGCTGAATATATATATTCTGCTGCAATTTAATCTTTCCCTCACTCAGGAACCTGGGTCGTGGCCGGTAGAATCACAGTGTTCCAGCTTCGCACGGCACCATCAGAACAGTTTGAGGTTAATTAACTTCAGTAATAGTACTTTAAAAGCTGCCATTCTTTTCCAGCTCAGGGTTCTCATGAATCTGAACCATCTCCCCTTCCTGCTATATACCTGCTTTCAGTCAAGGTTCCTAGATTTTCATCTTTATTTTATAGTTGATCTCCTGGAATCCTCAAGTGTAACATTGTTGGTACAGATTATTAACCTTTACATAGAAGTTATTAAACATGCAGACGGCCATCCAGAGACATGCATACACATTATTACCTCCAAGCCTGCTCCGCTTACGTCATTCCTGTTTGGCCGTACCCGGTAATGCGGCTGATATGATTCTGAAAGGGGCCTGAAGTTGAACCTTAATCACTCAGAAAAGAAGGCAGAGAAAACCTGCAGGAGAAATTGGATTGAACTGAAAGAGATAAAAGCCAAATGTAACAAGAGTGGGAGAGGAGAAAGGAAACGAGGGAGAGACACAAAAGGGAAGGCAGAGCAAATTGAGAGAAGCACTGTAGTGACTGTATAGGATGTTACACGAACCGATCTTCAAATGCATTAAGCCACTGTGAGCCTGCGCACGAGTGATGGATGAATGAGTAAAAGCGCGAGGAATCCAGTTAAGTTATTGTTGTAGTTTTTATCAGGGTGAATATTAAGTGTTAGGATTGAAATGTAGCCTTTCCTCAAATTTCTCTACAGGTACATGACTCTGATGTGTATTTTGTTATACTAAATTAGCTGCAGTAAATTAGCTGCACTATTATATAATGCTTATAGGACAGCAGGTCTTGTATGAGTAGTCTCATTGCAGATAATGGTTTTGAAGATGGGACCCCAGTCGCCATGATTATGCTCATTTCATGTAATTTATGTCTGTGCTTTAGTCTTTTCATCTCTGACTTTTCTGGCCGGTATTTCTAATCATCATTCCCATTTGGTTGTCGACCATCATCGAATCCTCCTTTGACACCAACTCTCTTCAATCAGCTACAGTCACTCTGTTTGTTTCAAAAACTAGAGGAAACTAAATATACACGTATACATATTTTTCCTCTCTCCAAAGCTGTGAGACATGCTACTTATTCTCCCTCTTTGCTGTCCATCTTTCATGCCTTCAAAAGTTTGGTGCACGCAATGTTTCTTGCCACCTCTGCCTACATGGAGATCTGCCAGTGGTTTGCTCTCTGTAGCCTTGTTCACACAGCCTGTTGAAGGTGGGAATCTTGTGCCTTTTATAGTCACAGAGCCACACTGACGTCTGTGTGAAGGGGCGAGCTGTCATGGCGGGACACTGCGCCGATGCTGTCGTGTCACACATCATGACTGATTCCTGAACACTACACCCTGGGGCGGCATTACATCGGCTTGTTTGCTTCTGTATAAACAAGAAAAGGCAGCATGACAAGAGGTCGTCTTCCCATTTTGTGTCACAGTGCACCCTCTCAACTAGCCTCCACCACCAGTCACCACATCCCACAATATCTCCTGCTGATGCCTCGGCTCTGATGCTCTACTTTTACTCTCTGCTGACACCAGGATTGGAGCCCATCTCTACGCTCCCCTTAAAATCTGCAGCTGGAAATCTGCCCAACTTCACAACCTCAATCTAGACAAGTTTTTTTCTTCTCATTCTCGCTACAAGACCTTTCCATCACAAGTGACACGACTCCTGCCGAGACTACAAAACACAAAAGACTGCCAAGTGAAGGTCAAGCTGCCATCACCCCCTGATCCTGCAGGTTTGAACTTGAAATCCTGCAGGTTTGAACTGTCAGAAGAAAACAAGTTTCTTATCATCATCGTGAGTGCAGGTATTTCTTGAACTCCCTCCAACTCACCTCGTGACATGTTCTCTTACTTTTTCAGATGGACCTGCATTTTAAGCGGAACGTTTTTCTCCCCGATAAGTAGGTTACAGATTTGATACCAGAGCTGATGGAAGGCTGCTGAGGAAATTGTGATCCAAGTAGAATCTAGCTCATCCTAGTTTGAGCTGGAGCTGATTTTTCTAATTATTTGACATCTTTATTCATTGATTATTTATTAATCCATGTTTGAAAAGAATATTATTATTTCCAATATATTTGTATTGGAGTGTTTCCCTCCTCATATACTAACTTTTGAAGAGAGGGGGTTTCCAGCCCCCTCTGTTTTGCATCACAATGTCATGTGACGACTGGTTATAACAGAAGGTTGTCATATTAACTATGGCACTCAGTATAAAGGGCATACCTTCATCAAGGTCCCAACAGTCCCCTCCATTTCAATCAAGTGCACCAAATTGCATACACACTGAGATATCTGTTCCCAAAATATGCCACATTTTGTCATCCAGATCTTTGAATTATCTCTAGTTAAAACTGTGAAAATGTTGAAAAACGCCTAATCTCACAGTGGTGAAGAAAGGGGAAAAACTCAGATCTGGATCCACACTTACTTGTTTTGAGTTATCTTGCTTACAGACAAACCAACCAACAAAACATAACCTCCTTAGTGGAGGTATTTAACATACAACAGAGAAAAATGGCAAATGTACTCAAGTGAGGGTTTTTGCCTGATGAAGGACTTAACTGATTCATAGTTCATTGTCTGTCAGTCAACTGATTAATTACCTAATTATTTCATAATCTCAGTATACATCCAAGGGATTCAGTGGCGTGTGCAAGTTCCTGTTGCCTCTATGCTGTTTGAACCGGTTGAGAGCTGCTGAGGCTCTGCAGTGTAAATACTGTTAGATATACAGTTCAGCATATGTGTGTTTGTGTGCTTCAAGTGCACGTGTAATTGTGTATGGCCGAGTGCAAAAATTGAGCGCATTTGTTGTCATACATGACTGAGCAACATCTAAAACCTCCTAAATCAAACTGGCATGGCTGAACAGCGGGGAAACACTCCCCCGATCTCCCCCCCCCTCTCTGCTCCATCTCTGCCTTATTCCCATGTGGACGACACACATGGTGCCACAGCTGATGTACTGCACAGCATTTTGTAGTTTGCTGTTTACTGTGCGCTTCAGTACGGAGATGGAGGCAATGGATGTGCAACAGGGAAATGTACCATTTAAAAAAAATATATATATAACAGTGTGTAGAAAATGCACTTTCACCGTTGAGCAGGAAGTTAAGTGTGTGTGGGAAAAGAGCAGCAGGCTGGGAAAACAAGTAATGCTGTGTTTGTGTGCGCAGAGAGAGAGATAATTGATTTCTTACTACTGCAACAACATGTTAAGATAAGCCCCGATTAACTCTTTAAATGTCCAGAGGTAAACACTCAGCTCCTACAGGAAGGTTTCTGAACACAAATTAAACGTTTCAGAGTGAGAGCCCGACCTAATTAAAAAGGCCCTGTTGGCAGATGTAGGAAAAGTACGATTTGGTGTTTGGTCTATCCACCGATTCATCTTTTGAATGCTAATTGTATTACTCAGGACTATCATTTGCTGTCATATCTGTACTTCATTTTATTTCTGTTATGAGAATCAATTAGATAACTGGGAGTTAACATGGACTTTCAGGTTATGAGTGTATTGTCAGTGGTAACATGGTTTATCTTGATTTATCCTACAATATGTGTAACAGGTGAAACATTTAATTATTCAGAGGATATTTATCCAGCTTAAAGCATTTCAACATTTTACAAGTTGACATGCGGATCTTTATTTAATATTTATTCATCATGGAGCAGGGGTCCTGTCCTTTTGTTCAGTGTAACTCTCAACCTTTCCGATATCTTTGTAATTGTTGTATGTGAGATGGTTTGAGCAAATTTTACTTTGTTGTTTTGGTCTTCAGCTGTTTTATTAATCATACAACATGAAACAATGTTTAAAACAATTGAATGAAATCAGCTTTATTGAAGTTTTGGTGCATACAAGTGGAGATTCATGAAAAATGGTGGAGTTTGGTGCGGAAGAACTTGACTGGCCTGCTCCGACCCTTGACTTCAACTTCATCCGACATCTGATGGACCATAAACTTATTACAGAACAGTGCCAGAGCCTCTGTACAAATTTAAATAATAAACAATAAATTAAAGATTGAATTATTCGACTCCAAGAAGATGCAAAAAGTGTGTTACAAAAATGGGTACAAAACAAGAACTGCAAAACAAGAACGGCAAAGAAAGACAAAATGATGACCGATGCTAAATGACCAAAAAGAGAAGCGAAAAGACCACAAAGAAACTTGTAGTGAAGAGATGCAAAATAAGGGATTAGTTGTTGTACTCGCCTGTCTGAACGTCACAGTCACGATTTGCTCCAGGTTTTTTCAGCCCACTCAGCCAATCCATGTCATCGGCTTCCCCAAAGTTTTCAAACATGGCACTGAGCGAGCGCTTTGCTGCACACCTCTCTCAAGGTAGAAGCCACAGCTGGAGGCTCCATCGTGAGCGATTTAGCATTCGCTATTTATCCAGGCCCAGCATGCACCTGCCTGTTGGTCACACAACATTGCAGGTGTGTTTGATTTGGGTTATTTAGCGTAATAACCGGGCGGTGCATTAAATCAGTTATTTCAGGCTCCAGGTGGTTAAGACATTTTTCATCAGCAGGCGCAAACTTCTAAGTGAACTCGTTGTTACTTTCAAAACCCAGAGTGTAGTTCATGTGCGAATTTAAATCTGTGCCAACTGTCTGTGCTTCTCTCTGATCAGCCTCCCTTGCTGTGGGACGGCCCCCAGGGTCCTTTTTAATCCTTCAGCTAAACTATATCACGGCTTCCCTCTTTCCCTCCATCCTCTGTCTTTCTCTTTTCTTCTGTTGTTTCACCTCCCGCTTATTTTTCTCTTTCTTTTGATCAACATGCATCTGTGTTGCCGGTTCCTCAAGCAAAATTATTTAACCTTCAAATACTTTCATATAATTCTCTTTTTCTTTTTCTCCCTCTTTTAAATCACTCTCTCTGCCTCCTCGACTCTCCCTCCTCTTGCCCTCTCCCTAAGGGTGTCATTTAAACCACCAGTTAAATTATTTGCACTCTCTTCACTCCCTCTTCTTCTCTTCCTTTTCATTCAAGTACTTTATTTGCCTCCTGTCTCTATTCTTTCTTTGGTCACTTTGCTTCTCTCTCTCTCACTTTCAACTTTTCCTTTGCCTGCTGCATTTCCCAGAGGGTCTCTTTTTATCCTCCAGCTAGAATATCCACTCCTCCATCCTCTCTGCATTTATCTCTCGTCGGAGTTTCTCTCTCTCTGCCGGCTTCTCTCTTTTCTTCAAAAACATTTCTATCCTTTCACTTTTTAGACGTTTTAGTCATCCTTCCCTCTACATAAACTATACTACCCTATGTGCACATGAGTGTGTGTTGGTGTGTGTGCAGCTACCATCTCACACCACCGAGCTCCTGCTCCCTCGACAAGAAACCCATTATCTTTGTGATGTTCCTGAACTTGGAGGAAATTGAGTTACGGAGCCCTATCGACTTCCCAGGACTTAAAGCACTTTCCCCCTGAACTACCTTAAGTCTCTTTTTGTCTCTGTCTCTGTTTTGCATGTCAGCCTCCAGCATAAAGGGAGCTTCCCCTTCTTTGCAGATGACACTAAATTGTATGTGTGTTTTAACCCCAACAGCTCTAATCAAATTAATGACCGTCCTTGTCCCGAAATGCTGGATAGCCCAGAATATCCTGCAGCCAAATATTGATTAGACTGAGGTAATTACCAAGGTAATTACTGACACAGTCAATGTTTGTACCTCAAGCATTTGGGCGCTCTGTCTCAAAATGTAACACATAACTCTAAATTTCAAGGTGTCACATTTGTCCCCTGAGCTTGAATTAGCAGTTTTCCACTCTCGTTATGTTTCAGTCTCAAGAAATCTGTCTCATTTGATCCAGGAGAAGTCTATAGATTACAGACTATCATACATACCTTCATCTCCTCTCATTGAGACGACTCCCCCTCAACATGCCTGAGTCAAGAGAGTCTACATAAATTACAGCTCGTTCAAAATGCGGCAGCCAGACTTCTTGCTGAAACCGAAAAAGGCAGCTCATTACTCTTAGTTTACTAAGCCCCAGCCGAGGCTTTCCTCGCCGTTCCACAGTCTCTGCCTTTTCCGTTAGGGCCTCTAGTCTTTGGAACAACCTCCCTGAGGAGATTTGACTGGCGAGCACCTTATCCTCTTTTCAATCCCTGTAAAACACACATTTCTAAAGTGCCTTCTCAGAGCTTTGTGGTGTAAAATTCACTTTCAACTTTTGCTGTTACTTCTTAAAACTGTTTTCTTTTACCAGTCCTTTCTCCTGGCTCTCTCCTGGTGTTATTGAATTCTTTAGAAAACTGTATTTTACTCTTTTCTCATTTGTAGTTTTTGCTCTTATATTCCCCAAGTGTTGTATGATCTTCTGTATTTTAATGTCTTCTACTTTGATGTTGTCAACTTTTCATTTTTGTCTCATAAAGCACTTAGCAACTCTGCAACTCTTTGGAGATATATAATGAAATCTGAGAAGAAGTCTTAGTGTGATTTTAAATTGTTTTCTGGAACGGCACATTTAACCTAATCACAACCAAACCAAGAGATGGAAGAGGGTGGATATAAGGTGTATGTGTCTGTGGGCTAAAAGTGATGCAAAATTTAGTAAGACCATGGTAAAGTAAAAGCTTTAGAAGAATTGTCAAAAATGGCCCAAACCCAGGTAACTTTAGATGAAAGTGAAACATGAGTGCGACGGGGGCGTGAGAACACTTTGCTTTATAAGTATTTTTACAAGCTTTGGTGGAAAATTTCTGTTGCGAGACCATTGCCTGTGTATTACTAAGTTCAAATTCATGTTGTTGGTGAAGTTGAAAAATGTTGTTTGATATAAAAATAAACTTGCAATCAACTCCACTGTAGAGGAAATAAGACATTTAGAACATTGGCATGTATGATAATTGCGAAGCGGGCAAAATAGTTTTAGTGATTTGGGTGAAGTGACCCTTTAAGAGACAGACATTAGCAAATGTATGACTCTAAGACGCATAGAGACTTCAGGGAGCAAACGTCAAGGCTCTTCCCCGCTGCGTCGCTCAACCGGAGAGATTCATGATTGTTAACAATCAAAAGGTTAATGTTGTAAAACGGTGAAAATCAGCCGATGTTTTTGTGACAAAGTCGGAGCTAATCTACTGACAAATTAGTCTGAACAAACTAAAACAATTACATTCACAATCAAACCTCGCAGGGTGCGTCTGAGCACAGGTGCTGTCAAAACCACAGGAAGAGGAACGTCATTCTCAAAAAAGGAAGGATGACTTGTGAATGAACCACAGTAACACGAACAGTGATGATTTAAATTATGGACTGCACGACTGTTAGGCTTGGCTAGATGTTGCAATTAATTTCTTCTGCCACAACAAGTTGCACCCGGACCCCTGCTGCCCGTCATCGCATTGCTGATGTGCCGAGTTTGTTCTCACATCTGTTTGCAAAGAGGGATCTGACAGCTGGCAAACCTGAAACTAACCAACAAAACAAGGAACAAGCTCCTGTCCGGGTTTCTGATTTGCTCAATGTCATGAGAGTTGAGACAGGGATTGGTTTTGAATGGGGATGAAAAAAAATATCAACATCCAGGAATGTTTGTTTCTTCCCTAGATTTGAATCTCCCTGTGATGCACGTATCACTGAAAATAAAATACCCTCAAAGTCTCAGTCGATGTAGCCTTTGATGCTCCACTTAAGGGTTTTACAATTGGGTGATTTCCATCATTATGTCTGTGTCTCAGGGGTAATTGGTGTAAAAAGTGAGGTAATGCATGCTTACTTCAACCATTGTCATTTTGACATGTACATATGTGTAGGAACCTTAAACTTCCCTTTTTGCCATTAAAAAAACCTTTTTCACTTTTTATGTGTTAGAAGCAATCAGGAAAAACCTTTTGACTGGCTCCTTTAATGTATGGAGCCATTTTCAGGTTGCTTCACTGAGCAATTTACTCAAACGCAGACGTGGAAGTGTTGGATTGTTATTTTTCAAATGAGACAGTTCAGTCTGCAAAAAGAACATTTTGTTATCGCTAAACCTTCCCAAGCTACAGAGAAGTTCTTTTCACAGATTTTATTACCTTCTGCTCCAGGGTGTCTTCTCATATTCAACCCGTGTCTTCTCATCAATAGCCCGATCATCCTTGCCTAACTGATCTGTCAATATTTGGTTGCCCATAGCTCTTTAGCCATGATGAATTTGAGAAAGGGTTACAGAGGTCAGGAGAGAAATGGTTCCCCCATTTCCACAAAAAACTGAACATTCTGTCACACCAATTATGGTAATTGCATATTTAATGATGCCACTTTGTTACCCTGTCAAGTTTTATCGCCACCCCTAAAATGATGGCGTGTCTGAGGTTATAGCTGAGGTGAAAGGCTACTGAAGAAAAGACGAGGCTGCTTGTTCAAGGTGTCACTGCTCTGTGCAAGTGTTGACAACTGGACGGCATCTGAGTCCCTGTGTTTACATGTTCTCTCTCGATGGATTGTTTCTTTCAAACATTGGTTTCACACTGTACATCCCAGAGGTCTTGATTAGAAACACATTCATGTTGCTTTTTGTGTCTGCTCATCTTGAAATTGCAGCGCTCAAAAAAAAACAGTTATTATTGTGTGTGAAGTATATTCACACATCATTGTGTGTGAAGTGACTTCACACACTATTTGCAAAGGCTCAGGTCAATTAGTGGTGAGACTGCGAGGGCCCTCATTTAGCTCATTTCTAGTCCCCCTTTGGGCAACATTTGAATCCTCTGTCTTACTTGTCTGCTTCCCCTCACTTTAAAGCACAAGCTTACTTTGGCAACTCTGATGAAAGAGTAATAAATGTGCTAATTTATGGCCTCTCCTCTGCTCTCCTCAGATACTATGAAGGCGCCTGTTTTATGATGAAACCACTTTGAAACTGAATTTCTTGCAGGAGCGTCCACAATGAGAGTTTGTGAAAACGGATGAGGCAGCTGTTTTTCCAACAAAAGTTGAGGATTTTAACACTATATCTCCAAATCAAATGACGATATGTTTCCAGAGATGTGGATGAATGGTACAGATAAACGGACAGATAAAGATAGAAGTGGATCAGGGGGGAGGAGCGGGCACAGAATCTCTGTGGTACAAAAGTTTTGTGACTGAAAGCAGCAGCTGACCTCAACAGTGTGAAAGGAAATCTACCCTTCCAGGTTCAAAGAGCTAATGAATATAAATGAAAGGCATCGACAAAAATGAATCGGCTGTAGATTAAAGATCAGAGCCCTGCGTAATTGTGATTATGCATGCATTTACCTCATCGATGGCAAGCATCAGCACTTTCTGTGTTTTAAAGGCCAATAACCTGTCGTCTCCCCCCTTCTCTCTCTCGCTCTCCCTTTCCTTGCAGGCTTAGGAGTTTGTGTGTGTGTGTGTGTGTGTGTGTGTGTGTGTGTGTGTGTGTGTGTGTGTGTGTGTGTGTGTGTGTGTGTGTGTGTGTGTGTGTGTGTGTGTGTGTGTGTGTGTGTGTGTGTGTGTGTGTGTGTGTGTGTGTGTGCGCACATGATATTTTATGAAAAATAGGAGATGTTTGTATCGGTAAGATTGTAAAGTGTGTATGCACACATGCAGATTATGTAAACTGTGAAGTTTGGGACTTTACTTTTCTGTTTACGTTTTGACTAGATTGGATATTACCATCCACAGTGTGTGTGTGTGCGTGTTTTATGTTTTTAGATTCTTATAGTTTAGGGGGAAGTGCTGTGTGCGACAGCCAGTCGTGGGGCTGGCACAGCGTTTTCCTCATCTTTTGTCTATTTAGGCCGGTGTATCCTCCTCTTTTTGTTTCAGTAACTTAATCTATTCATGGTTTTTCGTTTGGTTTTGCAAATAAATTCTTATTTCGTTGCATCCAGCAGTTGTTTGTCCTTTTTATATGTTATGGCTTCATCCAAACCTTTTGTTTGTTTATTGATCTTTGTGGGGCCATAACAGCGTATATGAACTCTTTGTTGATTTTTATAAATTTAAGTTTGTGAAAGACCGATGAAACAAGACACACATATTTATCCTTTTTTATAATGTAGGAAATACAAAACAAGGAAAGAACCTTTATAAAAACTTTTAAAAAGTTGTGTTGGTGTTTAAACTGCACATTCTACTGAGTTTGCACATTGTCAGTATCTTTATATGTATCGCCTCACTTCTCTGAGTCGTACATGTAAATCTGAGTGTGTGTGCGTGTTTGTGTTTGTGTGTCTGGACCAATATCAGCCTGTGTCAGTCTGCCAGCACGACTTTAGAAGGTGCTGATCAGCAGGAACAGCGATGGGTTAAATACCCCATGTCGTGTTACTTTGATCTCGGTGCTGACAGAGTGGGAGCTGGTTTGGTGGGGAGGAGGAGGAGGAGGATGACAACGTGTGAGATGAAGGGGAGATGTGGATGTTGAGGGGGGGGCGATGAGAGGAGAGTTGGGTGCTTGAGGTGGAGGGGAGGGAGAGTGTTGCAATGCAGATAAAGCGATTCGAGGGAGAGAGTGATAGACACGTAGGAGACACATTAATATGTACAAGGAGCAGCTGCAGTAACAAAATGCCACCGGCTCCATGTAAAGTATTTAAGACAATATTCTCACATATTATTGTAATACGGTTATTTGGTCGAGTTGCTCGAGGCAAGGTTTTTTATTAAAACTGCAGAAGCAAAGGTTTATACAAAACATCTGTAGCCACTGGATCTGCGAGGCTGTAACACTCTTCAAACACCAAACAACAAGTGTTGGATGGATGGAACCTGGACATTTTTCATTTCTTGGATCGGTATCACAATTAAATGGAAAAAAGTGCGAGGTCCTAGATTAATTGCTTTGTCTTGTTATTATTAAAGGTTAAAATGATATGTCCCCGAATCTAAGATGGCCTCTACAAATGTCTTGTTTTATCTGATCAAAAGTTAGATTTTTAATTTACTGTGATGTAGATGGAAATATCAAAAGTTTGTAATTTTTCCTGGAAACACACAGACTTAGTAGATTTAGTGCTGGATAAATAGAAATTTAAGAATATACGGTAAAAGTTTTGGAGATCACCAATATATATCTACGGCCCCATACTGCCTGTACTAAAGTTGTCCATTCATTTGACAACATTTATAGACTCTCATCGTATCATCTTAAATCATAAAGAGTGTCTCACCTCCTGTGGCTGAGAGGCTACATTCCTCCTTAAATTAGATTAAATTCTGTTGGCAGTTTCAGTCACTGACGTAATCTTCATTTAAAGGATGCGATCTATCCAGAACCTGATAGTGGAATAACAACTGTGTCCTGTAAATTTGAGCGCATAAGTTGTCTGACTATAGAACTTCACCATGTAATTTCATATCCTCTAGTAGGGTCGGTAAACAAGCTGTGCATATTACATATTTTGGGAAACAGGAATTGAGTTCTCAACTTGTTATGTTCTTTTACTCTCCAACATCCAAATACACACTATTTCAGTTTGGGGCAGTTTCAGTCTCGGGGGATTATTCACTCCTCAGATGTCCTGTGCCTGGTGTCATAAATGAACTGTTATCATCCAGGAAAGTTGTTGCTTCTCCTAGCTCCTTACAAGTTTGGGGAAAAACATCTTTTGATTTACAAGGTTTTTCATTTGACAACTCGGATAACTTTATATAATCCCAAATCCTTGTTTATATTTTCCCCCTGCTTTATTCTATCACTTCTGCTTCTCGCAAAAGTTTCCGCAGAGAAACATTAAAGATTCATCGTAACTTCATAGAGGGAAAGTCAGTCAGGGAGAAAACAATGCAGACGGAGACACAGAGGAAAATAGGACAAGACAGAAAATGGTAAGAAACACACACACAGGCAGGCAGACAGTCAGATAAACAGCCCAACAGACCAAGCCAAAAAAACAGATGCTTGCTCCCTGTTCTCCCTGTCCTATCTGGCTCTGTGCTCTCCAACCCCACTCTTCAAAGCCTCAGCAGGAGGTGACACTCACAGCTCTGCTCCCTGGCTCCCACATAAAACCTCCCCAGTCTATTTACCTTCTGCAGGGATTACACTCAACACTCATCTTCTGCATGCAGCTCATTTGAGCAAATCCCCTCCTGTGTGTCTCTGGCTCAATCGCTCTATGCTTGCACATTGTGTGTGTGTGTGTGTGAGTGTGTGAGTGTGTGAGTGAGAATGGGACTGAGCGAGAGGGTGCCATCAAGAGAACAATTGTTTGTCTGTCTGTCTGCGTATTTCTGTCATGGGAGATTCATTTCTACCTGTGAGGCTACCTTTTATCCACGAGTGTCTTATTTGGCACATAAAGCATTTCATTCTTCTTAGTGACTGCACGCTCTGATTGTCTTGGAATCTCCAATGTGCAAGGTAGCCAGTGTATGTTGTGGAGATCGGGATACAGGGTGCATCCCAGGAAGATGTAGCATGAGATGGTTCTGGTTTTATCAATCACTAGATTCATTCGTCATTCAGCTGATTACGTCAATAACTTCATCAAAAAAGTTGGCCTATCAGGTCAGAAAGAGAGATCAGATTCTTCTTGGGTATGTTTATTAATTAAACAGTGCTGGTGAAAGATTTGAACATCCATCGCAAAAATCGTATTTAATACGGTGCATGCTTGCATCTAAAACCCTTGTGTAATGTACACTGTCTCTTAACTTCTTAGATTTAATTTACATGAAAGAGACACCGATCTATTTGTAACTTTCTGCGATTACACAATGCTCCAGTTGAGTAAACGGGTATTTCAGGCTGAGAAGTGAAACCTTTTTGTTGCAGCCATAATATTTGGCTTTTAAATTCTGCTATAAAAATGTTTTTGCCTCAGGCACCTTCCAACCTTCATGTCAAGGATTTTGCCTGAAAAATACTTGATGCGCCTCATTTATATCACACTTGATATAGTGTGGAAGGTTTTTTTTTTATCAACCTGTTTTTGTGCTTAAAAGTCACCCCTGCTATCTAACGTGCCTGCAGGCCGACCCTGGCACTTCTGGGACAGTAGACCAGCTGTAGTTCATTAAATGCCCGGCTTTGTCATTTGTAAAATGGCAGCATTATTTGGAGAAGAGTTTCACTGTTATCACAGAGCTGGAGTGCGGTGACCCTTGCCGTATATGAACCACTGCTACTCGCCTCCCAGCTATTTGATTTAATTCAACTTTGGTTAAAGTGAAAATTAGGAATCCTACGGTGTGGAAAATTTCCCACCGGGTAATAAACTGGTTACGGATCACACCAGACATTTTACACTACAAGACGTGTTTCAGCTCAATAATCTGCAGAGTGCTAACTTCAATCTTTAGCATTATATTTCACTGCGGACAGCTTTAGTCTTGTCGTGCATTTGAAGGTGTGTGTGTGTGAGTAGATTAGAAGTGTCTCCTACAAATGCTGCTACCTGCATCAGACAAAGTTTGCAGATTGCATCATTAAATGTCCAGCTTCAAAGTAGCTTTTTCAGAACTCGAGAGGTACCCATGGGCTACCGTGTTAACTCTACTATATATAACACACCTATCAACACCAAGTCAGTATGCTTCCACAACCCTTGCCCCCCCTCTCTCTGACTTCTTCAGTGTGATGGGAATCCTTTGAAAAGCCTTGTTCTCCTTGCCCTCTGTGCTGTACCAGTAATCTACTGAAGGACACCTAAAGTGTTGCTATGGCAGCTAAGACAGTTTTCATTGCTCCCTTGATTTTCAGAAATCTGGGGCTCTTGGGAGATCAGTATCCCTGTGGTGACCAGCTTAAGCATTAACATCCTCTGGTGTTTCTATCGTCTTCCTGTCCTGAGGGTATTAAAATCATTCATAGAATTGGTTGGGCATTTAAATGTGCAGAAGGCATTATGACCAGCCTTGGCTTGGATTGTGCAAGCTACTCAGGATGTGAGATTTGAAGCTGAAGGATTAGGTTTTTCAGAAGCGATTTTTAAAAGAAATCATTGATTCACTAAGTTGATCATTCAGCTTCACTTGGAAACAGGCAGTTGCCATCATTAGCACATTGTTTTAGGTCCATATGTATGTTGACTTCTGTCCATCGTGAGGCATACTAAGAGACCTGTATAAGCTAGGACTTTCCCACTGGCTTAGTTTCACTGTAGCAGCCAAACATTTGATTGCTAGACGTATGTATATCACAAGAAATGACATGACATCAACTGCCATTTTACATTGCAATATTTGATGAGGATTGGCTTTCTGCACTTTTTCTGTGTGTCAGGATTTACCTGCTCAGTGTTTCAGGTTTATGTGTTTTTTTTTAAGAACACAAAGAGCAAGTCCTATATCAAAAAATATCAGTCCTAAATCAAAAGAACAGATTTGTAGAATATTGGTGTAACTCAAGGTCTGTGATCTCATGTGGTCGTCCGATGAGTTTTCCTGCTGAAGACTGTGGATGAGGAACCACAGTATTTTGCTGCTTCCATTTTATAAGAATGGCACTTGCGCCTCATACCTCCCAACAGCCCGCTTAAATTCAGCAAGATCTATGAATTATTCTCTGTGAAAATGTCCAACTTTTGTGGAAATCAATTGAGTAGTTTTTGCTTAATTCTACTGACAAACCAACCAACCAACAAACAAATGGACAGAGGCAAGAACAGATTGGTTCAATAGATTCAATCATGATGATGAGCAGTAAACTCCTTGTTAACCTTTGCTTAATTTCTGCTTATTAAACAAACAGGGTTCAGTTTCTAATAATTAGTCCGATTCTTTTTGAAGGCTTTTACAATAAAACAATATTTGAAATGTTTAATAATTTGTGTACAATGCTGAGCTTCTATAATGCTCCTGAAAATTAACATAAATTAATTCCACACTCAATTTCACAGTTAATTGCTGCAAGTGGGAGAATTATGGGTAATAAAACTGGGGTCCTGGCCCAGTAAAGCTTGATAAACCCTCCTATAGATCCTTGTGAGAGGGTTCATTCAGAGAATACAGATGAATGTAGCTACTGACCTTGGCTCTGCTCTGTTGAGCCTGTTTTCACAATTCCACACATTTCTCTGTGTTCACTGCAGCTCTGCACTCTCTTTGCTGGCCTGCCGCTGTGACCCTCAAAGCTTAGTTTGACATTGTATGTATCGATGTATGTTTGTTTTTCGCTCTGACAGAGGAGATCTTATATTCTCAGATCTGCTTACGAAACTTTCAACCTACGTCTGAACTCTGCCTCGGTGAAGAGCAACAGCAATCTGCTCTGACAGCAGAGCGGGAATGACAGCATCAAAACAGGCTGTTATGTTGTCCTTGTTGTCGGAGGCAAAGTTTTCTTCAATGAAGGCCCACATCCGCCACACAGTCCCTCAACTCAAGTGCTTACTTTTGTCAGGTCAATCGCACTGTGACCCTGTGCACTTACACAACAGAGTGGTGCAAAATGGAAAGTGAGAGAGGAGAATAGTGGTAAGAGACGATGTTGGAAGTCAATCCTCCCCCCGTTCTCTTTTCTTAGTGGACCTGATGTATTGCCATCACTGTGCTTGCCTGTGTGTGTGTATTTTTTTTTGTCAATTTGCGTTGACAGTGGAAGCATTTCACTGTAGCCAAATGCACACTATCCTCCCACACTATTGTATCTTGATCAGGTGTGACAGAGGGGGAGAAAAGGATAGAGAACGAGACAAAGGGAGGAGGCCTGAGTGCAAAAAAGGCATGTCTGGGCTCATAATCTAATCTGATGTCCAATTTGTTGAGTTACCCAAACCCCTACCCTCTGCTCCCTCCTCTTTCTCCTTCACCCTCCTTGATCATTTCAGCCATGCATCTCCCTCTATACACTATCCATCCTTTTCTTTTTTTTAACACCATACTCTTGCCAACTTTTTTCCCAGTGCATAGCAGAGACATTTTTAGCTTAAAGTGCACTGCTTACTTTGCAGCATCCATAAGCAGGTGTGTGTGTGTGTGTGTGTGTGTGTGTGTGTGTGTGTGTGTGTGTGTGTGTGTGTGTGTGTGTGTGTGTGTGTGTGTGTGTGTGTGTGTGTGTGTGTGTGTGTGTGTGTGAGGGGAAACTCATACTCTTTCTTCTTAGCTTTGCCTGGCAGCAACTTTGACAGTGTATGTGTGCTGCAAACAGGATTACAAACACACTGGTGACTATGAGAGGGAGGGAACTCAATTCATGGCTTCAGGATAATGTCTGCTACACTCTTTTAAAAAGGTGCATCACTAATTAAAATAAATGTAGTGTCAATATGTGCTGCTGTTTGAATGTGTCATGTTTTGAAAAAGGACAATTTGCAGGGCTAATTGGTGCACGAATGTATCTGGCTATCCACAGTGTCCCCACAACTAAACAACAGTGTGGATTTTACTCTTTTCAGACATGCACTGAACTCTGGACATTTTCCTGAAATTATCAGGAGGGTCTATATGTGAGAACGCAAATGTCAGAGTCGGTTGCTGCAGACCTTTTAGTTAAATGTCCAGAAAATGTCAGAGTAAGCCCATGAGAGAATACAGCAAGAAAATAGCCGTCGAATTCACAGCCAGTGAATCGGCATGTTGATGGAGTTTGTAACACGCAACAGACTTTATACATAAGAATTTATATATCTCAGGATGAAAAAGTGGAGTCATACACGTAGAAGTTGCTGATGAAGATGCCGACTTGGAAAGACGATGCGATTCAAGAGCATTTGATGAAGAGAACCGACATCAGTGTCTATGTGCTGTAAACAAAAACACTGTTAATGTTTTAATGAAGGCGTCTGACCCAGACAATCTCATGCTGCGTTCATGTCTAATAAGCAAAGTCTGGAAAATGTCCAGACCTAATTTTCCAGAAATTTACCAGAGTTCATCTGCTTTTGTGTCTCCATTACAAACATTAATGGCCTAATTCACTGCGGCTCTTTATTAGTGGTCACAGAGGGACTGTACTGGATCAGTTGAGGGTAAATTTGGCTGCTAAAGAGCACCTCTGAGATCGGTCCTGACATTTAAACATCTTGACACTAGCTGCCCGATTTAATTTAGCTGAAATCCTACTCTTTTTTTGTGAGTCCTTTGCTCCATGCTTTCAAAAGGAGAAGAGGTTTTTTTTCCCACCAGACTTAGCCTTAGTTACTCCTCCCGTTTGAGTTTTACAAGGGTAGAGTGAAAATCCTGCATCAAAGTGTTTCTCAGCAGCTTTGTTGGCAAACCTGGAGTTTTGAAATTTGGCTGAATCAGCAATGCTTGATACTTAATTTGTTTAAGAGAGTTGTACTTGCGCTCACGGCTTAGGCTCAGCCGCCTTCACTACAGTTTGGTTTGGCTGTGTAATGCCCAGATTTTCTGCTTCTTGTCCTGCCTGCCTGGACAGCTCGAGAGTCAGAGGAAGACAGAGAATGCCACAAAGCCAAATCTCCCCTTGCTGACCTGGCAGGAAACAAAGATTGAAGGTATTTTTAAGGACTGCGCCTTTATTTTTAGTGCCTGAATCCAGTGTCACGCTTATGATGTTTTACATCGTATCACAGTCTCTTGTTGTTACTGGGAATATTTGTAACCTTTTTCTATGCAATCCATCACTGCCACAGGAGGATTACCTCTGCTTCCTGGGGCATAATGGTGTGTGAGAGATACACAGTATAAGCTGAGGGTGATAATGTGCCGGTGAATACAGATGGGAAACATTACCAGTAACAGTGCAGTGGATTTTCTTTTTTTTTTTTAACTCATTAAGGTTGCCCACATCTCTCACTGCCTTGGGTGACTTGCCTGGTTGTCATATAGCTTATATTCTAATGCAGAATAAGGCTGCAGAGAAAAGCAATGATTCACTGTGTACAGGTGGTAAAGTCAAAGCCATAAAATAAAGTTCATACATTAAAGGGTGCTGAGATTATCAGTACTGCACAAATATCTCTCTGTGTGAGTAAGACCTTTAAAGAAGAGGCTAAAGGGCACTTTGTGAGAATACAGCATGAACATAATGTCTACCATTGCATTAGCATTTATATAAGTACACATATAAGAATATATATGCACACACGAACACACAGTACCTTGACCTTTGCCAGAATGGAATTCAGCATTTTCTACTTTATGCCACTTGCTTGGATGTGAAACAAAAAAGTTCTAAAACAATCTGTTCTACTCCTGTTCTGGTGTCTCAACGTACCTCTTAAGAATGTCTTTGTCCTTGTGCCTGGGCGACGCCACATCATATAGATGCCTGTAGTTTCTTATCAACTCCCTTAAAAAATGTCAGGAATTGTTGACATTTCTTCTTTGTGTCGTCTCATGAACTATTGGCTACTCTGCTCTGCCACAATTTCTGCTGGTACTGCTCCGTTTTGTCCGTTTTGTCCGTATCCATAAGCTTTCAGAAGACACAAATATGGAGGAAATGAACACGGAGTACAGACAGAAGGTTCTGTCCCTTTCCGTTCCCCAGGTATCTAACATTGAGTATAAATTAGAGAGTTGTGCTTTAATTTGTTCAGAATCGCAAGCCTTTGATTTATTTACCAGTCTTGAATGAGAACCAGCATCTATTAACAGTACTCAACCTCCTCAGTGGCTGGTGGTGACTTTATATTTAACCTTTCACAACTTCTGTTCGACCCAGTGACTTGTCATGAACTGTGGGATGGAATTGACTGACCACCTGTGAAGCTGAGAATGCATCCGTGTGCAGTTGAAATAAGATGTACAGGACTTCTAGTTGCCCGAGTGCAGAGTTGCAAAAAGTCAATTCTCGTCACGCCTACTTATGCTATTTCATAAAGTCTATCTTTAAAAGTAAACTTTAAAGCTGAAAACGGGAAATAAATAATTTCCTGCCAGCTCCTTTTCTGGAGTGCCATTGCAGTGATGTTACATGTCACTATAGAGCCATCTCATTACATCTGGCTCTCACATAGGCCTAGTATAAAAATAAATTATCTCAGTCTGGGTGCTATCTTCAGAGGAGACAGTGAAAAGCAAAAGTAAGATGTTCAGTTCTACCTCCAGGCTTATGATTGAGGTAAATCAAAATTATTACCCTAGTCATGTAGGCATCCGTCACCACGGCAGTCACTGCTAATTAAAGAATTTGCACCGTCCATGCTTTGCCTCAAGATGAACAAATTAAAAACCTTTTTCCTGTTTCTGTGATTCAATTAAAGTCGGCCTACTTTCAGAGAGCCTCACTGAAGTTTATTTTTTTATTGAACCAGCAACCATGGATGAAATTACTTGAGAGACAGCTTTCAACTAGTTTCAGAGTAGAAGTTTAGGGTGCTATTATTGTGAAAAATTTAAACTTTTCAAAGGCTGTGGGTAGCCTCCAGGCCTGAGTGTCGGTAGCCAAGTTTCCAGTAGGAACGTGTCTCTCGAACGTTTTCTCTCATACGGCCTTTTGGACCAAGGTGAACAGCGAGTGCTGTTTCAGAGTTTGTTCAACTTGTAAAGTTTTTAAGTATCTAGTTTGCTTTTCCACTGGCAAGAGCCACTTCATAACGCCACTGTACTGTATATACATGTCATTCTATGTCACTCTTTACTTTTTTTCCAGCAACACTTCCAGCTTCTCTTTTCTAGTTTTGCTTCTGGCTGTGCAAATGTTGGCATCCAAACTCGAGGGGTCCATAGTAAACGATATACCATCTTCTACAAACAACACAAGCTGTCTTTTTTTCTTAATGGGGGTCACAAAGTTGTTGTTGTTCTCACTTGTTGCTCACAGTAATCCCACCACCAGCCGCTCATGTTAAGCAGTTCTTTTGTCTAGACGAGTGAAGTGTTGGTGCCAGAATCAAACCAATTTTTCGGGCCAATTAGACGCAGTTCTTTGGCTGTCGAAACACAAAGAATTGGTTCGAGATGAGACACTGTCTGCGAACTGGCCCTTGAACTACCTTGGTGGAAAAGGGGTCTCTGTGTACACGCTGGTCGAAAACACAGGTGAGGCAACAAGATAACCAGAATGTTAGCCATTGAGCAAGTATACCAATGCACATCTGTTTTCATTTTGTTTATACTTTTAAGAGACAGTTTTGGTAAAAGTCGTTGGTATTGAATGTGACCGACCACCCTGTCACATGATAATTTTTCTTCTCGGTGATCCGTCGACACAGTACACACCTGTGTCTTCATTTCCTCTAATGCATGTTCTACTTAGGCTTTTGTTGAATAGTAGACAGCTCCATTAAAGAGACTCTGCATTGCTTTGTTTGAAATGACAGTGCTTCCCTGCAGCTCACACTTAGGGAGAATACTTTACAAGACAAAACCCCCATCACCACCCATTAGCTGGGAACTTTCTTAACTTTAATATTTTGGGCTTTTTGACGACATTATCCTTCGTGAATGACTTGACAAATGGAACTGATGAAATTGTCAAAGTTTTCTATCGGAGACTTGATGCGTGTCAATCTAATAGGCCACAGAAGTTACCCAGAGGCAGTTTTATCACATAGCTCCCTGGACTGACACATCACAGCTACTGTACCATGAATGACTCATCTGTCATCTGTGTCTGGATGTATTGCTCTGCATGTTTGTGAACCTCATTGTGTACATGTTTCCAGTACAAAGTTAGAATGAATTATAGTTTATCTCTGTCCAGTCCTGTGATGGCATGGGGACATGTTTTGGATATAACCTGCCTTTCAGCCAATGTCAGCTGGGTTTGGCTCCAGCCCCCCTTTGACCTTCAGAGGATAAGCTGTAGAGCAAATTAATTGGTGGTTCAAAGTAGTTTATTGAATGGTTGTAACAAATGCTTAATGGTTTTAGGCAAAGGGAAGAACTGGGAGATAAAACACAAGGTCATCTTTTACAAGGGATATTTTGCTGGATTTTATGTACACACCAGGTTCGGTGTCGATTGACGGATGAGTTGAGCTGGAGGTTAAAATTGAGAAAGAGGTTTCAAATGACGACTAAAGGAAATCATTGGTACTCTTTTACCTAAAGATTGTGTTTTGTGAATTTATGCTATGATGCAGCGTAAATTCCTCTTTATTATTTACATTATTGATTCTTTGCCCTTTTGAAAGAGCCTCCTCATTTGCATTCTTATCTTGTTTTGTTAGAGAGAGACATTTTACAAACAGGAATTGCACATCTTTCCCATCAAAGCAAGGTCACCTCTCATCTCTGTGATGGACTGATGCCCTTTGTTGGTTTCTTTTACTTGGTGTGTACTTTTACCTTTTTGTTTGGCCCATGTCCTGTCTGCTAACATGGAGGAAGCAAGGTTTATGACCTATACTGCAGCCAGCCACTAGAAGGCGATCAAGCCACTTTGGCTTCACTATTGGGGACCAGTCATCTCATCCTTCTTTATATTCAGTCTGTGCTCCCAACTTGCATTTTAATGGAGGGTTCCGTGTAGACAATGTGTCATATGTCTAACTGAGTCCAGATCAAAATGTTAGATATTGACCATTGGCTTTTAAAATATCATATTAAAAGTGCTTTTGTCATTTATGCTAATGTTCTTAGCACAGATGTTCTATTTCTCTACAGAAATAGTTTTGTTTATAATATATACACAGGATACTATATCAATTTTTCACTGCTTTGGGAGTTCACAAACTGAATCTCTGAAATGTCAGGAACCCAGACAACTTTGCCAGTGGCTCTTTTCACAGTCCCCAATTCCATCAAGTTGATAGCCTTAAAGTTATTTTAGCAATTTTTTTTAGATTGGATTTATTCCAAACATGTAATGCTTCTGAGATGCTCTCCCCGCAGATTGCCATTGGATTGAAAGGAAAAACCATGAATATGAAAACAACCGGAGGAGTTACAAAATAAATGGGGGTAAAATCACCTTAAGTTTAAAGGCTAGGCATAAAAGAAAGTGGACTTTTTGTGACTTCTGTGTGTCCTTCGCAACAACAGAGACGGGGCTGTTAGCAGCCGCTGGACATGGGTTCAGCAGAGTGTAGTATATTTATTAAGGCTCTTAACTGTATTTGAGGATCATTGATCATGATCCTAACTCTCACAGGTAATGTCTTTGTAGTAGGTTTTGGAGGGATTATGGGACTGCAGTCCTTTGAAATGAGATGTATTTAGTATGTGGTCGATTTGAAGACAAGTTCATGCTCAACATAAAGATGTACATTTTGTTAACCTTGCAAACCCTCCTAGCAGTACCAGGGCCAGAACTTGTCCAATGTGACAGTTATTGTTTATTTCTTCATTGAATTTTATGTTTTAATTGTATAGCAGTATTACTATTAATGCTATGTTTTGATATGTAATGACTATTTAGGATCAAGTGAGAAAATGTAATGGAGAACAACCTTTATATGTGAGAAAATAAGTAAAAATGTAAAAAGACATATTTGTTGTCAAGGTCAGATATTTTCTTTGGCCGACTATCTTACTAACTTTTCTTTCGCAACAGTTTAAAACCATTCAACTGACTTTGCTAACAAACTACGACTGAAATGCTTTTTCAGTTAATCATTGGACAGAAACTGTCGATTAAGTCTCGTCTTCCTCTGACTCTCGAGCTGTCAAAAATAGCCTGCAACCATTTTGAGAATAAATGAATCATTCAGTAAGTAACTTTCTAGCAAAAATGCCAAAAACTGCTCAGACGTTCAAATATGAATATTTGCTTATTTTATCAGATTTCTGTGATAGTAAACATATGACATATGCATTTTTGTTATGTATTTTCACTCAAGATAAATGTTAATTTGAACTGTGTGAAATTGATTAGCATATTTTATGCATTTTCTGACAATTCAAAGATGAAAACATTTATTAAATGCGAGTCAGAAATGAATGTTAAAATTCTGCTTTCATAAACAACCGGTGCTGTTTAACTGGTGAACGAGCCTCACTGTGAAGTGAACTTGGATTCCTCAGTTGTTCAGAGGAACTGCAGCATAATGCTGTGATAACACTGGGCAGCTCCCAGGTGTGAGTGTGTGAATTAGTGTAACCATTCCATCACATGCAACTGCTCCCCCAGGTTTCTTCTGCAAATAGGAACGTGACCTTAGCTGCCTTATCTTGTTAAAAGGGTGAAAAAACCCTGCATTATTGTACTTGGACTCTTGAGGGGGATTATGACATACTGGCTGCATTTGTGTATTCACTAAGTTGACACACATTTGTACACATACAAGTCCTGCTTTTCCTGACTTCTGAAAATTATTTGCAGTTATAAGTCGTACATTAATAATAATAATAATAATAGCTTGAATTTATATAGAGCCTTTCAAGAGACCCAAGGAAACTTTACATATGTCCGTGGGGACAGTAACTATGATGAACATCTTTTTAGTGGGTCTGGCGTTTGATTCCTCCAGTAGAAAGCATAGCTCGTCCGTCGGTTCACAATCCGGTGGGGGGGCGGGTGGCTAGCATAAAATAATTGTTGATTAATCGCAATCGAGTTAAAAGTTTGAAATAATTGCGATACTGATTTGAAGTCATATCAGCCAGCCCTAGCTAAGACACAACACCTTTACTAAGCTCAGGTTTATACTACATTGAGTCTACTGTATCACTTGTGTTTTGTGTTGTTGTGTTGCCTCTGGTTGCAAAAAGGATCTTCTCATGTCGAAAAGATGCTTATTTAAAGTGAACTGAATTAAATTGCTAAACTGATTATCCAGCAGCATTGAATGTGTCTTCTAACCCACAAAGTAGTCTTTAAAGATGTTTGTCTTCTTCCAAACTTTGGCTGAAATAACTTGTCTTATTTTTAATGATTTCTTTTTCTGTTATTATACTTTGTCCTTTGCTTCAACAGAGATGTCCTCCATTGTTAAAGTTCAATCAAATATGAAGTTGATTAACCTTCCTCTGCCACTCCTTATTCTGTTTATTGACTCTGCCACAAACCATCACTGTTAAATCAAACATAAATGTATTTTTGTGGAAATAGTTGAACTTTCACCACTCCCTGTGGTACTTCAGTACTATTTCATTGGTTCTGTCGTGTTGGCACCGAATCAAGGCCTGCAGACCTGGCTTTGTGCCGTGATGTTTGTGGTTAGTTACTTAGCTGCCAGAGGTCATGACTGTGTGGCTCACTGCTACAAATGTTGCAGATGAGACTTGCGTTTAAAAATTTAGATTGCAACCCTGTGGTTGCTGACCTGAGTACTGACTTTGAGTACTAATATTACTTATAGCAATTTCAGTAATTTAAGATTGGAATACAAAAAACAAGTCAGGGAATGAAGGTCTCTCTGTCGATGGTTGGTCCCACAGTACCATAACAACTTTTGGATGGCTTTCCATGAAGTGCTTTACTGACATTCATGGCCCCCAAACGATAAAAGCTTGTGATCCCCTGGCTTTTTATTATCATTGGGTCAAGCTTTTATTCAATCAGTCCACAGTTTATGACCAAATAACATTAGAGCAAACGACGCTCCCTTCAGCATCGGCTGTACTTTGAGTAGCATGGTGATGTTAGCACGTATAGCAGCATGGCCATTGAGTGGCATGGTGATGTTGGCACGTACAGCCTGGTGGAGCTGCTAGTCTTGCTAGAGCATTGTCTTCTTTTTTAAGATACAGTATTTGACCTCTGAATATTGTGTTAATGATGCTCTTAGAGCAATCTTTGAATTCAAAAGTGTCACCTGCAGTACTGCAAACACAATAGTCCTTTTTATTAATGTTCAAACTCACAGAGATTCCCTGCACCTACCAGAGCTGCATCATTGACAACACAGGGCTTCACCACATGGACAGTAATTGGATAGGGGTTCCACACTGGAGGTGGGATGGTATTCATTATTTCCCATCTCATCTTTTCTCTCTCTTTGTGTGTGTGTGTGTGTGTGTGTGTGTGTGTGTGTGTGTGTGTGTGTGTGTGTGTGTGTGTGTGTGTGTGTGTGTGTGTGTGTGTGTGTGTGTGTGTGTGTGTGTGTGTGTGTGTGTGTGTGTGTGTGTGTGTGTGTGTGCCTCATTAGGCAGTGTTCCAGTAGCTCCGTTGAGGCTGGGGTCACTTCCTAATCCTTTTGGGGTCACGCGGATCAACAAAGAGAACAGATGACACAGCACAGAGGTCCGTGTTGTCTGGAGGGAGAAGGTAATTAGGGTTACCATCCGTGTTTAACAGCCAAACACTGTAACACTATTGGAAGTGTACAGTGATTCACAGGGAGATAAGACAGAGTTGTTGACCTCAACTATGAGAGAGAAGATGAAAGTGAAATTATGAGGAATTTGGAATGAAAAAAATATTTTAGGCAGCCTTTGTAGAGGAAATAAATAAACCTTAATTTTTGTATTTATTCCATCAGCTCACAGTCCACTGATTCAAGTAGTAAAAAGGTGGATGGCTTCCCCTTAAAGTCACATTGCTGCTGACAATGGCACGGTTAAATCTTAAATGTTAATTTGCTGTATTTGACACTTGAACTGTGCTTACATTTTGGACACATGGTGGTACATACACATTGTTTATGCCCCCCCCCCCGATTAGAGAACTCCTCTCTGATCTCAAAAGCACATGGAAGTGACTCCGCTACATCGTACTGTAAAAATACTCGTCATCATTTTTGAATAAGCTTTAATAAAGTTTTAACTCAACATTTTTAATAACCAAGTCGCTAAAATAAAAAGTGTCATTTATTTAAGCTCATGTAACTTTCAAAGGAAGAAACGGTACATTCGTCATTTTCAAAATTAAAGTCTGAATTTATGGTCAGTAAAATGTGTCTTTGCTTAAAGCAATAGATTTTAAGTTCTGCAGCTCCAGCCCTACTTGTTCTGACATGACCAGTAACTTATGATGATTGATGTCAGCTAGTGTAGACATATATCTGCTGTGTCACTAAGTCCCTTCACTGACTTCATGACTCTTCTCACGTCTGCCACTGGTACAGTCGGTTATTTTAATTTTGTATTTATCCCTTTACTTTATTGGTCCGGCTTAATGGATTGTTAGTTATTGCTGATCAATATAATCATTCTTTGGGACAGAAAAAGGCAGTAATGTAAGTTGTTACACAGCCGGTCTAGACACCTGTATTGATAGAGATAGACATGATGTAAGCGTGATCAATGGTGCAAATTACTGTTCACTCAATGCTGGACAACAATCATATGTGAGGGTTTCAAAAACATCTCAGAATATTACATTGTTGTTTTGTTTGTTTTTAACTTCATTGGAGGATCAATTCAGTTTATTAATGATCCAAATATGTACCCATCGGAACATTTTCATTAAAAAATGAAGTGGTCAGTGCTTTCTGGTGGTGATAGCAACAATCTGTCTAAAACAATTTAAACATACAGTTAAGTATTGGTCAACAATTAAAGGTCATCTATCAAAGGTTTACTTCTTTACCCAACAACCCTGTGTCTGTTTCACTGTTTTTCATGACCAACCATCAGTTCACAGTTGTTTTACGCACAACAGAGACTAATATCTTCCAGTCGTTAAATTTGCAAGTCCGATCAGGGATGTGCGTGCCTGCTTGCCTGAACTGCCTCCCCAGCAAACAAGAATACCGCCAACCCAATTGAATTGTAAAATTGAAATGTTCTTGTGATTTTACAAGCAAGCACATGTAGAAATGTAAATGAGTTATTCACGGGACTTGATCTTGGAAACTTAATACCCACTGCCAGTAGCAAGATTCATCTGGATTGACTAATTAGTCGTATGACTCACTGTTACATTATGCACATAACGTTGCATCTTTATGATCTTGGGTAATTTGACATTCACTTTACCTCACACCGTCAGTCACAGCCATTGGGAATACAACAAACCAATGCCAGTACAGTGAAGTAGAACAGGAACTTCTGTTTTCATCCACATCACACTTTCACTCGCAATCCTTCACTGCACCGTTTGAAAGCCTCTTGTTGCTACACATTGTTTTTTCCACCAACATACATTAAAGCATTACGTCTCTACGGCCTTCACTGCTAAGTGGCACTTTCAGTGAAACTTGCAGAGGAAACACATCTTGAAGGGAATCAGCTCTTACTTAAACAAACAAACAGACATAAGGCCAATACTTGTTATATAAATCCACAGATGCTAAAATTATGTGGCACTTAAAAGACAATCAACAACAGCTGTGACACGGAGACATGTCCTTTGCCATTCGTCTGATTTATTCGGAGTCTCCCGCTTAATGGCTCCCCTGCAGAATATCAAGTGTTTTGTGATTATTTTGGCGAACGTCGGAGACATTTTAATATCTATTCTTCAAAGTGTGACATTTTATGGGGTTAATTCTTACTAAAGCCCCTTTTTAAACTGGAAAAAAATCCCACAACCATTGGGGAAAAGGGGACAATCAGCATTCAGTCCCAGGTGAAATTACTTTGCAGTAGTCACAGGTATTTATAGGCTGCAGCTCCGATGGCAATAATTTCAAAAAGTGACCCGAAGGACATCATAATATACAATGTGATGATATGATGTGCGTCACAGAGGCAATGAAGGCTTGATGCCTCCGTGGGAAACTCCTGCAACTCTTTGCCATCTCAGACGCAGATTTCCATGTGGCTTTAACATCATTGAGTCGACATTGAGTTTGACGAGATTGGAGTAAAATAACTAAAAAGTAATCATCGCAGCATAGTTATTGATCTAAATACTGCTTTCTGCTGTTTACTAGCCCTGTTTTGCAAAGCATTAGTGACGTCGAACATGACACAGCAGGAAAAAAAACTCAAACTCATAGACTGATAATCACAATTGATGCACACATCTTGGTTTGGCGAGTTTACCCACATTTGTTTTTAAAAAGGTTTTAATTGTACCTGGGGTGTGTTTCCCTCTGCAGTAAAGTCTCTTGGCTGAAGAGTGTTGTTATACTGATGGACACTGTGAGGATGTGTGCTAAAGTCTGAATCCACCCTGAATACTGAATATCAGTGACTTGCAGTTGGCCAGGTTTCACTCAGCAATGCCTCTCACAGACTGTAAAAAAAATGGTAATTTTCTTAATGGAACTGCTGATGTATGTGATTATACTGCAACATTACAAAACACTACTTTGCAAAAAAGATATATCTTATCACATCAGAGCTTCAATTAAACATTTATCAGGCACTCCAAAGAAATACAGTCATGGTTTATAGCTCCCGGAATGATGGAGCCAACATTTGAGAAAAACGTGGCAAGTGCTTAAAGTGTCTGGTACTGCAAAGATCATAAAAAAATAGTAGATGTTGTGCCATTGGTTATGAAAGTCCACATTCATCAGAGTGTAATTAATTGCAATTTTGATGCCAAAACAAGGAGACTAAACTTTAGCTAATGGCAAGACTTTTAATTGTGGCTTCTCTTGATGAGGAATTCTAGATTTTCACATTTCTCTTCTGTTGCCATTATTGGACATAAATTATTACCTTTGAGGGACAAACTCTTTTCATAGCTTTCCTTTTGCTAACACCAGTTATGTTACTATATGTTGACATACAACTGCAATGGTATTCATACCTGGACAGTCATTCGAGCATTTGTATAAACATTTTAGAGGGGCAGCACCAAGAATATAAGTGTCTTTGTGGCTCATTGCTGTCTGGAAGGATAAGGCACATCCAAATGAATGAACCATCCAAGTCCACACTATATTTTGAGAGAATAGAATAGAAGGGTGCATTAAAAAGGGTTTATGATTTCAGAACAGAAACTAAAGAATCTTTTATGTAGCTTATTCTGTGATTAGTTGCAGCATAACATATAATGTCAATGAGGTTCCTGTGAAAAATTGTCTCCAGCTCTCTGAACAGCTTCACTAGTTTTCCCAAGTTCCTTCAGCCTTTAGGGGGCAGTGTTGGTTCATACCTCATGTGGGGGGCCGTGTTGAAAGTGCTTACAACCACTTTATGGAGGAGGGAATGACTGAGCCGACGGAGAAGAGGCTGGAAAGTGTAGGAGTTTGGAGAGAGAAGAAATGTTGGGAAGAAGGAAGCGAGTGAGAGAAGCGAGATGAGTGCAGATGCTAACAAAAAGGTGGGCGGAGAACAGAGAGAGGGGGGCGGGGGGTGTTAAGTTTGAAAGGCTGCACATGAACACAAGTGTGATGCAGCAATGAGAAAGTTAATTATGTTGTGTTTGGTTAGCATCTCTCCTCTCCTCTCTGTCATGACTCTGTAAAAAAACAGGCTTAAATTTCATCCTTGTTCCATATATGGAAGGCAGAAGTCAGTAGTGACCGTGGATTCTAAACGAAAGAAAGAGCAGCAAGTCGAGCGAGGCGTCGCTTTTGGTGTGGTGTATAAATATAGCTCTCTCTGTTTATGAAAGCTAAATATACAGCAAAGTGTGGCAGTCACACTTAAACCGAGCTGAATGCATTTCCTCCGCACCCTCAACTCTCGTCTTCCCCCGATCCCTCCCGTCCTCATCCCCCACTTGGTTCCTTCCCCTCTTCCTCCTCTTCGTCTCTTTCCCTCGTCACGGTCTCTCCTTCTGTGGCTGTCTCTCCAGGTGGATCTGGTCCTTGATCAAGTGGAGGCATTTGTGTCAGTGCCCATACTGTGGATTTGGAATCAAGTTACTTCAGAGAAATTAATCAACTCCAAAGAAACTGAATGTCGGAGGTGTCTCAAAAAACGCTTTGTCTTCAGAAGTAGGTCAAGGGGGTTACATTGAAAATAAGTCAGGAGTCAGTAGCGAAGATTTCTCAAAAAGTACGGATGAAAACAAGCAACTAAATATGCAAGCCAAGAGGAAAGAAGGCAGTAACTAACTGTGTGTGCGTGTGCGTGTGCGTGTGTATGTGTGTGTGAGTCTTAATATCAAAACAGCCCACAGAGCTGCAGCTAATCTTCTGTTTTGTAGCCCGAGGCAGATTGTCCAGGGGATGTACAAACACATCCTCTGGACAAGACGTCAGACTGTCGCAGGGCCTCACGCCATCTTTCTGATGTTGAGTCCCAAGGAGGCAGGGACTGGCTCACAGTTTCATTTTGTCATAATCTGACCCACTTTTCCTGGGTAGTCACATGAATGTAATGACAGAGGATGGTGGAGAGAAATTCTTATTCGCAGGCATCATGTTAGCATCTGGCCTTATATTGATTAAATCGATATTATCGATTAAATAATAAATACTAATAAATAAATACTGTTTATTTTGTCTGAGTAAAAAAAGAGTTACAAATGAGATTTGTAGACAGACGGGAAACTAGAGGAGAGAGAATGAGATCGAGTGCTGCCTTCTAACATCAGAGTGTCTTGACAGTTTACATTTTTTCATTTGTTTGTGTAATTGCCATGAAATTTGGTCCAAAAGAAACTTAGTTGAGACGTTCATATTCCCCACAGAATGAAATGTAGTAATTTTGGGAATGATTTTTTATCTTATGCCTTCATTAGGTCAAACTTGTAATCGCAGACCTCATATAAACCATAGACTGTAGATGAAGATGGACAACACGTCTCCACTTGCTCCCAATGTACAAAAATATACATAAAGATAAAATATTCTGCATATATAACTACAATAAGCATCAAATAACTAATTAAAACCAAACTTATGAGAAACATGAACACTCAAACATAAATCAGTGGGAGAAGAACAACAAAGACCATGTTTGAGAAAAATCTTTGGTCTATCCACTAACATGGAGGAGGCATATAAATGATATGAATGAGAAATAAAGCTCCTCAGCCAACTTAAACTTTTTGCTGTATATTTTGTTATGAATATTGATTATAAACCATTCTTTCTTGGGGTTTTATGTTCAGGCAAACAGACAGTGTTCCATAAAAATCTTGTCACAAGTTTTTATCTGTACCAGTGTATATTACAGTTGCTGATATTTCACTTTTTGAAATTTTTAGTGTTACAAATACACAAATGCATTAAATACACTGTGTGAGGGAACACGATTGCCTGCTACTTATACTCATCATCATATCACCATCAAGAATAAATGGCAAGAAAGGTGCAGTTCGCAGAGGGAGAAAGTTGGACGGATCACGAGTCGCATCCAGGAGAAATTTATGCAGATTGTGGCCTTTCAGGTTTGAAAGCTCCCAGGTAGTTCTAATGCAGCAGAACAAACACCTTTTGACTTTGTCTCTCTCCGGTAATGACTTATCTGGCAGTGCTACAACACAAATAAGCACAGCAACATGACTGGAAGCAAAAGAGCCCTGTAGATCACATGGTGGTTTTAAACATCAATCTATATGCTGCATACTTATGGAAATAAACAAAAATCCAATTTGTGCTAAATATATGCTGCCGTCGCTCTGAAAAACCAATATAACGACTCTCTACAGATCGGAATGTTTTTCACCAGGGAAGTAACTTTAAATAGGACCTCCTGAAAGCACCCTGTGCAGCATTGAAGTGACTGTAATGAAGCCAATCACTTTTAATTTAGCTTCCCTGCGTCAGCTCTGTGATGGTATAATTGGGTTACATAATTAACACTAGCAGCAAAACAAAGCAGCACTTCTATCAGTGTCTTGCAGGAGGACGTGGAGCTGAGGGCTGTTGCTTGGGGTCTGATTAAGTTGGTTCTGTGACCACGGGGAGAAAAGTGGATCTGCACGCTGACAGCTCTCCGGCTACGCTGCGCCGGAACTAACAGGTGAAATGGTAAAAGGTAGTGTGGATAAAAAAAGGAAGGGGAGGAGATGCAGAGAGAAGAGGGGAAGCGAAGGATAGGAGATGAGATAAACGAGGGAAACAAAGATGAGGTGGGATTAGAAGGAAGGAGAAATGGAGGAGCGAGGAAATGACTGTCCTCGGCGTAATTGGCATGAAATGTTACGTGCAAAAATAAATGTTTGAGCTAGAAAGGTCACCGGGTTCTAGATTGAGAGCGGCATTAATATGCCTGCACCTTTAGATCTCTTCCTTCACAATTTCTTCATTTTTCTTTTATTATCCTATTGTTTCTACCCAGATGTGCAAAAGTTTTATCCCCGACAACTTGAGATGACGTTTTTTTATTCTTTCAAGTTTAATGGTCGACCATCAGCAAAAAAAGTGCATTCACAAAAGATCTGCGGAATGAAGTCTGTCATGAGAGCACTCCAAATGAGACAACTCTGAAATCAGTGTACTCATTAGTGAAGAGACGAGCACATATTAATGATGAAATCACCATATGCAATCCGTAGTGGTAGCCGAAGAAGAAAGGGTTGATGAAATAGAATGCAAGGTCTTCATTAAGCGCAGTGACAGCAGATCTGCGGGGAGCTGGAGCTCGGGGACGGCCCGCGCTCCCGGGCTACGACATGCCGAAGAAGACTGTGGGATTTCACTTTGAAGCTCGTCGAGTGGCGGACTTGCAGCAGTGTTTGACCAACTTTCAACGGATTATCTTGGGGAAGAGAGGGAGAAAGGAGCGGGCGGGGGGTTGGTTGGGGGGGGTGGCTGGGAAAAAGGGAGCGTCGTCAGTCGTCACTCCGATTCTGCAGCGGGAAGCAGCCAATCAGAGCACAATCAAAATCTCCCCTCCTGGGATTTCAAAAATAACTTATAGTAATTCACCAGCACAGACTGTAGAGATTAATTTCATCATTGTTTCATCAGCAGCAGCTTTGCTGGGGAGGCAAAAAATTGTGAGCTTTAAGTTATGGTGGTTGTGTAACTTCCAAACCTGGAGATACTAAATTAACTCATGGTGCAGCCATTTGTGCTTTAATGTATCTGCTATGGTTTAAGTTTAGAGAAACATTTCTGTTGCACTGAAGCTTCAATAATCACAAAACATTTGATCACATCACGCGTGCAAACCAGGATCAAGACTCTCAAATTTGGTTTGATGAATATCAGATCTTACTGATAAGATTTGAATTCTTCAGCATCATCATGGCTTAAACTAAACTTTTCTTACCATTAGATCAAAGCTATATCACTTGAGGGTGTTGCATTAATCCACCAGTCAATTTTTTAATTTAACCTTGAAACTTGACATCAGATCTTCTTCATAGTTTTTAGAAGAATGTAGAGACTTTATCTCTTACCCTGTTAATACATTCAAATTATAGATAATTTTAATATTCACGTCAATAAAGCGTGTTATTCTTTAATTCTCTGGAACTTATTGACACTTTTCGCAGTGGAAACACTTTCTCCCCCATCATGTCTGTTATGTGAGATCACGTTCTTATCAATGCTCACCTGCCTATTAAAACAAGTGTAATGTTTAAACCTGTGGAGGAAGACTTTAGACTGAATATCTGCTTCCAGACACCACAGTGAGAAGAAGGGGTGGGTGCTCTGCGACGGGAGGTAGAACAGTATTTCATACAGAGAGAGGAAGGGAGGATAGATTTAGATACCGCAAGAGAGAAAGGAGAGAGAGAGAGAAAGCTGAATACAGATGAGACCTGGGATAGAAACCAAACAACACCTGAGCCGGGTCCACTCTGGAACTGTCCCAAGTTAATGTCAGCAATTTAGCTTTTAACTGTAACCACAACTATTCTAAGGCAGTTAATTTATTTTGACACTTTGCATGTGTGTGTTTGCATGTGTGTGAAGTTGTGTGTTACAGTTTGATTCCCTGAGAAGAAAGACTACAGCGTGATGAAATGCATGCCTTGTCTGCACGTCTTCCTCTCAGCTGCTGCCAGGCCTCATTATTGACGAGTAAGGGAAAGCGAGTTAGTTACTGATACCCACTGTTGTCTGGGCCTGTATATTAAGAAGTGCTGTGCCATTAAGCTGTAACCCTGGAGGGGTAGAGAGAGAGAGAGAGAGGGATGTCTTCAGCTTGTGTCTCAGCTCATCTCCCACCAACACCATGACTGATTTACACAAATCTTTATGTACCCATTAGTGGTGCACTGTGCTGGATGTCAGCAGATCAGAACACGTGCATGGATGCAAGTGTGTGTGTGCTGTCTTTCCCACAGACTCAAAATGTTAACTTAGCATCGTTCATCTTGATGAGGATCACCAGCAGACTTCTGTCATCTGTATCTGTCAACAAGGGAACGTCGTACAGTAGAGCTTCCACTGCCGAACCTTTGGGTTTAACCAATCTTTTTAATTATCAACACAATGAGTCGTAATGTTGAATTTCAGATTCTTTCTTACTTACACTTAATTGTCCACACGCACCCTCGTATCCTCTCCTGCTAATTTTGCAAAAACATTTAATATTTCTGCAGTTAATCATGGGGTTCATGCAAAAATATTTTGTATGATACCAATTACGCTCACACACTAAACATATCTAAAGCACTTGGTTAAGACACAGGAACGGGTGCATACTCATCTCTGTGTAATTCCCATTTAAACCCTCCCCTTTGTGTTACAACCCCAGTCGTAGCACATTTAGCGTCTTTACTGCGTCACCCTCTGAAGCTTGCCCTTCAGCAAACATACTGTTAATCGCATCTGTAATGTTCCAGAGAGCCACTTTCTGGACCGTTGAATGGGAACATTGTGGACAGACTCGACGCGGATCAAAACCAGACATGTTCATGCTGGTTGTGGTTAATTTTAGTAATTCAATACGCACATGGATTTTCATACAAGAGCCATACTGCTCGTAATTCAATTAAACACATTTTGGAAAAAACGCAGATTATCCAGCTGTCATTTTCATGGAGCCTATAGTGTAATCGTGAAAGACACATTCATCCTGTACATACACATACATTGTGAGACACGCATACATTGTGTGTGCATACAGACACACAGCCTATGCACACATTAGCTGTCATACAAGAGAGGGCAGAAGTGTCCTTCAATATCAACAGTCACCCGTTCTCCGTCTGTCAGCTCCATCTCCCCCAACAATGCCACACCCGCAAGGGAATAGAAGACGGAACGCAAACTCTGCTCCAGCCTCAAAATCCTGTTTGAGGGGATGATTTTCTTCATGGTTCAGTAGAAAAGATGTGTCGAGAGTCACTCCAGAAAGGGAAGTGTGAAGTCTTCCAAGTCAGTGTTAATGTGGGCGCTTGGGTCTAAGAGCCAGTGGCACTACGTTGAGTGTGGGCTCCTCAGAGTGTGTGACATTGACAGAAGCACCCGTCGCACGCTGGAGAAGCAGAGACTTTGGCATCAATGCAGCGTCTAAGACAAGATTAACTGTCTTTGGCCACAGGGGAAAAAATAAGGACAGTTTACGGTACGATGCTGCATCCAAATATGTATTTTTTCTTGTGGGACATTGAAAAAACTGATTCAGAGGAGATGGTGGATAATTAGCTGGATGAACACACAGCATCTTTTGGGCAAACACTGGTTACATTATTGCTCTATTGTGTCAGGAGCTCCTTTTTTTTACAGGATCGATATCTGGTACAAACATGATGCATTGACACGCGGAACACTTAGTTTCTCTCCAGTGGGTTTTAAAAGTCAGACATACATTTTTTTCCCTGATTGCTGAAAGCTCAGCAAACTGGAAATATTGACCCAAGTCACGGTTAAGACTGAAATGCAATAATCAAATAAATACAAAAATATGAATTAAAGCTGAAAGAAGTGTTATAACCTGTAGTCAAAGTGAGTGTGTGTGCAGGAGTGTTTTGTATCCCGGGTCCCGGGGCCAGCGCTTCAAGGCTAAAAACGTCAATTCCTTGAGATAGAAAGAAAAGCAGGATGGGGGGTGAAACTCAAGACAAAATGCAGAGCTAAGGTGAAATGCGGTCAGGTGGAATCTGTCATGGTGCCGCCCTGAGGCCTGGATCTGTACAAGATGTTTCGCCAATAACTCTCCCCATCAGCACAACTAGTGGAGGAGTTGGGCCTGAAGTGCTGCCCCCACCCTCCAGCGGCATGGGAGCATTTTGTACGGCTGATTGGGGCGTGCGTGTGTGTGTACTCATTTTTGTTACTTCCTTGAGACCTGTTCCAGCATACACACTGACCTTGTCGGGACCAGTAGGCTTCATGATGATCCATTAAACTTAACATCTGAGATTGTGGTTAGGGGTCAGATGTGAATAGTGGTTACCGTTAGGGTAAGGTTAGGGTTAGCTGTGAATTGGTCATAGTTAAGGTTGGGGATAAGGTTTTGGTTAAGCTGTTCAAGATGAAAAGGTCACTGCAAGGATAGCTGCGTGTGTGTGTGTGTGTGTGTGTGTGTGTGTGTGTGTGTGTGTGTGTGTGTGTGTGTGTGTGTTGTGTGTGTTACTTGTGCATAACTTAATGCTTTAATCTGTCCCAGTCTCTCAGTGCTAGTGTTAAATGTTTGTTTTGGTTCCCTGTTGGTAAAGTAACAACATTAAGTGAAGATTTTAGAGTCTGTTATCTCCTGCCTCTTGTTTTGATTCATGAGACTATAAAGCAGTGTATTTAGATCAATAGCAAATTAATAATTTATTTGGCAAATCCTTAGTTCTTCATTTTTCCTTGTATTTTACGTCATGAAAAGTAACTTGTTTCTGAAGTTTGTTGAAGATGCAACCACAGACTGTTTATGAAGATGGAGGACGTGACTCCTCCTCCCCCACTTTCCAAAAACGAAGCCAAAATGTTCCGGATACAAACGCTGCCATCTTGCACTGATGATGTCATTTGGTGCCAGAATCTGCACAGTCAAGATCTAGTGATCTAGTTTTATAATATTATAAACAGTCATATAGTTACTGCAAAACAAACAAAAAACAAAATAAAACAAAGAAACAATAATGTCAAAAGATTCAAACTCAGTCAGATTGACTGCATATGCATAAATTCTCTATACTTCTTCTGTCTCTCAGCCCTGACACAAGGCTGCAAACGTTACGCGAGTTTCTTTATCAAAAAAACCTCTTCCTCACCTCCTGTCCGCTCTGTCAAATGTGACAATTTATTCGCACAAAGAAATAATGGATATAATTATAGATAGCCACTGGCGTAAAACCAACCAAATTCTCCTTAGCAGGTGCAGAGGAAGGTTTTTGAATAGAACAACTGTATTTCATCTGTCGAAACCTACAAATTCACAAAATCTTCAATTATTTTTAGAAGTCACCTTGATTCTTGTTAAACTCAGACTCACTGAAGGATTTAGGGAGAGTTTGAATTCTTTAATTGAGATGAATTTACCATTCAAGCATATTACTGCACAGTCCACAATTGTGTTTTAGAAAAGCCAGTGACTGAAAACTTCAAATTGCTTGATGTGAATTGTTTTGCTTCGGTAAGTTCTTGCAGAAACACCAAACAGTCAGAAGTTTTTATGGGAACTAGTTTCTACTGAACAAACACTCCCCATGAACAGCGGTGACAGGGCTGTAGATTTGAACAACGCCACCGGTCAGGCGTTGGCAGACGTCTCAAAAGCAAATATCTCAAAAACCTGGGGAACACAGCATGTTAGCTGTGTGTGAAGAAATATGTTTGTTGTAATTGGTGTGAACTGACCCCTTGAACGTCACAATAAAAGACAGAAGCAATTAAAAATAAATAAAGTGCTTATTTTTGCAGAAGGAAAAATAATGAGCCTAATAAAAACTCGGCACGTTCACAGAAAAACATGCAAATGTCATCAGTAAGTTACTGCAGAAAATAAGTTACCAAATAAAATAGATGCAAAATAATCATCATGACTTAATGGGAAACAAAAACACAAAAACAATGAACAAAAATAAACCTACAAGTGAAAAAGACCCATAATACTCAGAATGCTGTGCATGAAATGAAATCTAATGCGAGTGTGGTAACATGACTGAGGAAATATGTGTGTGTGTGTGTATTTGTTCGATGAGACATGACAAGTGTGAGGTGTTCCTTTCTGCAGCAGCAGAAACCTCAAAGAGTTTGTTTCATCAGATCAGCGTCGATTCCCCGTTTGAAAATTTTTTGGGGGTGTGATGGAAATCTGGAAATACAAGAGGCTGGAAACACCAAAGTTATCTACGTGTATTTTAATAGGGGCTTTCTGCAGAAAGGATCAACACAGAGAGTCACAAGGATCTCAGAGTGAAGATGCAGGACACTCAAATGCAAGGATCTTATATAGGAGGACTAAGGCTATCTCTCAGAACCAGTTCAGACTGGTTCTGTAGGCGCAGGTTGAGAGAGGAATCTAAACACAGACATCTGATTTACAACCTGAGGCTCTTTGCAAAAATTTGTACCGCCCCTGTGGAGTTCAAGTATCTCTGCTTTTCGCCTATGTTTCCTTTGGCGATAAGCAGACATACATTCAGTTCTTTGGAGAGTAAATACGTGGCTAAAGGGTCTGACAGTTTTCAGGTCAACACAGTTCAGACCATAAAACAGCTCAGGTCATAAAGTATTTGGACAGTTTGTATATGTATGTAGATACAGGTCATAAAAGTCTTTAGACAGGGCTGCAAAAACCTACACTCAACTACAAAATAGTTTTCAAACACACTATATTTTCCAATACAGAGGGTAACAGCTTCACCCACAGTTCACCCCCTCGTGCTTTGAAAAACTGTGAGAAGATACTCGAGATTCATTGTGGCCATGTATTTTCACTCCAGTGAATATATCCATTATGATAGCTATTTTCAGTGCCGTGAGATTGAATATATGCACTGGTAGACACGCTTCTCAGCCCGCAGTGCGCATGGATAGTCTGTTCTCCAGTGCACGATGGCGAACATTGGAATCTTAACACGTGCAAAGGGTGATGACCTAAATAAGGAAAAATGGATTTCTGTTTGACAGAGTTCACATGGAGATGAACATGCTGTGAATTTTGTATGCGACGTGCTCGTTCTTCAGCTGCCGCCCGTCCTTGTGAAGAAAGACAATTCACAGATTACCGTCCAGCTTCAAAGCATTTTTTCAAACATCAAATTGAGACCTTGATCCAGAAAAATGACAGCGCCTGTGTCTCCCTCAGGGATGTTTTCCGCGCAACAATTTTTCAAAACTAAAGACCACATGTAATAAAACCTCATTCCCCCCCTGAGGAGCTTTGCCTTTTGGTTGACGCTTTTTTAATTTGCTCCTCTGACAGAGTGAAAGATGAAGTGTCCTTTGCGTTGCTCCACAGGAGGAGCTGCAACTACTAATCGACTACTTTGATAATAAATTCATAGTTTGAGTGTTTTTGTGACTGATTCCAATTCAGATATGAGTATTTTCTGATTTGCTACACTTTTATAATAGTAAAACCATACTAGTATTATAGTTTGGGATTTAAACTGTGTGTTAAAATAAAGCATTATATCATGCCAACTGTGGGAAAGTGTGATGGACTTTTTTATGACATTAATTAATAATGGGGAAAAAATGCAGCTTTAACAGAGTCAATTATTTCCTGCATAGCCTTTTCAACAAAGTGTTAAAATGGACGTCCCCTTATACTGTAAGAGCTAAGCTAATGGAGTGTGTTTGTGAACATGTGACACGTTTGCATTAGTCATTATTCACACCGACTTCATGTGAGCCCCACAGTACCAAGGCACTTTGTCCACTGTGCCGTTTATACAAAATGCATGAATGGGTCACATTATTTAGACACCAGTGTGGAGTATGTTAAGCAACACACACACGCACACGCACAGACACATACTATATACACGTATTGACACCTTTCATGTTTTCTTTTTAGGCTTCATTTTCTTTTTACTAAAACAAAACTAAGTATAAGATAATAGATATATAGAATATAGACGAAGAAAATTTCCTATTTGTTGATAAATTTGGATGAGACGTTTAGATTGGCTCGTTCCAATGATGTTATTTCATCCTTCCTGAAAAGTAGGTCAAGATATTGGAGAACAAGCTTCATGATATGACATCACTTACACCTTCCAATTTTACACATCATGTTGGGTTCCATTTTGGGTCTGGTTTCCGGTTTGCCAAAGGACCCAGACCCAATGAAACTCTGACGTTACCAAATCTCTAAACCTTTCTCCCGTCCGTAATTTTGCAAGCGCTGACATTTGCTTTTGTCAGTTGGAATAAAAAGTATCACCTCCAACTAACTGTGAACTCTAGCTGACTAATGTTAATCACGTAAGGGCATGCATTCATATCAGATCAGTAAGGTAACCTTTCAGTTTTGTTGGGTTTTTGGTACAAGTATAACTGGACCATCAATTTTTGGGAAATATTGGAGCCATTGTTTTTGGACTTTGACCCACACTTGACATAAATGTTACGATAACTCAATCCCCTGAACTTCCTTCACATTCGTGCAGTAACAATTAATAGAATTGTAGAAATACAACAATTAAAACCCAAACACCTGCTCCTGAGTAGAAAGTTAACCACAGTGACAGGGATCAGAAATTCCCACGTGGAAGATTCTACTTCAACATGAAATATAGCTCCTTCCTGAAAGCTAATTATTGAGAGAATGAGGCCCGATGTGCTGCCATAATCCTCGGCTGTAATGACCGGATCTATTTAGTGATTTCGGTCTCTGCACACAGCCACAGCTCCGAGCACAAAGAGCTTCCACTTCATCGATGGGGCTGTTGTGGCGTTATCTGTCCCTTCAGGAGATGAGACGGTGAAGAAGAAGAGAACCAGAAGTTGAAGGAGTCACAGGGTCACGATGAAGTGTAATATCATATGACATTTTTTTTATCTGTATATTAAGAAATTGCCCATTACTCCATTTCCTTCGTGTTAATGTAGGAAACTGAGCATTGACTTTATGAGGAAGAGTGGTTTGAATGATTGGAATGAGTGTGACAGGAACATTGGGACAGTGGTGCTACTATATAGAAGTTAATTTTGCTGTTTGCAAGTTTGACTTTGTATTAAATGTGTAACAATTACACTGTTTAAAAAGTAGTCAGCTGAAAATGTCAAGATATGACTACAAATATTTTGATGTGGATAATTTGCAAAATGTCATAAAATGAACGAGTTGAAATTCCATTTAGTAACTGTCTTCTACTGATTTCCGTTAAATTGGAAAATGCTAGATGATATAGTTAAATGTAATCTTATATCTTCTAATATAACAATGTTGGTGGTACGCATTGTATAGTGGTTAGCACTGTTGCATCACAGCAAGAGGACAGAGTTAAAATGTTGAATAATTTTATGCCGCTTGAAATGAATCACAACACAGGCAACAAAGACTTTAATTACATTTTCACTGTCGTCAATTCAACATAAAACTTCCAATACTAAATTCAAAGCTTTGCCAAACAACTTTAACGACGTGGTGCAGGGGAGCTTTTGTCTCTTTTTAGATAAAGATGAAAAACATTCTGGACCATGTGGATTGTATTTCCCTTTATTCTCTGTTGAATGTGATTTATTTTTATTGAGGTATTGTACATTGTCCATAGATAACTGTGATTACTGTTTTTGGATAATCCATCTAACAAATCATGGTAGCAGATGACAGAGATTTTGCGCCTCTTGAGATACAGATTAAGGGATTAAAAATCACTTTTTAGCTGCAGTGAATACAACCTGCATGTTGTCTCCAGACGATCATCCAGGCCCCGAATGCCGAGGATTTAAACAAACCATCCGGAACTAATCGTTCTCAAAAAGTTCTGCTAACTCCACACACGTTGTCGGGTAAAATTTAGGGCATTTGACTCACAAAACGCAGCTGCTCATCTGAAAGAGCAATCCCCATGATGGTCCATTTATTATTCATCTGTGTGGGGGTGAGAAAAAAAAAAATGAAGAGGAAGAGAGGACAAGAAAACGAGGTCTGAAACTTTTAAAAGACGAGGCAACGTGCTGACTTGTGAATGCTGAAACCGAGATGAGCAGAGATTTGAATACAAACAGGTGGGAGGGAGAGTTGCACAGTACAGTGTGCCAAAGCCCTTTTGTAAGTATTAAGCAAGAAGTGGGACACAGGGTTTAATTAGCTCCAGAACCAAGTGAGAGAGTCGAATTAGGAGGAGATCATCGGAGAATAATAATCAAAAAATAGGCAATTTATAATGGAAAGAGTGATGAATGGCAGTGGCAGCCATTACGGCTCATACAGCTGGAGCTTATAGAGAGTGGATGAATCCCTGAACTGTCCCTGATTCACTGGAGTAGAGTTTGTGTCTGTGCATTTTCTGGTCAATAGAAATTCATTAACCACAGTAGAATCTTGCCTTGTCTGTTTTACCTTGATCAACGCCCTTCTTTCCCTGGTGCACAAGCATTTCTACATGTGTACTGCAGAGTGAGTTGCACTGCCTGTTAGTGAAAATGACTCTCCTCCCGGTCTCATTTCATTTTGGTCACAGCAAAATCAATTTGCCCCCTCTAATAACAGACAACTAGTCCTGGTCCATTCTCTCGTCTGATTCTAAAAGCATCAGGCAGATTCAGTGTTGGGAGAGACCATCTCCTAACTGAAAGATATCAGGCTACCGCTTTCTTCTCACGCCAAAGTCATTACTGAACGCCTGATGTATTTTGTTTTTCCTAAAATTAAAATCACATTATCCACAAACACCAGTGCAAATGGCGGCCTGTGGTCTGCATCTCTTCTTCTAACAGCTCACTCCGGCTATTTCTTCCTCCAATATTACTCATTGCAATTTAACTTATCCACAGACAATACAGATCTTCACAAACAGAACTACACCGCAGTTTGATGGTTTATATTATGAAAATCTTAAGGATTATAACTTTATGACCGCTTTGTCCTTTCATTTTCCATCGCAACATTAAACTATACTCCCCGATCTTCCTCTCTTTGTCTGCGTAGCTCTTTGTAAAGGGCTGGCTTCATATCTCCCATTGTTCATGTGGTATAGACTGATTGGATTTCTCTACTATGGAGAGCTGTCAGTGGATTCAGCCTCTGATAGTTAAAAAGAAGAATGGAGAGCTACACACGGATTGCACTCCTGAGAGGAAGAGAGTCAGAGACCTCTGGCTCCATGTGGGGGGAAGAGAGACGAACACTGGGCGGCTCGGCGGGATAAGGACATATTGTGGCAGATAGAGGAAGAGTGAAAGAGAGAGGGGAAAGTAATGAATCTTATTACATGACATCTGTGTGTTTTTTTCCTGGAGAGAAGAGAAGGTCAGGAGTCATGTTGCTGGAGCTACAGCTCATTACTGAGCTGTAAAAGTCTCAGGCTTTAGCGAGAAAATCACACATGACAATTTTCTCACAGATTTTCTGCAGGTGCCCCATACCTAGACAACAAAATAGTCTATTTGTCAGTGCCTTTGGAAATGACACATACGTCTTTAAAAATTCTCCTTTGCTATGGTTCCAGCTCACTATGCTCCATACTCTAATGTTTTTTATGGTTATACAGTTTTAGGCCATTTTAAGTTTGAGTGCACGGTATCATTGAATAAACTTCCTTAGAAAAGAAGTATCTGTAAAGTCTTAATAACCTTTAATGGAAGATAATACACTCAGTTAAACAGATTATTAGGAACAATTATAGCTGAAAATAACGCAATGTAATGCAACAACTGTGCAATTATTTTTGCCTTTGAGAGGCCTGTTTACTTGAGTTCTTGATGAAACTGTTACATTTTGTATTTAGCCTTATAAATACAGCTATAGGAGATATATATATATATATATATCCCCTATAGCTGCCGGCTAACCAACTGGACATAGTGGTGGTGGACAGAGAACAAAAAATGACATCAGTGATAGATGTGGCAATCCCAGCGGATAGTGACATCAGGAATAAGGAGCATGAGAAGATTGAGAAGGACCGAGGGCTGAAAGAACAGCTAGAACACACGTGTGATAGTAGGAGCTTTAGGGGCTGTAACCCCCAAACTGGGAGAGGTATGATCCCAGGTATGTCATTGAAATATAGTCACAATTCTAAGCTACAAAAAAAATTGCAATGCAATTTTTATAGAATGTTTATTTTTCCTGAAAGTTATGTCTTCTCTCAGAAGATGGTAAAACTTCTATATTTGTATAGTCCACAAGCCCACTGACATGGCGTGATTTCTCCTACAGAGAGAGGGATTGTCAGCAGGGCGAAGACAGAGGTGCATGCTTGCTACAACACTTAGTTTGACATCTTTTATGTTTTATCATTATGAAACTGAGGCAGGACAAATGAGACTATGGCAGGCCGCCACAGTCCTTGTGATTAACACTGTGTGAGTGGCAGCCCCGGTGCCGGCGATGGAGCTGATTGTTTGAGTTGGCTCGTGATTGACAAGCACCACCACGGTGACACCTCAGCGATTCCTTGGCATCAGCGCTCCTCCTCCTTCAACTGTAAAATCTGTCACAAAATACAGACAAACAAACAACTTCCAGCAGGGGTCCATTAGAGGTTTTCCTGCAGGAGCTTGAACGTTTGACTAGGACAGAAGTTTTTGACCAAACTCTAAAATATCAGATGCCTGTTTTTGGCCTTGAGTGAATGGGGGAGGGGGTGCAGTTCCTGTCACAGCTAGTGCTTCTGCAATTGCTTCTGTCAGACTGTCGACTCGTCTGCTGTCCTGGTGGCAACAGTTTGACAGCATATGCATCTCTGTCTCTGTGTGTGTGTGTGTGTGTGTGTGTGTGTGTGTTCCTTTTAGCTTTCAGAATCGCAACACTCACAAGTAATTATGGTGTAATGGATGCAATTTGGTGGGCCTATTCTAAAATGCAGATATTCACTGTAAGCAGCGCACACAGAGTCACTTAAACTGCAATGAAATCATTTGACAAGTTGCTTGCATTGTAATGCTGCAGTGGCATTATCCCTGAAAGCTTTTTGTAAGGGAGTGATTATCATAACTTCCGAAACAATTCTTGCCAAACCTGAGTGAGGCGACACTCTTCCTCTACCCCTGCTTCTTCCTCTCTTTGGAAACGTCTCTTCCTCTCTCACTCTCGGCGCCTGGTGCCCTCGAATCTCGTCCTCCATTTACATCAGGTCGAGAGCGCTCAGCGGGATTTCGGCTGGCACATATTAGATGGGAGATACGGTCGGCGCGTTTCCCACACTTTTAACCGCGATGACAGGCTGCGTTATCTTCATGCCGGCTTGCCCCTGAGATGCTCACCACTGGGTTTTCCCCCGAAAAAGCGATTAGGATTATTTAAACGTTATTTTAATTTCTTTGCCCATTATCATGAGCGCACTTCCTCCTCTTGTCAGGAGGGAAAGTCTCGAGTAAAAAGCAAATGTAATTTAAGTTGACAAATCAAGTTGAATTTCAGGGCACTGTGGGAATGGAGCATGAGGTCTGGTTTTTGTCCGTTTTCTTTTTTTAGATGTCTTTCTCTCTCTCTCTCTCTCTGCCTCTGCCTCCTTCTCTCTCTCTCTGTCTCTGCGTGGGGCCTCACCCTCTGTGATTGAGGCCAACGAGGTGCCACAGCAGACTGACACTCGGCCAATTCCACTGGATGACATCTGTATTACCCTAACCTCTGACACTGTGCCGGCTCAGCTTAATTAAATGTGCACGTGCAGAAAGGAAAAAAAAAGTTGAAATAAAGCATTATACCCAGTGTTGTGCGAGTTCACACTTCACAAGCGCTATCTCAAAGTTCACTTCACAGAGATTAAAATGAACTAGTTCACGTTCATTTCTCCATTTCTTCTTTTAAATGAGCTGCTCTGAGCTGTTCTCCTTCAGCACAATCTCCTCCTACACATCCATCCCCAACATCCAACCACTTCTACCTCCCAGACTAAATGAATATCTGTATAATGCTATGGATTCAGAGACAGAGATCACTCCTAAAAGCCAAGAAAAATAAATGTATGTGTTTCACAACGTAAATGCACCATGTACCATTCATGCACCACAACAACTATTATGTTTCTTCCCTCAAGTTAAATACTACATAGTGTTTGTATCTGTGACAAAAAAAGCACAAAAATTATCTTAAGACTTTAACGCTTAGACTTCAAATCAGTCCTCTAATGTATTTTGTCTTTTAACTTTTCTTTTCTTTAAAGACACAATTTAAATGTGTTTTCTACTTCAGTGAAAGTAGATTCTTAGTGTCCGGAAAAAAAAATCATACTCAGATCTGTGAACAAACATCGTTCCGCACAGTGAAGCTGAAACATCAGAGCAAAGCACATTTTTTGTATACATTGTTTCTTTGGTTGTAGTGTCACTGTTGTTGTTTTTTAAACAGGTAAAGAACCATTAAACTCTGGACTACATTATAAACTTTACAGGAACACAGACAGAAATATGACAGAGCGACAGAAGGAGCGAGAAATAGAGAAAGAGAGAAGGATGGATCATATTCTCTGTGCAGTCAGTGTGGTAAAGTTTTTGAGGAGAAACAGTTTGCAGGTGCCCCTGGGTGAGGAAGGTATTCTGAGTGATGAAGGAACTCTTTCTTTTAGACAGAGACGGTGGTTTGCTATCTGGGAGCCTCTAGAGTTCTCTGCCTCTGTGATTACAGAGGCGCTGGGAGGACATTATCAAGAAAAAGAGATAGAGTATAATGTCGGCATCATAAGACATAAGAATTCAAACTTTAAAATACAACCAGATTCTGATATTGAATAAAATATGATGGTAGGTCTCTAAAATCTCAAGAGAAAATTCAATTTAATCGTAAAAGCAATTATTGGATACAGTTTTTTTTTTTGTGGTGTTGCAGTTTGGTGCCTGATGATTTATGGAACGTCTTCCGTTTGAGTTGTTTGCATTTTACACATTACAGCAGATGAAAATCTCCACATGACGCGTTTCTGTTCTCAGGCTCAAATCACCTCTTTTTATTGTCCTTTCTCTAATGTTAGGAACAATTCTCCGTGTTTTACCGGTTGCTGTGGGCGTGCATTTTATAGATGCAGCTTGACTGGAAATTAAAATAACACTAGTCAACGTTTACATTGCTGTTTTTATTGCCGTTCGCTTCTGTTCACCATCTGCTTCTTCGACAACTCTGCCGGTTTTATGGTTGCTGCTTTACTCAGCCGCGGGCTAGATGCATGTTTATGATAGACAGGATGAAAAGACCTGTCAGTCATTGAGATGACATCAAGATAACTGGTCTTGGGGCTGGATAAAGTATATGAAGGTGGAACTGACAATACATTTCAAAGTAAAATGTAAAAAGCGGTAACAAGAAGTTGTAGAAGGATTGGAAAGTAGGGATGTGCTTGTTTTCTGCTGTTTTTCAAGTTTAGACGTTTTCAGTTTGTCGGTGAAAGGAAATGATTCTGTGGTTTCATCTCATTTGTAAACCTGCACAATTATCCCACAGCAAGAGATTGTATATGGACGTAGACTCTGCTGCCGGGAGTGAAGCCAAGTCAATTTCTATAGAAGTGCATGAGAAAATGAATCTACTTCTCATATGTCAGTAAACATTTTCTCGAGGAGTTTATGGTCTCAATTGCTTGATTCTTCTACGATACAGCGTGATGTTCATTTTATAAATTATGGTCCCATTTAGAGGAAAATAAATGATGAAGCTAGGTTTGCATTGGTCGCGTGGATACCGTGTGATTGACAGTTAGTAACTTCCCCTGGGTGCAGGTCGCAGGAATAGGTGAGCGTGCATTGTAACTTCTGTTTTCAAAAAATAATGAAGGCAACTGGAAAAAATGCCAAACTCTACGATTCCAAACGGCCATTCACAAACCATTTGGTGACATCATGGGATGCCACTTGCCTCTAGCATAGTTCTAAACTGCTTTAAAACAGCCAGTGGGCTGGATCACATTGTCTCATGCACCATACACTCAACACTGTCCCTTGCTGTTATAGTTAAATATAAACATTTCTCTGAGACAGGGTTTCACCTTGGGACTTACAAATGAAAATACTCTTTCTGGCTTATTTGCTACACAACTCTTTTTCATCTATTCTGTGGAGGTTGGACAAAATGCTTGTTTTCCTTGCAAAGAAAACGTCAGACTATTGTTTTGAGACAGCAAAACATTCATATACCTTTATCTGTCACAAAGGATGAGTGCTGACTGCGAACCTTCCAACCATCTGAGCTTTCACACACTCTGTGAAGCTGCTTTCAGCTCTAGTATGTCACCACCGTAACCGTTGTATTGCTAGAAAGCGTAACACATAAATCAGCTGGTGGTGGGTGTGTCTATTCAGCCGAGCCGGTAAAGAGTGCACAAATTGCCACCAAATGAGGAAGCTGCAGCTCATCAAACTCCGACAGGAAGAAACAGCCATTAGACCGAAACCCTTCATTTGATAATCTTTAAATTTTGACCCGTCCCTCTTTTGCTGTGTAATTGTCCGTGTATGATTGATGGGCTTTGCAGAAGAGAGAGAGAGGGACCACCATCTCTCTGACACATGGAGCCAAAGATATATCACCCAGTCTTTGTCTGGGGTGAGAAGTCATATCTGCCGCTATTAAACCATATAGAGGTCTTAAAGCTAATACTATGCACACCCTTAGGCCCCAGTTTGTGAAGATAGACGCAAAGATTAATCTTTGTCCCAGATCAGTGCAGTTTCACGACAGAGCTCGCAGGAATTTGCTTGCATGAGACAGGAAAAGCGTTCTTTATGCGACGAATAAGAAAACTACAATAAGGTCAGTCCCTGAATGTCAGTATTTCCGACGTCCTTTGGAGAGACACAAAATAGCAGTGGAAGGAGAGAGAGAGCGAGTGAATTGAGAAGTAAAAAGCACAGCATCGGCAAGTTTTTCCCTCTTTGATGGTGCTGAAAAGGAAATGTTCTGGATAGACAATCCACGCCTCTGGTGAAATTCTTTCATTGTGTTTCATTTATAAACCAGAAGCCCCCTCCAACCGCTCTTTTCCCCCCCCTTCTTCCTGCCTTATTCACATTCTTCTCCTTTCTATCCATGCCTCACTCCACTTTCTTTCTTTCAGGCCCTTGCCCTCCTTTGCTCGTCTTCTCTGTCTCCCTGTTTCATTTTAAACCAAGCCAGTTTCCAACGCCTCCCCCTCCCCACACACCCTCCTCCTTGTTTTCTGGCCTTTTCTCCATGGTTGCCATTCTCAAGCGTTCAGACCACATTAAAATGTCCGCCAATATCTGACCAAACACCTGGCCCGTGCTAAGCTGCAGAGACCAATCCGTTAGCTCGCCCTTAAGCTGAATTCCTTTTCAGGGGCTCAGTGCGGCCACAGCTTCAAGCATTTCCTCTGACAGCCAACTTCCTAAAGGTGGGTCAGGAGGAATTGGAGGGTTTGGAGTGTTGGTGCAGAGATGGAAGGAAGAAGAGAATACATGAAGAGTGTTTGCAGACAGACCAGTTGCGTTATCAATGTCTTTGAGCAGTGGTCATGGCTGGATAAGGGGCCTGTAGTTAGCTTTAATCCAGTGGTGGCTGAGTGCGCTCGTCCTTGAAAAGCAAGACAATGACCTGATTGAGATGCAGTGGCAGAAGAAGTTCGTTCACTGTGAAATTCTCGGAGCTGGAATGGAGAATAAGCAGATCTTGGACGGATTATGTCAAGATAATGGAATCATTCAGATCGAAAATGGAAGAGGACACTTCAGCCATAATCACATCTTCTGTCTGTCTCTCTCTCTCTCTCTCTCTCTCTCTCTCTCTCTCTCTCTCTCTCTTTCTGCTTCCCTCTCTCCAAGCCTCTCACTTTCTCTCCACCGGTCTGTGGTATGCACAAACACACTCCTCTCTCCCCCTTCTCTGTTCCATGCTGTTATTATTTTCTGCAAATTCCTGATGTGGCAATGTGGAACGGAACCTGCATAGAAAGCAGTCTCCAATTAGGAGAGCTCTTTTCATGTGGAGGCACTGTGCTGCATATGAAAAGGGGGAGAATGCATGAATAAGGAGGAGGTAAGCTGAGTCCGTACTCACTGACAACATGCAAATTCCTTGAACTTGCTCACTTTCATGCACGCAAGCAGGGAGGCACACAAAATACACTCGCATGCAGATGCTTGCTCATCCCTTAAAATTTCAATCCCGACCCAAATGCCCACAGCATCCCTCACCAATTCCTTTTCACCTCCAAGGCTATTGGAATATAAAAACTCTGTATCGTTTGCAACAGAGAAGTTATAAAACATTAAAGGTATCCATAGAGTGCAAATTAAACAGTTTATTTTGGTGAGTGTCTTCTGTAAAGCAGATACTCAGAGCCTGAGGTGAGATGGAATAATTTCTCTCTCAGGTACAGTAAATCAATGCATTCTTTTTTTGCAATGGCTGATAGAGTTTAGGTTCCTCTTCTGGGAAAAAATGGTGGCAGCGGTGAAGCTTCAAATTTTTGCTGGCAATAACGGATCGTGGCGATTGGAGATGTACTACTACTACTCAAACTTCCCCCTCTTTTTATCTGCTGGTTTCTCTGTTTGCTCCTGCGTGCAAACTTTAATTTAAAACGTATGATTAAGCGGAACAAAAGCCAGCAGGTATTAAGACTGATGTTTATCTGGCCGACGTCCTTTCTTATTACTCTTATTACTCTCAAATCTTCTTCGCCTGGTACTGGCCCTTTGCGTGGTTTCTCTGAGTCAGACAGAAATCATCTGTTAAACCTCCACAGGGCTTCGAAATATACCAGCCAGTGAGGCAAGGCAAGGCGAAGGGGGATTTGGCTGTGTTCACCACCGCGGAGGAGCGGAGAGAGAGAAGCAAAGGGAGCCAGCTGGGAAAAGACAATAATTCAGAACGTGCCAGAATCATTCTCAAAGGCCTCCACCGTCAATAATTCCACCAGGTGAATGACAACAGTATTTCCCCTGAAGAACAGATCACAACAGCAGATTTATATGTTGTTATTTAAGGAATTAGTGCCGCAGAAATATAGATGAGCCTATAGACAAATGTGCGTATATATGAGTCTGCATTAATAGCAAATATCCATCCATCCCTCTATTATCAACACCTATGTCTATATTTATACAGCTCATCCTGTGAGGGTCACCGGGGTGTTGGAGCCAATCCCAGCTGACAATGGGTGATGTGGGATATTTATCACATACAGGGACAAACAAACAACCATTCACACCCATGGCCCATTTCGACTGTCCAATCAATGTACAGGTCTTTGGAAACCTATGCAAGGACACATAACTCCACATTTGCTTTCTTGCTGTGGGGGCGACAGTGCTAACCACCAAACCACCATGCTGCCTCAACAGCAGACATCAGTAACACAGAGAAAACACTGAGGCCTTGTACTGAAATATAATAAAATTCCGTTTTTTAACATAGAAGATTGTGTTTAAAGGCCTGTGACTAATATATAAAAATGGCCTCTGCCACTCTTTCACAATTTATAGCTCAGAAGATGGAAGCCATCAGACGCCAGATCAGAAATGTGGAGAGGTTTTGAATGAGCGGTGAAAGTCTGCCGAAGATTTCAGGATAATTAGTTCTCGTATTGAACCCGTGTCATGCATGAACAATTGGAAGAGATTGAGCTCATTCACATTATCCCATCACTTATTGAAAACAATGAGCCTTAAATGAGTTATCGATATTGAATGGGGATTGATATTGAGGGTCATGCATGAGGAATTCATTTCTGGGTCCCACTGCAGGGTCACTTTAATGGCTCTCTGGGTTTATCATTGTGATAGTGATGAAACCTCCATGATTTATAAGTGTACAGCCTGACCACAACAACAGCACGTCATGCTACTTTCACTGTAGCATAAGATATCATGGTTGAATATTTTTAGAAGGAAGCTGTAGGACAGAGAGTGGAGAAGGGAGAGGATCTCTCATCAAGATTACCTCTGCAACTGGGTCACAGAAAGGCACAAAAAAAAGTAATACAGGAGAGAAAATAACTGAGATAATTCTGGGTAAGGTATGAGATTCTTTTTGGAAGGTGTCTGCATGCGAGGATAAGAGGTGCGAAGGAAAGGGCTGGTGCGTCTCACTACATTTGACACTTCTCCCAGCCTCTGGCATCAGATAAGTCACCCTGCTCAGAATAAGCATTTTGAAATCTCTGGGCTTACGATAACTTCTGTCGGAGCTGCTTAGGTAGACTCGAAAGATTAATGTACCATTAAAAAGTGCTGATAGAAGTTGACTGAGCCCATTCGAGCTCTGCAGATCATTCAAAGTAGTCCAATCGTTCAAAGAGCTTTTGTCCTTTTGTTTTTTGTGTGTTAAGTAAATCCTAAATTTCACCCTTTGTTTAATGATACCTGCACTGTGATGTATTTTACCTTGGAGTTTCTAAAGTTAGAGTTTATATACCATAGACTGTATAAAGTTGGATAACGTATCTCCACTTCCTCCCGTTGAACAAAAACAAAGCTAAAATATATATACGGGTGCTGCTATCTTGCACTTTTGAGGTAATTTGGAGCCTGAATCTGTGCAGTAGTGATCAAGGAGCGGATTGCAGATACTCACACTCCACCAATCTCAGCTGTCAATCATGGCATTTTTACTTGTGTACATTTGGTCTATATGTTGTATCCACTAACATGGAGGAGGCGGGATTTATGACCTCTACTGCAGTCAGCCACCAGGGGGCAACCAAAATGATTGCTTCCACTTTTGGGGAGCTGTCTTGTCGTCCATCTTTATTCACAGAGGGATATTTTTGTCTGTGGCTGCTTATTTTGGCCACCAAGCTTTTTTTTCCTTTAGGTAAATATAAATTTATATTATCGTGTGGTCTTTATGTGGATTATTCCTTGGAAAGACATTTTCCCAAGGGTTGAGGATAATACATTTTTTATGTTTTGATTGTTCATAAACTAATTAGTAGTTTTAATCACTGTGATAAAATGTCTTTGCTTTCTGTACAGAATAGTCAAGTCGAGGGAGCCTCTACCTTTTTTTAGATGATGCTGGTTGTTGAGCTGTGATATGAAATCCCATTTTCACAGGTAGACTCTTGCCTCTCTGCGAAAAAATAGATTAATCCTAGAAGGCAAGTTGAGTAGGAGACAACAGCCCGAGCAAAATAAAAAAAAAATCTTTTTTACATCAACTCTTACTGATAAAATAAATACATAAAAAAGAAAATAAAGTCAACAACTAACCCTTTCAAGTGGCAACGTGACACTGACTATTTTTATCCTGCTTTATTTTGCCTGCAGGACCTTGTTTCACTTCATGTATGCAGACAATGCAATAAGTGCACATAAAAGAATGAGAACAAACATACTTGATCACAGTGCAGGGGCGGAGGGGAGTTAGTTTTATATTTGTCAAGATAACAGTAGCAACTCTCTTTAAACTTAAGCCAGCCTCGCTGGTGTGAAATAATGGCTAATCTCTGTGTAGCACTGCGAGGAACACACCCAGGGAGGGCTGTCAGGAAGGTTCAGTGTGTGTGTGTGTGTGTGTGTGTGTGTGTGTGTGTGTCCGTGTGTGTCTGAATCTGTGTAAATCACCAGTGGTATTAGAGAGCGTCCTGCAGTGTTTCTGTCTGGCTAATAAAATAACCTGAGGCTGCTTCCGAGCCACCAGCAGTGAGACGCCACCTAGCTCCTTAATCTGCGCCCTCCCCTCCCCTCCGCCTCACCATGACCTGACTCTCCATCAAAGCTCGCTGACCCGTGAAGTGGACATTTGCATGCAGGCCTCAGTGTTTTGTGAAAAAAAAATATATGTGTGTGTGTGTCTTCTCCTTCACATGCACACAAACAAGTGTCCCTGTCCATCTGTTTGTGTCTGTTTGTTTCCCCCTCTCTCTTCAGTTGATATTCATTAACAGGAGAGATCAGAAAAGCTTCCCTCTGTGATGGAAAGGAAATGAATCCCTCTTATTTTGATTACATGTTGGTGAAATAAACATGGGAATCATCTGCAAATAGCGTTAACACGTGTACCTCTACTAAATATAAAGTGCAGCCACTTTATATAAGAGACTGTTTAATAAAGAAGAAAGATAATAATAGTTTTGCCATCATCAAGTGCTTATTGCATTTCTGTTGTTTTAAGAAGTCTTAGTTGTTCTGACTGAGCAGGAAGGATTTCTATTCTTTAATAAAGAAGCAGCTCTGAAAAGGCAGAACATATCATCCCACCATTTCTTGATTTAGCAAAATTCAATCTTGGTATGAATAAATTCTGCCCACACAATTTAGTGGAGATGCAAATATAGCACATGGGAAGAGAAGCAGGTGCAGTAGATATATGGAGAGGACAAAAGAAGAGGAGATGTTATCAGTGTTCCCTTGTCTCTCTGCAGAAGAGAACAGCTTGTTCCACGTCTCTCTTATCGCTCACATCCTTCATATCAGTCTTGGTCACTTGGCACCCAAATGCTAGATGAGCCTGGACAGACAGAAACATAAATGTACTGTTGGAGAAACTGAACAGAATCCTAGCTATATGCCGATCCTATGGTTTCTGTACTGCCTATTTAACTGTTATGATATTTCCATCACTGATATGGCTTATTTTACACAATAACCACAGTGTTGTAGCACGGTCCAGGACTTGGCCTTGAGTCTGACCTGAGTCCTGATTTTCTGGACTTGGGTCTCAGCTTGGATTGTGCGTCAATTACTTGGACTCAAGATTTGACTGCATTTGGACTCAGAAGTTGGAGACTCAGACTTTTTGAGAGTTTTATGTATTCCAGATAATTTGGCATAAGATATTGACGGCTATATTAACATGTAACATTATTCAATTTCATGCAAGGGCAGGCAGAAGTCGCAACCAAACCCAAACCCACAACCATGCCGTGGTCTGTTTTTTTTTACCATGCCATTAGCGTTATATTAGCATACAAGTTGCTGGGTTGTAGGCTGCAGTTTCCAGCACAAGTTCGCTGACTTTGTTCCCCTGCTGGGCTAAGCCTGTCAGCGGCACTGTCAATCCAACACGGACACTAACAAGCCCCGAGCAAAAGGAATATTTCAGAAGTATTTATTTTCCCTGTATTAAGTCAATAAAAAAAACATTTCTTACTGCCTTGTGAGTTAAACTAGAGCAAAGAACTTTACCTGTATGTGCAGCACGATTTGTCAACGGGACTTTAAGGACAAAACCCGTCTTCCCTTTTTTGAGATGAAATGTTGTCAAGTGGAAACTGTGTTTGTTTTCCTCAGTGTTTTATCTGACTTGAATAGCACGACATAGAGGAAAATCCCTGAGCTGGGGAAAGCCAAGGGCTGCCTCGCTGCCTGACAAAGGCTAGTAACTGTCAACTTAAATATCATACAACTTCTGAAGGAGAGGCTTAAAGTCTGAGAAAGGAGGCACACACACACACACACACACACACACACACACACACACACACACACACACACGTGCACAGAGGGCAAACCAGTTTAAAGCACTTTATATTGTGTTCAATAGTTTGCCATGAAACTCACAGTAGGTAGTATTTCAGATTCAAATTGGGCAATATGCATACTGTTATATATTTAATCTTTTAGGGGAAGTATTGGATTATTTAGCTTGACATATAAAATGCAGTGCTAATAATAATAATGCTAGAACACGGTTATTGCAGATAAATAAGGCTCAATAAAAAGTGAAAATCAAAAGGATTTGATCAAAACCTTTTCTCAAATATTCTTATAATGTTGACACACGTGAAGTATCTTTTCGAGCAGTCATCATTTGAAGAAATATTTAAAGAAATGCAAATCATTTCAAATTAAATGGCAAAAAATGCTAATAAATGATGCATTTGAACTAATGAGAACATCGGTGAAAATCACATCTGCTAACAGACGACACAATATCCAATCCTGAACGATTTTCTTTGTTTAGTGTAGGATTTCAGCACAGAACACCCAAATGCATCAGTCTCATACTTATTTTATGCTCTGGGCAAACTGAGGTTTGTGAATATTTCAGTGTCCTATTACACTCCAAAGCTGGATTTGTCAGGTTCTCTGAGTCAGACACTTCCAGGCTCAAACTTTCGGAGTTTCACGCTGCAATTTTCCCACTTCTCTCCAATGTCCCTGTCTTCCTCCTGATTCACACCATTTTCTGTCCGGGCCTTGAAGGCAGCCAGAACCCAAGTTTGACAAAGGAGGGAAGTGACTGGCAGCTGCATCTTTGTCTCCTCAGTCTCCTCTTCCTCACTCTCACCTCTCCCACCGCTTTCCGATACATTCTCCTTTTCGATCTTAGCTTCACCCCACTCTTCTGCCCCGGCATCATTTTCTAATTGTCTCTTTGTACTTTGCCCTCCCCCTTTATGCTGTCCCCTCTTTGGTTCTTACTTCCACTCAATAGCTCTTGTTCTCTCTTTCTTCATCCGTCTCCTGCTCTTAGACTGTCCTTCACGGACAATTTACCAAGAGCGGCATTCATTCACCTTTCAGCCCTTGAGCTTTCAACACAGTTTTTAACACAAAAAAACAGAAAGTGGAAGAGCTAAAGACAGAGGGCAGAAAGAGAGAGAGGACTGGTAAGAGAACATGAAAGAATAGGTTGAAAAATCATATCATCATTTCATATCATATTCTGCAGCTTGGACTGTAGAGATGGAGATTCACAGAAAACACCAGTTACCATAATGTGCACTTCTGACTTAGTTAGAGTTAAGTCTGCCTGTGTAAAAAGTCTGCTCCCATCATATCACACTCTGAGACACAAGTCCGCTCCTGTCATTCAAACCCAGTGTAATAGACAGACTGAACTGAAAGCAAGTTCCCCTGCAGGCATTTTCTTAACAACCAAGAAAGTACAGGAATTTTTCTGCTGGAAAAACATTGTGTTGATTTTCTATATTTCTTTCCAACCACTTTCTCGAAGGAAGAAGTTATAAAGTTTACAGAAACCAGTCTGTGTAAAGTGAGTTAGTTGGCAGTAGGCCTATAGATTTCACGGTTATTGTCAATAATTATCACTAAATCTATTCAGCAATTCTTTATTAATCAATGAAATATCCAATAAGTGAAAACACCAATCATAAGTTCACAGAGCTCAACCTCAAGGTGTTCAGATGCTTCTTTTGTCCAATTATCAGTCTAAAATATTCATTATACTGTGAATATAAAACAGAGAAAATCATCAAATCCCCACATCCGAGGTGTTGCACAAATACATCTAGAATTTATATGAAATAAATGAATTTGAATTTAATATTATGATAAGAAAAAGTAGTAGTTGGTTTTCCAGTAGTTAAACTGAGTACACACAGTATAGAAGATTTCCAGCAGAAGCTGTGGACCCTTTGCAGCACAGACTTGCATGACTGCATGTCAGGTTCAATCATATGTAAACAATTATGCAAATGTTTCCCGATCTACTTAATGCATCAGCATGTTTTTCGCTGACAACTGCTTAGCAGGATAACCAATCACAGCGCACGCCAACCTGAGGCTTCAAATAAATATTTATGCAGATACCTGTAGCCCAGGGAGACCCACATTATACAGACCTGTCAGACGTAGCCTTTCCCACTTTGTGTCCTTAAGCCAGCAATCGTATCAACCAACTTCTCCGTGATATTAGCATCCCGGGATTTCCACCGTGACTGTTCGTAACAAGAAAGTGAAATGTCGTTTGTATCATAGTTCCTCTGCAAGAAATTGGGATTACTAACATTCCCCTCAGACTCTGTTATTCAGCTGCTGTAAATTGTGCCATTTTCCACATACAGCCAAATTAAAGCTGATGTTCGGAGGCTGCAGGCAAAGAGCTGTACAATCAAATGAAACCAAAGGAAGGGAAAGATATAACTAGGTGGGACAAGAGAAGTCGAGACAAGACAGGGTGAGGCATAAGGGGAGGGGGGAAGGACAGAACATGCGAGACAGGATGAGGGAAGACAAAGGGAGAGGCATGTTAGGTGATGCTGAGGTAAGATAGCGGTGAAGTAAACATCTTGTTCTGGTATTTCTACTGATTTTACACATTAATTATCATCAACCAGTTTATATTATAATAAGATAAGATAATCCTTTATTAGTCCCACAATGGGGACATTTGCAATGAATAAATTATCAATGTAAATGTCATTAAAAAATAATTCCAACGCTATATGTGGGCAGTACAATGCACATATTTTCGCCCCCACTCTTTTTCACCATTAATTAAAGCTTCTTGTAACTTTGTTAATCACATTGACTTGGTATTATATAGTTTTTGGCCAATAACAGCTGGAGTGTCTTCAGAATAAATGAGTTTGGATGAGTTAAATATCCTCTCGTACATGGTCCAGTAGAGCAATAAGACTTCTCTAACCGAATTGTATTATCACAGCTTTACAGAGTTATCAGGTCATTACCTAATTATGTCCCCCACCTGATTACTTTCTCTTATCTTTTCCCCCTTTCCCTTCTGTTCTCCTCTTTTGCAGCTGCTGATATTTAGTGAAATTCATTCTGTTTTGTAGGACAACATCCTCACTCACTTTCTCAGGGATAATCTATTTTAGTCCTGCATCAATAATGTGTCATTGGCCCAATGAGTTTTGGGGTCATGGTGCTTCTCTCTGCTGATTCCTCAAACTTGGCCCAGGTGAACTCAGTAACAATGACATATGTATAACAATGTCCTTGCATTATTAATTGTTGTGGTAGAGCGTGACCTTTGCCCCTTTAATCGCTGAGACTCAATAGTGGTCTTGGTCCCAAAAACAGCACAGACTGAGGAAAAGTTCAGCTTTTTTGTTGTAGATTTTACATAAAAGTGGTTTGGTGATTTGGACAGGGTAGCAGAACAGGCACCTGGCCTGGTAGGTTAGTTGATGGTGGTAGCAGGTAGCCAGGCCATTACAGGCAGTGTTGAGTAAAAGAAGCAGCAGAGGTATTAACTGGAGATGAGCTTAGGGTGGCCGGGTAACGGGGCAGCCAGTGGAGATGGACTTGAAGCACAGGCAAAACAGCGTTGAACTAAGTTCCCCCAAAAAGTCAGACAAGAAGATATTAAGGTAGAAATGCAGTAGGAGTTGGCCAAGACAAAGAGCAATAGACAATCTGGTGAAGAGTGGAGTGATGATGAGGCCTGTAGTGTTGATGATCACACCAGAAAACACAGATATGTCCAGTAAACACAACCCTGTGTGTTGTGTTGCAAGGGGAAATGACACTTGGCATAGATACCCCACAGCAAAATGGCCAGAAAAGAACCTTTATGTAGAGGCCAAAATAGTAAAAGCAAAACCTGCTCGTCTACTGCAGCCAGACCTGCAGTAAAGCTTGCCGGCGGACATTTTAATGGTAAATCTTTAACCCATGGAGCTTTACTAAGGTTAACCTAAATAAATAATGTGCAGCTGCCTTTGCAAAGGTTCACAAGCCACAAGAGAGGAATGGGCATTAACTCTGTTGGCAGGCATGGGGATGGAGGTCTTGGTGGATCTAAAGATGGCAAATGAAACTGGATTTCAGAATTTGTGGTCGAAAACAGCCAGAACTGGGTGTATATGTGGATACTTGTCCACAGCAAAGTTTGTCCAAGAAAAAGGTTTTCAATGCACACAGGTTAGAACTTGTTGTTTGGTCTTTATGGAACCCTGCAACGTTTTAATGCCTTGACACTCCAGTCAATAAACCTTGATCTTGAGATGAGAGACCACACGCCTGCAAAACCAGACATTACCTTCCCTTGCCCTTGATAATGCTTGGAAGATTTCAGGTATCAGGTTTGATCTTGCTGGCTCAGTTTTCATTTTAAGTCTCCAAAACAACCACTGAGAATCGACTGAGCTCTGCGGGTGGGTCATCGACCAATCAGCCAAATATCTGGAGGGGTTTAGGTGATGATGTGACTTGCAAACTCAGAATGCAACTCTCAAAACTCTCAATGCAAAGTATAAAACATTCTTTGTCGAGGCAAATTGGACTGCTATTAGATATAATGATGTTTTTCTTGTACAACAGTGCAGCCATCACAAACCAAAGTGTTTTTAATTCATGAGGGTCCCGTCAAGCTGAGCAATCTTTGTCACTTGAGCGCCATTTAAATGGATAATGTGGCTTCCATGCAAGGTCACAGGTATTTTACTCATTTAACCAGCATTTACATAATCACTCAACGGACCACTTATTTTTGGAATAATTTGCTTTTAATATTTCTCAACTCCTCGATTTATTGCAGTTTGTGATTTATTTTTGAGTTTTATTTTTGATCGTTTTTTTGTATTTAGATATATTGCATTTTGTTAATAATATCCTATAAGAAGCCACTTCGTAAAACACAGTTGGATATCGCCTTCTGCTGGCGCTTGAGTAATTTTATCACCTTGTAACAGAGTTAGTAGGGTGCCTCATGCCGGCAGGAGATGCCATATTGTGTTATGGATTTTGCCTTTAGGAGAGGATGTGAAACATGGTGTCACTTTATACAAGTGTCCTTGTATGTCACGGGTTTGAAGTTATGGCAGGTGGGGTACTTCATTTTTCTTGCTGAGCCGTTGTCTGCTTTGGACTCACACTGACTGACACGCACTCGTCCTCCCTCCTCTTTTTTGCCTCTACGTTTTGAAGTGTCACCCCCAATGATGCTCTTTTTGCTAATTTTTCTGACTTGGCACGTCGCTCCGCACTGCTCCTCTCTGAGAGGTTACCTTAGGTTTCCACTGCAGTGAATCCACCTTGTGTGCATGTTGACGTGTGACTGTGTGTCACCTTCTTTTTTTGCTAATTAAGCAAGAAAGTTTTTGCAGTGTTTGCTTGTCAGATGGCTCATGAATCAGAACTGTCCTGCCCCGGTAAGTCCTCCCAGTGGATGGGTGGCTTATTTTAGAATATAGGTCTAAGTTAATATTAAAATATGATTAATGTGAAGGGATATTGCAATTTTATCAGCATTATGAGTGTGGGATGAGTTGGTATCTTTTCAAAAATGACGATGATGCTCATAAAACACAACGCAAATGTTGAATGTACTGGTAACAGGACATTTATTAAACCAGTACAGCCCAGTATATTGTTGCATTCTCAAAAAATACCTTTACATAGAAATATGTAGTTTACATGTTACAACATTGACAAAGTATTAGTATTTTAACTTTTTTCTCTCATAATATTACAACATTATTCTCAAAAATCCCAATTTTTTTGTTCCCTTTAATTGGCCCCGATACCCTGTTGTACTAAATAATCCAGTGGCATAATATAGCACTGGCATAATGAGGGTTAAAATGGATTTCCTCAGGCTGAGTGATATCCAAATGTCAAACATCTGCTGGGACAAGTTTTCAAAGAAAGCAATTTAAGCACCACAAATCCAAGCTTTTCTCTCTAAGTGTTTTTTCCCTGCATCTCCCAATATTCCTCTCTCTCTCTCTCTCTCTCTCTCTCTCTCTCTCTCTCTCTCTCTTCTTTCTGGCGTCCCAATCTCCCTCTAATAAAGGTGCTAACAACCTAAATGCCACTAATGCGTTTCTGCAACCCAGACAAGTGATATGGGCCATTATTGACTTAGCATACACACGGCAATCCCAGTGATGTAAGGAAAACGTAATTGAAAATGAAACAGTCTGCAGAGAGATTGAGAGCACCTCAGCTCTCAAACAGACATCTGCACTTGCAAGGGCGTGCACTTACACACACACACACTCATGCACACACACACACATCATGCACACACACACACACACACACCACACACACACACACACAAACTCTCAGTGCTAATGTCGACAATGTATTTCTAATGGCACCACCCAGACTGACTAGGTAATTGTGATGTATTAGCATGCCGGGGCTGAGATTAGATTACAGATGACGGGGGTATGGCGGTGTGTGTATTGCTATGTGTGCATGTGTGTGTGTGTGTCAATTTGCAGCCTCCTGCACTTCTGATTGGCCTCCGGTGAAAGAAAAGGAATCGACTCTTCTTGCTTTTATTCTAAACCGTGATTAATCTTGCAGTGCCATGCTGAGTCACTTCTCAGTTCGGGAGTCTCACAGGGTCTCGGGCCTGTGTACAAATTGGGCTACACAGCTCAGTGTGCTTAGGATCTCTGCCTGCAGGGAGCAGTAAAAGTCAGAAGAGGAGGTACAAAGTTACAGGTAACTGTGAGACAGTTCCTGTTATATGTCTCCCATGCTGCTTTGCACAAAAGTTATTTATTTGCCTTCTCCAATAATTCCTAACATAAGTGAATGGGATTTGACAGCTCAAATGGATGGCGAAATAAATGAACCCAATGCTAAAATCTTAGCTTTGAGCTCAACACTTTGAAATCGTGGTTGTTTTCTGTCTTGCATTGTCAAACACGTCTAATCAAACTATTCTAAAATCGTCAATATTCAGATTTATTTTATATTTGATCCAAAGACCGTATATAAAGATGGACAATGTGTCTCGTCTTACTCCCACTGTCGAGTAATGAAGCCAAAATACCTAGAATACAAACGCTGCCATCCTGTGCTGATGATGTTGTTTGGAGCCTGAGTCTGTGCAGCAGTGTCCAGGTCCTATTTATATACGCATTGCACCAATTGTGAGTTATCCAGAGTTGTCATTCATAAGGTTCATCCAGTTTTTATGGCATTAAATAAGTAACTGAGTCCAAACTTACCAGAAACATCAGTGTGATAAGATCTCTATTTCCTCCCACTACACAATACAACAGGTTGTCTTATTCTGCCTAAAGCCAGCAAGGAGACTTGGAAGAGAAGTTGACAATAGATTTCGGGAACAACCTCTGATCTCAGGGGTGAAAGCATTTACAGCACTATCTATTATTTGTCAGCAGATCAGCATAAAGACAAGATAAGTGGTCTACTGGTCCTGTCTCTTACCCTTTCCTGTTTCTTCTGCCTTGTTTTTTCTCCTCGGGGGCCCAGTGAGAGGTAATTCTTGCTGTTAGGTACCCATCTACCATTCATAATTGGGCTGCCATTTAAGCTGAGGGAAGCAGGTTGCGCTTGCAGCGGGGAAACAGCCTGCTAAAGTGGGTTATTATTGAATAAATGATTTTCATTTTCAGCGACATAAAGTGAAGGCGAGCAGACGGCAACAACGTATGGGATTTACACACGCTCATGTGCTGTCGTATACAAAATATAATGAATGAAACATAATATAGCGTGCGAACAGTAACAGGATTTTTGGTTCACCTTACAAGGCTTTTGATTTAATGGGTACAAAGAAAGCTGTGTAGTGAGGTAATCCAATAACAGCAGACACAAAAGTCCATGTAGTTGCATACACTCACTCGTGTGTGTGTGTGTGTGTGTGTGTGTGTGTGTGTGTGTGTGTGTGTGTGTGTGTGTGTGTGTGTGTGTGTGTGTGTGTGTGTGTGTGTGTGTGTGTGTGTGTGTGTGTGTGCGCGCGCACATTAACCTCATGAAATTCATAGGCATAGTCAAACATTTTCTCTGTGACTATTCATAATCTCTGTATCATGTTGTCGTCATGTAGTGAAAACTACAATAGGTGTGATTTAAAACCCAGAGAGCTGCACATAATTCACAAACAGGGCACTAAATTATCCAACAGTGTTCTGAAAATGCCAGGGCAGCGTTTCCTTCTTGTTTATCCCTGGAGGAGTGGACAGCCTTTTCACTTTGAACACATAAGTCTTCCGTGCTAATATGCTGGCACACTGGCCACTATTTATCATTTAACCGTGCAACTAACCCTGACTGAACGGCAACACGGTTTTGCTTAGTCAGGCCAGAAACTTCCGACATGGGGGATCAGACCATTTCGGCTGCAAAACGATTTGCCTTGTCATAACAGGACAATACGCAGCGAAAACAAACTTCATTGACAATGGCTCGGTTCCATCAATCGTCCCAGAAAGAGATGGCAGTATAGGGCAGCATACACAATACTCTGGAACAAGCTCACCTAATAGGAATGAGGTCATTTTTAAAGATATTTTATTGGCATTTTAAGCCATTTTAAGGATGAAATAGGAAGAGAGAACGGGGGAAGACACGCAGTGCAGGGCAGGGTCTGAACCGAACCTACGGCTGCTGCTGGAGGACTCTACTCGTGGGGTCCTCACGCTACTAAGTAAACAAGTGGGAGCCCTAGAATGCTGTCATTTTGAATGTTAACAATCACACATGTTTCTCCTAAGAAGTGTGAAAATGTCTGCTGTGAAGAGATTAAGGAGCATCTGCATTTTCCAAGGGCTCATACATAAACGCAGGTAGGTGTATAAGTGAGGGTGGAAAGGGGTCAAGGTGAGAGGTCATAAACTTTTGAAAACATGGTATTCAAATCCAAGTAGACATCGTCAACAGGAGTTGAATACGTCACGTTTCCTGCACGTCACAGTTCACACTCTCCATCTCAACTTTTTTCTCTGAAAGAAATGATTATGATGCGTGATCCCAGGTCGGCTGGGATCCAGACAGGTATCAAAAATATCGACCACTCACACATCTGGGACCTGTGGCAGATACAACGGGACCTGCGTCAGGTCTTGAATACTGAGAAGCTGCAGTGTGGAGTCGAAATGGTCGATTTGTTGAATGACAGACATTTTTTTGTTTTGTAGACCGAAGGCAATAATCATTATCTGCAGCCGTACAGTCGTAACCACCTGCTCCAGAGCTGAAGTGCCTCTCTGAGATATCAGCTGAAGCATACATTGCTTTATAATCATTATAATAATCCTTACCATTATGGGCTCATTATTTTTTGACAAATAATATCATCAGTTCTTGCAGGATAGTTATTTACACGGAAAAATATAGCTCACATTTTTCTCTTGCATATCTGATCTGTTGTGGTGTCAGATTGGGACGGTGACACAGAAATCCTTAACATGATAATTAAGTTAAAACTTAAATCATCTTTAAAATGTTAGTAGGTTTCTATTAAAAGAATTGAGAAGTGAGAAAACAAAGGAAAGATCAATAAGACAACACATAATTGCCATCTCACTCTGTTATGCTCATTAACTTGTGATTTGCTGCTGCATTTCTACTCAGCTTTATGGTTGTTCATTTAATTATTATGGATAGACATGCATTATACTACAGAAAACAAAGGAGATGTGCTAATTACAGTGTGTTTGCTTATGAGTACTGTTGGTTTTGTTGTTGTCACTACATAAAGGGAGCTGTTGAGATGTGAACAATTTCTTATTTGCACAGCTCACAGGCCTCTTCAGTTGGGGAAGGTGCCGGTGCATACAAAGCAATCAATGACAGGAGACAGGACAATTGTTATGTCACAGTTTCTACATTATCATTTCCGTTATTTTGTTAAAAGGGAGGTGGAAGTCAAACCTCCTTTTTCAAGTTTTTACACGGCTCCGTTCACCTCTCCCCCGTGTCTGTCTGAGTTACATGATTATTACTTTGTCTACGCACTTATATTATATTTAATTCAGTCTAGTCAATATAAGAACGATCAATCAGGGATAATGTGCTGCATTCTGACATCAGGCTTCGCCAGACGTCTGTAATTCATTCTACCATAAGGAGACGCTCAGCAGGGCTTTCTCAGCTTGATGGCTCCCTCCTCCTTTTCCTGCCCATCTGTTTTCACGGATAAATCCTCCCCTGCCAGGCTCTGTCACCACGAGGATTTCATAAAGAGCTGACCCACACATATGGCCACTTCATTCGATGGCCATCTCAACCGCTCCGAGCATGAATAAGTTGTGGATCTTTGCTCACCACTTCCTTCTGAGGTGATTTAGGTGGAACGTGATGGCAGCACTTGCTCTCGGCACGGACATTAGACATAAACTATGTCTCATAGTTGTGGATCATTAACGAATGCTTTTCTCCTTCTTAGATGCAGTGAACTGTACAGTATGAAACATCTGGATCGGAGTTCTGTGGATTTGTCAAATCTCAGATCACACAGCTGGTACCGTCTTTAAAAGCTCAGAGCGGCAGCTGATTCATATGTGTCTGGGATAAAAAAATAGACTTGTTGTTATTCCAGATCTTGAGACTTTAAAAGCTTACCTTTTAAAACTAAATTAAATAATATTATCTGAGATTCAATTATTCTAGTTAAGACAAAAACCTAGGGCACATTTTGCAACTGCCAGAGAGGAAGGTATCTTAAGTGCCGCAGTTCTTACTCTACATTCTATATCTTTATTTTCCTTAGCTCATGAAATAAGTTTATTCAGTCTTGTTTGTGTATCTGTGGAGACTGGTTTAGATTTGACCTTGAATGCATGCGCCCGGTCCTGGAGGCCACTGCGGTGCCGGCCCCTCAGAAACAGGCCGACGGGTAAGTACTTGAAATAGAAAACCTCAAAGGTCATCCACAGAACGAGCAGGCCTTCTCTTCCTATATCCATTCATCTCAAACCAGATGGACTGAAATACGTTTTTCTATTGCTTCTTATTTGATGGCTGATGCCTGTGAAGTGTTGTTGGAGATTGCAGGTCGTGCAACACAAGAAACTGGTCAACCTACAGTACATCTCTAAATGGGGTCAAATTGTAGAATGTGTTTTATGCCACATTACAAGTTGGAATTTGATTGTTTAACCACTGTCAATGCCTAAAGGCTGGTATTTTTAAATGCATACTGCTTCAGCTCACATTTGTCTCTAAAGGGTTGTGCTGTCGTTGTGTTGCTGCTCTTTTAGTGATTAAATCCCCTTGTTGAAACTGCTCAGTTCATTTTGTTGTTGCAAACATGTGTTTTACCCCCTTTGCTTTTTCTGACAAGTGCTCAACCTTTCAAGGTGGACATGGGGCATAGTGGGACTCCCTATGGAGGCTAAGTGTATATGTTTTGGGCTCAAGGACAACCCTTTGATTAATATCAGAAGACATGGGGGTGCAGGTGCAGTCCTCAATGGGTTTGCATGGATACAACACACCAAAGAAAGTATTAGTTCAGTGGTATTATACCTCCACACCCGCGTCAGCTGACGGCTGAAGCCATGTTTTCAGGTTGTACCATTTTTATGAACATGATATCTCAAGAGCTTCTTCAGGGAATTTAATCAAATCTGGTACAAATGTTCAGCTGGACTCACTGGGACTTCACAAAGTGCAGTTTTATCTTATGAACACGAAATCTCAAGAACAACTTGAGGGCAGTTTTTAAGATTATTTATTTATTTCTAGTTTTCACTGTTGCATCTGCAAAACCACTGCAGACTAAACATATACGGTAACATATAACACTTACTGATTAGAGCATTGGATGTGGGTGGTGTAATTTAAAGTTTCACATGTTTAAACATAACAACTGCTTCACAACAATGTCGGTAACACTGAACTGAAAGGTGAGAAATGGCATCACACTCTCCTGAGAAACATGCATTATCTGTGGGGGAGGACACGTTTCCCTTTTTACAGCTGTTTGTCTCAGCTGTTTCCCTCGATCCTGGTTTACTTACACTGTTTCCAACACTATAAGTTCCGTGGAAACTAATTTCCCGGCCGTCTCGACGCACCAAACCTAGCCGGGCATGCACCGGATAGTTAGACGTCACTTTAGATGTGAGGAATCTCCGTCACTCTCGGAACGCTGCCATCATAGGAATCTGACCTTGTGGGTGTCACAGCAGCTCAATCACGCTGTCTCGCTTCCTCTCCTCTGCTTCCTCCTGCAGCCTGACAGGGAACAGGAACGGTATCTCCCCGTCCCCCATCCTCCCAAAATCCTTCAGTCGTGTTTGCTGCTCTTTCTCTCATCACTTCCAAAAGTGTGTGTGTGTGTGTGTATGTGTGTTTCCCTGGAGGAAATTCTTTTAGCGATTAAGAGAACAATCACCAAGACGTCACCCTGTGCGATTATTGGCCTCTCTGCCATGTCTGCTCATCTTTTCTTCACTGCCACACAATCTGTCAGGTCTGTGTGGCACAAGTCAACTATACTTAGGTTCTGGATGCAGCAGAGGGGGGGGCGGGGGGGGGACTGTGATTGATTGATCCGTCCTTAATATGACAGCCATTATGTTTGGTCTGACAGCTCAGTATTAAGGAATGGATGTAGTGGTGTCTGAAGCCGCTGGGTTCTGTTACTTATTTAATTTAGACCTCTTATCTTCACTTCTCTTCTCTTCTCTTCATTTCTATATTTTGCTGAGTCCGTGGTCCGGCAGATGTTACAGTATGTTCCTGACAGAGTTTGTGCTTTGTGTGGAGGATCGATATGATTTAAGGCAGACCTGGGTTGCCAAGGTTGTTCTGTCACATTGTGAGGAAAGTATTTGTACCACTGAGACTATACAGGGGGAAAGGGAACGGAGGTGTTGCATGTGTTGCTGTGGCCGTCGCTCTCACTCTCCACATTCAATATTACCTGAGACAGAGGTGGTTAAACAGACCTCACAGTGACTCAGCTTGATTTACACATGAGTCAGCCTGAGCTCATTGCTGTGTTTCTATTAGAGAAATGTCTGGTGCTATAACTCAGCTCCATCAGTCTCACAGAGGCCAGTTGCAATCTGCATGCTAGTGTCGTTCTGTGTGAAGCATTTTTGAGCTGATTAAAAGCACTCTTGTAATTTTCACTCATTCAGCCGTCGAACACATCGGTGATGTTCTTTCTGAGACTGAAATGAAACATTGTTCGGAAATTTCGTCCAAACTGTGTTTTTCTGTTTCTTTTGCTTTTGTCCAGTTGATCTCAAACCAGCTCCACAGGGTTTGAGTCAGGAGACTGTGCTGCTCCTCCATCATTTGATGCCGATGTCTGGTTCTTCTAATGCTTTCGGTCATTATCTCACTGTAGGTTGAACCCCCTCAACTCTTTTCCTACCTGCCCTTTCCTCCACCGTTCTGATAGCACAGAATGTGTACAGTATCCTGCAGCATTGTCCTGATACGTCATCACTGGATGCAGGAGCACAGTTACACCCCCTTTGTACAGTCACCAACAACAGTTGGAACACCTGTAGGATTTGCCCGCTGTAATTTTCAAGGCTTCATTTACTTCCACTGCTGGAGTAAAATTGTTTGTTTACAAAGATGTTAATCCCTGATGAAGGCCGTTTTTCTATAAGATTTAAAGGATTTAAAGTTTTTGTTGACCTTCATCTTTATTTATTTTGTAAAATAGGCTGTTTACCATTTTCCTTTGTTCCATTTAAAGTAATTCACTGGATTTGAAAATGTTGTTTTCTTATACTTTTGAAAGGCTTTGTGTGTGTGTGTGTGTGTGTGTGTGTGTGTGTGTGTGTGTGTGTGTGTGTGTGTGTGTGTGTGTGTGTGTGTGTGTGTGTTTTCTTGAGACAAAGGAATTATATAAAACTTTGACTCCAAACAAGAATCCTTAATTAAATAGTATTGAATGTTGGGTGGATTTTTTTCTACAATGGATCTACAGTGTTGAAAAACGACATATTTTACTTCTTACTTAGTCAAAACAAATTTGATTAATGTTTCTTTTGCAGTGGACTGATGATGATGATTTAAAGAATACCTTGGAGTCTTAATTCTACATGGAGCAAATCATAGTTTGAAAAATAGGCCACAGTCCAGATGCTAGTGACAGTGGTATGTATGTTCCTTTGTCACAACATTATTGAAAACCATTCATAAATGCATTGATGTGAACATTTCATTTACTTTGTCATGTGGAGTTTTTCCATAATGCACAGCAGCTCAACGGAACATGAGTGACATACAGTACAAATCATCAAAACACCACATGAGAGAAGATCTGTTGTGAGATTAGGGCTCATCCCTTCAAAAGATGTACAGAGAATCAATGCAAACTTTTATTGAAGCTGTTCTGGCAGCAAGTAGCAGCCAAACACGTGACCAAGACTTATTATGTTGGTTTTTACTTTGATTTGTCATTTGTCATGATGTGTCTGTGCATATAATTGCAATAGGGTTAGTTATAATCCCTAAAATATCATTTTAAATCAGTTTTATGAGACAGACATGGTCAAGGACAAAAAGCTGAACAAATGTTCCCCGTTTGTCAACAAGCCAGAACAGCACAAGCTAAAAGCTTGACTCATGGTTTTTTTGTGAAAAGAAAAATGCAAGCTCTGCATGCAAAAAAAAACCTGCTATGTAAGTAACAACATTTAAGCCCCCTTTCAACATAAATTAAAAGTTGTGATACTTGCCCAGTTAGGAAAATTAGCCGTGATATTGAAGAGACCTGACCTCGGCTGGTGCTAATTGATGTTGTTTTATTCATTCCTCTCTCTGTAACACACTCGGCCGCGCTCTCTGATGGAAAACACCACTGGCACCAAGCCCGACTATAGCATAAATTCAATCTGTTGGAAAAAACCTATTAAGAGCGCAGATCTCTGTGGTCCTTTCTAATTGTCAGTGGTGTTTGTGGGGATGGCCACCAGATTTGCTCTGTGATGAATTAGTGTTTTAGAGTAATTGTCTGTATTTTGTGATTTTCACACAGCGCTGGGAATTTGCCACCTTGGCAATGCTACATACATGGTTGATTAATCTATCTCTTGTGACTTGTGTTCCAGCTGTCATGGTGGCTAATGTGTTTTTGTTTACATACCAACAGTAGTTCAGTGAATTTAATCCCACAGGATGGGTTCTCAGAAGGAGAGAAGGAAAAATACATACAGTAACTACAGTAGATGGGAGGTAGTGAAAAAAAACAAAACCGCCCGATAAAAACACAGCGCGACATTACATGCATTCATCAAGCATGTCATCTTCAAAAGGGATGCACATGATACTGCGGTCGCTAAGAAATTTATTCACCGCATTAAATAATATTGCTACGAGGCCGAATAATTACATTGCAGTGCATGTGTGCAATTTATTCTGCTCCGAGGCAGATGCAGCAGCAGCTGTTTGGAGGACCTCAGAAGTCTTCAGATGAAATGAAAAGAATTGGAGAGAAGGAGGGAATTTTTGACAGAGCAGGTGGCCATGAGAGAGAGAGAGAGAGAGAACACAAAGCCAGGTGACTCCAGGAGAGAGGTAGATGGAGATGAAAAGACGAGGGGATAGTTGTTCAGTTACCTACGATAAAACAGAAACGTTTCAGATCTGAGAGAAGATGCAGGGAAATTAGATGCACGTCATCTTTAATCACTCCAAAAGCAGCAAAACAATGTCAAGAGCGCGTGTGTATCTGCCACTGAGGCTGTGACCGCAGCAGCAGTTCAGTGATATGACACAAACACACACTTCGGTGAACAAATTGAGACCAAGACGCAATCAAATCAAACCACTTTTGATGAATCTTGGGCATTAAGAGCACTTTCACACCTATCTCCGTGATTGTAGTGTGAAAACACTGAGCGTTAAACAATAGAAGAAAAGAAGGGTACGCCTTGTTTGTAACTGAGTTGCCCCGACAACAAGGGCGTTGATTCGGTGCATTGGAATTAGTGTTGAAGTAGTTGATGCTAGTAGTTTCCTCCATTCTAATGCAAATACTACAACTTGCATACGAACGTCAGACACACAAACCAATGTAGAGCATAGGTAGATGCAGCCTACAAACAAAAGTTCTAAATTGCAATGAGAAAACATATATAATTGGGTCAAAGGTAAACAATGTTACAAACATATGAACCTGAGATCGGACCACGGTTCAGACTTTCAGGTGTGAAAAACACCCTAATTCTCAAAATGCATCACTCATCCAGTACAAAATGAAGACAATTATTATAGCAACAGTTAAAAGTATTTGTCTGCTGCAGACGTGGAGTTCTTCTGCTTATGAGTGCCGCGCTCTCTTTTCTCTTGTTTAATAGCACTTAGCTATATTCCTCACAAGGTCAGCTGCTGAGCAAGTTGACAAGTTTAGAGAAATTGAGAATGATAATGTTCTTTGTGAGAGATAATACATTCTAGTGCGATGCTGCTGTGACACATGGAAACCTCATTATTTCCCAGAAATGTTTAAGTCATAGTAGTATCTTGAGTCATGATGGACATTTAAAGTATCCACTTAATAATAAGCCTTTATTTGGGCTAAAATGACTGTCAAAGAAATCAAAGGAAGAAAGCAACGATTTTAAGGTTAACGTCAAGGTTCTGTCTGAGCAGTGTGAGCTCCGGGAGCTGCATTATGAAGAAAAAAGACGAAGCCATTAGCTCACAGGCTCCCATTTTTTACTACAAAACCATTTCCTGGTCCAAATAAAAGGCACATCTGTCCACCGGGGATCAGTGTCACTAAGTCCCAGTGCTCCCAATCCTCTCTAAATAGGTGCTCGCTCGCTGCTTCTGGCCGGCGCTGGCAACAGCAGGGACTTGAGGAAAATAATTGGGATGCCATTAAATCGCCCTCACCAGTTGCTGATAATAAAGCTCTCCTCAACGAAATACCCCGAAGACATTTCGTCTGTTGGATAATTTATATGCCGCTCTCACATAAACAAGTTACCTTTAAATAAGTAATGGGGCCCTAATTAGCTTCAGAGCGTCACTCTTGTTTTGTTTTGTTTTTTTAAACAAGGATGCTTTGTGTGAGGCTTATGAGAAGTGAGAAAAACAAAGGGAGGGCGGTTGAGACGGGAAGAACTGGACCCACAGAGAAGTCATCACAATTAATCATCATAACATTATATGATTTATTTGATTCGGTCGGGGACCATGAAATAACTTCATCATTTGTTGATCAGATTATTCCAAATGATTAAAAGAGATTATCTCTGAGGTGAGCTGCTTAAATGACAATCCTCAATATCCTAATTTTAGCAGAGGCAGTATATAAACTGCGAGGGCAAACAATGTCGCGGCGTAATTACGTAACCTGTATGTGAACATCTGAGAAAATTAGATGAAATAATCAGATGGATCAGGCTTTAATTATTAGAGTCGGTCTAATCGGAGCATCTGCACGTCTCAATTTAAAAAGACAAAGAAGTCTCTCAGTTAAATGTAGCGCTCATTTACGTAATTTGCGATTTTCTTTGTTTCCCGTGGCTGCGTTTCCTCAGACCCTCTGACACACGGAGCTCTTCAATCACAAGTTGAGTGGGAAATGGACAAATGCCAAATCCAGGATGAATTGTTGCCAGGAAGTGTTATCCCAGCAGGACTGCTTAAACTGTGGCATTTTTCACTCCACTGCAGAATGATTAAAAGCTTCGAGTCTTTGAACTCGCACTTGTTTGTTTTGAATGATTTTCTGTAGGTTTCTCTCGGGATTTGCTGCATTCGCTGCCTGCACCACTTGTCCTTTGGTGTGCGGCACACTATGCAAACTGATAACATGAATGTCATTGATACTAAGCAGCACGGACACATGCGGGGACAAAGTCACTAAAGGGACGTATCAGCAAGAATTATCTGCAAAAATCTGTGAGAGTTATCTCTAACGAGGTAGCGGCGATTCTGGGGTTCAGAGATTTGCTCAAGGGCACTGCCCAGTGTATTGTTCAATCACTTAAATTAACCCCTTCTGCTGCTTTCAGATACCCACTGACCTCCGCAGCTCCTCCGTATTTGTTGCTGTTGTGAACACGTCTGTGCAGAAAAACCTCCGGCCGTGTTGTGCATGTGTGAAAGGCAAACTCATGGGTAAACACCGTGGCCAATTCTCTGAAAACGGCTTTAGTCTCCAGCTGCCCCCGAGCTTCCAGCTAAAACACACCTTTAATACCAGTGCACCATACATCACAAAAAAGTGGGTCATTACAGAACCGGTGTCTCTGCACCTGTTAATTCATTAAATTGATTTATTTCCAGAGCCGTCATCTCAATGCTGAGCTTGCGTTTCCCTGCACATGAATCATATTCAGCGTCTTCAGTAGAACACAGGCTCTGTGCATTTGTCTTCACAACTCCCCAACCTCATTACACACATGAACACTGACACATTAACATTAGCACGTCCCTCATGCATGCTTGACACCCACATGCAACGCTCAGTGGCTCCTCCTACAAACACACCGACACACTGGAGACTCATTAATTAACTGGCTGGCAAAGGGAACTCCCCCCTCCCCCCCTCTCTTTGGGACAACACAGCACATGGACAAGTCACATTATCCCTGTGACACCGATAGCCAGGGGTTTAAGGCAGCATAAGAAAACACAAGATGTCTGTACTCGTAAGATGGGGAGAGGGGGTGAGTGAGAATGAGACACACGAAAAAAAATGAGAGAACAGAGGCGTTCAGCAGAAAATAAGAGGGAAATAAGGACATAAACCAATGAGAATGAGGGAATGTATTATTTAAAGACTCGCTGATTTGAATAAAGTTTCACAAGTGGTAAGGTAACAGCGATCCAGAGCAGGGAAAAGCTGGGTTCTCTTTTTGTCACAACAGAATAAACAGCTGTGTATAGATTGTGAGAGAATGCCACAGAGTCCCAAAGGGCTCAACACCTCTTTCCTCGCTGTTATAATACCACAGTGTCGGTAAGTGGTACCAGGGCAATGCGTATCAAGGCTTGTTTTGGATTTCAGGGGAGAGGAAAGGGCACAGGCCTGGACGTGCTGTGACATTTAGAGAGGCGGGTGGCCATGTGAAAACTGGAGGGAGTGAGTTGTGGGACTTTCGGCAGCATCAGTGTGACATCTTCGTTATTTGCACAATATAAAGTTTCATTTAGTTTCAATGAGCATATCGTATATCTCTCAGTAGGTATTAAAACATTTTCTCCCACTCGATATCAGCATATCATAGTGTGGCTTGACACACTGTCTGGTAAATACCAAGGGGAAATAACATCCCATCATTATAAAGGTTTTAAAATGTTATATTTTGCCTGGAGTGGTGCTGATGCATTTGCAGGAGCTAGCCCATTTAGTCAAATTGATGCACCTATGAAACAAGTGATTCAAACTACAGCACAGGCCCAATATATAACCCAGAATGGAATTTCAAAATGCTCCCACTTTTGTGTTTCTTACAGTTTTTTTTTGACCATGTGTTACTGTATGCACATGCCACAGGCACATACATATGTCCATTATGCCACAAATGACAATACCATATGCTCAATATATGAATCACATGTTGATGAATTCCCTGGCACTCCGCCTGCCCCTTGTTTCTGTTCATGGGTGCAAAATCATGCATTGCTCATAAATTTGTATAAAAGCCCCTCGTGAATCACACGTAAGTTGCTGTCTTGGTTTGTCAGGAACATAAAAAACGAAAGGAATTGTTTATGTGTGCAGTTAACAGTGCAAATACATCCACATCCTGACTGTACTGCATAGATTTAACAGAGATGAGATGAGCTGCGTACGCGTCACATGACCTGTCAAGCAAAACCAAACAAAGGCGTTTATATAGCATTAACTGCTGTGTACAGAGCAAACAGTTCTTCTAAACGGAGACTTATGAGCCACTCTGAGCATTTACCTTTATATAAATAAAATGTGTTAGCGTTTGACAAACATATATGATCTTCGTAGAGATTATATACAGCGGATGTTCAGATATTTCCCACATGTGACTTATGTATTTAATACATGTATTTACATATGTCCACACGCTGTTTGCCAGATATATATGTTCAGATTTTACCGGTATTCCGTGTACACATACAGATGTGTGTAAAGGATGAATTGGCTTTACCCACACTAATGCTAATGGTTTTCATATGGTCTGGGGGATTAGGTGAGATTGACCCATCAATCCACCCTTTAACCCAGCTTTTCATCTCACTGACAATCCATTACACTACATTAAATGGCAGTGAAAGCTGCTGGTGGAAGAATGCATCCATTCACAGCTTTGTAACGGCACACAAAAGTCACGGAGAAAGCGAAGTGACACGAGTTAAGTGCTTTTTGGATACACGATACATGCCAGGTGCACTTGCTTGCTTGAATGACTCTGAGCAATTACAGTTTAATTTTTTTTTCCTAAACCGAGAGCATTTCCTCCACTCGTCATTTAAAAGTGAGTGTAAAGGTTTAGTTCTTTGAAATGTACATCGATGAAAAGTTAAGTAAAAGCACTCAACCCTTAGACTCCTTAAAAATCAATTTCATTCTTTAACTGAGTGCGCGTCTCCTAGGAATCATGATGTTTAGTGTCAGGGTGTTGCTCGATGTCTTTCTTCCTTCCTTACTTTGCCGCTCCCTTAATTGCTTGTTAAACTCTGTCGAAATCCTTGCCCCGGGTTCGATAGTCATCAGTCATTCTAATTGGTCCAAAAGAAAACAAAGAAATGCACATCTTCCCAAGAGATTTTCCCCCACGATATTGACTTGACTAACGAGACGAGTTAGATGCTCTGCTCGGATTGGCACAGGAAATTGTTCAGATAGGTAAATGGTTTAATCCAGCTCTTCCATTCACTCCATTTAGACGACAGTGTTTTTTTTCCATCCTCATGAAACCATTCTGCAACACCTGGACACAGCAGAATCATTCCCAAAGCTTCAGCCTCAATAACCCTATAACATGTTAATGTCCGACGTCTCCCCTTTGGATGCTTCCAAAAGTATCTCCCTTCGAGAAACTCTTATTGAATCCTGTCCCACCGAATGCACAACAGAGGCGGAACGGGCAGGGTTGTGTGTTTGCCGTTTGAAAGGCCAGGGAAACAGCTGCAGAGGCCCCGTGGCAGGTGTGACAGTGAAAGCAAAGCAGGATGGCGGGGAACATCTGCTTAAGTGCTCTCCAACTCATGAAAAGAGATGAGAGGTGAGGCTGGGAAGGGAGTCAGTGGCTTGTAAAATGTCAATCCGGAGGAGCATGGTTAAAACAAATCTGTGACCCAGGTTTTACACAGGTGTGAGCACCTTAACACGTTTTTTTTCATGGTTCAGTAGCTTTTTCAAAACATCCCTTTTGGCGCTTCTCGATTGCACGTGTTCTATGTCTTGAACAAAGAGCCTGATCCACCTCCTGCTAGTGAGTTTCAAGAGAAATAAGAGAGATACAAAGAGAGATAGAAGCATGCACATTAAATATATACATTTTAAGGTATATTAGCTATTGATAATTATTTTTACCGCATCCTTTATTTTTATCAAGTCAATCTTTTGATAACAGAGCTCTGCTGTAGATACATGGGGACAGTCTGAGCTCCAGTAAACCAGAAAAAGCCCAACAGACGAGAACAAACTATACACTTAACTTGAGCTTATTAAAGAAAACTGAGGGATATTTGAAAGGATCCAATGCCAGAATTAGAAAATGCTTTTGATACAGCTGAAAATGCAGTGTACACAAATCTACGAAATTGTACACAGTGCCTTTAAAGCACATTGATTTGTTGTTTCTATATATAATTGTAACTACAATTTTCATTTCCTACAAAGCACTACCTCTGATATCTAGTAGCATTGGCCAGAGCGAGTTCAAATGTAAACAATTTGACATATCACGCTGGAAAAGTCCCACAAGCGAAACGCTGACATCTACCATCCGTAAGACTTCAGTTCCAAGGGGTGGCACTGGTGCTGCCCACTACAACACCACCAATCTCATAAAGCATTTGAAGAACCATCACACGAAAGAGCATGATGACAAATGGATTTGTGTTCTCTTTCAGTTATGACTGTTCAAACTAGATGACGATCCATGGCATTCATTCTCTGTATTTGTTTTTCAAAGGGTTGAACGTGAGCCGGGTCATACAACAATGATAGTAATGATGATTTCCATACAGGGTTAGTAGCATACAGCTGCTAAAATACATTATTTATGACATAATATAAGTTTTTTATTTAATTCTTTATTTTCAATGCGTTGGATCAGTACTGTGTATCGACTGATAAAGGTATTTGAATATGTATCAGGAAGGAACAATGGTATTGCAGCATATCTACGTAACCCTTTTAAACATGAACATTATCCTCAGCATATTCATGGTCAAATGGCTGCTACCTTTTCGCTTTTGCTTATTCTTCCTGCAGCTGGGGAATCATAGCTATTTTCACTAAATTATAGAAGATCAGCAACTTGAAAGTGATTTTCAATAAGTTTAATGTGATCCAGGCTTTTATCCAACACCTGCTGTAATTACAGCTGCTGAAAGTTAAAGGTCCATTCGTGCTTCTTCCTATTCGGTATCATAAACTTATTGCAGTATGTGCATTAATGCACTCCAGTATGTCTGACAGTATTGAACCCTGTTCCAAAAATGTAACAATAGGCACCAATGCTAAATTGTTCTCTGCTTTTGTTGATAATTGTTTTGTTCAACTCTCTGTTCTTTTCTTTGCAGGGAACACAGAGAAGATCAAGATTAATGCAACAAATGGAAAAAAAATGAATTAAAGGTAAGAGGCGAGTTAGTTACCACAACCTCAGCCTCGTTGATTTAACTACAAATACCTATACGCAGTCAGCTAATGTGATTGTTTCACATCGAGTGATAGGATGAGGCTTAGAGGAAAATTACATACTGCTGCTTTCAAGCAGATGTAATGGGTCATAACTGTGCAGCTCACACGCTGCTGATTTACTGCTGACATAGATTAAAGGAGCGAGAGAGATTTATTGATGCTTTATTGGGCATAAATAAAGTTGTCATTGTTCTAAACAGTGACACTTTCTCATTATGGCCTCCATCAATGTTGACTTTGTGCTTGATGAGGAGTATTTGCGATGTGGCACGTGTGCACACTTGTTCCTGCAGTGACACCAAATCATGTCTGTGAACATCTGCATGAGTTGCATGTGCAGTACATCCTGCAGGTGGAGTAGCAGGAGCGGCATCTCACATTAGCTCCATCGTGCAGATGGATTCATCCAAGTCAACAATGACACCATCCAGCAGCAATGAAATCAGGGATTTTACTTTACTCTGAGCTGCTTTAGATGAGGCCATTACATCCAAATCCTGCCAATACGTCCCCATCTGCAGGTGTAGTGACGGCAGCATTAATTCTTTGAGCTTCTTCAACAATTTTAACAATTAGGCAAAAGTCAACGTCACTGCAAATCTCCTTCTTTCCCATTTTCTTTGACATGAACTGGATCTCTCGACCTTGTGTGTTGCACCATCGACACATGATTCAATAATTGTTTAACATCATCAATTGCTAATTCATACACTTAATTAAAATCTAACTGACCACAGACTGATGTTAATTTCATATTGTATTGTTAAGAGAGTGATTAAACATTAGGAGAGTAAAATGTGCATTAAATGAATTAAAGGAAAGGAAAGACAAATATAGAGTCAGTTCAAGATGCCTCGTGCAGCTCAAAGTAATCATAAGATGGAAGGATGAATAATCATGTCGAGTGGCTCATGAGTTTTGAGATATTTGCAATCCCATCATGAGCGGAAACAGTTTGGACAAGTACCTGAGTTCCCTCCTGAGTTCATGCCTTCATTACTAATTAGATATGTTTTGTCATGCCATGTCACATGTTGCATCATGATCCAAATGCAATATTGACACAATGTTCTCAATGTAATTGTTTTCCTCAACTAGTTTTACTTCCCATGTTCGTATAACAAAAGTTTTTTGCGATTTTGCAGCACAAAATACACTTATATAGTTGACTGTGACATAGACAATGTGTCCACGCAGGGCGGAGAAATGGACCGATCCATCACTCATGGATAAACATTATATTAGACTCCGTATGGATACAGCTTCTGTCCAGAACCTGTGGGCCATGTGTCAGACTTGAATTATGGCCTCACTCTCAGCTGCCAAGCACCTCAATGAAAATCGTTTCACAGGAGCTGATATCTATCGATCAGGGATGATCTCAAAGCCTGACTATTAAAGTGGTCCTAAACAGGAGCGCGCAGTCAGTCACCTCCCCTTCAACTTGAAAAATGACTCTGCTGCCTCAAAGTTTGAGTCTCATAATTTAAACATTTAAAAAAAGAAACATAACTTTGTGTGATATAAACTAAGTGTAGCTTACAGGCAAGCGGATTCACGTCCTCCTCCATGACGCCTATTGAGTTTATGTTCTTGTGAAACCTGCCGTTGTCACAACCTGCACGGTGCCCCTCCAGTTAGGTTACAGATACTTAATGATAAAGATCCTGTACAAGTACTGAACAGCTTCCATTCTGTAGTAAAAAAAAAGTCATGTTATACTTGTATACTCTAATGAATGGTTCTGGGAGTGCTGCAAATGTACTGCCTGTACCAATCCACAATGAACTGCACCACAGAGACCATGGTGTGATCCACAATGAACTGCACCACAGAGACCATGGTGTGATCCTCACTACTAATCACTGAAGAGCGATCAGCAGCAGGAGGGTGCGGTGCAGTCGGGGTTTGATCGTGAAAGACCCCAGACCTGGATAATTAATCTTTTTGAAGTGCTGGCAGATTGATTAGCCAAAATAGATTGCAGGTGATATGGAACCTAGTTGTTGCAATGAACCATAATGTCTGCATTATTTCATTTAGTTCCGCTTAATGTGCGAACGCCACGGCACCTTCACATTTCCTGGCTTGGAAAATTAATCGGAGGCTCCCCCAGACTCATACATCATGGTCTGAATATGTGATTCTGGGTTGTAAGACCCATTTTTTAACTTCACAGGCAGAAGGAAACACTTTCCAGGTCCCAGACTGACCCTCACCTCATAGTGGAGCATTGCTCCTTTCAGAAGGTTAAGCTTCACATTGTGCATGCATGATACATCCATTCAAAAATTCAATTTTCTTTAGTTTTTACATTTATAAATGTTCTATAGTTTTTGAGAAGTTCCGTTCTGTCACTGGTTCCCATTCATTTCCATATGATATGAAAAACCATGATCAGACTCATGAAACTTAGAGGAGTTGTGTACTAACTTACAGTGAACATCAAGTATTACGTGTTATTATTGCGTAATCGTTTCAGGATACCTCAACTATAAGGTATCCTGTAATGCGACAACTCTTTTTTTTTTTTAAAATAGCCCGATAACAGGACATATCAACAAATGTGGGCTATTAGGAATAAATCAAGATTCGAATATTTGTCGATATCTATAATTATCGAATTAAATGCACATTAATTGTTTCGGGTTTAAAGACTTTGTTATGGACAAAATACCTGCTAAACTGCTAAATATTATTTATAAATCTGAGGCAGATCATTTATGTCATACACTTCGTCACTTTGCTTACACAGTACATCAGCATTATATTGAAAGATATTGAATTTTATATTGTACATTTATAAAAAAATTATTATGATAGTTATTGATAGTGTTTCAGTGGCCAGGGACAAACATTACTATTAGGTATAAACACTACATCTTTTAAAAGACAATGCAGCATATAAAATGTCACATGATGTCCTGACAAACAGAGGAGAATTTCAGATTGTTTTTATTTTGGCGTTTCCTGATGTGCACGCCCACTTACTTAAGCCTTTGTCTTTGATCTGAACAGTGACGACATTTCTTTTCATGCTTGTTGTGAAACTGGCAACTTATGATTCATCAGGATCTGGGCTTCTGTGTCCCTCTAAAGTCAAGGCAATCATTTATAACTCTGATCATTAAAAAATAAACTATGACAACAGTAACTGTGTTAATGGGATGAATGCAGTGAAGTGAAAAATCCTGAAAACCCAGTGTAACATCAGATACTCTGGTATATGGTCTAATGTGCAACCGAGTCTCAGGAGACCTCATTAAGTGTCCAGGGATTCCTTCTTCTTAGGAATTTCTTGCAGACCTTCTCTTATTCGCCATGAAATGTTGTCGTATGAGATGCTATACCTACACACTCACATGTATACTACATGCGTACCTTCACACACCTTCCACCTCATCTCCCATTACGTCCCCCTGAGCCTATCCCAGCTTCGGGATCTTATGTTTTATGGCCTCTCGACTAAGCAAGGCCATTATGAGCTTCAATTCAGTCTCCTTTATTCAGATCAATACTTGGTTTACATGTCCATGGCCCAGTGGCTCTGTTGAGTTAATCTAGTGACATACAGGACCCCTGTTGCATGATGCATTTCCCTGTGGTATATTCGGCTTGTCAGGGAGACGACCACAATGTCACTGCAATATCAAGGGCAATGTTGGTGGAAAAACCGCACGGTCCTTTTGTGTGACAAACAAAACAATCACACTTATATCTCTTGCTGTGACAAATGCCAATTTGTGGGTTGAGAGAATAATCAAGTGCAATTGTTTTCATGGCATTTCGTCGATCTTAATTGGTGAGAACCTGACTTGGCAAATTCGGTCTTGGTTTTAGACTTTTTATTTTTAGATTTTTAGATTCAACCTTACCTCAATTTCATGCTAAAGGTTTCAAATTAATTCTATTGGTTGCTTCACTTGTACCTTTCTAACAAGTTCAAGCATATACCCGTAGTCTTTTGTTGCATTGCAGTTCATTGTCTCTTTAATCCATTCATTTTCTGCTTCTAGACCCGATCAGATTGGGACTTGCTCAGGTTTATCAGTCATTTCACTTGGTAGCTGCCAAAGCGGCACTGAAATTGACTGAAGCTTTGGAAAGTCTCGCAATATATTCAACCCGCATCTGAATCCCTCGGTTGGGGACCGAGTGGTCAAACCTTTCTGAGGACATATCGAGCAGATTATTGATTTTTAACGCTTCACTTTATCTTCATCAAATAGCACTGAGACCTGAATGCTCCAAATCAGACAGCTTTGTCCATCCCCCCCTATCCTCTCTCTCCCACTCTCTATTCTTTCCTGTCCTCCCCCAGCTCCCTCCATCCAATCCCTTTCCCCCGCCCCTCTGTCCAGGCCTCTCCACCTCCCTCCCACTCTCTCATTGTCTGAATCTTACGGCCGGTACCCAGGGGAGCGTTATTGACATGAACAATAGTGTTTCAACTTTCTGCTGCTGTTGACACACACAAATACAACTCTTTGTGTTCTATGCACTGCAGCGTTTAGAGGTCAAACAACAAACAAACAGACCAGAACAACAGTGCAGGCGCTGCACTATCAACATCTGAAGTGTTGGATAATAATCAGAGGGAACAAGAAACATTTGTGGAACGTAGAACTCATTCTTTCGCTTTTATTCTTTATTCCTTAAAACAAAAATTTATAACAACAACAAATACATTAGGTTTGTTGAACCTACACTTGCAGTGGTCACTTAAATGTTTTGCTATTATTCAGGTTCATAATTTTAATTTGGGTTATTACATGAAAAGGTTACATGCTCTGATTCTCAGAAGACACATCACTTTCCCACACTGTCCATTGCTGCAGCTCCTCTCTTCAGCCTCTGTCTCAAACACTTTGTTTTAGCTCCTGTCCCTTAAAGACCAATTCCCTGATGAAGCCCGGTCTGCTCTGATTGGTCGGCTGATCCACTTTGTTGTGATTTGACCTGCTCCCTTTACTTCTGACTTTCTAACCTTGCAGAACTTTTACAGACCCCAAAAAATCTGTCACATACAGAGGGGCCAAAAAGTCTAAGACTACTTTCTCAGACCACTGTTTTCTATTGTGTTGTTAGATACACTCTAGCATTGGCTACAACTAAGGTGTGTGTGATTTACAAGCAAACTGACTTTGAGTCGTACTGAAGGTCTCAAATACAGGAAGCGTTTGGGGAAAAGAAAGGAAGAAGGAAAAGAAAACAAACAAAAGATCAAAGGACTGGCGGAGCTGAAGGAGCTCCGGCAGCAGCTACTTCTTAGTCATCACAAAGTCCTATTTGTTTAGCTCCCCAGCAGAGTCACAACACTGGAACTGCTTGAGATGTTATTTTTATCTTTCCCAAACAAGGACATACAGTAGGGGAGATGTGAGATGGTACCAGAGATTCCTGCGAGCTGGAGTTCTGCTCCCTTTGTGCTTTAATTGGCAGCGTTTCAACAACAACAACCGACCGAGCGTGTCAAACAAAGTAAAGCAGTTTTAAATAAATATACAAATAAAGTTTTAAATGAAATTGGCAACGGAGAAGGTATGAGTCAGTTCCTTAATATGGCACAATATTCATCATTAAATTAACTAGACTTAAATTACATTCATAAATAATGTGAGCACTTCCACTGATTGGTAACTAGACATTTTCTCCACAGCGGTAAGCAAAACACTTAAGAAACAGAAGGAAATTGGATTTTGATGGGAAAACAATGTGGCTCTATTTCCTTTACATGTGCAAGTGGCAGAGTTTTACTTAAAACTATTAGAACCTACTGGATAGCTCATGGTGAAACAGCAGGTTTGATCAAAAGTTACTTAACACTGGTAATTATTGTACTGAACAGCATCTGACACGAAACACAAATCTACAGAAGCCACTAACTCCCTGAAGTTTACAACCTGCTGTTAAAACAAGTTATACTCAAGGTGAGGAGGATGGATGGGCTAATGGATGTTCACTGTTCTTTTCCCATGTGAAACTGCTAATCAACTCTCTTAACCATGACTGTTCCACAACCTTTTCAGACAGCATACGTATGTGGTTATTATATGGAAAAATTTGTATTTCCACAATTAGGAACACAGTTAGGGATTTGTTTTCCTTTGCTATTTTAGATATTGTATAATGGGCTCTGTCAGGATTTATGTGTCCGCTCAGCATATTAGTAGATATGTAGGACAAATTGATTGAAGCGACGGAAAAGACAGGATGAAGTTACGAGGTCAATGATTCTCTTTTGCTGGCGGGAGATTTATCACACCCCGAGCGTTTTAACTGCCTGTCATGGTGCGCCGTCATTGTGGTAAGCTCTTTGTGAGTCTACTACACCAAAGGGCATTATAAACAGCAGAATAAGTGCACGCCGTGGTCCATAGCATCTTAATGTGGTATGCTTCACTGGCACATTCATTCCATACTCTGAGGCAGCTTTGCCCACAAGGCCACAATCCTTTCCCTCAGCACTGGAGGACACAACGTGACTCCTATTTTGCAATCTGTGCTTAAAGAAGCATGAAACATCTCATCAACAGAAAAATGTCTGGCAGTAGCTCAGATTGTGTCATTTCCCTCCTCACTTCCATACCATGGGCCGCTACAAAACCTTGACTTTTTTTTTTTAACTCTGTGTCCCTTTTTGCTAAGGCTAAGAAGCGCAACAAATCTTTAACGCCTTGAGAGTCACATAAGGATTTTGTCCCTGTCCCCTCTTTGTTAGATATAAATAGATGTCTATATTACTATACCATCTCCCACCAGATCTAATGAAGATGAGTGAACTTTGATGAGTGATTTATGGAACACTTTTTCCATAAATCCCATATTGCAATGCCAATGAAATCACTTTATAATATTTCTTTTTCCCCTTCTTGCAACACTGAGCAAAGTTGATGGGATGATCGTGGAGCATGTAGTGCATCAAATGTATTTCTGAGCTGCTTTACCCTTTTGCTTTTCTAGGGCAAATTCTCCCTGACAGTCCCCCTAATGCAGGCTCATTGTGTGTTACACATGCATATACAAAGCATAGTTCACATAGTCGTCACAGACATCAGAGTTTCCTCAAGCATTTCATTTTAATGATGATCAATGGAGCGGTGCGGAGGGCGGAGAGAGGCTGGTTTATTAAAAGTTCACAGTGAAATTTAAAGTCAGCACCGAAGGAAAACATACAACCTTTTGGATTTTATCAAATACTAGAATGGAGCTCAGAAAACTCATACCAGTGCCAAGGCCCAAGAGTCCCCTGTATATGCCTGATTTCTTTCCATTGTATTGTATCTGTATTATTTCTTTAGAAATTCACACCTATATTTAACAGGTTCTTTCTTGACCAATACCTGATTCCGCTGCTAATTTTCATGTCAATCCATTCAGGGGTTTTTGCATAATCCTGCTAATAAACAATCATATTGGTGAAAACATAACCTTCTTGGTGGAGGTAACAAACAAAAAAACAGTCAAACTTACTTTCATATTGCAACTTATAAAAAGGCAGGACATGGTGCCAATAATTACAGTTACATGAAAAGACAGTAAAGATCAAGATCATTTTTTGAAATGTATATAATGTTCCAACATAGAAAGAATAAGAGAATTAGAATTGTCATAACTCCAATGTGTCAGTTTCAACCATCCCAGCATCTTGGTTTTTCTCTCCTCTTGTTCAGCAGAGTGTGGAGGTCAATGACGGCTCTGAGAAACAACATTACACAACTTGCAGTAAATACACCTCGATAAATAAATAATGCAGGGCAATGTTTTGCTCTGTTTGCTGTGAATGATCATCCAGACCTCTGGAGAGCATGGGGTGGGGTGGATGTGGATATATTTATATTCACCTCAGTCGTATAAATATATAAAGTTGGCTCCATTTTCTTTTTCTTCCCGGTATATATCCCCAGGCAGCTTGTAAGCAGGGGGAAGGATGGCAAGAGGGATGAGGTTGTTCTTGGTGACAAAGACATGTTGTCAGACTCCTGGGGTATTGGAGCACAGCAGAGTTGGAACACAACAGCGTTAGACGGAGGGTGTTGGGATGAAGAATTGCTAGAAGCAGATGTGAGACTTGTTTTTTTTGGGGGGGGGGGCGTCCAGGTAGGATAAGGGTTGGAGGACATTAAGTGAGCGGGAATAAGTTCATGCCGAATGTGTTTGTTCGTGTGAAGGAGGGCAGAGCAACACTATTTTTACTATTTAGTTTTTTGTCCACTTGCATAAAACCACCAGATAAGTGAACTGAGATGTGGGTCTGTGTCCTATTTTTAAACTCAAACTGCTCATTAGGAGTGTAACATGCCAAACTGGAAAATCCAGTAAGATCGGATGCAACACAGGCCTGCGTTTCCGTTAAAGACAGGATGCCACATCTCTGTGCTTCTCCCTTTAGAGCCGGATGAGACGTGTGTGTCTCATCCATGGTGATGTTGTTTTCAAGACATGTGACTGATGAAATATATCGTGATTCGCTGAAATACTTGCAGGAAAGGTGAAATGGGAGAATGTACTTGTTTGTTAGCGCTCTTAGCGAGCAAAAAATATTCGAAAGTAGTGTTTCGGACAAATGCTGACGATGGATATAAGGGGAGCGATATTGAAGCAGAGTACAAGAGTTTTTCATTGAGGAAAACAACAATGAAAATAACTATAAAGAAGATTCAGACCTGCTGATCAAGGCTCAGCCATAAAGAGTTGTGTTTGTGGAGGAGGAAGAAGGATCTTATCGATATTGCTGGCTTTTGTTCATGAAGTTGAAAGGGAAACTGTAATGGTTTACAATGAAAGGAAAATGTCTATTTGTAATTATCTGCTTCTTAAGGGTTAGAAATTTAAGTTTTTGCAAACGTTGGCAATTCTCTCAGCTCTTCAGAAAACCCTCAGGTTTTAGGAGGTCGTTTTCAAATGCTTTGGTTTTAGAGTGTGTTTTTATTCAGCACTTTAGGTCTTGACAGGTTAAAGAAAAAGCTGGTCAAATTCTATATTTTTCATAAATCCACGAAAACCCAATAATACACTGTTCCCACTGACAAGTATTGTATTTGCCACAGACCGCTGTATCTTATTTCTCTGTGTCACTGCAGAGCACCACGGTTCAAAACCACTAAAAACACCTCAGTGACCCACAGTGTGTGAGTTATTCCCTGTCTTGGTGCTGTAAATACTGCACAAAAGGTTGGATCCATCCACTCCTTTTACTCCCTAAAAAATGCACAACGTCCTTCTGCCTCAGTAACATTTTTGCTAAAAACCCAGAGCTGGGCTGTTCGGGGAAATGTCTGAGCCTTTCATTTAAAAACTCCCACTTGAGCTGTTTCAAGTTCCAGACCAAAGACAACACCTGTCAGTGTGGCAGCATCATGAGTGAAAGCTCAGGATGCTTTGTAACAGCAGAGAAGAAAGAGATATTGACAGAGGGAAAGAGATTAATGGAGAAGAGGAGAGGACAGATAGAGCGGGGATATTACTCTCTTTTGTCTTTCGGATCCTTGCTGCCAGAGTTAAGGGTGTCTTCTGCACTTTTCAACTGTGCTTCCCTTATTTATTATTAAAGCAGTCAGATGAATCTTTCATGCGCAGGAAATTAAAGAACACAGTGGGGTCCATAAATGAAGGCAGCGACGGAAGAAAGCAACAGGAGAGGAACGAGGGACAGAGGGCAGTAACAGATAGGGAGAGAGGGAGAGAGGGAATGTGGGAAAGAAAGAAAGAGAGAAATAGTGAGGTAACTGAGAAAATCTATAGTGAGACTGGGATGGTGTGTGTGTGTGTGTGTGTGTGTGTGTGTGTGTGTGTGTGTGTGTGTGTGTGTGTGTGTGTGTGTGTGTGTGTGTGTGTGTGTGTGTGTGTGTGTGTGTGTGTGTGTGTCTTTGACAAACAGGAAACAACAAGGGGTGAGACACAGAAAAGTAGAAAGAGAGAAGGTGTAGATGAAAAGAAGCTCCATGCTGCTACAGCCTGGTTCACACGTCAACAGCAAACAATGGAAACTTTTCTCCTGTCTGCTGCTTGTTTCACACACGAATGGATCAATAGCCATGAATCATACTGCACTCGGTTGTAATTTGGACTGACACTGAAGTCTTGAAAAGGGGTTTCTCATTAGATTCATTGCTGTTGTAAGTCAAGCATCGGCCCAGTCGAGCCTCTGAGCAACATTACGATGGCACTGAGTAGAGAGCATACAGTAACTCCACCAAGGCCCATCAGTCCCCTTATGCAACCACATTTAAATCTGCTAGATCCTGATTTTTAATTGAATCTGCACCAAATTAGACACCCTGGTAAATATCAGTCCACTAAACATGCCAGATTTTAAGATCTATGGATTATTCCCTGGTAAATTGGTAAAAATGGAGGAGTTCTTTGTTGGCCAACGCCCCATCGTTCCACCAGGTTTCACGGAAATCCATTCCATACATTTTGCGTAATCCATCTTTAAATCAAACCAATGGATGGGTGAAAACGTAACTTTCTCGGTGGTGGTACAAACAGCACAGCAACAACAAAGTGAGAACATGCGCAAAAGAGGGTAGAAAGACACCAGCCAGGAGACATGTAACAACAAGTCTGTAAAACATGATGGTCATGTAATAAAGAGAGTAATTGATTCAATAGCAATATGTCTGTCATCCTGCCCAACCAAAGTCTCCAGCGCTAGGTCAACATCAAACTCATCTCTTCATCTTTAACCCCAACCGAGGTCTTGAGGAAGCTTTGTTTTTGATGAAGCTGTCCTCCTGTGACCAAGTTGCTTCTGTCCCCGCGTTGCACCACACTACATAAGGAAAATCAAGCCTTTCATGACTCACCCATCTCTTGGTACAGCCCATGGTTATCTCTCCACTCGACTACTGCAACACCCTCTCTTCTTGCACAATGAAACCCTTACTGATGATCCAGAATGTTTTCTCTTCACAAGGAGGTGGAAGGCGATGTTTGAGGTGGAAGCGTGTAATCGTGTCTTGCCTGTGGCTCAGGCAACAACAGCACTTTGGTTCGAGAAAGATCACGCTTTTTGTTAAATGTGAATCTTGTGTCTCAAGTCACTGGGATCTTGTCGTGCATTAAACTTGACCACAATCGTTCCATAACCTCTACCAAGTGCTCTGAGTGCCGAAACATTGTAGTCACTGCAAGTAGATATTGGACCACATGATCAGAAACCTTGGCTGAGAATAAACATGCTCCCTGTAAACATTTCCCTTTCTTGTTCAGCTTCTTCATATTTGCAACTTGACAATTGTTAACATCACATCCTCGTTACATTAATAGAAAACATAATCTGGTAGCAATTATGGTTCCTTCAAAACGCATTTGCTGTTGCAGATTAGTTCTGTATAAACATTATTTCTAGAAGACAGGGAGGCTGTAAATACTGTACACACACAGTGAACCTCCACAGCAGCCTTCCTGCCCGAATCACCATTGCAACCAACTCAAACTCAAATTTCTCTGGAGGCCCAGAAAATGTTTGTAGTAAGTAACAAACCAGCTCTAAAAATTCAGCACAGTGTCTCTAAAATGTGATTCTACATACGTTTCCTTCTTGAGTGAGGTCGTGTTTATGTGCAAAACATCAAATGATATTCATCTCTTGTTTCTTGAAGGAATGCAGACTCCTGAACTCCGCTGCTGGAGAGATCAAAATATATATTCATGATCCCGCAAACATCTATAGGGAAAAGAAAAGTCATAAATAAATATAGTGTTTCAAGACAGAGCAGACAAGGGTGGGAGACCAAGAGGCAGAAAGTCAGAGAGAGTCATGCAGAAGGATCAGAGGATGGAGAGAGAGAAGCTGACAAGAACGAAGGAGAGGGAAACACAAAGGAGCAAACTGTAAAAAAAGAGATGAAGGAAGAGGGACCAATATAGGTGATGCCCATGGTTACCTCCTGGTGGGATCAGGGAGGGACACAGACAGTAAATATTAAAACCTCAGGATACCATATAGGAACTTCCATTTCACCCAGCAATAAACTGGTAAATTAAAACTGGGCTATGCTTTCTTTTGTTCTTCATCATAAAATATGATCATAGCCTGTCACAGTCTGTGACAGCACACAGACCACACAGGGAGCTCTGGGGAGGGAATCCAGCTCGCACAGCCACGAGCCCATACATCATAGATCCCATAAAATAACACTGTCCCCAAGTATTACTCCCTCAGAGGGGGGGGGGGATCTCTTTGGAAAAAGGCAAGCTTCAAAAGCAACAAGCTAGTACATCTTTCAGCTCTAGACACATAAAACAACTCCGACTACAAGTATTTCTTGAGAGGCTGGTCTCGGTGGACACAAGCCGAGTGCCTGCAGTGGCTATGCACCAGTGTCAGGAAGTTCAAATCTTCATTTTTTTTACACTTACAATGTGCAGGGAACACTTCAAAATCTGTGTAATACAACTTAGAAATATTTTACCCAACAGTCTCATTTAGTGTTGGCACCATAGACTGTATATAAAAATGGATGACTTGTCCTCCTTTGTCCTGTTGTGCGAAAAATGAAACAAAACTATCTGAATTACAGTGGCTGCACTCTTTGTCTTGGAGTTGTAGTCATTTGGAGAAGTAGCAGTAGTGAACATGTATCGAGCCCCCTGCCAATTATCGCTCTCAACCAATCGTGAGTCAGTCCAAGCTGTCAATCATGATGCTTCACCTGTTTGTATCATACAAAATAACAAATTAAAACCAAACTTACAATAGGAATTACTGAAAATGACGGAAACCATCTTTGAGAAAAAATGTACTTTTTATTTTGGTCCATGTCCCATCCACTAACACGGAGGAGGCGGGGGGTTTATAACCTATACTGCAGGGGATCATGTACAATTTAAGTCTGAAAGTGTATAGGTTTATTTATTGGTTCTCTCCACAGAGGCAAAACCCCAAAAATGAAATCATTCATGGAACCCAACCTGCACTCCTACAGTACATATCCCTGGCCAATGATGAATGAAGAGTCTCCGTCTATGACCTCTCACAGGAGACTCCGTTGGTGGAGTGACAAAGTATTCTCTTGCAGCACAGCCAGTTCCACCCCTGTGGCCCAAAAGTCACTTCGTCCTAGTAGCCTGTGAGAAGCCATAGATCTTGATCTACTGAGCAGCAGGGGCATAACAGATGTTTGGGGAGCAGGTTGGAGTTATGGCCTGAGGGACCGCTGGCAAAATTGTTGTTAAAGTGTCTCATTTGTCCATAGACCGGAGGCAGTTTACTTTTTCTTTTAGTTTTGTGGTCCCAACGTTTAGCAGGGGTTTGGCTCTCAATGGGGGAAACGCCAAATAATTAGCCCTCAATTCAGTGTACACAATTTAAAATGGTGTCCTTGACGCTCCTCTTTTTGTTTTGCCCGTGGCTGTCACTTTGACTCACTTTCTTTAAGTACAGTTTAGAGTGTAGGGGGGGAAAAAGGTGGGCTGGTGGAGTGAGGCTCTGCTGCCGCTGTGCTCACATACCGAGCCAGAGTGGAGTCGAAGCTACTTATTTAAAGTTTTGCTGTATTGAAATGGAGACAACAGACAAAGAACCTCCCCCCAATGCTTCACTGAACTGATTACGAGTCCCCCCAGAAACGAGATTTTATTACGAGATATCGTAACAACTCTTTATCAGTCCTGGGCCTTGGGTTTGATAGTCGTAGCTCAAATGATTATCAGCATGCACAAACAGTTGTTGACAGACAGCGGCATTATCTGTGACGCTATAGCTGGAAATAGACAGAGAAAGTGGGGCTAATTAAAAGTTGTCTGCGTGGTCATGAGCCACTGGTATGATGATTATTTATCAGTATTTTAGATGAGAAAAGTTTCAGTTTACTAAGAAGATCAACCAGCATTCAGACCAAACTAATCACATTTTCTCAGAGCACTTCTTGGATGGTTATTTGATGGGCTCTGTTACACAATTTCATTACCTCAGTTCTCCCCTCGATCAAAATGGTTTCATCTAAAGCTCCCGGATGGAGCAAGGTTTTTACTTGCACATCTTAAGTTTTAACAACTGTCTGAACTTCAGATGATCCCGTAACTTAAAAGGATTTTAACACACACAAGTTAATTTACCATGATAAAAAAAAGAGAGAATCATTACTCATGATTTATAACGATGAATTATTATTAAAAAAACTTTCAAACAATCCCACTCATCAAATTAAATGACTGTAACATTTGTCTCCTTCTGAACATTGATTGAAATCTCTGGCAAAACAACAACAGGACAGAATGATTGTTAAACATTCACAGACACACAGATAATCAATCTGATGCAAACCAAACTATCATTTAGCCAAGTTTCATTAAGCATTCCCACCTAATGTGACATTTGGCTGGATGCTAATTGATTCTTGCATCTTCTGTATTTGTGAGCTGAGGTAAACAGATGAAAATCAAACGGACCCAGACGGAGTGATGGGTCCAAACTGACATTTACTCGAGTCACTTGTCTAACCACCCGTAAAGGTCTGTTTGTGTGCATGCCTGTTCTTCTGCATTTGGCACGTGTCTGAGTGGTTGTGTGTTTCTGTGTTTGTGTGCAGACCTCAAGGGTAAAGAGTCCCGAGCTCATATAGGCCAAATCTTGGTCTCCTTCAAAAAAAAGAGAAAGAAATAGGTAAATGAAGTGATGTATTAGAATGCAAATATATGTGGATGAGGAGTAAGAGAAATGTCCTTGAGCTACAAATGTCTACATGGCGAAAACACAACTATAGGCAGCTGTTCCCTGCACTTTGGCTGCTATACATTTGGAAGCTGCAATACTTTAACGCTGGCTGTGCCAATAAATATTGTTCTTAATGTATTACACCTCCGGAAGAATATCATTACTATGTATGAAGGTACTGTACACAGTGCATGCCAGTTAGAGTTTGATCTTCATTATACTGTATGTATGTCATACAATTCCTCGTCTCTAGCAGTGGAGTATCGTAGAAAACGCTGATAAGAATAAGCAGAATAGATGATGGGTGGATGAATGGGTGTTACACTGTTTAGACCTGAAGGTGTCATCTTGAGCTCTGATATCTCGACGTAGACATTTTTTTACCTTGTATTTGCAATCTTACCAATTAATAAGCAATAAACAAACAATTGCTGAAATACACACTGAACAGGAACTCTTCTTGGGCTGTAATCAGATTTGCATCTGCTCCACTGTTGCATTTGGCTCTGGGCTTGCATATTGTATGTACCTGTGGGCTGAATGTTGACGCTACACTGCTTTTACTTTTTGTTTTTGCTAAGTCTGGTACACATTAAGACTCATGAGATAATGGCCGAAACCACTTGAAGACAGAAAACATCTCATGGCGTCTAGAAAGCCTTTCCCTGTGAGTTTCTTCAAATAGGAACTGCGATTCAAAGTCATTTTATATAAATCGATCCCCCTCTTTTCTTCTTGGTCTCGTATTGTTAGGTTTCCTCGCCCTTCTCCTCTGCTTTCCTCTCTCTTTGTCTGTCGCTCTCACACTCCCTCTCTTCCTCCTTTTCTCCATCTCTTACCGTCGTTCTGCCTCTCTCCTTCCCATCCTACTCTCACCATTTCTAATGACATCTCAGCTTCCCCCCAAACACAAGAGCCCACTCCATGATGGTCTGAGCCATAATGATCTCATTTAAAGGAGAGGGACAGAGGGGCAGCCATTGCTATTCTTACCGACAACCTAAATGGTTGTCGGTAAGAATAGCAATGGCTAGTGGTCTACTGAGGTGCCTCCGCTATTGGCCCCCTGTCAACCAACCAGCCATCTCCTCTCTCTCTCTCTCTCTCTCTCTCTCTCTCTCTCTCTCTCTCTCTCTCTCTCTCTCTCTCTAAAACCTCTCCTCCCTCATTTCCCCGCTAGTTTCCCCCATTTTTTAAAAAACACGTTCAACATGGCTGATTTGCCATCTTTCCGCTCTTCTACCGTCTGTCAATCATTTTAGTTTCTTTCCCTCCTCTCCTTTTCCCCAAACATTGCCCTTGTAATCCCTGCCTATCATCGGCATCTCAATCTCCTCCGGTGACACACAAGGCCAGGTCTTTTAAAAAGGATAGTTAGCTGAAAAATGAAAATTCACTTATTATCTACTCACCACTATGTGTGAGTGTGACCTTGAAACAGCCGAATCTGATACAAATGAAAAAACGAGGTAACTTACACCATGTTTTAACCATAAATTTCCTCTGATAGCTTCCTACGAGGTGCGTTCACAGACCCTCGGACACACCATCGTGTGGCTAAGTCCGCTAGCTTAGCCACTTCCCAAGACACTTGGATGACACCACGTTGTTGATGTTTTATTACGTCTCCAGAATAGTTCTGACTCAAAACACTTCACCCACCCCTTCCATCGGCATAGAGGTGAGTAGATAATGAGTGAATTTTAATTTTGCAGTGAACTATCCCTTTAATTGTGCCTCACACAGTCGTACGAGGAAAAAGGAGATGCTGTGACATACGGACCTTTTATCATTCCAATCAGGAGTAATGGTCCTTTTACTGCCGGATTAATCTCAATGGCCCTGTTGACTATCGGCCAACTGCGAAGTCTCTCATCCATCAGCGGAAAGGAAGGGAGTTGGAGAGGCCTGAGATGATAACCTCCTGCATCTCCTGCAATTACTAAGGGTTCCAGGCTGCCCCTCAAGACTTCTCATTGTTCTTTGATAGCTCATCTCTTTCCAATTCCGTGTCTTTCTATTGCCCAGATATTGACAGATAGAGCACTGAGGTGGCTCTACCTCATCCACCTCCTGTTTTGTTTTACCGTCCTCTGCCGTCTTTATCTCTTCTGTCTCCTTCCTATCTACCTTGTTTTCTTCTACCTTCTCCATTATTGGTTCAATGAAGGCTGCTAATTATGGAACAAGAAAAGGAGGGGACTTCTTTCACTCGGCATTTTTAATACACAGACTTCAGGTAGAAAGCTTGTGTAACTAATAAGGTGAAAGATGCTGTGGTTCCATTTATTTTCCATGCCAGTAGTGAGTCAGCATGGGTAATATAAGGGCCTTGTAGCAGCTAAATGGAATTCAGCTATTTTCTCATTTTATTATTAAAGCTGCATTCTTTTTATTTTGTGTGACAAGGGGGCAGCTGTAAAAGTCACATCGGCATAATCACCTTATAAAGATGATGTGGCGAATGTGTTAGCAGACACTCATTTGCACAACCGACAGACACGGAGCAGCCTTCATTTGGAGCCTTGTTTCTGTGAATCTCCTTTGGCTCCGCTTTGGTTTCCACCAACTCCTGAGGGAAATATCTGGCTCTTTAGCCGCTAAATGCTGCACTATATTAACCAGCTAGTCGCTAACATTGTCTGTCTGCTGTTTGGTGCTCGGCAGGTCCTGTTAAGTGGATTTATTTTAAGTGAGGACAACTGCCTGCAGCTGCTGGAAACAAGCTTCATGCGACTGAACCAAAACAGTCAGGTTGCAGGCTGTAAAACTAAAATGTAAAAAATTGCTAAACGACATTGAAATGCTCCACAGAGCCGAAGGAAGCTGTGGTTTGACACAACATGGCTCACATAACACCAATGGATAATATCTGATAATAGAAAATATGAATTACTTCTGTTAGATTGCACCTCTCCCTTTTCTGTTGTGATACGCAATTGTACATTTTGCACTGATAAGCATGTGTTATTTATTTGAGACTTATACTTCTTGGTGTCCAGACCACATTTCATAATACGTGTTATCATACATTTATTTAATTCTCTTTTTCCCCATAACAATGCAACTTTCTGTGCACAGTTAAGGTCGTCACAAAGAGAAGGAAGATCTTGTCTGGGTTTAGATTTGGTGTTTACCTGCTAGATTTCACTGAAACTGAAAACCACTGCTTGCCTGCTCCCTTCACTGTTTCCCTTTATATAACTAAAACCGAAAAATATATTTTCACATATTTTTTGATGTACTGGGTCACTCGCTCTCGTCCTCAGTGGGACGCAGCACAGTGGGATGATTTTGACAGATATCATCCCAGCAGCAGACATCTGGATTCGTAGTGATGTATGGAAACACCTGGACTCTGCATGACATCAATTACATTAGGTTCATCTCAGGGAAGCATAATTGTTTTTCACGATAGGTTTCCCTTTGTTAAATATGTACTGATTCATTGTCTTCGTAACAGAAGTTGAAGACATACTTGTACACATATAGCACCATCTGTATCCCGATGATTCATCGTATTATGATGTTTTTGTGGAACATAAGTAACCTGGTTTCTGTTTTTTTTTGTAGGAAAATGAACCACAGGGCTGGAAAAAACAGCAGGTTATGCAGGAGTCAACCTCCGGCAGCGCGTCCTTCCACAATCTGTCTGTGGTCTCCTCAGTATCAGGTGCTTAATGCAGTGTAAGCAGTGTTTTTCTTAACACTGCACAGGGCGTACTGGACGTCAGGGGAACAGAGAAGTAATTAAGAGTATGTTTTTGTTGTCTGAGCTAAAGGTTGATGAGTTACATCGATCAGACTCATATTTAGAGCATGTGAAGAATTAGATAAACTATACACTGCGTAAAAGGTTATTCAGCTTTAAATGTATCTGTTAGCACTCTGAGATATCACAGTATCATCCACTGAGATACATGTAAGTTAATACACAAACAAACTGTTGCCAGTTGCCTCTGGGGAACGTGGATGTCTTTATTTGATGCACTGTAGTTAACTGGTGCTTAAAAAATAATTGTAATCAAATATAAAACCCTGTGTAATCAATTAGCCTGTAGATCTCTAGGTTCCTGAAACTCTCATGGGATCCAGATGTAGGTGTTAAATCTTCTCCGTCCTACAATCTCCCCCCTCCTGTCCAGACCCTCCAACTCTCCATCTTCCTGCAGTGTCTCTTCTCACTTGCAATTTCCCAGCATGTCTCTCAGCTCCCCCGAGAACTCTCTGTTTTTTTTCATGGAATTACCTGCACACTTCTTCTTCCTCTCCCTTATCTCAACTCTCTTCTTTGAGTTCCCCTGTCCTCATCTCTACTCCTGGCCATCGCCTAAATCCTCACACCTTCTTCGCCAGCCTTGCCTTGCACTCCCACCGCCTCTTGCCTGTGCCTGTGGTTTTATTACTTCGGCATCTGCAGCATGATATCGACCTCCCTCCACCTCCGAGTAAGTCTCTGCTAATAGAGAGACAGAGGAGTGCAGTGACCAGGACCCGGTGAACCGACCCTGGTCTCAGTGCTGCAGCAGGGGGCACTCTTCAGCCTTCACTGCCATTTGTGACTGCCAGCCTGTGTGTGCATGAATAAAGTGAGCAGAGGGGGGGGGGAATCGACCATGCTGCAGTTTTGTGACTGTCATTTAGTGTGCCGTAGCATGTGTGTGTTCATGTGTGTGTTCATGGATGGCAAGTCCGTGTCCTTTGCTGTACATGAGAAAAGGGCAAAAGCTTAGTGGGGGAAAGGGGAAGATGGCTGTTGAGCTCTCATGAATATGTATAACCTGCTGTGTGTGCATGTGTGGGTGTGTGTGTGCACATGCATGACTGGGTGTGTGTGTACGATCCGTGTGTTCTTGAGCACATGAGTCTGGCTGAGCGGTGACATCTAAGGTCGTGTTAGAAACTGCTGTGGAGTCAAGTGTGTGTAAATTGAGGGGAAAAATATCCACTTAAAGGCTAAATTACACATTGGTGGGGGGTGTCACTGTACGGCGTGTGTTTGAAATGTTATCTCCACATCAAAGTAAGAGAAGGACTCTTACTTGGATTTTCAAGAGTGTGTGTTTTCAGTGTGTGTACGTGGCTTCCTCTTTCTTTTCTTTATAAAACAGATTACAGATCAAGGAAATGAAAAACTAAACCGAAAAAAGAAGTTAGGGTTAAGTTCTCTTTGTTTTGGAGTTGGAAGCCTCTTTTTCAATTCAAAACAACAGAGCTGCCACATGTTGATAAAAAGAAAAACTGTGATTGTAAATTCCTTTGTTGTCTCATTCCCAGTTCTTGCCTTGATCAAACCAATATTTCAAGTCTGCCAAATGAACTGGCCCCCTCGTACTTTATATTCCAGTGGTTGGGAGTGATTGACGGATTACACTCAACAATCAGACGGTTTGGCAGATCACATTTCATGTTGAAGTGGTTTTCGAGAGGAAGGCCAGATCCTTCAACAGGGCGGAAATTCAAGAGACTGACTGCTGGGAATTATCTCTGGGTGATTGTTAACTGGGCGGTTTATCCTGGAAGTGGATAATCAGGCCTGTTTGGACTGAGCTTCAAGAAGCCAAAAGTTTAAACAAGATGAAGAAAGAAATCAATGTACTTGAGATGAGACAGATTACATCATAATGTATTACAGAATATTTAATGATAAGCTTTTTATTATACTAGACAATAGAAACAGTTTTTAAATCCTTGTCATCATGAAACCAATGTGAAACCAACTTACACACAATTGTTTTGGGGGCTTTTAAAAAAAAAATGTTTAAACCCCTGCAGCCGACCAACACTTTCTCCTGTTTCAAACATTTTCCCTGTGATGACAAGTTCCTGATGATGAGAAATAATAGACAGAAAAATTCAAAATGTCACGCTGGGATACTACACCTTGACATTAAAGACCTGCCTCCCCTCTACTTTCCCCCGGCATGAAACTCAGTATGACATAAAATGAATCTCAAAAAGTGCGCCCTCCAGCTCTGGCACAGAAATAATAACAGTGATATCTGAAAGGCACTATTCCCTTTTTTCCTCCGTCGAGTTCCTTTTCTTATCATTGTACTTTCAGACTTCTGTGATTTCAGCGTTGAGATTCCGGGCTTCAGGCTTCCACGTCTACCTTCATTGCTGCTTAGGCTGCATGTGTTCACTCCATTAATTTAGGGAATGAATTAGTCTTGTCATTATCAGGTTCATCACTTTTTAAGACCTCATCATTACACTGGAATAGCCTCTAATTGTGGCGCGATCAAGGAGTTTCCCGTAGACTGCGATTTAATGGCTGTTCGCAAATGCAAATACATACTGTATGAGCTACAGTGCTGACACGCAACTGTACATGAAGCCTTTTACTTTGCTGATTTTTTGCAACATATCTACGGCTACACGTGTCTGTAGCATCAGTGAGGAAGGAAAGGGCGAATACTAGCCCACTGCAGGATGAATGCATGTGGTATAAGCACATATTGTATGGATGTGTGTGCATTCACGTGCCTTTATGTCTCATTTCCACCTTCCTACTTGAGCTGCAACATGCCTTCTCACAGAGTGACTCCATGCCACATCCGTGCCTCTTGTGTTTCCTGATGGAGGAGCTTAGCAGGAGGGAGCCGGTCATCCCCCGGTCAGCTCCATCTCCCTTAAGTCGTTTGCATACATTTATTTTTACTGTAAATCTCAGATTGAGACAAAAAGGAACCTCACTGTGTGCCAGTGTTTTTTATTTTTTTAACGAAAAGGCAAATTAAAGTCACAATCAAATTTTAAATCCCTTCACAGTTATATTGAATGACTCATTTTTATGTTACATAAGAGAAAAATGGTTCTCTACCCAAGCAGCCGCATAAATGTGAAATAGAGACTTAGTCGAACAGTGTGATGCTGGAAAATGTACTGACATGAAAAAAACGAACAATAATCCAATTTTCAATTGCATCCAGCAGCTTACTTAAAGGATGCCTCATGATGTATATTTGCTATTTAGTTGTATTAAAAACTAGATTGGCACTAATTACAGTTCATATCTCCACCAAGACCCAACGTTCCCCTTATGAAACCACACTTAAATTCACTGGATCCATATTTCTATTTGGATCGTCACCAGATTGCACATACTCGTGTATCAGTGCCCTATTTTTCATCCAGAACCATGAATTATTCTGTCAAATCAATGAAAGTGTTTAAAAATGTCCTATATTGCAATGTTAAAGAAAGTGTAAAAAAAGTTCCTGGATCCGTCCCCTGCTCTGGACCTGCACCAACGTTGAATGGGTTCTCCCTTGTGTCATGCTCCCCCCCCCCTCCACAAAATTTCATGGAAATAGTTTTAGTAGTTTTTGTGTAATCCTGCCAACAAACAAAAAAACAAATGCAGACAAAAACACAACCTACTTTGTGTCAAAATTATGTAAATGTCTTGACAAGCCACAGCTTTCATCTGCTGTTAGGATACTTTTTTTTTTACACTTTTTGCCATCAAAGCTATTAATGCTATCAACTATTAGTCTCTATTTCATATTGAACATAACCTTTAGACTTTGGTAAATTAGTCTAAACATGCAACACAAGGCACAGAAGCCATTGATTATAGTTATAACCGGCTCAATACTGTTGACTGAGCAGAGGAGCAGGTAATAAATATCCCCCCCCATAGGTGACAGGTATAGGCCAAGAAGTAAGCCTCACATTTCTGTAGTGAAAAGGTCATGGACTCGATAATAAGCAGCAGGAGCATCAACAAGATTATACTGACAAAGTATCCTTCAGCCAAACATCCTCCGTCAATGTTTGTCTCATTGGATCATAAAATTAATTAGTGGATTTTTGGACTAGCTTGAAACTTTATTACTTAGTAAGTTCTGTGACCTAATAAGGGTAAATACAGTTTTTACCTGGCCAACATATTCACTTTCCAAACTCCAATTTTCCCTTGTGGACATTAACAAAGTGTCATAATTTCTGTGTGTCTGAACTCTCAGGCACCAGCTTTATATTTGTGAACATCACATAGAGAAAAAAAAACGGAATAATATGAATAATCCATAACTTCTGTGAACCCTGCTCACCTGAAGAAGTTTGCAATGAGCAGTTGAACTCCCATTTGCGTCCACGTGTAGAGACGTCGAGGTCAGAGCCAACCGATGGATCACAGAGACTTTCTGGTCACTGAACCATGTTTTTTTGTGCGTTTTCCTGCCTGAGTTTTCACCTAACTCGGTGACCTTCACCAGCCCAGAGGCGGCTGTCAACCTGTACCCATCTCTGCTCCCGAGCCGCTCAGCAGACAATGCAGGTAAATGCCAGATACTGCTGTAGGCCGTTCTAGGTGTGCACGTACCGTCGGGTCCCTGCATGTGCTTGGCAGGGCAGGAAAATACATTATTGATAGTGTTTGAGGTATATGCAAAGCAAAGCAAGAAACCACTTTGATCTCTCATAGACGCCGTGTCGCCTGCAATCTCCCTCAGATTCAGGCGTGTGCTCACAGCACTCGGAGGCAAGAGCCACAAATTTCTCCTTGATCACTTCTCCCCTTTTATCTTTTTTTTTTTCTTTTCTTCCTTTTCTTCTGTTCTGTTTCAGAGAAACTGCCCCGAGGAGCAATTGTTTTGGTATTTGTCTTTCTCTGTCATTGGGAAAGAGAAAGAGAGGGAGGGAGACACTGAGGAGAGAAGAAATACGGCATTATGATTCCTCTGGTAATTGCGGAACGATTGAAAATTGAACAGGGGAATTTGTTGCCAATTAAGTGTATATTCATAAGGTAGTCTTATCGCCCGAATTTAATTTACATGCAGAACGATGCGGCGTGTGTTGGAACAGGGGACATAATTGCAAAACACGGCCAAGTGAGTTATGCAAATGGTGCTCATTTCACCACAAATTTGAAGTGACTTCTCCTGTACCCATATTCACACAATGTCTTAATAACTCGAACCATAAGGTAGCGCCACTGTAATTGCTGTGTTAGATTAGAGTTTCCAGTGCTTCTATGGAAGAAATGAATGTCCCTACAGGCAAAAGCAGAAGTGAAAGTGAGCAACGTAAACAGCAAACGGCTCAAAACTGCAGGGTCTGATAGTTCCAACCTTTATTTTGAAGGACGAACGTTATTGTTGGTGTTTGGACGTATATAAAAAATCTTGAGATCAAAATGGCAAATGAGATTTAATACTATATACTACGTTATGGAGAATAACCACCGTTACAGACACATGCGTGTGTGCGAAGTGAGATTGAAAGGTTGATGGCACCGTCAACACCTGCGGCCCATTGCGGCCACAGTGTGTGTGTGTGTGTGTGTGTGTGTGTGTGTGTGTGTGTGTGTGTGTGTGTGTGTGTGTGTGTGTGTGTGTGTGTGTGTGTGTGTGTGTGTGTGTGTGTGTGTGTGTGTGTGTGTGTGTGTGTGTGTGTGAACGCGGGTGCTCGTTTGTATGTTTCACCCACAGGTATGGCGCAGTGAAGAGATCAGGCTTATCCTTTGTGACACTCTCTTTGAAGTCCTTTTTGAAACTGGGTGGTTCAATTTACCACCGACGCCCCTTCTAATCGCACGCAACCCCCTACTCCGACACACGCGCACACAAACACACACTCATCTGATGGGTTGTTGGACAACCCATTGACCTTCACTTTGCAATCTCTGAGGTCGATCAGTAGGCCATTCTTCCATGTAATGTTTACATCTCTGTGGGCCATTCGGCCACAATGGGGAGATTGCCTTTGGTCAACAACCTGTGTCCACAATGGTCATTTTCCCTCGCTTGGCCCAAGGGGGGGAGAGAGGTCATCAAAGCAGCACAGCCCCGCGTCATGTTCTCTACCCATTGAAACGAGACAGACGTTCGAGTCAAGGAGCAAACTGATGAGCTTCCTTTTGCTCTTTGTGTTTTCAAACATTTCAGGGTTTCTGACAGGACCCGTGTGTCGGTTTGTGAGCACAAACAGCAACTGGAGATCCTATCGTGACAGAAACTTCCTATTAAAACAGGTTCCCCATAGGGAATAGGTGATGTCAGTGTATTCTGCATCTGTTTGCATATTCATGAGGAAAATGTGTATTTTAAAACTTATATAACGCCTTAATGAGGGGTTAATTTGAATAACTCGTGCATGCTATGTCATTTGGTTCAGTTGATATTTAAATATTTAGTGATGAGTGATTTTAATTTGCTTGAATTATAATGATTAACATAACTGATTATTTTTAATCATTGTGCATATTTAGCAATTAAACCACGTCTCCCAGCATGGGTGTCTTGTTGTAATTCACCAGATTACAAATATCATTAGATCTTTCATGAGACATCTGAGACCAATATTTGACGCTGGAGGTTTTAAAATGCTATTCGACATGTCGGCTCCCACGGTGTGAGAACTACCGTGCTCCTGAGCGATGACAGCGCTTTAGCTTCAGAGGTTTTCTGAATTGTTCTTTCACGACTGGGGTGAGACGGGTCACCTTTCAGAGTTTGAACGTTAGCTGAGGGGCAATGTGATCAGACTACGGGCTACTGCTGGTTTTTAAATATTCATTTGGATTTTTTGTTAAAACATTGTGAAGAAAGGAAACGAAAGAAGGCTTTGAAAAGAAACAAAAAAAAAAGGTAATATGTCGCCCCCTGTGATCCGATTAGGCTTCAATAAACAATTCACTAATCGTGCAATCTAGTAAATTATCTGAAGTTTAACATGAGCTCCCAGTTCCATTCACATCAACCTGGATTACTGTGAATATTTTCAAATGGGTCAGTTCATGAATCTTTGGCAATTTGTTAATTAAGCCACAATTAGGTGAACATCTTTAAGTGCTTCTGGTTTTTTTAAAGGCAAATCCTCCAAAATGCTCTGTTTGTTCTGTTCTTATTAACGTCAGCCCAAAACGCTGCGTTACGTAACAGTCGCTCAATCAGACTCGGACGGATGAGTCATGCAATGAGAGGGTGGATCGGCCTAAATGTGTAGTTTCAGTGTGTATGTACCGCGTATAAATGTGTGTGTGGTATTATATCTATCTTTTGCTTTTAAATTTTGGCTGCTGTTGTGACTAATAAGCATACAGGAGATGTTTTATCGACAAAAAAAGCTCATGACTATTTATATTGCCTTAGTGGACTCTTGGATGCAAAATCCAAACGTATGCATGACTTCATCTCTGTGTGTGTGTGTGTGTGTGTGTGTGTGTGTGTGTGTGTGTGTGTGTGTGTGTGTGTGTGTGTGTGTGTGTGTGTGTGTGTGTGTGTGTGTACTGTATAAGATAAGTGAATGTGTGTTTGAGTGGGAGCGATGACAGTGTGAGAGATGCTTGGAGATCCACAGGGACTGGACTGAGAGCAGGTGTACTGCTCTGTCCTGTAGCCGAGCCAGGACACACAGCCACGCGGTGCCAGCGATGTCCCCTCACCCCTGCCTCTCCCTGCGCCTCTCCTTATGTCTCTCTTGTCTCAACCTTCCTTCCAACCTCCTAACTCCCCGATTCATCGCCTGCTTCTCGCTTGTTCTTTTCCCCTTCCTTTGCCTCGCCCTGCTTTTCATTCACATCTCCTCCCTCAGCACCCAAATGAGCTAAGTCCCACTGCACCCGTTATATCCTCTCCTGCCTGTGCCCAAACCTTGCAGAATGTCCTGGGGACATTTCCAACTCATAAGGTAATATGGTATTATTATTTTCACGTGATTTATCGTTGATAAGTCTCGAGAGCGACTATAGAGCATGAAGACAGAATTACTAACCTGGTTTTTAAAGGGTTTTAAAGTATTCTACCTGCATACAAGCCTGCTGCAGGACCGGGGCATCATTTAGACTTTTTAATTGCTATTTACTGTAAACACCATTAACTCATTATCTAAAATAAGTCATTACATCAAGTATAATGCAGCTGACACAGACATATTTTGAATTTGGATTTATACAAACAAATGTGAGCTTATGCAGTGACCTGGATGCATTAAGCAAATTAAGGGTCGTCCAGGCCTGAGCTCTACTGACAACGCTAATCCTCATAATGAAATCATGTTGATTTTAATTCCTTTTGCTATTTACATTTCTCTCTGTGTTTCATTGCTCGATTGTACATATTCATAACGTGTTTCTATATAAAAACACCACACTTTTTTTTATCCCTCTATTAACTGCCAGAGCTGAGTTCTTTCTTCTTTTATTGCCACATTAGACAATAACGGTGATTATTTTCTGATACTCTATAGATATCAGTGCGTGGAAACATTAAGCCCCGACTGAGGCAACCTGACTTTCATTTTCTCTTTCCAACTTTGTCTTGCCATCCAAACTCCACCCCTTTAATTCCACCTTTTCTAAGCTCCCTGTTGTCTTCCGAGCTCCCCCACATATATTAAAACCCTCCAACAGTCACAGCCACCTGGTTTATAGCCTCACTCCATCTTCACCACATGTCATCGAATACACACACACACACACACCCACACTCGCACACTAACACACACATGATAATTTAGCCACACGAGGTAGACACCAGAATCTAATCAAACCTTACCTTCGCATTCAACCTCTGCTTCTCTCATCTTCACTTTTATCAGAAACGCACACACACACACAGTCACATATCATCACTCGTCTCTGCTGCCTTCACCGCATCAAACATTCACTTGCATAACTTCCATCTGCTTTTACTGCATCTCCATATTATTCTCTATTTTCCTATTTCTCTTATTCCTCTGCCTCCACACTTGGCTAATTCATCAGAATGCTGCGCTGTCTATTAATAGCATATAGGCTATTGTCTAATTAACAGTCTGGCGGTCTTTTGTTTTTAAAACACACATTTTAAATCTTACTATCCTTCACCTTGGAGAGTGACTGACTCATTAGATTATTGGTTGTTTTTTGTTTATTTCTATATATTTGTGGTTTGGAGGTCCCTTGCACAGACAGCAGATATAAATGCATAATTAGATACACATGCAGCAAACGTTGGTTCAGTGGGTTCAAGTAAACATCTATTTTGAATTGTATATTAGATTCACTCTCATTAGATGCACTCTTGTTTTTCCCCAGGGGTCTTTAGTTCATTAATTCCTTCCTTAATGCGTTCATTCATTCTTTCATTCATTCATTCATTCATTCATTACCAGGCAACATCTTGCACTCTTGATAGGCAAGATTCTAAAAAACACACTCTTTAGATCCCATTATAATAAGCCTAAGAAGTTTTTGATCAATCAATACAATGATCAATCTTAAAAATGTTTTTACTCCAATCTGACCACAAATAAATTCAGTACAGATCTTTCATTTCATGAAGTTTAATCGGTCAAAATCAGTGACTCTGAAAATAAGGAAACACCCACTTGTCACTTGTCTATTTTCCACGATTTAATTCTCTGTGTTCTGCTGCTAACAGGATGTTCAGCAGTGTTACAGGCGTAACATAACTTGCTTGTTGTCGTCATGTTTTCTGCACATTTGAGCGCTGATGGATTTTGAAAGAAGTAACAGGCACATACACAGCGATAAAGGGAGGGAGTCCAGCCAACGGGAGGATTAATCAAGTGCCTGACATCTGTGAAGCTCGGCTTCAGAAGCAGTGGCCACAGGAGGCAGGAATCAAAGATGCCAATCTTTGTGCCCCCCAGCCTCAGTGCTGCCCACATGTGGGTAATTGGTCAAACGTGGGACGTTGGACGGATTCACAGAAACAGGGCTTCGATGTTCGTTCCATGACCTGTTTGTCTTCTTTGAATAAGGCCTGTAAAGTGTAAAATGTGGAATGTGGCTTGTGCCCGGGGCGTATTCCAACGTGTGTGTTCATGTGTGCATGCACTGTGTGTACATGTGCTTCTGAATAAGTGAGCATGTTTATGGTTTGGGTGGACTGTGTATGTGGAGTACACGTATCCCCGTCCCTGACATACAGATGCTCTTTTGATCTGTTTGGGTATTTTCATATTTCTTTGTGCTTTTGTGGTTACAGGGTTAAACACATGTATGGACACAGTCCTGAGGGCACTGCTTTATTACTTCTGGTTCATTGGGCAACATAAACAATTTGACAGCTTGATTCCATTTCACTTGACTCTTGCCGTCCTTTTCTGATGTTAGAATGAAAACAACATCACATGTGCCACACGTGCCAGTCGCCATGTGTATGTTTCTTTTAACTTGCAAAATAGGACAGCACAGAACTTGTGTTAGTAAAGCAAATTGAAAGCCCATTCTACCAGCATAGGAAGAGAGGTTAATGTTATCATCGCATTTCTGCCAGTCGGCTGAAAACGATATGTGGTTTGCCCAGATGATGCATAAGGTGGATATGCCATTAACTATAAAAAATAAATGGAGTAAAACCTGAGCTAGAACAAGGCAATTTGAAAAAATTAGCAAGCTCATTGGGGTTCCATTGATTTGACATTTAACAGATTACTTTTATATTTGACGTGTCTCATTTTATGCTACAATATTAGTTTTTATTTCATTATAATACATACAGCACTTTTGCAATTTCATGGGTAGTTAATAATTATCGGTTTTCAATGAAAATTTTAAATTAACATTTTCTAAAACATACAGCACTATCGAGTGAAACTCTAAAACTTTAAAGATTGACTTATAAAACTGCAGTTTCATTGGCTTTGCTCAACACCAGTGTCATCTCCTCTAAACACCGGCGTGCATATCCCTTTGTAGACTCCTGCTGGGCTTTATCAGGCTGTTTGTGTTTCAGAAACAGAGTGATTAATTACAGATGCGGGCCTCCGGGGTCAGGGTGACTGAATCCCATTTAGAGCGGCTTCATCAGTGCGGAGGTCATCAGGTGCTTGGATGATGATGGGGATGGAGGCAGTAGGCAACACCGAGGGTAATAGCCTCATCCTAACTGATTAGAATATTACAGTGTTGTACAGCTGCGGCTGAAAAGGGGGAACTGATTTGTGTCTCCATATGCGAAAAATGTTCCGTTGTGTACTTTAGCGCATTATAGGCAGGTCAGAATGCAAATGAGCGATCGAGAGCTGCCTTTGTGCTCAGGCTCGGGCAGAATACCAATTGGCCCGGAAAGATATTACAATGCACAGCGCCTTACCTGAGTTCCTCCTCAGAGCAGCTTTACACGCAATGAGGAAATGAGAGAGGTCACTGTAGAGCGTTGGGTAGAACCGATATCTCGCTGTTACATTCTTCCCCCATCGGACTTTAGATAATAATTACATGATGCCAGTGTGGTTATAATGGACATGAAAATGATACGATTCAGTCGGAAGAAATTTAAATATAAAGGATGAAAACAGGAATTTAATTGTGTTGTTCAGGACTGATGAAATTAAGTAGGGAAATGCTTCTGTTACCTACTTTGTATCATACTTGCAGTGCAGTGGTGCAGAGTAGACAAATTAGGTTTTAATGATTTTCTTTTCAGCTTGTACGTCGAAGGGCTACAGTTCCGTAAGACCCAGTGGTAAACTAACAACCTTTTATTTCTCCTTAATGGTCGCTGAGCTTGCATTGAGGCAGAGGAATTATTTGAAATAATAAAACTGTGACCATTTCAGAATGGTAAATCTCGTCTGACCAATCGTGACTAATCATGATGTATCACTTTTTTATAGCATAAAATAAATAATTGAAACCGATCTTCTAAGAAAAAAGAACCCTTAAACAAACATCAGGGTGTAAACAACTCATGTCACATCTGCTAACAGGGAGGAGGTTTATGAACTATATTTGAGCCAACCACAAGGGGGCGATCAGGATGTTTTGGCTTCACTTCTGGGGAGCTATCGTGGCGCCCGTCTTTATTTTTATTGTTGGACCTAATGATAGATAAGACTGTATATAAAGATGGTCGACATGAGCCAAACTTTCTCGATCACCACCTGAGGGGGCCGGCTAGCTCATAAATCCTGCCTCCTTCACATGGAGCAAATTAAAAAGTCAAACTCAAAGATTGTTTCTGTCATTTCAAGTAGTTATTATCGCACAGATTTTGATTTAAATGCAAATTTTTATTGGACTCGGGATTGGTCAAGCGTGTGTATCGGCGGGACCTCAATTCCAAGGCTATATCCCCCTGATTACTATTGCGTAGTCTTCCTCCAATTACACGAGATGGTAGCGTTCTTTTCCAGGATATTTTAGCTTCGTTTCTGCACAGATGAAGGAAGTGTAGTAGCGTCATCAATGGCTCATACATTATACAGAACAGCGAGATGGAGTAAACAGACAGTCTAACGATATCACTGCTAATTCCAACATCTTACTGTATCTCATTTAGTTGTTAAGAGGCCTGTTCCCTTTAAGGCTTACCACTCCGGGGTCGGACCAGGCTCTTTGAGTAGTAACGCTTTACTGCTGATTTTAAGATTCACCACCTCTTTCCTATTTAAAGGTCCTGCAGTTATTTTTGCGTCGGTGCTCTTTGAGTGTTTTCCTGTTCCTTTGAACCATCTCTTCCCTCTCTACCGCTCCTACTCTTCATTTGTCTTAAAAGGTGTCTGAAGAGTGTGTGGGTTGCCGATGTTCGCGTGGAAGAAAGAAAATACATCTCTGCAAATGCTATTATCTCAAAGTGGGTTTATTAAAACTCTGTGGCATAAAGTAAAATGAGCCGGAGACGTGGAAGAAACAATAAAGCCGTACATTTAAATCAACAGAGGGGATGATGGGAAGAGATGAAGTGCTGTTTAATTTTCTCTCAGCAGATATTTGTTTGTCATCATTTCTGTAGGATGAGTCTATTATAAAGAATTGGCTCTTGCAATTGCTGAAATTAGAAAAATCCACATTTTTCCCCATTTATAAGACTGTTTTTTTTTACTTCATGGTCGTGTTTAAACACCCGCAAGTCTAATGAAGAATCTCCATTCATGCGTCAGATATATCATGAATCAAAGGCTGGATTTAAACAGCAAAAAACTCAAACGTGTGTGAAATTAAAATGTCCAGTGATGAAAATAGGCATGAACGCTCAGACATGATGATGAGCTGTAATAAACTGAAGAGGAAAGAGTCCGGCTTGCCTCGGGTTGTTCGGGGACTGGGACAGTTTAATTGAGGTTTTATTAGGGTTCTCTAGGGAGGAATTTAACTTGTCAGGCTAATCATCATAATGTTGGCCTTAGGTCAGGCCCATTTTTATCCATTCCATCAGAAGGGCACGGCCTTTTCAGTCACTAGGGGACTATACTCTGCAGTCAGAAACCAGGCCACACAGAGAGCCCAATGGTTACGTTGATTCACTCTTAATTACCTATCATCAACTGGGACGCCATATTGTTCCCAACTGCATATTTCTGGTCCGTGGAGAAATAATCCAGGAGTCATTCAAAGTGTTGAAAAAGTTTCCACAACTTGTATGCCGAATCAAACACCCCTGCATGGAAATGCGTTGTAGAAAATGCATTGTTTCTTTGCAATTCAACACAAATGTTCTCCTGTTTCAATTTGGTTCTGTTGGAAATGACCAAGTAAATCATGCTTTTCTTTGAAGTCTGTTCACGTCCTAAGGGTGTGAATAACTTAGTTGTGCTTCTTTGCCTAAAACATGCATATTTGAGTGAAGAGAAAGCAATGAATCAGCTTGTTTGAATTTAAATTGGTCCCTTTCAGCAGCGTGTATTCCAAAATAATCTCAAAGTCCTATCATGGAAGCTCATGAGGGTGTAAACTCCCCCATATACACCCACACTGCACTGTTAGACTATTACAAGCTGTAGTAAAGCAGATACTCGGTGACACAATGTCTTAGTGGAAATTTCTTGAGTTTTATATCACATCACTACCACTTTTGTCCTTGTCTCATCTCCTTGAATGGAAATAAACCTGCAAGAATTTCCCCGTCTGACACATTTTAAACTGAAGTCATGACCCTGATTAGCACATAAATGATAAATCTGATCTTGAATATGTTTATGATGTGAAAATGACAGCAGGGATTCTGTCAGCGAGTCGTTGACTCTGCAGTAGTTAGGCCTGGGATTTGTCACCCACTGACACATTTTCATAGAAGCAGAAAAGCATGAAATTGAAAATAAACCATTTGGCGTATTGATCTATTTCCATCCCGTGGTAAAATAAAAATGGTTCCCGATGAAAACAGAGGAGGAAGTGACTTTACATGTATAAAAACAAGTGTATATCATATCCCAGTTAGCAAACTAGTGAAATATTACTAAATAAATTTACTTTCCTTCATATAATCTCTTTTATTGGTTCAATACCTGATAGCAGCAGGTACTCACAGGCACTGATGCTATTATTTAATAGAATTTATAAGATGGCTTGTTCATGACCTTGATTATGTTTGAGCCATATTCAGAGCCATTGTAAAATACTCAATAAACACACACCACATTACATCAGTACGACTGTGCTAAAAAATAATATGAAGATGTCAAACCTTGTTATTAATTTTAATTTACTGGGTGGGCTAAGCATATGAGTTGAAAGAGATGGACTGGGCAGAGGGGGAAGGTAGAAGAATCGAGACGTATGGAATATTGAAGAGCGAGAAAGTGAATTGCTGGAAAAATTAAGAGATGAAGCGAAGACGGTTAAATAGACTATTTGGTCAGTTTGCTGTTGTTGGACTTGGTGTGTACAAAAAGATCTGGTTATTGATTTTCAACTGTATTGCGAACTTCCTCTGCTTGATCTTGTAAAACTCAGAACAACAACTGCTGCTCGTGAAGCACCACAAAAGCTGTAAATCCTGTCTCAGGTCATAAATTTGCCCGAAGTCAAAGAAGATGCTGGAGTAATACCCTTGCCTTTGACACCACGCTATTAAAACACACCTGCCCACAGTCAAACAGCCCTGCAGCACAGAGGAGCGCTCACATGATTAAACATTATTCCACAATCAATGCCGATCACCAGATGAATATTAATAATCCCTCCAATCTATAAGGAGGCTCCCCACCGGGCTGCTATCGGTGCTGTAAACCACAGCTTCTCTCTTACTGCTTTATATGTCAATATAACTGAAATCTCGGTCGGACCAGTGAGCTAGAACATAAGAAGTTTACAACTCAAGAAACTTTAGTTTATAGATTGGAGTGAAATTATTGCTGAAGCCAGAGGGAGAGAATCTAGAAAAAAAAAGCAGTGACCAGTGTAATCCAAGGGCATCTTCCTTCCATCTCGATAACTGTCCCTGATCCCCACAGTTATACGTCCATCCCACCGTATCACATAAATCTTATACTGGGGGTAAATTAAACAGCCTTTTATTGCTGTTGTGGTCCTCTGTATCACTGGACTGGTTTAGCCTGTTATCTCTCTCAGGCCAGTGTGCACCGATAGAGAGGTGAGCCGAGAGATGCACTGTGAGGTCATGACAGATAAACTGCAGTTTAGCTAGAGGAAGTGAAGGTTCCGGAAGTGGTGTACAGAGAAACCATCCTTCAGTGAGATGAAGGAAACTGCTGCAGAACCCTTGAGCAACAATTAGCTCCACATCAAGGCAAAGAGTCAAAGACATGATCAAATGTTCCTTCATTTAAAGACGTCTCCTTATGGTCCAAACGTGGCTCAGCAGCAGCATTACACTGCAACAAAATGGAAAAAAGGAACACAAGGGTAGTGCTGAGACGAATAAGAATTATAAACACTGATTATAAAAACTGACCAAGAAGAGCAAATTGCTCTTGGCTCAGGTGAAGGTCATCTACAGTGGGTCACAAGCCTCTCCTGCAGTGACTGTTAAGTGGTTTGTGTGCTAATGAGATGCAAGATGCAAAGTAGCAGGCCTTGCAAGGACAAGGACAGGACACAATAGCAGGGATGGAGATAATTCATTCTTGGTTTATCATACAGAAAAGATGCATGATTTAATAACATAACATGATACAGTGCAAGATGGCATTACCAAACAAAAATCTAAATTGAGATTTTCACTGTAGAGAATGTTTTATCAACTTTACCCTAATTGGCATTGCTTCATAGTGAAACATGGTTTTTCGTAAGGCTCTTAAAGAGAAAAACAGATGATATCCCTATGATTTCTGCTACATTTAAATTAAGTTTTCCTCTCATCCACACTGCTGATACAGTTGTATTATTAGTCAGCAAGAAAGTTCCAGATAAGGAGATGTGTGGTGTGTGAAGCTGGGTTTTCTTCAGTCCGAATATCTTCATATGTGTTAATGAAAGAGCAGTTTCCTGCAATAGCTGACACATCGGAAAAAAGTCTTCTGGAAAAGTAATTTGTGCCAAATCTGCTTCAACGTCTTCTTTAAGAAAATAAATAGTCTGTCTCGTAACCTGAGGTATATTTTTTCCTACAGAAACCAAACTTGCCAGAGGCGAAACATAATTGATCCGTGCAAAACCTGAACCAATGTTCAGGTTGCTTGCAGGTTCCCAAAACAGGGTCGAATGTCCTTTCTTTTGTAAAAATGTCAGAGGAATGGATATCTGTATTCACAACGCTGCGTGACCAATGGTCTGTTCAATTGTAAAAGGTCATAGGGACTTTAATGAGGTGCCTTCTGGGAAAATAACAAGCTCCTTATGCCTCGATAGACACCTCCCCGTGTCAGCTGCTGCAGGGAATGCTCCACCTCAGCGATGGCAGTATTGTGAAGAGTTGGCCTTTTTGGTTTTTATAAGCTGAAATGTTTGTCATATTAAGGAAATGTACGATTTGAAAGCTCCACGTCAGCCAGAAATAACAATAACATGAAATAAAATGATACATTTTTCAACAATTATTTTAACGTGTGCTCTCCACCACTATTACAAGTCTAATTGTTTTCTGATAGTCAAGTCATAGGTGGAGCATGGCACCTCCCTCGTGCCGAACGTGTTAAGTCAAGCTTTTATTGATTTAATTAACCATGTGTGTTCGTGTCATTAACCTTCTGTGTCCTTGGGTAGTCGTTTAAACAGTTACTCTGTTGTAAACCTCGAGGTGCCCTTTGTTCCCGCAGTTCACATCTAAGTACGTTGACCAAACCTCCGTATGATTGGGAGGCTGATGGATTTTAAAGGGAAAAGTGGGTCTTTTGTGTTAAATCCATTTCAACAGTTTGGTTTGATATATATATTAAAAAAAAGTATGCAGTATTAAATTCCACAATCACTCAACAGTGGCTCATGCAACATTCAGACACAGAATGGTGTCTCTTAGCTCTGAAGATAGAATGTCGCCTTCTTCCACCCATGGGTGCTTAACTCATTGTCACAGAGCCACAACCTTTCTGACATTGGAGTGAGTACTGTTACAAGTACTGCTGTCGTGTAAAGGAAAAGACACCGCACACACGGGACGCCGATTATTCCGCGCCTGGTGCTGGAGCTGACAGGGACATGTTGGAACAGAGCGTCGTTGTCAGCGCTCTTGCATGTGCATACGCATGCTTACGTGTGCGTAGATGTACATGTGTGATTGTGATCGCACCGGCAGACATGCATGAGAGGGGAAGGCAACAGCATGGGCTGAATAAAGATGGGAACAAGGCAGTGGGGAGAAGAGAGCTGGACTGAAGCAGGTCTTTTTAGTGATGAATGTGGCAGCCGCTGTGCTATTTGATGTCCCTCCGTCACGGATTGTGGGCGAATGGAGCTTTCTGTGTTGTTGACACCACACAGCAGCACAGTGGATTTGATGTTTGTTGACAGTTTGTCACACCGCTCTTACAATGATCCTGGGTTTGTGAGAGGTGGGGGGGAATAAAGGGTTTGAAAGAGTCGAAACGGAGTCTTGCATTCGGTTGCATTATGTGTACAGCTGTCTGTTGGGTCTTTGAAGTGTCAGGCAAATAAAGAGCATATGCAGATCAAAGCTGGACTTTTTGGAAATCTATCTTAAACACAGTCTATTTGACGTCATGCTTTACATAGTCATTGACTGTCCAAGTTTTGTTTTAAAACCTAATATGTAATTCAGCTCTGCAAGAGATGACCAAACACGCGTAAATAAAAAACTAATACTCTAGTTACAGCCGCTCAGTGTAAATGTTTATAATCCATTGGTTGTGTTGTGTTGCTGAGCTTCAGTACAGGTGTGTGTCCCGGGCAAATTGTATCAGAAACTTGTGTGTGTCTCACTTTCGATTCAGAGTTTAAAAGCCTTTTTATCAACTATCTGTGTTTGCATCTGTATTTTCAGTGTGTTGACTTTGTGACTTTGGCAGGTATTCACTCGATTTGCCCAACACAGGCAGTTTGCTTCAGCTTGTAGCTTTGTATTAACTTGATGCTTTTTTGCACAGTACGAGGACTGTGGATTTTTCATTTTAATTATGTGGTGATGTGCGATCAATTCTTTATAACATTTAATACGATTTGTGTATTTTTATAAATGCAATCAATACATTTTTTGTATTACAAATTGCAGTGACAGATTTTAATCTACTTTATGAAAGAGTTCTAAATTAATCCTTTAAGCAAAAGTGATTTTTATAAAAGTTGAGTAGAACGTGAATCAGACGAGAGCATTTGTTACATATTATCGTCATAGACTGAACCTCACAGTAATCTTTTAAACTTTTTTTCTCATTACTTTTACGACGGCTGCTGTAATTACAATCCAATGTTAATCCAATAAACAGTGTATGTAAATTCCTCACAGATGCAATACTTCAACATGCATAATTAATACATTTCCACGCCGACCAAAGCAAGAGACAGAATGTGATGATCACAGTAAACTCTCAGAGCTTTAACTTTGTAAGACTCATGAAAGTAAGAGCCCTCTTTGAAGTGGATCAAGGAAAGTATAAACAGGATTTAGATTTGGCTCCGGTACAAAGAAGAGTTCTCGTTTAATCACCTCAGACAATCTATCACTGCTGCCTTTAACTGAGAGTGTGGCACTTCTGAAACCTAATGGAAATGAATGTTGAGGCTATTAAACAATTAGTTTAATGTACATGTATATGTTTTATCTGCATTGAACCAAAAGATCAACATCATTTCATGTCATCCGTTCGCGGTAAAAAAGGAATTTACCAAAAAGCAAAGATGAAGGATGGAAACGATGCAGGGGATGATTTTCTCCAAAGTTCTCTTCAACTGTGCACCACTGGGTGTTGGAGGAAGTCAAGAGGAAATGATTGAGGCCAAGCGTGTTCAGGATGGACTCTACCAGTGTATCATGCGGTGATTTTTCTTTTAACAGCGAGATATATTTTTGCTTCTCTCACTGTGGACATTCTGAAACAGTTTGATATCAGTTTCATGTTTCAGGTTTTGATATCCTAAAAATGGATAAGCTGTACCAGTACCATAACCGTCCAGCCTTAGAACCCTCTTCTCTTCTCACTGCCCCTGTCATGTTGCTCATATCACTCCTTACTTCCTGTGTCATTTTCCAAGTTCTTTCATCACATTATCCTTTGAGAACAAGCACAACTTCTAATACATATTTGAATAGGAACTATTCCCAAAGCTACATAATTTCAGATTTCACTTACAGTATTTCCCTTCGGATGGAGTTGTAGCAGCAGAGGTTAAAAATTGTTTTATTTGGTAGCATTTCGCAGTGTGACTGATTTTACATATTGCATTAGTACTGTACAAAGTTAGAGGTGCACTAGATAGAGTGCTGATAGATTCCTCCTTTCCCACCCTCCCCCCTTGCCCCTCTCCTTCTGAGTGTGTGAGTCCTCAGCTCCTCAGCTCGCTGCTCACAAACGGGATGCACACTCTGACAAGGTTAACTGACACATGATGACATGATATCATTAACGTGATGTGACGTGCAAATGAGCGCTATAGAAAACTGATCGCCGCAAATGTTAACGGTCCTTCACTCTGCTGCATGGTGACCATAGGGATTAGTAGGTGAAATGGACACAGTTCGTTTAAGCCGGTGAGAATGATGGACAGGTTTGAATGGCAGAGGCTTTTCCTGCACGACAAATACTAACACGGTGACGTTCGACCTTTTAAATGCACTGAAAAACGTGTACGTGAGATATGAAAATTCGACGGATCTCCTGTATATCCGAGGATTGAGTCGAGGGATTTAAAACCTGGTTCACTGGGCTTAGGTAGCTCTCACCTCTGTGTTTCCACTGTTTGGCTAACACTCAGCTTCTGGCTATTGAGGATGCATTTGCATGACATGAAAGCACAAGCCATGGTTTAATGAGATGGCGGCATTTGATTTTTCTGCATTTCTGTTTCTCAAGCTCAAGTTTGGTCACAATGACCCGTCCTTGAAGAAGAGGGTGGATTACTACCTTCTAAAGCAATCTGCACTTTCACTGAATAAAAGCTTCAGGTAATTGCATTAGATCTCGACCTGAATTCATGCCCTTGTGGACCTTTTGCACCGGCACACTGAAAACCACTGAGCTAATAAAGGAATGGACGTCATACCACGGCTGTATGGACATTCATATGCTGAATTTCCTCACTGCACTCACACTTTAGCTCAGTATTTCACCCAAAAAAGTCCTCCATGGTTTGGCTCAGCTCCAAACTCGTTGTCTGGCTCAGAAGATCAGACCTTTGAGACAACGACAATCGATTTCCTTTGTGAACAATGGTTTCCTAATGCCAGAGACACTTTGACATTTTAAATAAGAAAGTGTCTGTCTGAAAGTTTTTGGAGAAGCATAAAAAAACAGATCAATGTGTCATATTGCCAATGCTCTGATGAGGAGCAGTTTTAAGCGAGGAAAGCTTTAGTCATATGTGCCTCTGCCAGAGAACAATGCTTGAAAGATTGCCAGGACTGTATAGCTGCTTTCAGACATACTGTCCACTGGACTCCGCGGATCCTTCGTATTTTCTCATTCTATTTTCCGAGTGAGATGCTCCATAGTTTCTAGGAACTTTATCTGCCTCGTATCTGCCAAGTCCATAGAAATCAAGGAGAAGTCGATGTGTAAATACAGCAGGTGATTCCACGCTGGATTCACCGCAAGCAAGTGTGAGGGTTGATGACGCATGCGACAGGCGCCAAAAATATAAAAAAAGAAAAGAAAAGAAGTTCTCCCAGTTAAAAAGCGGTGGCACATGCAAAGAAGTCACCGACGAAGATGTCTAGAGAGTTTGTGGTGATAAGAGCTGACGATGGTGTCAGGTGATGTCCACATGACGGAGTTAATACGTCACTTCCTGTCTCTGCCTGCTGCAACCGCCTGCTCCACCTCTGGCCTGAATAACGCAGTGGATTTGATGCTGAATCTCCCGCTATGTTGTGCGTGTGTGAAAGGCAAACTCTGGGTAGACTCCGTGGCCAATTCTGCGGATTTTACCCAGAGGTCATGTCTGAAAACCTCTTATGATTACCACCATGATTTCCTGTAATCTTGAGTCATGTAGGTTCCATCAAACTCTCCCATATCCTCTTTGCTCCTCCACCGATATCAAATGAGATAATGAATCGACCACGCTGATTTTGAAGGGGGAAGTAGTCCTTACTTCAAGAGGCCAGGCTCAGCATAAGAAGGGCAGCAATCGGTCATTCAGTGGATGCATCGAGTCGACCCGTTATCTGTTCTCCACATCCCATCCCGATCAAACACGGCAGGCCCTCCAAAACAAACAGCCATCTATCCTGTGGGACAGCCAGCCTTTCTGGGTCACAGCTCGGACAGAGACGACCTTGACACTCGCTGGATATGAATTATACAAGGACTAGAGGGACCTAATGAAGCCTTCATGGAGTGTTTGAGTAAGATAATAAACTGTGCATGCCCACTGCAGTAAGGCATGACTGAATCAACAGCAAACTTCATTGGATGGTGTGACAGTGTGATTCCCCAGCAAATCTTGGCTCATTTGGCAGATGAAATGGACCACAGGGTCCCTTCTTTTGTCATGTTTTTGTTGTTTAGCTTTGCCGAGGTACTTAAGTGTGTAAAATCTGTACCCCTACCTTTCACAAAGCAAGCGCGATGTCCTTCATTGTGACCACATAACAGAGACAAGGGCTTAGCACTGTAGCAGTCATCCTTTGTTCGGTGCCAAGTTTAGCAGGGAGCACATAGGCAGCCTGTACGCGGCTGCCTGTCATCATCACACGTCTCAAGGGGGCCTGATAAATCGAACATGCTCATATGATAAATTGGCTAAAGGAAGCCACACAAAGCGCTTAATAATCACCGCTAATTGCTCCATTCATTATTATCTGATTGGGAAGCCACGTAAGGCTTTTTGCTGCATGGAAGCAACAGCAGTTGTTGATGCATGAAGCTTCCTCTACATAATATGAAAAAAAACACCATGCACATATAGTACAAGGAAGTTTATATAAATTAAAAGCTCTCCGGTACAGAAACTACTCGGATCAAAGGCAAAAATACCTCCATTATCAATAATATGCTGGTAATGATGTAATAACTGCAAGACACGTTAGATGGAAGCATTTGTAGCATTTTATTATGAATATAAGTCGAGCTGATGGGGCAGCTACAAAGCTTTTTCAAACATTAACAAGGATGAAAGGACTTGCTACACCACACTTGGAAAATGGAAAGAATAGAATGAATTTTAGATCACCAGTGTCAGTTTGTTGAGGGTTCATCAATGGAATGAACCAAATTCATATGCAAGAGCTTGATCTAGAAAACATCATTCACTCAGTGTCTGGAATCTAAGCCGGTATTCATCCCCCCCAGTTCTTTTTGTCCTTGCCGTATTTTAGTTTGTTTCTCCTTGGACTGTCAAAGTGACAGAGATGTCAGACGCATTGTGTTTGTTTAAAAAAAAAGTCCTTAAATTAAAGAACAATATTAAATGGAGGTTACATTGAGGTAAGATCTTCATCACTGTCAGTCGCTCCCTGACGATAACTGGGCATAATCAGACTGAGAGGGCTCACACATAAAGTTTTTTTGATCACAGTGGCCAACTTGTGAGCTCTCTCCCCCCCCCCCCAAAAAAGAAAACAAAAAAATAAAAATAATTGCAGCTTTATGGCTTTTTTCAGTGCCAATTGTGCATTTTTGTGAACTGTGTGTGCATACATAAATATATATATATGCACATATTTATGCATACACAATTTCATGAATGTTGGAACCATTCACTTAGAATACATAAAAAATTACTCTCATATACTCAGACACTGTTTACAGGCGTACGGGCAACTGGAGGTTTTCTCTCTCGGGAGCATCCATTTTTACTTATCATGTTTTTCCCGTCTCAGGTATAAACAAACTGTTCACCCAGAGCAACATTTCTTTTCAGCTGACTATTAAAAGCTCGGAATTAACTTGAGTAAAAACCGTCTCAAGCGATGTGAGGATACAGTAAAACCTCCACAGCTTTGGCCTGTTTCAAAGCTTCCTGTTGTGCCCCACATTTTCAAAGAGAGTATTTTTAAAAAATATATTTTATTCAATTATTTAGAATAATTGTGTCACGAGACCAATGATCTGGTAGCACACTTCAGGAAGGGGATTTGATGTTTACAGCTTCGCTTGCGGTAGCATTGTGACAAAGCCAATTAAATACACACTTCAAATGATTTAAGTACATGTTTGCATCTTATGGACAACGACACTACTATTCCTATATTGTGTTACTTGAAGACTGATCCAAACACCTTCATTTTCATTCAATTCAAAATGGGATAAATACGAATTCAGGGAATCACGAAGTAGAATTTACCATCTAGGATGACGGTTAACTAAATATCTTGGGTATTGTCCCCACTACAGACTTTAGCCTCTAGCATGGCTAAAAATAAAAGTGTGCATCCTCCCTCAGTGTAACACATACAAGCAGCACAGTTGGTTCATGTGATTTTAAACAGGGCCCTGGAGGTCTACACAGTAGTCGTCTCAGAACAAAACACCCTCAGATTTAAATGTTTTCTGCCGCTCCCCCTTGATTTATTCAGTTGTTTGCACCATCACACATTCTATCACCCTACTTATTTTTTGCCTTATCCGACAACCTGATATATTATCGTTCAATAGGATTATGAGGTTCATGATGCATCCAAAAGTTCAGCGCTGGATTATGCTGAGTTGACGGGGGAATCCTTGGGGAGATAAGTGTCTTCGTATCAAACCACAATGACAAATGATCCTGCTCAGCAGATCCACACAGCTACTTAGTGGGATGGACCACATGGCAGAAAATACGTGGGTGGACAAGGTAATTGTCCACTTTTCTTTAGCGGCTTTAATGTTTTGTGAATTAGAGACAAAATAAGAAATTGGAAATGCTTACTTAAGCCTCTAAACTTAATTTGGCACTGCTGACCAACACAAGAACAGTGTATTAATAACTCACTGAAAATGTCTTGAATGCATTTGTCTGTAATATTAATACAACTGCTTCATAAAGGTTCTCTTGCAGCACATTGTCACTGCAACTAGCTTCACAGAGCAATGTCTTTACAGGTTTGTATTTTACAGGAAGACGCAAATGCTTTTGAGTTTTCCTGTTATGCAATACACATCCCACATTGCAGGTGTCGTGCTATTCTGAGAACGCACAAAAACCCGTAGCAATGTTCCTGCAAAGCCAGTGAAGGCTAACAAACATGGATAATGCAGTATTTTGAACATTGTAAAGAAAAGGGCGTTGCAAATGTTTCATCAACCACATTTTTTCAGGCCTCAAGGAAAAGCACGCCTCCTGTATTGGAAAAGTGAAGGTTCCACAGCGTCCTGGTGAGCATTCTTTACTCAACCAAGTTCGCCAAAGTTTTAGCTGCTGTGAAGTAACATTTAATTTTGTGTGCTCTTATATCAGAAATGTATTGTCTGCTGTGTTAGGTTGTAGACAGTACAGCTTATACAGACATTATTTTATGATCTAGAAGTTCTTCGATCAAGGCAAACCTTTCAAATTCTGACCTACATGAGTCTTTTTGAACTTTGAGAACTGCTAACGGCGGACGATGTAATCCCCTCCATGTTTATTGTATAAGTACACACTAATGGGGGTAAGCAGTATAGATCTGCAAAAAGAATGATTCCTGACAGGAAATCTATTTTGTCTGCACAGCAAGCACGAAGCTTAAGGCTCTATTTCTGTACACATTCTATACACATCCCCCCCTCTCGACGGTGAATCCCCATGTCATCAGAAATCCCTTCCCTTCCTCTTTCATCTTCATCTCCTCAAAACACCCAATTAGCTAAAACCATATCCCCAAAGCTTGTCTGTCACCGGTATGGAAAAGATGCTGTAGGACACATTAAGAAAATAAAAACATAAAAATACACACCTGGCAAGTTGAGATCGTGGGATTATTAACACACAAACTCACACACGTGTGCAGGAACACACACACACACACACTTTATACTCGCTCTCTGTGTTTTGATGATTTGCATGAAAATGATTGCCTTGATAAAGATGAGTGCTTGTAATTATTTTCAAATCAAAAATGTTATGAAATCAGATTAAATCTAATGCTCCAGATATGCCTGTTTAAATGATGTTTTGAGGAGATAATCATCTCGGACGCTTTGTGTCACGTAGCGATATCAGAATTATGTGAGCGCTTGGAGACGGAGAAACTGTCGTGACCTAATAAAAACAAATGCTTTCTGTTAAATGTGGTTCTTTGACAACTCAAGTGCACTTCGGTGATTTGGATCCGCCTTTGCCTCGTAACTGACCTGGGTTATCGATGTTTTTTGCAGACACACAGGACTTAATCATCACAGCCTGCACACACCACTGTTTCGCATGAAATATCATTTTACAGTCTATCTGCATAATTTGGCTCTTACTTTGTAATTATTTAACTTTCACACATCACTTTTCAATTTTTTTCTCTATTTTTTTACACTCAATTTTCCACCTATGCAAGTCACCTCGGTCGTCGAAGGTGAAGAGAAGCGGCTGTTGCTCTTTCTCTCCGGGTGACAGATGAAGTTGTCATTCCCAGGTGTGACTGGCCTCTTTCAGGGGGCCGCACGGCGTCCGGATTTTGTTTTGCCACCTGTGTTCCAAGCTGTCTCCAGCAATATGTAACAGCTCCCTTAACACCTGACTGGAAAAGTCCCCAGCAGGGGGTGGTGTTTATCCTCTCAATGTCAAACTGAACATGAGACGTTCTGGTAGATATGGAAAATTGTGCATCCTGATTCTGTCTGTTTGTCCGTCCATCCACAAGACAGTCGATGTCAATCTATGTCTCGTGTCTGTTATTTTTACAGCTCTTTCCTTTCCTCTTCTCTCTGATCTCATCAGACAGACAAGATTTTAACAGTGGTTTATTTATTTGTTTTACTGACTACCACTCAAATCTAGTTCAGTATTTCTCTCGATAACATCCACCCGACTGCTGCTGCTGTTTCTGCATAACACGCTGGAACACGTCAGGCAGTTTGTTCACCAACTCTTCCATCTGCAGTCAGCACGTCATTATAAACTCTGCCTGAGTTTAAGGATTTGCAAGGCCAGTCGTCTTGTTGCCCCAAATCGTAACTTGTGGATGATGCTCGTCTGTCCCTTTCCTTTGACAAAGGCGTTTTTTTCTCCCCTCTCTCTCTCTCTCTGTCTCAATGATGGTGGGAGGAATCGGATGAGGCTTTGAAGTGGAGGGCGCCACAAACACACAACCGGGCTGTTAATGAACAGCCTCTGTGAGGAGCACAATGCTTTTGTTCCATTGGCTGCTTGTTTGGTTGGGTGGGTGGGTTGCTGAAGAGTCTGCAGGGATATGGGAAGATGTGAGGAGTTTTGAAGTTGAGTCATTTATTCTATACTGTCATCTTCCTTCGCCTCCTCCTCTGTCTCCATACGTCCCTCTCTTCTCTTTTTCTTTTCTTGCAAATCCACTTTTGTCTTAGGAGCCATGCCTGGCTCACTGCTCCCAAGATACTTGGGTAGCATTTATTTAGCTGTTGTTTAGCTCGTTTTTGTGTGGCAATCGACTGTCTTTGTGTGCTTTTGTGGCTTGTATTGTGTGTTTGAGTGTATGCTATTCCCGTATGCAAACACTTTTAAAGGCTCTGTGTGTGTGTGTGTGTGTGTGTGCGTGTGTGTGCGTGCGCGTGTGCTACTCTGTACTTCAGCTTCAAAGCCAGGCTTTAAGAAAGCTCCTCTGTGCTGTCTCATGGAACTCTTGCCCCTTTAATGAGGTTTCATCCTCCCAAAGACTTTGTGGATAACAAGGCACAGTTTGTGGAGAGACGGGATATGTATATATTCTTGTTTGTAGCGTCGGCATTACAGATCATACACTTTCGCAGAGGACTACGGTATAACTATCTCAATCACCTCATATATTATAAACTTTCATGTTGCAATAATTTCAGGGAATTCAGGGCTTCTTAACTTTACAGGCAGTGTACTTTATTCCTGAGTCAGTGGAGTGTTTCTAAGTGAGAACCAGGCCAGAATACGTCACGCAGTCGTGCTCTATTTAGGACTTGAATGCTTTAATCAGAAACACCTATTGTTAATTAGTTTTGAGAGATGCTGTGACACATCATTGTGGAACTTACTCTCAGTAAACCACTGAAATCGGAAGCAGCATTAATATTGATTATTGTTAGTTAGTTTGTTTTTGAGTATGATTCTGCAAAAACGACAGAACAGGTATCCGTGAAATTTGTTAGGAGGATGAAACGAGGAACAAGAAAGAATTAAATGTTGCTGTGGATCCAGATTTAGTTTTTAATCACATTCTTTATCATTAAGAGATAGTGTGAGACATTTTGAAGGGACGGATATTAATGACCGTGAGCAATTTGGTGCACATCCAAATAAAGATAAGGATGGAGCAGATATAAACGTGTTTTCATAAGGGGACTGTTGGGCGGAGTGTGTTCTACTGAGTGTCATTCTAGTTCTGACCTGAGTAAAACCTCAGTAGCATGTAGTCATGTGTTTCAAACCAATAGATGGATGTTTGTTATTTAATTCACTTCCTCCTGGGCTGACTTCAGCAGACGTCTGTGGAGCTGTATTGTAAGAAACATGGTAAGTGCTGTCTCCTGGTAAAGTGCCACTTTTACAGGAACAGCATGTAATGGCCTATGTTTAAGTATAAATTACCTAAGTGAGCCTCCATTAGATTCTTATCAAGAGCCTTTTTCCATTAGTTATGGGGTGCATTGATCGGATTCTGGCAAGTGTGTGCGATCAGCATTTCCACTGAGTCAGCTACGATTGTGTGTGTGGGGGGGGGGGAGTGAGTGAGTGTCATGTATGCATGTGTGTGCAGGGCTTTGTGACTTAAGGCTGAACTCTGAAGTACAGAAAAACCCTTTAAGTTGATTGCATTTTCTCAATAACCTGCTTTCAAGGTCGTGCTAAACCGTAACCTAACCTTAACTACCCACCTCAAAAAGCTATGTTTTTTTGGGGGGGTTCTCCCATTGTCTTCAACGTTAGCCCTGAAGACCAAAGGCATTTCAAGGGAGGGAGGGAGGAGGAAGAAACCTTCCTGGCCATCTTAAGGTTAGATCATAGTGTATGTGTGTGTCTGTGTGTAGTGTAATAGTGGAAGTATGAGAAGACATGTTGACAATAAAAAGCATTTGTCATTCAAAACAATATTCTGTATTTTTAATAGATTCACTCATTCACAATTCAGATCTTCTCCCTTGTCTGGCACTTATACAGTCCCACTGTATAAGTGTTTGCTCAAGGACGTCTCAGCAGAGGCAGAGAAGAGCATGAAAACAAACAAGGAAAAAGCAAAAACACTGACTAAGTATGCCACCGGTTCATTTCTGTAGGCTTAAGGATTCTCTTAGACGCTGCTGTCTGTTTATCATATTTTTAACACATTATGCAGTATGGAAATGAAAAAAAAAATTCCCACACGACTATAATGTTTTCAGAATAAATAAATACAGGATTTAGTACGTATTGGTGTGGCTGTCATGCCTTTAGACTCACCGCTGTTCAAAACAACAAAGTCGGTTTTGTTTTTTCAGCTTGAGGATGAAACATTCTGATGAGATTTAATGTGAGCGGCGTTCTATCTATTGTTTTGAGCTGACCATTTGCTGCCATGACAGTGAGGCACCTGAGGGAGAGTTTGTTCTTCCCAACTACCTCTTGCTCCTCTCCAGCCCTGACTCATTCCAGGTGTGCATGTTTTTGTGCGTGCACGTGGGAGACAGGGAGAGGGCAGAAAGTGTGCGCGTGCGTCCAGATGCATGCAGCGGCCGAGAGTTTGTATGCGCGATCATGCATGGGTCCTTCCGCGGCTGCTTGCGCTTCAGCAGACAGACACCCTCTGGCCAGAGCCAAATAAAGTCTTTCACCTGTTTGTGGCCTTTGAGGAAGACTGTGTGTGTCACCTCCTAGGGGCCAATGCCATGCTGACTTAGAGCCGCTGGAACAATCAGCAGACTCTACAAGGCCGGGTCAGATAGAATACCCTCCGCCCCTCTGAGTCCAGGATCAGGAGCTGTTTTGTCTCTCTATATATACCGGATGACTTTAGCCGAAAGAGGATGAGTTTAGAGGATAAGTGTAGAGCATGAACTGACAGAGCTCAGTCCAAGACTCGGACTTTGCTTATGTAAATTGTTTTAAGGTTGTTCAGTGATGGAATTTAGGGATTAGGGGGCTATGCCCCAGTGAGAATATTTGACTTGTATTTCCATACTATCTCCAAACATCCCTGGCCAAATTGTAGCAGGCTGACAAAACATCTCCCCTTTCATAGTAACACAGGAAGAGGGAGGATTTTAGTTTTCCTCTTCAACCCAGTGTTTTTGGATTGTTAGTAAACTGAATACTGAATACTGCAAGTGTTCTCGGCACTATGGCCTCATGCAGATGTTTCAGAACATCTGTTTAATGCTAAAGTTTCCCCTCTGACCGCCTGTCAAATACAAACTATTTTTAGTCCCTGCTCTCCTAAGATAAAGTACTGGGGGGACAAACCAGATGGATCAGTAAAAGCAGAATGAGCTGAGAGCTGCTCTGAACTTCAGACCACGCTGATGATTCTCAGGTGGATGCTCATCTAAGTATTAGCAACCAATATTGGCTTTTTAGCACCCACTCCCTTTTCACACATTCAGCAACCTGCCTGAATTCAATTACATTTTTCAGATGATTATGCACTATAAAAATACAAATTACTCATGAGGACTTATAATTATGGTTACAGTTAACAGGGAACAAAGAATCCCAAAAAGTATTTCCTTCAACTTCACTTTTTAAGTTTCATTTGTAAAGTTGCCCTCAATACTTAATTTATGGTGGCAAAACATAAAATATTAAGATTTAACCAGTGTGGAGAACAAGCAAGTTAAAAATGGGTTATTCAGATCATTCCTGCAGGGGTTTGTGTCCACATGCTAAACCACCGCTCACCCTCAAGTTCTGGTTTAATATAGTGAAGTGTGGACAATCAACCAAGCAGCCGATGATTCAACTCCTCCAGTCTGCATGCCGAAGTTTCCTTGGGCACGACATTGATCCCTTCTTTACCATCATTGTTTTATGGTACCTAGAAATATGTGAGTTAAACCCTCCCCCATCTCTCACCTGCACACACATCCAGTTTATATAACTCATTGGGGTCCTGCTACCCCCATAGCTAGATAACAGTGAGCTCAGTATCATCTCTATTCAAGCAGGTGGAAATAACTTTCATAAATATTCTGTGGTGTTTAGGGAAAAGCTCAGAGGATAAATATTCTCCCAACATTCAGCTCAGAGGGAATGGCTTAAATTCAGCAGTCACATGAAAAGCTTTCCTAACCTTCACAGGAACCTTTCCAAAGCCCAGTTTCCATCATGATTAAATCTTGACCTTTTTGAATAGAGGTCAGACTAAACCAGGGAAAATGACAAAGGTAATCACATTTCACTCTTGGCTTACTGTGTATTAATGTCTTATTTGGCTACAGTTGACTTTGCTCACCTGTTCCTGATATTAACATCTCAATCATGTCAGAGGTGGAGACCGGTATAATCTGTCCTGTAAACCCCCCCCCCCCCAAAATCCATTTTTACTAGCTTTCAATTTACACAGTCCAGATTGAAAACAATTTCACACATGGTTTCAGAGGAGATTTCGAGGGGAGCAAGCTTTTAAAGAAGTTTGTTTCTGTGAAAAGAGCAGAGCATGGGGAGATTGGCTTTTGCCAGAGAGCTATCTTTTGAATTAATCAACCCAGGGGATTACACGTGGTCGAATGGATAAAGCAGCAGTGCTGAACTTACTTAGCTGTAACAAGAAAGTCATTTGTTTAACCACCTCATGAATTGAAACAGTTTAACTTGGCAGATTGGGACGTAAGTGTTGAACTCTGGGAACCGGGAGATATGACTTGACGTCCGTATTCAGAAGGACTGTCTCATTTACCTTGACATGGACAAAATGAAATATCACTTTGGAAACCTGCCCCTTTGATTCTCCATCATACTGGCCCTGATAGTGGTTTTATATACATTTAAATAACATTAAGAACCCTTTTATACATTTATTACAATACACAATTATACTAATGTTTTACGTATCTTCTAATATAAACAGTAATTCAGTTATATTACTTCTGTGGGCTTTACTTTAGCTGCTTTCAGACATGCACTGAACTCTAGAGATCATCCAGACTTTCTCCGCAGGGGCTGTATGTGTCAACGCAAATGTTAGAGTGAGCACCTCTGGAGTTTCTCTCTTTGACCCCCCCCCAGTATAAAGTCTGCAGAAAGTCACGAGGAGCCAATGTGAGGAAGACACAGGGAAGACATCGCCGAAAATGTCAAGAGAATTTTTGTTGATAAGAGCCGACACCGGTGATGATGTTCTGTCAACAAAAAAACAAAACATAATCTTAATACGTTATATCCTCTGCCTGCTACACCGGGCCCTCACATGAATCCTCCTGGGGATTTAGTGCTGTTGTGAACACGTCTGAGCAGAGAATCTCCCACTGAGTTGTTCATGTGTGTAGAGTCCGGACCCAACTCTCTGGATTCCCTCTGGAGATGTGTCTGGAACCAGAAGAGTCGAAAAGTAACTCTCCAGGGTCGTTCAAGGGATTCTCACCATCTTGTCCTGTATATTAAAAAGAAAAAAAAATTATGAAAGGATTCACTTGAATATTCAAAAAGTAAATTTTTGCATTTTCTGCATTTTCCTTTTTGCTGAGAATAGATTTATAAACTTGTATCCATCCCACATTTAACAAAGCCCAATGAAACAGTTAGTCTCAAAATAATCATAATGCCGCATGACATAGTGAGAGGAGTTAAAATGACTGTGAAGAGATAGCTGCACAGTTTGTTATTTAACAATCATCTGTAAGAATCAATGTGTAATTACAGGCTCACATTACCATATACATACAAATCCTTGCACAGCGATTTGAAATGTGGGATTGAAAATATCCCTGGTTATGGATCAGTGCTCAGTATTAGCAGGATATCAAACGTGTTAGTGTCATATATGATAGTTTGAAATTTACTATATTTTTTCTATGCACTAACTGAAACCAAAATTTTACCAAGATTCTCTCACATTTCTGCAGCATCACAACTTTTTATTTAATTGTTGTATGATTGATGCCACGGTATTTCCTTCAAGGACATGCAGGCAAATGCCACACCACTTTCATTATGTGAGATTTGCATCTGATGTGAACCAAAATAGCAGCTGGAATAGCAGGAAACTGCTGCTGCTTGTATGTCTGATGTAACCGTCCCGTTATCAGCTCCCTGTAGAGCGTCTGTACGCATGTTGTGAGCGTCGGCTCCTTTTCACATCCATGCCTGGTCATGCTCTGTCGATGGGAAATGTTGTTGCGTTGCAGCATGAGATAAGAGGATCAAGAAGGTACATTGCTGCCCTGGATGTGCGCTGGTGTGTTATCTCATTTTTTTGATCTTTTTTGAGAGAGCAAGCTTGCGAACTTTGCCTCTAGTGGCCTCCTCAATATTTCATGGCCGTGCAATGTATCTTTTGACACTGAAATGCTGTGAATTAAACATGTCAGACTGCATAATCAGAACCTTTTAATGTTAGTAGAAAGGCAATTCTCTTTGGGTTTGCCCTTTAATTAAGGAATAAATGACCCCAGATTTTGGTGAATTAATGAGGCATTGATTTGCTTGACACAGAACTGGCGCAGTATGTGCACCCTTCTATGCTCTCACTGCCCTGTTAACATTTACCGCCATTTCAATCACTGTGGAAGAAGGTCCCCAATTTCGTTAAAGGCGTAAAGAAGCAATAAAAACATTGTTGAGTTTTGTTGAGTATTAAACACAGAGGCCGCCTCAAGACTTTTGTTTTCCTGCAGAGGCTCCATTAAAGGAGACGACCGTGGAGTTCGGTGGTTTATTTGTAAAACGATTCTTTCAGTATCAGTAAAATCTGGCAAAATTAAATGAACAGACTAGGTAGTTAATGATTAATACACAGTGTTGCACATTGTTTTAGGATTTAGTGACTCATTTCACAGGAAGGCTGAACAAGACCAACTATTTGAGTGGAAACTACTTCTGCGTAGACAAAACACTGAAGGCACACGAGGAAAGCGCAGATGTACGTTTCCTCTTCTGTCGGTGGGAAGCTGAACCACATGTTTACATGATTGTTTTTGATGCCGCCTTCTTGTTAAAATATTAGTTAAAAGTTGATGGAGGGAGTCGATCTGCAAAATCTGCTGTAATTCAACTCAACCTTGTGATGCACATGTGCACGTCGAGGATTTAGTTCATCTTCTGATCTCAGACTTATCACTAGTGTGTGTGTGTGTGCAACACCATACAAGATAACCCCTGAGTTTGTTGTAGAACTTTATCACATATATAATATCTGCAGGGGTGTTGCAACAAGGTAGACAAAGCAGGCAATTGGTTGGGGCTCCGAGCTGAGTGCCCCCCCCCCCAGAGAAGGCTGAATTTGATTTGATGTAAGTTCCCTTAGGTCCCTCTTGCCTGGGGGGCCCCTGAAATGCTCCTAAATATGATTGTGTCTTATGACCACATATAACCACGATGCTCACCACATTTCAGCTGTACCATGACTACATGTAATAAAAAATAAATTCAGCAATTTCTTAATTGTAGTTTCAATGGTGAAGTATTTTAAATTATCATTGAATTAATGGCAGGATGATTAGAATGAATGAGCCGACATTACCTTGAATCCAGTGAGTTTAACTTATACTGACTGATTTACAGTTTATGTTGCAGTTACAATGTTTATTGACCAGGTATAATTACAGTACAGTGCACTCATCTAATTTCTTCCGTTTATAAAACTCCTAGTACAATAGGCACTCTCCCTTGACCATGCTCCAGGCGTAAGGAGCCGTCTCTTGGTACAGTCCTCCCACAGTCGCAGTGCCATGACAAAAATCGCCTGAGACATCACAGGCAGAGGTGACAGCAGTTCAACCAGTTTCATTTCCTTGCGTAATCTAATTATCGTTTTATTCATATGCATTATAAAGCAATACATTGCACTCAGAGGTTATTTGTAGCACAATGAGGTAGTGAGCGCTGAACAAAGTTTTCGATTCATCAAGTCGCTGAAAGGAACAATGAGCTTCCCCCAGATCTATACATTCAGAACATTTGTCATGGGGGCCAAGAGGACCAGTTGGTCAGGGTCTTTTCACATTTTAATGATCCTCTCTGGGACTTATTCCCTATTTCTCTCCCTTTGTCTCTCACTCCTCCGCCGTCTCCCACTTCGTCTGAGCAGAATTCTCAGAAATATGGATGAGTATTTCCCCACGGAGAATACATGACCTCATTTTCATGTGTCACGGTGATCCAAAAGGCTCGGACACTGCGCGTGCGGATCTGCAGGTTTTATAAATGTTCTTTCTTTACTCCTCTGTCTGTTTAGGTGGTTATAGGTGGGGGGGTAATGAGGTCCTGGTTGTAGGAAAAGGTAGAAGCACTTCAAATTAGAACCACTCCATCCTCTCCTGGAACCAAAGAGGTCAGATCAAGTTTAGCGAAGAGAAAAAATGGGAAAACACCAAGGATTATTTATTTAGTAGGTTAGGGTACTTTATTCTGAGAGAGAGAAACAACTCTGTGCTTTTGTTAAGCTCGAGCCCTTTGAGTAGCTGAAAAATTTTGACAAAGTAAAAAAAGAAAACGGGAAGAATACCTGAGAAAGCTGTGTGCAGTAATGTAAATAAAAGAAATCCTGACGACGCACTGCTGGGATTTTTACACAGAACCTGCTCCGACAACTACTGACAGCTGAACATTAGCGACGAACTGTATGTAACAAGCAACCGTCAGCACTATAAACCAATTAAAGGGTGACGGAAACCAAGCAGACGTTAACACAAAGCAACTGAGCAATCTCCTCCACAGCTTTTCACAGGCCCACAACGGGGATGTCACTTTTTCTGGTAATTACTACTCATATTATCCTTGATGAGGGGAAATTATTTATTATAGCAAGTTAAGTCATAAATCTGGGCAAGGTTGTGGATTTGACAAGCCTAATAAGTAGATTTATTTATCGCACAGCTAATTCTTTTCAGTATATATCTGAGGTGCATATAAGTGTGATGAAAAACTAAATTTTCAACCCCCCTAAGAAAAACTAATTCACAGGTGTAGGTATCTTCTAGAAACAGCTCTGATGGATGTTAAAGGAAGCTTAAGATGGATTTTATACAATTATTTTATTATTATACTCTTTCTTTCTTATTAATAGGAGCCGGCATCAGTCTGCGCTCAGTGTTTTCCTGAAGCTGAAACTCCACAGCTGTCTGCCCATCACTGGGCCGTCACCAGTCACGAGTCAACCTATTTTCCTTGAACAAAGCTGACATCCTACAGGAAACCACTTAGACACTTCTCCCACAGATGTTTATACTGACACAGAGGGGATGTCATCTGCTGGAAATCTTAAATCGGCACCAATCCTGTGGGATTCCTTCTTTTTTCTTAACTGATAGTGTTAACTTTACATGTTCATGATGTCTTTATTTATAATAAAATTGTAAGGGCATGACCACATCTGAGAGGATTGTTGTTGTTAGGTGTATACCTCCGCCAAGAGGGTGATGGTTTTCGCCCCTGTTTGTTGTTTTATTGGTTAATTGGTTTATTGGTTTATTGGTTTGTTTGTAACGAGGGTCCCGCAAAAACTACTAAACAGATTTCCGCATAAATTTGAGGAAGAGGAAGACGTGGACCAAAAACCGGTCCTATTCAACTTTGGTGCAGATTCTGACAAAAGGATTTTTGTACTTTCTTAAACATTGCAATTCAGGGTGCAATTTCCCAGGGAATATTGCATGGATCCTGAAAAAAACATCCACCTTTAGTTTACTGATATCTATGAGTGTGTGCAATTTGGTCCAGCTTGATTGAATTTAAGGCGACTGTGGGCCTTGGTGCTCTACTGGCTGCCATTCTAGTTAATCTATTTTTGGGGATTGGACAAAATCTTCGGAACCATTTTCCACCAGATTTAGTGGAGGGATGGAGCCTGGGTCTGAGAACAACAGACAACATTTTGGTGTGGATGCAGATTAAGGGGTGGAACCGGCTTGTTTGGTTTTTTCCCTTTCTTTAAAATTGCAACACGGGTATTCTTTAACATTTTTTGTAACATTTTCAGGGCATATTGCACAGATCTTGATTTAAAAAGGAAGCATATTTAACTGGCTGATATTTATCAGTGTGTATAATTTGGTTTAAGGACCTGTAGCTCTATCAGTTACCACTTTGGAGTAAAACCTCTACAATGCAGTGTCCTGTCTCTCACTCCATTTATCTGTATGTAAAATGGACGAACACTAAAGAAAATGAAAATGACAAAAGCAGAGATGACCACCATCCAATAAGACCAGGTGTAATCCCAACAATTGTCTGCCCGTCGTGGTGTGAGTAAATGTCATTATCACTTCATTTACATTGAGTCACAGTTCAGAATGAGGATGATTGCCCAGGCCTGTAAGCTGAGAAAGATAAATACCCTCTCCACCATATTTCACATTATGTCCCTCAGTGTAAAGTGAATATAGATGGATACATTATACTGTATGTGTCCAAGAATGATAAGTGACTTGAATGGAGGATGTAAAAAATAAAACATGCTGAAACGAAGAGCTATAAAATGATATATATATAAATATATTAACTCTTGCTCATAAGCATTATTGGTATAAAACCAAATATATGTTGCTAATAAAAGTGGCAGTGGGAGAGTGCGACAGAGACACTTCAGGGTAAAATCCATAGATTTGGCTTTTATTATCAATAAAATATTATTTTCTCGGTTGTAAACAAAGTGAGACAACCAGCGGATGAAGACACGTCTACCACATTAGCCAAGTTATTTATCTATAGACCTCTAATCTTTAACCCAGCAACACGGTGACAGAGATAAACATGTTGTGCTGCAGCAGACAGCCCTGCGTGAGGCCTTCATTAGGCCCCGTGTAGCCGTGTCCACTGAAGCACTGGGATCCCTCCAAGATTGATTGTGGCAGACCACAGATCAGATGGGAGACCTCCCCCACTTTCTGCCGCAGGTCCAAACCCAATAGTCCTTGCTCGGGAAGAGCTTAGGGACCCCCACTCTACACAGAGGCAATATCGCCTGATAAATTGCCTTTCCTGGCACGATTATACACTGGGGTGCTCCCCACGGTCTTTGGGAACAATGCTTTAGAGCTTCAGAATTGTGGCAAGGTAGTAAAAGTGGGGTAATATGTGAAAGGAATTGACAAGCAATGACAGGTTTAAATCATGTGGCTTGAGCATTAATCAAATGCAGACATTAAAATCATATAAAACCTCTATGAACTTCACATTTTTTCATTCAAGAGCTATTGGTTTATAGCTCTTTTTTTTATTATGGAGACGGCTTAAAATCCAAGACGGACGCTCAATTCTTTCTCTGACAGACGCAGTAAAAGTGAGAAGGAAGTAAATTCAGAGTGAGTACAGGTGAAAAATGTGTTTTCTTAGATAGAAAATAAAAAGGAATCATCAGACTTCTTTCTGTGCCCAATGTCTTGTAAAACACAATCTCATGTGGCCAACTGGGTGACATTGCCTCAAAAGGCTGGACACCGTGTACAAATATCCATCAGTCTTTCATTACTTTTCACAGTGAAAGAGTATAGAGTGTTTAATTCACAACTTCCCGCGACAATGTTCCCGGCCCCCAGGGCACTTCAGATGGGGCCGCGTTGTGTTTCCGAACCTCAAATGACTCGGAGCCCAGAGCGTCTGAGAGCTCGCTGACATTCAGACCCTGGAGTGTCTCAAAGGTTTTCCAAAGGCTCGGGCTGTACGCCGGTTCACTGAAACAATGCGAAGTGATGTGGCTACGAGGGAAATGTCTGCCAAAACTGTTGGGTGCACTTTAATTATGGAGAGGGATTGTGCAATCCGCCTGACTGGCCTGACATTATTCAAAAGTAATTAGCTGCTTGTTATTTTAATTATGGATGAAAGGACACAAGAACAGAATTAACTCAGAAATGGGATTGCTGCACCACCAGAGAGAGAGAGAGAGGAGAGAGAGAGGAGAGGGGGGGTTGTACACACGATAGTCATACTTTAGTCACAACCTGCATAGAACAACATTTCTATAATATGGAAAGTCCTCTCCCATGACATTTTGTTTATCTAATATGCACTGGCTCAAGTGAGACATTTCCCAGTCACACAAATCTTTTACATAACACCCACATTTTGACGTGCCAGGGAGAATGCTGAGCACAAGAAAGCCTGGGAAACAATTGATGATGATGAGCTGAAAACCCGTCTCTACATTTTCTATAACACTTGTGAGTTACTTTCTTTTTTTATTTCCTTATTGTTAAAATGTTGTGGCATCATACTCAGATATTCCTCCCAGTTGTCCTGTCAGTGAGGTGAGGACTGAAATCACCAAGCAAATGAAGCAAATGACAAAATGTCTCTACTTCCTCCCACTATCCTGAAAAGAAGGTGTAATATGCCAGATATGAATGCTGCCATCTTGTCACAGTCTGCGCAGTAGAGATCAGGGGACGGAGCCACAGTGGCAAGGTCCTGCCACTGGACATGCTCGGCCAATCATAAGTCAGTCTCAGCTGTCAAACAGGGCGTTTCCCCCGAATTTTTTATAGCACAAAATTACTAATTAAAAATAAACTTACCTGAAAAACTAGCACTTCAACCAACATTAGCTTGATAAGAACTACCTTGAATGTCAGAATCCATCTCCACCAAATTTTTATAACGTGTACTTTGACTTTTTAGTTTGATCTATCTATCTATCTATCTATCTATCTATCTATCTATCTATCTATCTATCTATCTATCTATCTATCTATCTATCTATCTATGGTTTCACTATTGGGGAACAGTCTTGTCATCCATCTTTATATACTGTCTATAATGTGTGCTAACATTCCACTTTGTAAAAATGGAAATGAGAAAATGGATTTTACTGAAAATACTAAGTATGCACCTTAAAATGTAGGGACCTTCTTAGGACCTGTTCTGTAGTATGTATGCACTGTTCAAACATTACAATATGTAATATTATATTTAATGTAAACTCAAAGAAACTAAATGTTAGCGAAATCGAACTGTCGATTTTAATCTCTCCTGGCAGAGCAGTATTTACCCTGAGGGGCTGCAGAGGTATAGGCTTCCGACAGTGTCTTCAGCCACTAATCTTTCCAACAGTATCTTGATTCCCCTCTGGAGCTCCAGATAAATTGCTTTAATTAATCACCGACATACCTAATGCACATATAACAACTGCTAAGTACCAGGGTCAGCTGTTGGGCGCTCCAGAGGGAAATATCCTGAGGAATCTGGGAAACCCTGAGGTATAGACCTTACACTGGGGAAAGCCAGAAACCACTGGTAGAAATTAACCCCGGTGATGGGTACTGTGGTAACGACAGCACTGCATGTGTGTTTGTGTGTCTGTGTAGTTGGACACAGATCTGATTTAAGTGTTTGTGCACATCTGGAGCAACTCAATAATTTAATGTGACATTTCATTGATTATTCGGGAATTTCATTTCTTGTCTTCTCTCTCAAAGAGAAACGTGGATCAATGAAGCAGCACTCAAATCGGTCCTGCTCAAGGATATTTTAGAATTGGTTTGAATTGGGTTCGTCTCTCCAGTCAACAATGTAGAGCACTTTGATGTCATCTTTCTTATAGTAGTTATAACCAGAAGCCCATTTAATATATAGGTTATATTTTATTTTATTGTGGTATGTAGAGCTGGTCCCACTTGGGTTGTTCAGGCCACCGACAAGAAAAAAACCCAGACAAGCTTTGGGTGACACTTGCTGTGCTCACTGCTTTTAATGTGCTTCCTACTCATTCAAAAATTAATCACATCACTGAGCAATTACTCTGCGTTTTGATGGGATTATTTTCAGTGGGCGTGGGTTTTCTTTTGATTTCTCTGTCCAGATCAGTCAACGGTGCCTTCCAACACCTAAAAACTGGAACACCCATTTAACCTGTGTGGAAATAAAAGTCAAGACAGTGTGTTTTAATGAGAGGCCAGCTGCACTGGAACTAATCGCTCACCATTAACATCTCATTTAGCACCAGTGAGTGCAAGCAGGACACCTCTTCTTACTGTGAAACCACCAGCCTCTCCACTCTGAACAAGACACAGGGGATTTTCCATTGTACTGTGGCTCGCCAGCAAGACACATGAAAAATAAGACAAATGTAGCATTACAGGAATTTGTTTTTTGTTGCAGACCAGCTGTCTTTGACCTCTGTGGCTTCTTCGCACGGAATGCACAGAGATAATATTAATATTGGTCCACACACACTGAATGGGAAGACCACAAACATGCCCACTTTGCATAATGTGTGAATAACAGTTGTCTTATTAGTGTTGTGTGGTCCATCCCTTCCTCCTTCTTTGCTAAAACCAACATTTCTGTCAATTTGTGTCGGGACTCTGCATGTTCAGCGTGTTCTTGTTCACTTTCTGGTTCTGGTATGTTTTTGCTCTGTCCCCATTCGCCTTTCGGTTCCATCCCCTCCTGCCAATTCAGCTAAAATCAACTCACTCTCCTGTTTATGTATATAAGGACAGATTTGATTATCACTTATCTGCCAGAACGTTAACTTACCGAATTTCTTTCTTTTTTTTTTGCTGCGACCGACCAATGCTCCTAATAACTTACCTCAGTCTAATATAATCACTTAACTTGATATTGCTATCGCTTATATTTGTGATCAATCATTACTGAGCAATGCGTTATGCAAAATACTGTTCTAATCATTCTGTACAATAGCGATTAATCAGCTGCCAGTAATTGGTAACTTGACAAGTGGTTGCTACCAGTCTATGAATGTAGATTTACATTGTGTGTGTGTGTGTGTGTGTGTGTGTGTGTGTGTGTGTGTGTGTGTGTGTGTGTGTGTGTGTGTGTGTGTGTGTGTGTGTGTGTGTGTGTGTGTGTGTGTGTGTGTGTGTGTGTCCTTTGAGGCTCCTGAAAAGATAAGCGTTTGACCTGCACTCAGTTATCAGCCACAGAACCAATCATGGAAGTGAATGAGCAAGTTATTGTAAATGGGTTTGATTATTTGCTCTACCTGTTCAAGCATGTCAGACAGAGAGCGATCAGACACAGTCACATATACACCTCTCTCTCTCTCTCTCTCTCTCTCTCTCTCTCTCTCTCTCTCTCTCTCCCTCTCTCTCCATCTCCTCCCACACACACACAGTGGTTTAAGTCCTCCTCAACATTGAGCTTTCAGAGGGCTCCAGCAGTGGTTAAGGCCTGACAGCCCCCTGGGGACCCTCAGTGCAGCTCAGCAGAGATCTCTTTGTGACTACAGATTTCCTGCTATTGCATTTCTTTTCTGGTGACACACGGTCCTTCCTGGTCTTCCTCAAGCCCACACCTTGTCTCATGCCCCCAGCCCCCAGCCCCTGACTCCTACTTTTCATTCTCTCTCGACCTGTCTATATGTCCATAACCACCCAATCTTAAGCCACCCTGTGGGAACCTATCAGTCCAACGATTTCTCCTCAAGATACTGTTGACATTTGGCATACAGGCACCGGGAGTCAGTCCCCTTAGAAGCCTGCGTTGTCAATCCCTGATGCTTTGTCTGAAATAATTAGGACTTTCATTTGCATCAGGGAGCATGGCTCCATTCGTTACCTGCTTAGGCTAGAGCATCCCATAATTGGCGTCTGGTGCTTGAGAGGTTCACCTCCCCCGACACCAGTCTCGTAAACCTAGATGTCTTAGATGCCATGTTTTCCCAGGCCCTATCAACCTGCAGAGCTGCTCCCTCTCCTTTTTTCTTTTCCGGCTGCCATTGGAAAGTTTGATACTTCTCCCTCCCCCCCTCCCCTCCACTGTGTCTGTCACTGCCATTTCCAGCAGCCGCTCAGAATGATGGCCTCCTGATCTGTCTTTCAGTATCTCTTTCTCTCTGAGACATCTGTCTCCTGACATTGATGTACAAAAAAAGATATACCAAGTCTCTGTCTGAAACACTGACAATGAGGAACTTTAAAAAACTTTGTAGGTGTTTAAAATAGCAGCAGTGTCTTCCCCACCCATCCAACTCCCTGTTTATTGTGCAGCTCTCACTAATTCACTAACTGTATTCATATCTACATGTTGGGCTGTTGATAGAATAAACTGCTGCCACGAATACTGTGGTTTTATCAGGTAGCTGAAAATAGAGATGTGTTTGTGTGTTGATGTTGACAGTATTCTAAAATAAGAAAGATTCATATAAAGGTTCACAGTTTCAGTTGATAAATATCTTTGCTGCATGTGGACTTGGAGGTGTGATGAATGTTTGAATTTGTTGAACAATGATTCCAGCTGACATCTTGTTATTTAGAGCAACAAAATTGAAGAGCGTTTCTCTGCCTCTACCTGCACACCCACACAATTTTCAGGTGTTCTTTATCTATCTGTGGGTTCTTCACAAAAGAGGCAACAGAGTGAGGTGATGGCAAAAACATATTAGTAGCAAGGAATTTGCCACCCGGCCTTCAACTGAACGTGCTTCTGTGGTTATGAAAAACGCTGCTTATTGGTACCTCGATGGCATGGACTTGAAATCACAAAACTACAAGCCACATCATAAAGACCTGGTTTCCTTCAGAAACATTTTGATCTGCTGCTAAACCAAGCATGGATGAAGATTCTGCTGTCACTGTCATCTACCCCCAACCGACTCCTAGTTCCAATTCATGTTGAACTCTTTCATTAAAATGGGAAAGAAGAAAACTAAATGGAGTAATGCATATGTGGCAGGAGGAAGCGTGACCTCCTACCTCAACGTAATTCAATCAATCAAATTAGATTTGTATAGCTCATATTCACACATCAAAAATTGTCTCATAGGGTTTAACAAGGTGCAACATCCTCTGTTCTTAATCTTCAACAAGGGTAAGGAAAAACTACCAAAAAACTGTATTAACAGGGAAAGATTATGTAGAAAGAGAATCTCATGTGAGGGATCCCTGTTCCAGGATGGACAGAAGTGCAATAGATGCCGTGTGTAACTGAACACATCAACAAAATTAAAATATTTACAACATTGATTAGAAGAAAGAAGTTAAAAAATTTAAATGAGGGGAGCAGCAATGACAATTTAAATGAAGGAGTTATTGCCAGTAATGGTAAAATATGTGTATAGGCATATTGTGGCAAGCAATCTTGTTGTCATATAGTCCATGACCGGCTGCCATTCAGTAAATAAAAAAAAACAAATCCATGTCTTCAAAAGTCGAAAGCTATCTGTTATCTATAGGTTAAAGGAGCTGGTCACAAGTGGTTGCTGCTTTCCCACTGACCATCAGTCAACTTCGCCTGGAATCAATCATTTCCCTGAAATCATTCAGTCAATGAGCAGCAATCCCTGCCTTCCAGGCACATTTAAATTTAAATTCACATTTAAACCTGTTCGACAGCTTGTGAAGCCATATCAAAAACAAAATAGTCTTGTAAAACAGCGAGGAGTACGAAACCATATTAAGAAAATCTTTTAAACTGACAGCAGTTTCACAGTGGTCTCATAAATGCAAACCAGGTCAGACCACTGATCAAACAACTATCATTCAATGGAAATGAAGGGGCGGGTGGTGGATGAACAGCAGAAAAACAGCAGGCGGTGGAAGTGCACCATCATGGCGCCTATGAAATAAATATTACATCCTCAAATAATGTGCCATCACATGGGAAATCTCAAATTGGGGTTGTTCTGTTTTTCACAGAGATTAAGTGCGGTCCCCGTTTAGCCTCGTCACTTCTCCTTAAACCAGCTACGGACGATGTTATTGCAGCTGAGCACAAAGCATGAATAGAATCTGACTTTCCCGTTAGTCCCTCTTGAAGAGGACGATGTGTTTGATGTCAATTCCCATCAACATATGAACCGATGCGATGTTTTCAATATGCACCAATCAGACCCAACATTAAAACTAGAAACTGGGTTGGCAGGTGCATTTTTGAATCAAGTCATGAAGCCTTGGGAAATAATTGAGCCTCCAAAATAAAATTGCAATCACATTACCGTGCCAGTCGCTGTGTGTCCATGTTAGTGCTGCATTTCTGGTAATTTATGAGATAGTGCTTGATACAGTTTTAATACGACTACAGACCTTTTCTCATTTTTCACTGCATGAAGGGAAATAACAGTTGAAAAGGTCTCCTAACAGTATAAAATGCCTCGCAGAGTAACACTGTCTAGCACCTCTTCACAACAAATACACCGCCTTATCATAACTGAAGGAGATGCCGTTACAGTAAATAATTCATGATCTGCTGTCTGGTGGCATGTTTCCAAAAGCTAGTAGTTTCCATTTCGCGTCTCATGTTTGCAGACAACGAGGCATTTGGTGTTAACTCGACAGCTACATACATTTCACTTGTAGAATCATCTTTATTTGTGCTATTGAGTAAACCCATAAGTAGCTCCAGGTCGTCAGTGTTAATGGTTGTATACTAATCATCTCGAGACTATAAAAACACTTGACCCGAATCTCCTACGTGGGTTGAGGCAGCAGACGATAACTTTGAATAAATCTGGATTTTTTTCTTTCATTCTGAATAGATGGTTTGTATTATGCTACTGGGTTAGTTCTAGCTGATTACATTTATGTACATGGATCTGTAAAAAAAACCCACAACGATGGGAAACAGATATTGATTAACTTTTACAGTAGCCATTAGTGCTGCACGTGCATCACACTCCTGCGCTAGAGTTGACAGGAAGAAGCAGCTCAATATGGAAAGTCAAGTACCCAGCCTGCTCTCTGTAACACTGAGTAATGGCAGAATTTAAGGAAGGGTTTATCATTGGACGTAGCATTAGTATTAGTAAAATACCCTGCAGAGTTCAGGATGAGTCTTCAAACAGCTGAACCCTTTGTACAGGAAGAGAAGAGATATGGATTTTGTTGTCGACTTACTTTGATATTGTTTTTTGGAAAAAGTGAAGTTAACCTTGGTGAAAACCTTTCTGATGCCCTTCCTTACAGTAGCGCTTTGAACGCCATTGAAAACTTATCTTTTTCAAACTACCAATGTATAATGCCAGTGTTTCCACTGGGTGACATCTATGGGAGTTTTTTTTCAATCGTCCTCAAAAACTGAAAGACCACTCACTTGAATAAAGATGGAAAAAATGCCATAGATCTTCAGGAGGAGGATCATAAAATGAGCCTGCAGGAGACGGTAACATGGCTGCATGTGCATCCTTGTGCTAATAACTATTACAGATGATCACGTTAACACATTTAGATGAGCAATTGTAAAAAACTGAAGTCATGTTGTTTGGTGCATTTAGTTGATAGAGCAGCAGAATCAGAACTGAGCCTGACTAAGTATAGTTGTGGCTGAAAGAGGACAAGGAGACAACACAGACCCACAAGACAAAGATCTGTGAGACCCCAGCTGACCTGGATATGTTGGCTCCATATACCTGCTGTATTTAAAATAACTCAGTAGATGTAGTATTTGAAGTTTACATTTGAAAGACTCTTGAATATTTCCTGGTCAGACCATCATGTGGGTTATTCTAGTTTGGTGGTAATAGATTCAGTATACTCACAGTATATCATGGTTGGTTCTGGAGTTTCTATCTATATAGTAAATGTGAATAATAAACAGGAAGATTAACATCATATATACATATTATTCTTTTGTCTTTGAGGTTGTAAGTCTATTGCAGACAATGAAACAATTCAGAAACTGTGCATGAGGTATAAAGAGATTTATAAAACTGACATCATCATCTTTAATGTTCCTGGCAGTGTGCAGTTCAGGAAAGTGTCTGATAAAGCTCACAAACAAATAGACACCCTGTCTTCCTGGTTGGCCTGAGACAGATCCCAGTTTACCAGTTTTCTAGTTCAAGTTTACATTTCAAGACATTTTTGCTGGGAGCAGTTTCCATTTAAAAATCAATCTTTGGATGCAAAGAGTTTATCACTTGAGCCCCCGCTCCCCATAATGCATTTTATACCCAGCATTATACATTGGGTATAAAACGTGTGCTCAGAATATAAATACAGGCCCTTTTCTGTAGCAGGAGGCCCTGCTGTATCTGAACACCTCTTTCATTACCAGGTCCTAAGATCATGCAAAACACTTCTTATTTTAGAGCTGAGAACCTGTTGGCCTCCCCGGCAAACACCTCACTGCCATATGGTCCCATTCCATTTTAGGGAACTCTCAATTTTCACTTCAGAAAGATGTCACCGTGTGGACCCTGGGGCAATGAAGGGCTGAAGCCTGTGCACATGCAACATTAACACCCAGCGTATTTCAGTGGGGATGTTAGTCATGTTAACATGTAGTACATGTTCTTCTTGCTCTAGATATGTTTGACATGAACAAGTCTTGCTCTGTTTACTCAATTAAAAATACATATATGTTAATTATGTGGATGCAAATAATAACCACAAGTAATGTTACAGTCGTTCAGGAACCTGACGCAGGCCAGGAATTTAGTCCCTTTATGGTGGTAAACTAAACTATGTGAATCATGTGGAAAAATCGACACAATCCTTTACTTTGAAGCTCCTCAACCTGCACTTACACCGGTAGAATGTTCCCTATAAGACAGTAAGGATTTAGTCAGAAGGCCAATGTAATTCTCAATGCAATATTTATATTTGCCTTTGTTGTCACCGCATGAAGCTTTAATGTTTCACCACCAGTTTCTATGTGTTTCATATTAATAATTCAATGTTGATGTTCATGTTTTGGGAGAAAGAAAATCAATGAACATTTATTTTAAATGAAAGAGCGCTCGGTAGTCTCTGCCCTTTCAATGACCTTGCTCTGGGGAAAAGACTGCAGCAACAGCGTATATTGGGTAACATTGTATTGGAAATGCATTAAAATAAATAGTGGAAACCATCAGACAAAAAAAGAGGACACTAGGACTCACTAAAGGAGATCACGTGACATGGATCATGTGTGGCTGGCCCCCATTGGTTGTTATGATTATGAAAGATGCTATTAACACGAGTGCATCTACTTTGAGAGACAATGTTTTTCTTCCAGCTTTGATTGCAAGAGTTCTAAATTTGCACCTCATACTTGTTGATTTGCTCCTTTAGAGTTTGCTGGTATCAATTACTTTGAAAGCCAGTTGAGTAACATGTCCACTGCTTGTTGTGTATTGCTAGAATTTTGGGTTTCTTGCTTTACCCACTTGATTATTTCCATCACTGAGCCACTGATGAGATTTACAGCTATATTGTTCTAACATGGAGCTGGTGTGTCCTTAGTTTATGCCAGAGCAAGGACAGCTGTTGCTCACTGCTGTGTCCTCACACAATCCAATTTGATCCTAGTTTAGAAAGAGGAAGGTGTTCAGCTGACTCGATTTTCCTCAGGGCTGCTCAAGAGCAAAGGGGCTCTTTTAAGAGATATGTGTGAGTAAAGTTTGAAGAATACAAATCTCCTAATCATTATTGTTATCGATATGAGGAGGTTGTAACTTCATCCTCTTTACAAATCTGTACAATAGGCAACAGTAGATAGCTGCCCCTATGGTTGAAGCCTGGCTTGAAGTTGAGTGCTCCAGCTTGGGACAACAGTATTATCTGTGTACAATCAGAAGCCCTCAGTGTTTTAAAGGTTCCGTGTGTAGAATTTAGTGACATCTAGTGGTGAGGTTGCATGTTGCAGCTGATCACCCCTCCCCTCACCCTCCTATTCCAAACATGAAAGAGAACCTGTGGTAGCCTTCAGTTGTCATAAAAACTCAAAAGGTGTTTAGTTTGTCCAGTCTGGGCTACTATAGAAACATGGCGGCCTCTGTAGAAAGGACCCACTCCTGATGTAAATATAAAGTATTAACATATAAAGGGCCCATTCTAGGGTAAAGAACACAATAATTTGTACAATCCAGATGAAACACACTTCTGAAAACATCACTGGGATTATTTTATATTCAATATCTGCCAATAGTTCCCTTTCACCTTAATCTTACACACTGGACCTCTAAGCCCCACTTAGCTACAACATGACCAGACACTGCTGCAAGTGACCCTCAATGGTGGTGGCAGTCCCTCTGCAAGGCCAGCTGGTATGTGAACTCGACTGCGCTGCATTCTCAGAAATCGAAAGCCTCTGCAAATCTAGACAAGCTCCATTAGGACAGATCAAGCCCCCCAGTAGGCACAAGTGTCTTTGTCATACACACAAAAAGCTTGTCTCTCAATACCAGAACAGATATCCCACTGCTACTGAAATAAAAAAAATGGGTGATATCAAGCACCTCTGTTGCAACTAGGTAGGGCAGATTTCTGTGTTCGTGTCAGGAAAAAAAGGGAACTGGTCTTTTGGGTGGACTCTATAGCAATGGCAGAATAAGTGCTGGGGGAAAGAGATACATTATTTTTTTCTGGTGTTTGCAAGTACTTCCTATTTATACAGTTACAATCAAGGGAATGTTTTATATTTACAAAATTAATCTGTTATAGGTTCATGACTCTTTTTATACCGGGTGACTAGATTGAAAAGGGACATTGATCGAAATAAAGCCCATATAAAAGGGCCTCAGAACAATTTTATAAACCTTTTTACTCCATTATGAAAGTGACAATGCCCACTGAAGAATTTGAAGTGTTGTGCTTTGCTCCACTTTAAGAAGGCCTATATAACAAAATCAACATAAATGTGATTGTTGCTCCAAATTATGAATCTGAATAATTTTTGACCAATAATAAGAGTTGTGAATGTAACAAAGTGTTTAACTTTTGCATATAGAGACAAGAAAGTAGATTACTTTGAAAATAAACAGTATTCTGGGGGCAAAGATTGATTAAGGAGTATTTAAAAAAAAAATCTGTTTTACATTCCTTTCCCTGGTAGGAACTATTTCAGTTATTTGTACTGCAAGGTCACAGCTTGCTGCACTCCTTTGAAGTTCTCTTTGCTAACATGGCTTCCTCCTAAAAGAGAATGGCCAAATTAGGCCATCTATCTAAGTACAAACGAAAACTTTTAGCCAGGTCAGTGGGAGCAGTGGCAACCAGCCGGCTGCTCACAGCAGAACGTTAGCGCCAGGAGCCCGGCTTTGATCTCTGTGAAAGGATTTAACTCACAGCACCTCTGTTCCTGCACAATGGCTGATTGCAGCTCCCGAATCCAAAGACACGCACTCACCCGCATGCACACACACGCCTCCACATCTGTAGGGCGGAGTAAAGCTTCTGACAGCTCAAGTGAAGGCACAACGCATCCCTGCGCTAGTTGGCACTAGCTTTGGGCCACTACAGGTGGTGTTTGAATGAGTGTGACTATACGTTAACACGGAACAGGGACTTTCTCTGTGATGTGTCACATCTCCACTTTCGTAGCTCATTATATTACTTCAGGTCTTTTGGCCAAACACTCATTTAGATCAGACATTTAGCTCCGTAAATGAAGACTGCCGAGCAAAGGACAAGAAGTAGTTTTTCCGAAAAATGTGAAAACACATTTAGTTTTTAGTAAAGTGGGAACTGTTTATCGACTATATTTCCTATTTCACAAAACACCTTGTGATCATTAGAAATTACAAAAAATCCTTCACTGCTCTTTTCATCTTTCAACAGGAGATTGTTTTAGTGAAGAGAAAAGAGGCGCTACTGTTGTTTTGACATTAAAAATACATTTTTTTAATCAACCAATGACTGCAGTTCTAATACGGTACATCCTTTATATCATTGTTCTCCAACCCGTCGATCGCGATCTACAGGTCGATCTCTAAAACCTTCACTGTTCATCCCCGAACACTCTCTGGACTCACTAGCTGCGGTTGTGCCGCAGATCAGCTGTGTGTCGGCGGAGATGCTGGTTTATCTTCTACATTTCCTTCAACACAAGTCGGATTATGTACAAAACTAAATGTCAGGACTCTACTCTAATGTAGATGAGGACTCAAATTTGCTGGGACTTTACTCCTCTGTCTGAAACGATGATGGTGAGAAGCTGTTATTAATGTATCATTAGCCAATTAATGTTCGTGCCTTGTGAACTTTAAAGATTTTTTTATATTAATGTCACTTTAACCCAGTCCTTACTACAATACCTTTGCTATCTTTGACACATGTAAAACCTGCTGTTTGTATCTGTTATTGCAGCTCTGAACAGATTCTGAACAGCTGTCTGAAAGTTATTTGGAAGGTCTGAGGCTGTTCTAAAATATGTAAATCATATAAATCATATATGCCATATACAATATATTTTTTATAATAATAGATTATCAAACTACATCTGTTACAGGGAGTAGATGGTGGGTTTGCTGCCAGCAGCCATGTCCCTGCTATTGGTTTCCACCATCTTTCTTAAATCCCATGCAACACCTGCTGGTATCTTTCTTTAATGATTCATCCATTTGTTGTCACTTTATCTGTATTTTTAACCAATAACTGTTGTTTTCCTTTGTCAGGACAATGCAGCAAGTCTGCAGTGAATTCTCCTTCCAGAATGGGAACCTGGACATTGGACACTATACGTAAGTATAGTTAGTTCAGCCTTTGTTATTGTTTGTTTACTGTAAAGTGAAGTTGGTCATTGCTGATCCTATTCTTTGCCAGATTATATGTTTCCATTTATATGGCTCCATTTTTGCTCCATTTTACGCTGCATACAGTTATGGTGTCATCCCTAAACATGTTTTATTATTTTCTACTCTCTGTGCTCATCTGAACTGTATTTTGATACGGTCGAAATACCCTAATAAATCATTTTCCTAGTAAATATCCAGATATATTGGTTTTTCTCTGAAAAAAGTATAATCTATATCTAATCTATATATTTTACTGAGGACATGAGTTTAGGTTGAGTTCAGTCTGAACAACCCTTGACCGTACATGCTCCAGGCAAGTTGAGGTCTGCATGGCTTAAATCAGGTCAATCAGACGAGGTAAATACATGGACCGCCTCAGTGCAACTGTTGTCTCTGGCTAATTATCATGTCTCTGCTGTATGTATTTGTGTCCAGCAATAACACAGGCAGTGATATGATTATCTCAGGCACCTACCAGCAGCTGTAGTGAAGGTGGCTTAAGAGCCGCGGCGGCTACAGAGATCAAAGAGCTGGATTTGTATTCAGATATAAACCATTTTCCAGGCTTTTGCTGAATGTTGCTCCCGGAGAGGCGGCTGTGAATGCCGGAGGCAAATGCACCATCATATCTCTTAGGTGGGAGATGTGTGCATGAAACCCAGCCAGCGTTGGGTTGGTGGCTATACTGTGAGCTGAGTGGGACACTGAGGGGGTTAAGCCTTCAAATTTTTCGATTGTGATTTTGTAGAAACCCACAGAGGGTTGGATGAATTGAGCCAAACTAGAAAAAAACTGCATTTGACAAGGAAATGAATGAGGTTTTAGAGGTAAGTAGCCAGGTTTAGTCATGTTTCAGTCGTGAGTCTATACACGGTATCAGAATAATTGAGGACACCTTGTATAATAATACCTTGTGGGTAGTGATGTTACTTTTAGTAAAGATGAGAGGAGTGTTTTACAGATTGTTAGAAATGCATTTTTCTTTTTAAATATTAATCTCAGCAAGATCTTGTTTGTATATTTCAGTGTAGATTCAGAGATTTAGTTGGCAAGAGAATAAACAGCTGACAGCAGCAACAAAAAAATGTCCAATTAGTTATTTCCAGGTATATTAAATCATTTTTCACATTTTTCAGGTATAAACAGACTAATGGAGCCACCATTAGTGATTCTTGGTTTTTCTTTTGACCAAAGAGAAGAAAAACATTTTCAGCAATCTTCTTTCTTAGGGAGCTGGTACATGCATTTGTCTAATGAGACTTTAGAGTACCAGAAAAAGAAACCCATGGAGAGGGGTGCTGTGAGGATAAATGGATTCAACAGTGTTTAAACACTGGATTATTTAAAAGCATCAATTACAATGCCTCCATCTGAAGAGTCAGCGGAATTTTTTTGTGCGAGAGATAAAAGTCCACCTGCCTTCATCTCCACTTCACTTTCCTCCCCCTCAACCTAGGAGATGAATCAGGCGAATGGAGGAGAGTAAAGTGGAGCTTGACAGCCATCTGGACAACAAACAGAAAGGTCGCACACAGGAGAAGGAAGAGTTGTTCTAGGTAATTAAGTGGCAGCATCTCAGACCTTTTGGTGCCTTTATACTGTGGCAGTCACACCCATGATTACTTAAGTAGTCAGTGATACTTAATGTTACATCTGCTCTTCCTTCCTCTTCTCTTATTTTTGCCATGTTTGGATTGTGCAGCTCATTGGTTTAAATACTTCAAGTGCTATTAAAACCTGATGTGGTTGTGCATGACAACACAACCTAAGGTTGTGTCCGAGGATAGAGGACTATATAGTCATCGGGAAAAGATAAAAAAACACTATTCGACACTTTCTCTGTGCCGGTAATGATATAATTATCGCAGGATTATGTCGTCCAACGACAACAGCGTCTGCGAGTGGAAAAACCCACAGAAACCTTTAAATGCTTATTTTACACGTAGTATTAATACTTTAAGGTAAAAAAAACATTGAATAATCATATTTGAATGTAGAAATAAACTTGTTTCCCGCACTTTGAGCTGTGGTCTGCTGCGGTTCTTCTATTTACATTTATACGACAGGTCTGTTTTTTCCTGCTGCCCTTGTTCGTCTCTCCACTGCAAGTGAAATGCATGATGGTATATATTGCTCGGTTAGTGACCATCGGTTGTGCACTACTTTTCAGGATGCATTGTAGTAGTGTCCACATGTTTAGTTAATTGGTGATTTCAGACACAGTTTTATGACGGGACCAGTGAAAGAACCATTTCACCTATTTGAGCTAATTTTCCACATATCACTAAGATGCAGGTTGTTATTTCTCAGGAATTGGTTATTGTTTAGGTAGAGAATTAGTCAAAGAAAAGCAGTGTCACTTTGCAAAGGCAATTGGGCCAGTTTGATTCAAACATGCATAGTATTGACAAAAAACAATGAAAAAGTAGTGACAAAAAAATCCATCTATCTTCAGAGTTCCCATGTGGGGTCAAGTAGATGATCACAAAAGAAGAACAAAATGCAAAAACGATTAAAATGCAGTGTCTGTCAGCCTGCACCTGAGGGGCCAGAGCGCACCACTACCACAGGCTTTCATGCGGGAAACAGAATAGACAAAAAGATAAAAGAAAGAGTGGTGCAACATTTCAATGAGTTTTCCATCATTCCCTTTGCTCTGGGGAAGACAGGAAGCTTGACGTGGTCATAATAGAGAACACTGCAACACCCACAAGTGACTGATTTCACAGAGATGCCCAACATCAGTTTGCGGTGTCACATCAGGTTTGATCTACAGATTCAAATTCATAATTTAGTTTTGTGTTATTACAATAAAATAACTATATAACAAACCAGAAGAAAGAGAAAAGCTGAAAAAATTCCTTGGATATTAAATGTTTGGCTTCTCCTTCAGTCAGGCGTTACATTCGACCCGACTACAGCCGAGGGAGGTGTTCACTTATCAACATTAGAAACCTGTGGCTGCAGCTTCCAGGTGAAAATGTCCACGCATATGAACGTAAACAGAGTTGGTGGGGGAGAGAAAGTTCACCGAGTCAACTTCCTATTGACTCACGGCATAATTGTGTTATCTTCTCTTATATAATGAACGCTGTGATATTCATTTCACTTATTTTAAGCAATGCAAATAGGAGCTGAAGTTTAATGCTTGTTGGTTATTCATGACAAAACACGCTTTAGCAGCTGGCTCATTCAATTTTCATCAAACCTTTTTTGGTTTAGTCGTCTCCTGCTTTCCCTTTCATGCTATCTGTCAGGCTGTATTTCTTTCATCCCCCCCCCCCAGACACCAACAAGTTTGGGTATCCTGGGTGACTGCAGGAGGAGATCAGATTGTTAGCTTATCAGACCTCATCTACACAGTTAATAATAGTCATTGGTGAGGTGTGTTGAAAAACCTGTGTTCTTTTTTCATGTTTTATGGCTTTTCACTGAATTTCCCATCAGAAATTGCACATCGGCAAATTGTGGAGCTCAAATGTTATTCAGTCAAACTAAGTCATGCTTGAGTCATTGCTGAGTTTCTTTTTTTGTTTGAGTTGTGTAATGCTCGATGTGTTACACTGAATAGACTTGATGTGATGGTTGGCGTTTCCATCTGCCAGGCACGCTACAGACTTATTCTAGAAGGTTCATCGAATGCAAAACAGCTTACCTATAACTTGCATCATGCATTCACGGTTTTTAAATCAGTCATCATTTGTGTTCATCTCTTTTTTTCTCACCTGCATCTTCTGCACATCCAAGAGAAGGTCGTGCTTTTTCACTCTGAGTGCCAAGCACGCAGCATAATGAGAGAGAGAGGGAGAGAAATCAAGAAGCCAATCAAAGCAAACCTGATTAAACTAACATTAGCATCCAGAGGAATCTCATAAATCAATGGCGCCTCGCTGATCACAGTCCTAAAGGCCATGCAACGCCCAAGTATCCTGTGGAGGTATTTTTAGTTTGAGAGTAAATAATTTAATAAAAAGCTCCCTATACCCCTGACCTTTTGTCAATGGCCACAATTCATCCTCTTACTTGACATAGACAGTCATCTGAATTCAAAGACTAGGCTCATTCCAACATCCACTCTGACATTTATATTTAAAAACCGATTGTATCCGACAGCTGACAACATTTTTCACTCGTGACTGTGACAGCGGCATCAACATAATGCTGTTTCAATGAGGAGGGGTGGGGGGGGATCAGGAGTGATTTGTTGACCTTGCAATGTTGTTGTCAAAAAAGTTCAGACAGACAGAAAAGTCACATCCATGTGTGTGTGTGCTACACTTCACTAAAAGTCATGTGGATACACAAACGTACATGAACAATGATGTAGAATCATGTGTGCAAATCTGAACACTAATACAGACGTTAGGTCATTTAAGGGGACATTTCTTCCCCTGGATGCTAATGCTAACATTAACCCTAAGTGACACATACCTTGACATAATGCCAATGAAATCATCCCTTTATTCATTCGTTTTCTAAACCGCTTATCCTGTTCATTGTGGTGTGATTGCTGGAGATTATTCCAGCATGCAATGGGCAAGAGGCCTGGGTCTTACACAATCATATTCACAGCGACAACATAGACTTTCTAATTCATCTAACTTGGATGGAAGCGCACAAAGAAGACTAATGCACACGTTTGTAGAATGTGCAAACCTCTTCACGCTGCCTGTGGAAGACATAACGCATTTAATAGTTGCTGAATGTAATGACATTAAAACATGAGACACTTAATTATGTCCCTGTGAAAGTTGCAATCAACTGGCTTTAATGCAAAACTTGTCCCCCCTTATAGCTCAGAATCAGAGGCACGCACACACACAGATACAGTTATGGGCAGCCCATGTTCCAGCTGCCTTCCCCCTCATCGCTCTCCCTGCCAGACTTAATTGCAGGACAGAAACTTCCTGGAAGATGCTACTCTACATTTAATCGTCACATAGATGACACTCCGAGGCATGCATGAATGCGTTAGTACAGTTTCAAGGTCTATGGAGTGTGCAGGCATATGTGTCTGATCCATATTATAATTATACCATCTAGATGTCCTTAATAGAACTGAAAAGCTGAAAGGACGGTCATTCGCTGTGGGATGGTCATTAGTGCGTGCATGTTTGTCTAAGTTAATGTACTGTGTGGATTGATCGTGAATCCCTATATATATATATATATAATATATATATATATATATGTGTTGCTGAAACACTGTTGGGCTTGAGATCCTCTCAATGAGAGACTTTCCAGGTTTATTAAATCTCACCCCTTGATGCCCATGTGCCAGAGAGCAGTTTGAAGTATTGTGCCACTGTGCTGGAGGACTGTGGGAAGTGACATCTGGAGAAGATGATTAGAGAAGAAGGTTTACTCGAACGCAAGAGGTGTTCTTGTCCTAGAATGATACCTGGTGCCAGAGCAGGCTAAATAATAGACTTCTATAATATCATCTGCAACCATATGTCTAGCAGCTGCTTGACAGCCTTTAATCGTTCATTCATACCTGACGTGATGGCATATCAAGGACAGGGCTGCTGGACTGGATAATAGGGGAATTTATTTGTTTTTTTTTAATGGGGTTAGGTAGTGTGGCCCCCCCTTTTTGAGATATCACAATGAAACCTTTTACTCTTTAAAGGCAGATAGATATCCTTGTGTCATGGAAACAGCGGCATCATAAGGTTAGAAAGTCAGTCATCTGGAGTAGAAGTGCACTCCAACCCTACCACTACTGGACCGAGAGGTGTCAGCTGAGTTGATTCGAGCATCTGATCAGGATAACTCCTTAAAGCCTTTTGTGGAGGTAGTCTGGCAACATCCATTTGTGAGAGAACCCCAGGAGCAGACCCACAACATGCTGGAGGGATTATTTATTTTATCTGGCCTCAATGCCCCAAGAACTTCCAGAAGGATTGAAGGAAGTGTCTGTGGATCCCATGTTTGCTTGCCCTGCTGCTGCTGTGATCCGTGCCCTGAATAGGAATAGATGGATGACTGTGAACACAGCAGTAACATACATTAGACATTTCAACCATTTCAAAAATGTAACAATTTTGAGTGAATGTCCTTAAAAACTACACATTTTTACCCAGATCCTTTCATACAGTCAAAACACATTTTCTAAATCCGAAAATATACAATATTATCTGGTTGTGCAGAATGTTTGTGCCTGTGTCTTCTTTGCGTTTCCCCTTTGGGAGTGACTCAGCTGTGTGCTTGGGTGAGTCCGTGGGACCTCGGGGATTTGACCGCCAGCAGAGGAGATATCTAAGGCATGCAACCATGGGCCTTCGCTCTGCTGGGAGAGGCAGGGCCACTTTTCTCGACTAGACAGGTCTGATGCTGGAGCGTCATTGCCTCGGGGGAGTCCAGGCAGCGACGGTCACGTGGAGCGAGGGCAGTCAAGGGCAGCGTGGTCCAACAGCCATTCAAAGCAATCACACATAGTTTAGAATACAGACGTGGATGCACAATACAATACAAAGGTCACGTACGGTTCAAATATGCTGATACACAAATACTTAGTTAGTTTGATATTATATATTTTATCAACGTGCATTTTTCAGGACATGAAACATGGAATGTTTTTTGAGAGACGTTAATAATAATGTTCAGTCTAGATGTGTGACGTACAGAGGAAAGGATAACATTTCATTTGACCTCATTCGATGCTGTGTAAGCAACAGATTCTTCTGTCTCAGCTCCTGCTCTGCGCTGTCAGCGTTTTGCTCACTGGTTCATATTCTGGGCAAAATGTTAACAAGCTGTTTCTGAGATAACTCAAGCACCAAAAATGTTGTTTCCCCACCATTTTAATGCATAATGATGTGGATCCGTGAACACAGAAAAACTTAAAATGCTGTGCCGGTGCCTTGAAACCTACCTGGCAGTCCTCTGTGTGACCAACCGCTGAACCGAGCCCAGACCTGACAGATCAGCTCATCTCCTCGGTGGGTAGATGAGAAAAGGCAGCTGCCGAAGGTCCCGTACGACGAGCGGCCAACTGTTTGTGTGCATGTGTGTGTTTGACATGTGCGTAGCGTGTTATGAACATATCTGTCATGCCTCTCCCGTCAGTGCGTGTTCCATTGTCACAACATGTTAGTGTCTGTCGTCACATATGTTCATTCTTCAATTGTGTTGCATTTGAAGGTCTCCATTTTATTGTGTCAGATGTTTTGTGCGCGTGCAGTATTAATCTGGGCTGATGCGTTTGCCACTGGTGCTTGGTGTGGCAGTCTGATGAATGTGAACCTGGGGGGTGAGCTGGTGTGTCCACAGTCATGGTATCACTGCTGCTTTTGAAAAAAGACAGAGATGCAATGTGATACTGACACAGAACTTAGTCAGGGAGAGAATATGTGTCACCGAAATCTATTTCCAAGTTTTAGCAAGAACATTTAGCCATTTTTGTCTTCTTTGTGTGTGTGTGTGTGTGTGTGTGTGTGTGCGAGTGTGTGTGTGTGTGTGTGTGTGTGTGTGTGTGTGTGTGTGTGTGTGTGTGTGTGTGTGTGTGTGTGTGTGTGTGTGTGTGTGTGTGTGTGTGTTTAGTGGTAGTACTGTAGTATAATCAGCTCTCAAGTGCCTCACTGTCAAAGCACATTCAACTCCTTCCCATAACCCATATCCTATAGGTGATGCAGTCGTGTTTCGGGGGACTGTGTATAACATTGTGTCGTTCCTGTGGACGCGCTCCATCAGTACTGTCAAAGCTCATTGCCGCAGCTAATGTTGAAACCAATCTGTGAAAAAGGCCCCGGTAATGGTGTTGGCCTGACTTATCAGGCTTCTATTATGTCTGATGCTGTGCAAACAATGATGTGAGGAGCCTGGTGATTGCCTCACTCTTCTGTTCATCACTCATAAATATCAATGAGTCAGGAAGACAGGCAGGAAGACCGAACGCTACTGTCTCTCTGCTGCGGGACAAGTGGAGATGATCCTCAGAAAAAAACAAATCTTTTTTTGGTGCTATAAAATATTATATTTATAATATATTTATTTGAACTGCAAAGTAGTTTCTAAACAAGGAACATCTCTTACCCGAAGCAACAGATTGGTCTAATTTCACAGATTTAGTCACAGTGAAGAAGTGACGGGATTAGAGATTTAGAACATCTCCACACCTGCAGCTCTCTCTCTCTCTCTCTCTCTCTCTCTCTCTCTCTCTCTCTCTCTCTCTCTCTCTCTCGCGCGCTGCAGGGCCGTGCTTATAAGGAACAGAGTGGCTGCACAGGGTCCACGAGGTTCTGAAGTGGGATTATTCACTACAAAGACTTTAAAAAATATATTTTTTCACTATAATAGACCTTTGAGGGTGACGATAGAGGAAAGGCCTAAATGACTTCTAACAGGACTGTTGTACTTCAGGATATCTTGAATGTCATCTTTAATGTATTTTTCATAACTACTGCCTTCCGCCATTGCAAGTTAAGTTTTAATTTCTCACAGCAAAAAGTTTTATTTAATTCCTCTTGGGACATAATCAAAATCCTTATATATACCTTTCTCTAATTATTTCTGTCCCAAAGTGTTGATGGACTTTATACAGTAGGTGATGCCAAGTTAAATCCTTACTCAAAGCTAACAAACTCACTTGTTAATGAATCTTCTAAAGCAAATAGCTTTGTTGGCTGTGATTTTTACTGTTCCTGGCAAAGTCAACTGTTGCTAATTAATGTTGATTTGTGGACTTTGCCAAACTCAAAATATAAAGACTGTTGCCTATGTTTGCAGTATGAATGTTTAAAAATACTATAAAAATGTAAAAATAAAAGGCGTAAATTGGATTAAATCAGCAGAGACTAATTTGGTGGTTTGTAGATGTGACTGACGGCTGAGGGACAGTAAACAGGAGTCTGGATCGTTCACAGCTCTGAATGTGGATTTTCTTCTGTGAGGCCACACGTCCTTTCACCGATAAATCAATAAACCTGCGACGTTAGGTCTCTAATGTCATATGTATTTATAAATGAAATGAAATCGAGTCAACAACAGCAATAATCATAATTTAATTGGATTATTTGACACCATGAACTGACTGTATGTTAAGAATCTAAGTCAACCTCCACCTGCCACTATTGCTTTGATTTACATAGACCCAGAATACCATGAAGTCCAATTTCAAGTTGGTCAAAGCCAGGCAGCCATTCATCAATAAAATATGTGAATGTTATAATCTGCAACAAGAAAGCTGTTTGTCTCCCTGCCACCCACTCCGGGGAAGAGAGAGCAACACCCGAGGCTTCCCTGATCTGAAGCGACCTCATTCTACACTGAATGTGAAATGCTGAAAGATTTTCAGCCCGAGTAACAACTTAACAACTTCACCTCCACCTCGTACTTAAGATGCTATGAATCTTTAATGATCCCTGTGGGGGGAACTCAGAAATAGCAGCAGGATACTGCAAAGAAAAGTAGCATTAAAACAGAGAATGGATACAGAGATGGCCCATTCACATACAGCTCTATGACATACGTATTATTATGGAAGAGAATTACAAAGGCGTTTGTGGATTTTGTACATTTCTCACGTTCAAACTTGCTTTCAGGGAGGGGGTGCACAGTCTTATGTCTGCTGGCAAAAAATGCTGCAAGTTAAGCCTGGGATAGATGAGTGGAAGAACGATGAAGGTGATAACTTTCGAGTTGTGGGTGCCGGGTAGATTACTATTCAGGCTGCAGTGAAGTCCTTGGTCTCTCCTCTGCAGCTGCCTGCAGGGGGCCCGACTCAGCTCAACAACACATCCACCGGTTTCCCACAGACTAGTCATTACAGAGTGATCGAAGATGAGGTCTCCTGCCTCTTGTTAGTAGTGGAGATATACATGTTGAAATTCATCGCACCCTTATAGTTATATCACTGACCGAGAGACTGAAAGAAAGAACATAAATATTAATGAAGTGTTTGCACAATCGCCCTGTGGATATGGCTCATCCTCTGAGTTTGAAACAAAATGCCAGTGAACTTTTTGCTCTACAGCAAGATTTTGCCTAACGTCCCCTCACTGCGAGGGGACACCTAGCCACTCGGCTGTTTGCTGTCCTGGCTCCCAGATGGTGGAGCGAGCTCCCCGTAGACATCAGGACAGCAGAAAGTCTACACATCTTCCACCGCAGGCTAAAAAGTCCTCTGAGTACACCTTGGCTCAGAAGATGGTCTAAGTCAAGTTGCACTTATATGTTGAACTTACATGAAGCACTTTGTAGTTTGGCTTTTTTGAAGCTAATGTACTTACATGATTCTTAGTGTTTTGGGTTTGTACCCTCAAGGTTGAATGCACTTATTGGAAGTCGCTTTGCATTAAAGCGTCAGCTGAATGATATGTGATAATTTCTAATAATGCCTGATTGACCATGACATCATCACTGATTTTCCTGATTTGCCACATTGTCTTTATCCCAGCTTCTCTCCGCACACCTTTATAAGATGTGTAGAATCCTTGTTGTGAGCAGATGTAAACTCTGCTGATCCTGTCAGATTTGCTAACGACAGAAGGTTGCATCCGGCCTCACAAAGTGCTAACGCCGTATCGGCCCAGATTTCCCCTCGTGGCTTTGGGTGACCAGCGCTCTGACCTTGGTTTTCAGCTGCTGGGTGTTTTTAGCGCCTTAAGTGTGAGTGTTCTCGCTTTAAAATTAGAAACTCGCCGAAGCCATTTCTGGAGCAGAGAGAACTTGTCTTTTCACAGGCAGACTTTTGCCAATGCTTTTAACAACGTTTTAACAGTTGGAGAAGCACCAGTTTGGCTATATTTCATATTTTTTGGTCTAAATTTACATTTTATTAAAGTGGTATAAAAAAAATGAGTCAAAGAAACTTGGTTTAATAAAGGATGAGATCACTATTTTCGAGTTGTCACATGAAATATACACCAATAAGCAATGAATCTATACTAGTTAATCAACGTCTCCTCAACTACAGTAGATACATTAACATCTGATATTTTGTAGTTTTTCTCCAGATTACACAATAGAACTGTAATGTCTATTGTATTATTGTAATTATATGAATAGTTTTTATTTTACCATCAATCCCTAAATTAAACCCAGACTTCAAAACACATGCCAAGCTGCAGGAAGGTAAGCTGAAAGTACCTTTACCAGTGGACTCTGGGAAGCCTAGAGTGCACAGCAGCAAGCATCAAGGGTCATTGAACTTAAGTTGCCCATAAAACATGTGGTTTATGGAGCCTCCAGTTCCTGGTAAATGTACCATGTCTACAAAAAGACATTGTGCAAGGTTGTCATACTGTGTTGGATCTGAGCCCTCACATTGAAAAAGGGAAGATAAGAGTTTTTTTTTTAATGTGGGTCAGATCTGTGCTTAGCAAAAGGTGAAAGAGGAAAATAAGGTTCCTATGTTATTATCATTCTTTCTCTCAAATACAATATATTTGTCATGCACTTTGGAAAAAAAAACTCCAAATCATTTCAGAGGCATTTTATAGATTTTCAGTATGGGTTGTTTTTCTTTACTCTCAGTCACTAGAGGCTCAATTAGCAGCTGAGAATAGAGGGTTTTATAAATCTGGAAACATAACAGGGATTCTCTTTGAACTAAGAATGACTAGATGGCGTTTAAGGACATGTTTTTGGGGGAGTTATTGCTTGATTGACAGCTTTCTTATCCTACCACAGTAGTTTCCCATTGCTCATAGCCCCACTGATTACTTCCTACTCCTATTTACCAAATTCACTCAGTAAAGTCACTGCAAAGATCACGGTGGGGACGAACTTAAATATAAGGAAACAAGCTGAGTGGTATCTTAAAAGTCCTGATTATCAGAGGGCTCTACATTAAAGTCTCTAATCTAATCTATCAATCTAATCCAATCTCATTTGTCTTGTATGATATTAAGTTATTTCCGGCCTTTTGAAGTTAGAGATGTTTAACATCATTATGAGATGTGGGACAGCGATAAAAATTCCATTTACGTAATGAAACATTCTGAAATAAGTAGCTTCAGCAGTAAACAAATAAAATGGATGCTTTATTTCTCTTAACAGGATCAGAAGTGAAACATTTTTTATACTAGGTTATATCTATGTGTGTGTGTGTGTGTGTGTGTGTGTGTGTGTGTGTGTCGTCAGTAGTCCTGGTGCATCAGGACCCTGTGTGTCATCTCCCTGTGATGTTGCTGGATTGCAGTATCTTGACAGTAAGCCCTGGTAATTAATCCCTGTTTATTCAGTGTCTTGGCTAAACAGAAGTTATGCAACCATCCCCCCCGTTTCCCTGCTCACACTGTTACCAAACCCGTACAGATCACATCTGAGCTGTTAATGAGGGGTGCAGGAAACCGGGCGGAAACATGCACACGCAGTGAAACGCAGGCAGACATGTTGGGGGAGAAAAAGGGAAAATACCTGCGTGGACCTTTACGGTCACACCCACTGTCCCTCAGTGCTAACACACAGGGCTCAGTCCAAATTAATGTGAAAGGTCAAATTACTTTATGGCTGACATTTTACAACGTGCATCATTGAGTCCACGCTTGAAAAATCTTTAAATGTCATGTGTAATGAAGTCACTGATGACACAGGGTGGTATCTCAAGTATCATGGCTTTTTAAATATTGCTTTTGAAAGAGGTCATCGTAGGATCTAATGGTTTTAGTGGCTGTGAATGAATCAGTTGTGTTTGAACCAGTGATTGAAATGCTCCTGATCTCAGGGAGCTTTACACAGTATTCACTTTAGTCTCTCTGGAAACAGTGTATGAGATAGAATTACATTACGTTACAAGTTCATCCACCAATTAGCAAGATCCCAGTGTTGCTGGGTTCAAACTCTGCAAGCTGTGAAAAGGGAAAATACTGTTTGCACAAATTAATAATTTATGTGGCGACTATATGTCGGTAGCACAGTTATTAACTCTAGGAGAAATTTTTAAAGGGGCGATTTAATTGAATTTTTATATAATTTGATTTTGTGCTACCAAGGTTTCATGGTGGCCAGAATATGCTCACTGTGATTTTGCTGAAATAAAAAACAACCGCAGTCTGTATATTAATGTTCTGGATATCTCATGGCACATGGCGATGAAAGCACGAGGGCGAAGTCCTAAAAAAAGTGAGGCATTTGCAGGTTGCATTATTCATGCAGGAGTCCCTGCACCGGCAGCTCTGCTCTCTCTGAAGAGCTTGTACCGCAGCTGATGAAAGGGGCCTCGCTGCGGCGGCACGCTGCTGTGGTACATCGCAGGCGGTTGTGTAATAATCAGAGGGATACAGTGGCTGTCCTCCGCAGCTGCCGCCCTGCCCAGTGGAGGGAGAGGTGCCAGCACGGGGGTCCGTCCGCCAACTGCTGCTCTGATTCAAGTGCACTTTCCTGGAAGGAAGAGGAATCAGTGCACAGGACACAGACAGGCTGTTCTATTCCCGTATAAAGACCGTCCCATTAAATACAAATATGCTTCTGGTAGAGTTATGTCACGACTAAACAGACGTCCTTAGTTGTTTTCATAAAATCAGGTCAGTATTCTGTTTAATTGTGTTTCAGAATACACAGAGGCACATAGTTTGAAATCATGGCTCGATATTTAGCAATAAAAGTACACATGAGTTTTAATATTACACAGTTGGTTCACTATACTTTTATGTTTTTATACTGAATTTCCAACATGTGCAACATCCATGATCCACGTCTTCAAACCCTGTGCTGGCTGCGGACAGGATGTCGTCTCAAAGTCGACGGCTCATCACGATGACTGACAAGTGCTAAATTCGTCCGGCTGAACAGAGCCGGACGGTTAAATGTGTTTTGCTGCTACAGGGGGGAAATGAGTATTATTTCCTTCCAGCGTTGCTTAACAATTTGCGGACGTAGCCATTAAAATGTCTCAACACGTCAGTTGTAATTTGTAACTTATAATTAAAGTGACTCGACTTTAGATCAAATGACAATGAAAGGGGCTATTTGTGTTTATCATAGCTTATTGTAATTACAACTTGTAGCAGACGCTGCCTGAGAATGAGTTCAAACTTATTTTCAACTTTTTTGTGGCTGTGTCTGTAGCAGGATGCTGCGGGGGACTGCAGTGGAGGGGAACGACAAACTATTATGCACTTGAACTCTAAACTTCAGCGGAAGTTTTCTCTCTCACATAAAATCATCAGAACTTTTTAGTATATCACTCGTTGCTTGCCATCTGGAACTCGCTGCTTATTATCGTAGCTCTAAAATATTTGAGAGTGCCATTCACTTATCAGCGTCAACCTCTCCTTTGTAGAGAGGCTGGTAAGAGCAACTCGATCTGAGGCTTGAACTTTGAAATAGCCTGTCACTTTGGTATAGTGTTTATAAAATAACTGAAATTAGTTTACAGCTATGAGACGGCAAAAAAATTTTTTAATTTCATTTCTAATTTTTTCCATTACTCCAAAGAGAGCTGGGAAATTCGTTTTTTGACGTGAGACAATCTGGCCCAGGGTCCATGGCACCATCACACCAATTCCTTCTGCTCCCCTTAATTTCCTGCGCTAGTTAATATCCAGTAGTTTCCAGTAGTCCCCAATGCAACACATCATTCTGTAAAACATAGTATGCCACTGAAACAATCCTACACAACTAATAATAATAATATAGTAAGAATGAACTTAAACGCACTGATAAATGCAACCATTTTATTGTAAAATTCCACAGCTATGTGCAATTCCCTTATGAAAAGGATGTTTTTCCAGTACATGTATAGGATATTATGCAGCCCCAAACAGAATTCATCAGTGCCCCTTTTATACAATACTCAAATGTACATAGATGGCAAACAACTAACATATTGTATGAATGAGAATCATATGAAATGTATTTTGCTCTTGGATACCTTTTTACTAAGATCTGTAATTCCAGCGCGCTTCTTTTTTTTTTGTTCTGCATTTTGACAAAATACATAACAATAGAAAATATCTACATGTGCTGTTCACATATATGTGTCTCATTTGTGGGTCCCAAAATAAATATTGTCCAAAATGAAAATATCGATGCAGGCAAAGGATTAGATGACGTGATGCTTGAGTCCAGATTCCTCAGAGACGTCCCTGTTCGACTGAAAGCTCGTTCCACATGCAAACTGCTGAACTGAATCACTCCCCTGTACCTTCATACCTCTGCATTTACAGTAGAGTGCACAGAAAATAGAAAATATAATTAACATATCATGAAAACAAGCTTCAACCGTCATGGAAAATAAATCATATTTGTTTCCTGCATCACTGTGAAAACACAAAACATGCTCTGTTATCGTTATGATAGGTTTGTAAATAGAGACAGGTACAGTTTGAATGGGACACTTTTTACCATTTGAAAAAAAAAAAGAGCATCTGCAAATCGGCGTCTGAGGGAACATCGGTGTGGCTGTTGAACAATTCCTTGAGGAAAACGTTCACTGGACTCACAGATGTTATATAATAATCTGATATTCTCTATTGCATGTGTCAGTTTGGCACTTTTGTAAGATGTAATCACTCCGTTACACTTTTTTTGAATCTACTGAACACTGATGACGCCCTGTCTACGTAGCTATCGACAGACTCACGGTCCTACAGATGTGAGGGTGTGTGCACGCTGACGACAGGTTGCGACTGCTGAGTGGCAGCTTCGGAACACAAACAGGACCACCGCTGAATACAGAAAGGGAGAGAACGGCAGGAAATCGGAGATAATCTACTGAATGCAATTAGTATCATCATTAATGATGGCGAATATCAGAGGCCGATGACAGCCCATGTGGTGGTGGTGGTGAAAAAAGTTCAAATAATGACTTGTCGCTTCTTCTTCTGGTGGCGTGGGAATGATTTTTTGTGTTTTTTTTTCTTTAACCCCCCTGAAAAATATTGAAGTCTACTACTCAGAGGCTGCACAACAGGTAATGTTGCAACTCACTAAATTCAACAGATAGAACAGTTTGACAGGCAGTGAGTGAGAGTAGTGCACATTGATCACAACATAGAAAACACAAGATAAATAAGCTCAAGCTCCACTGACACATAGAACGAAAATGTAATCTTTGATATAAATGACAGCATTCTGCGTTTCTTTTTCAGGGGCTATATGAACATAACATACATTTTCTTTTGAACAGAATAAATAAATACCATCAATGGATAATTAAATAAATAAATAAATACCCCCATTACCCCCTAAGTATTCTACATGGTCAGTCCAGCATAATACAATAAGTCTAATATACTGTATGATGATATACTGTAACTATGCTGAAATTACAAAATATATTTCCCTTTTACAAAATCCCAAGGGCCCGACAAATGTTTTTCTTCTGTTTATAATCTATGTACAAAAAAAAAAACACAAATCAGATTTACACATCCCGTTCCTCATGAGTTTACAAATCATACTCCAGCACTGTCTCCACTTGTTGCATACTGGTGTCTTATCAAAAGTGATCTGCGAGGGGGGGGTGGTAACTCACGTGCGTTGTATCGTATCATACACAACATTTACAATTCAGACGCTTCCGCTGTGTCCTCTGCTCTGTAACACAGCGTTCCAAAGAAATTTTAAGGGAAAAGTAAAAAAATAAATAAAAAAGGAAAATACAGAACGTCAGCCCAACCAGTGAATGGATTTCCTCAGATTGTGATAATTCCAATCCTCAGTGTGTTTTCAGAGGGACAGGAAGTGGGATGCTTGAGACTAATGCCTTGATCCATGTTATACGTGAATGAAGATCTCAAGTTTATTTATTAGCAGTTTATATTGTCTCTTTTTTGTTTGTTTCTCATCTTAGAAGAACGAACACTGTTCTGATGCAGAGATTTTAAAAATACCTTAAATCTATCGGTGTTCACATAAATGTAGATTAGCCTGAACGTTTCTATATGATGCAACATCTCAACCTCTGTCTACACCGCTGCTGACCTCGGGGGGCAAAACGGTTTTATAACCTCCCTTGCTTTACAGCAGCTTCTTTTGTAAAAGTTTGCATAACCAAAATACAACAGCAGTGTGTGATTATGTAAATGCGCACTTTTAACAGCGAGTGGAGGAGAGGATCGGAGGTCAGTTCTGTCTGTACTGTAACCGAGCAGCCGCGGAGAAAAATGATTAAACCTGTTTTCTGGGCTGATCTTCCCACTTGTATGCAAAAATGGTTCCTCAACTCAAAAGCATGAAGTGGGCACGTATTTTTTTTTTTTTTAAATCATTTGATTTTCCAAATTTTTCTAGAAAAAAGGTATAATTAAGTCCTGAATGATAATCAACAGTGCTCGTTTATTAGTTTCCATATCCAACAGTAGAAGACCATAAAACATGTTGATTTTTTGGCCTGAAATGTGCATGCAATAAATGTAAACCACTATGTAATAGTAAAATACAGTGTCTGTACAGTTAAGCATTTAAACAGCATCCTTGCTGCCTGACCACACGTGAAAAAAATGCCATTTTTAATTGTGCTAATATGTTAGCTAAATAAATTAAAGAATAAATTAGCATTACCAAAATGGATTTCAATGTCACTGCCTAACATAGCTCTATTAAAGTGCTTCAGATTCAGTGTTTTAGAATGTAAAAAATTGAGTGATAAGACATACATAATATAATTCATATTTCTCTGATGGGTGTTTGATGTGGCCTGATTTACTATTTATTTTAATTGTTTATTGTGAAAGGAATGTATTTTTTAATCAATTCGTACCAATCGAGAAGAAATAAACAGGAAAAATAAAATAATGACAACAAAAAAAAACGTAGATTCTGAATTGCTCACACAATCAATATTTTCAAAACACATCTACACACCTCTCCATGCCAGTAAGATGTAATGCTACAACATTTGCAATGTCTGTTAAAGTCAAAAATAACTTTTTACTTTTGCAAAGAGATTAAAACCAGGGAATTAAAAGAAAAGCTCAAAATCAATTCATTGGGTGTTTCAGTGGGTCCCCTTCTCCAAAATGTCCCTTGCTGGCGCTGAGCATATGTAGAATATAATGAAGTGTATGATAAGGCCGGTTGCACACCAGGGCCTAGAGATAGAGATAGGAGACCCAGTAGACCAGGTTGAAGAGACCGAACGCGGTGGGGAAGAAGATGCGTGCATACGAGTCTATCTTGGCGACGCGGATATGCAACCTGCCGTGCCGCCAGGCTCCGGAGCGGCAGTCCTCGAAGCAGCAGAAGAAGCTGGTGCAGTCCTTCCCGTCCAAACAGTCGTAGCCGTACTCCTCGTCTCGCTCCTGCATGTGCGTGGCGTTGTTCATTTGGATGGCTGTGGCGGAGCGTGGACGGATGTCTACCGTGGGTGTCTGCTTTAACCAGGACAAAAACCACACAGTTAGCCACCGGAGCCGCAGAGCATCATAACCAAGACACTAGCAGGGGACCTAATTTGAGCTGCCACTTCTCTGTCTCCCATTTAATTTGGACACCGGTCAGCAAAATGTGACTTGCACATTCAACTTGCCGATGTCAAGAAAATACAAATAGACCCATAACTACCAGCTGTGGATGTAATTAGTGAGGCTTATAGTGACAAAGGGTCAGACCCTGTGAAACCACTGCTGCACATTACAGCATTTTAAGCTGATGGCTGAGGAAATCATATAATTTCATATCATATTATTATATTTAGCTGTTGTATAAATCTACTGCTGCGTCATTTGCCCCAAGGAGAATTTTTACAATGTTCTTAACGTGCGATGAATGAAAAGAATTTTGTAATTTCGACTTGTATGGGTGTTGTAAGCATTTTTCTTTTTTATGGAATACATTTATAGGATATGTTGTAACTGGCTTATGATGCACCGTAAAGCTAAGCTTAGGGAGGAGCATGTGTTGGCAGATGTGCAGCACGCAGCTCTATCTTCCTCCAGCCCACTCTGCCTGTCACTGGATGGGTTGAAATAAACCTCCCTTTCAAACGGCGCTCACCACTGGAGGCCATGCGCCTTTCATTTTGTGACGATTTCCTAAAATAGGACGGTGACATCAGTGAGTCTGCGGCCCCGTCATTCTACAGGGAGACAATTAGTATTCAAATAGACAGTTTTCATCAGCTTTTATCTTCTGAATGCCATGTCACCTTAGCACAAATTGGAATTCTGGCTGTTTGGCAGATTAAACTGCCCCTCGCCCCCCCCACCCCTTTGTAGAAATGGAAGCTCCCTTGACCTTGCTGATAAACTAGAGTGTCAAGCTCATCATTTAAAAAAAGACTCAGTGTAGAGAGTCGTGCGTACTCCAGAGGTCAACTTCTAAGAATTTCTCGTCACCGCTTTCACTCGTCGTTTTTACTTTGTTCTTCGTGTTTTGTCTTTGTCAGATAAGAACAATAATCTGGATTAGTTTCACTCAGCACGTATTCATGTAGATACTTGCTAATATTAATAAGTTCCTTTTTATAAATTGCAACAAACATCACATAACAGCAAATATATGTTCTCCCCCCCCCCCCAACTTAAATGTATCTACAGGCATGCTCTGCTGCAAAAACTGAGGCAGTTTTAGTTTGGACATAACAGTATCTGCAGTAAGCATGCAATCCTCCAACAAGCTGCAAATACTGTCAAACTTGACTGAGCCGTTCATTCCCTGCAACTTCTCATCCTACCCAGCGCGAGTGCACAAACCTGCCGTCCCTTTGAAAAACGAATACATAACCACAGACAAAGCAGCGTACGGGGTTGGTTTCAGCATCTCTGTCCTCATTGACGGACAGTATGTTGAGTTAATAAGGGGATTAGCTGAACAGGTTATGACTCGGTTCTCAAAGGGGATTGGTTGCACTGGAGGAAGCGCAGGAGGAGCGTTAACAGCATCCTGCCGCATGGCCGGGTCAAGCGGGGGGGGGGCTGTGCTGGGTCGGTGTTAGCAAAAAACAATCAAAATATATAAAAATAATATTCAAGAAAGAAACACAAAAACAACACAGTGGCACTGGCAACTTTAACTGGCTGAAAGTAGACAACCTCTCAAAAAGAGAAAAGGTGGAAACACGCGGATCATATACTGGACGATCCCTTGGTTATGTAGCTGGAAATTTGATGTTAGTGTTTCCAGGCTGAAAATCCAACTTATCCAAACTTCCAAATATTCCTCCTATAGTCAAATATTAATGTGTAAAAACTTGACTTGTGTGTTTCAAGTTAAATTTAGGTCTTTGCCAGCCCCCACCCACCCTGGGATGCTTTTGGGGTGTTTAAAGATTAGCGTGTGTTAATCCCCCCGAATGGACCTCCAACTCTAATTAGACTTAACACGGTGCAGGGGTTGTCTGTTTCAGTCTGTTAAGGCTCTGCTGACTCTGCAGGAAGCGTCAGGTTGAGAAGCCCAACAAACGCACAGGTATAGATTTACTGGCAGGAGAAGGGGGAAGAAGAGGAAGCAGTGGCGGCAGCTGCTAATTCACTGTGGTTACAACAAACAACAGAGAGTGAAACAGGACAGAGGGAGCCAGAATGAGTCCACACCGGGCCCGGACTGTTACATTCCTCTGGACAGGGGATGTGTGGGATGCTTATTTGAATTTTTTTTTTTAAAACTGCATAAGTACGTCTGGCTGGCTGCCTCCGCACTGTGCACTGCAGAGCGCCCCCCTTTGTAATGCTATCTCTGATACCTATTTAGTAACTGAGGAGGAGTACATTAAGAATGCAGGTAAAGGATAAAGAGAGAGTAGAGAGAGAGGCATATCTGCCGCAGAACAGGCAGAGAAGCAGTGAGGTGCTGGGGGCTCGAGGAGCCGAAAATGCAGCAGACACATGCAGTCAGACACAGGCAATATACCTTTGAGGAAAATAGCCGGAGGAGCTTTTGTCCAGACAGGAAACAAAGAATATGTGGAGTTGAGAGAGAGTAACAAAAAACAAAGAAGACATGTAAACAGAGAGAAAACATCAGGGAAATCAACAGAAACCCAAGCTAATGCATGGAAATTTACAATTACTGGAGAATTTAACTCAAAGTGGAAAAAGAGGAAATATACTGTAGAGAGACATACATGTTACAAACAGACATGGAGGGGGTGCATGGTGGGATATATGTATCTCACATGATTCTTACACCAGGAAAATATCAGAATACAGAAAAACTAAAAGAGGGAAGTACACATGATCCATTATTCAGAATTGAACATCATCACGTTATCACTTTACATCAGCAGCATTTGTCGAGTATGAGTTACACAGGCTGTGGTGATGCATGAGAATACAAAATAAACTGAACTCAGAGGAATCCAAGTGATCCTCAAAAACTGCTCTGAACTTTAAGGAGAAAACTCACATCACATGAAACTGAATCAGCTCTGAAGTTGTTAAACAGACTTCTGAAGTTCTTCATATGTAGTTCCTCGATTTCTTCTTATTGAGATATTTAAAAAAAACATTAATGAGCATAAGGAAGAATTTCAGTCAAAGACCTCTCCTTGCCTCTTCCTGCATCTCGGCAAGTCATGCAGAGAACCTAGAAAAGCTCCTCTGAGATGGCGAGCTGGCATTACACCTTCCACTTCATTATTCATGTATCCGTCCACGGGACAGTTAGACCCTGTGCACAACCTTAGCTTTCGAGGCTGAAACTAGAGCGCCCCCGAAGTTCCAGTCCAATACTCCTGTTCGCCCGAGCGCAGTACACCCAGAGGTTTAAGATTTAATATCTTTCAGGTCTTGTGAATCCCGTCCAAAAACCTGCCTCGACTTCAAAGATATGTTTCAATTACGTGCAACTTTTATTTTGTAAAGTACCACAAAAGTGCTCAGTCATCCAAAAAATAAACTCGTGAAAACAAACTTTTTCACTTAGATGACATCAAGTGGTAAATTTGGACTCATTTTCATTAAAAATCCTCATCTCGTCTAGAAATATGAGTCAACAATGACTGATTAGGGAATAAAGTTTAAAAAGAAAATAATGAAAACCTTAGGCATAAATAAGATGTATCTTTGAATTATGTAAATTACAAAAATGGCAACATGGAGACTGCTCATTAATTTTATGAAGAAATTGTAAGTTTGCTATTAAATCTTGAGGCGTTCTGATGGATTTAAAAAAGTGCGTTTGGCTGTGACGTTCTGTCGAAAGGTGACGAATAAACTTGTTTTCTCTTCTGTATGAAACTATAAATGTGTTTGTGGCAATCGTGTGTTTATGAGATGACGCCATCTCTTGAGGGATTTAATGCTCACATCAGACCAACGCCCCCCCGTCATGTGACATGGGTCTAAATTACAACCGGAACAGATGTGTGGGGGATTAGGAAAAGGTTGGAGCCGCATGCCTTGCTCATTGAGTAATTTGTCGCGGCGGCCCTCAGGAAGATGCTCCCTTAGGGATACTTAGCAATGTGTTGTTGTTTTCTAAAGGCTTATCCCAGTACTAGTATATATACAGTAGACGAGGAACGAGGACAACTTGACCTCTCACCTAAATAAAGGACACTGAACACAGGAGAGGTTTTACACACTCATACAGTACATGAATCAAAGTATAGTGTTGTTTGGAGCTACATGGCTATCATCGAAAACTTTGACGTCAAGTAATTATAATAGAGCTAATTAGTTTTCGGACGACACTCACCGGGTTTTTCTTCTTCCTGTCCTTTTTGGTGCTCGGCTTCCTGTTGCTGACGAAGTAGTGCAGCGTGCCGTACTCTATGAGCGCGGCGAAGACGAAGATGAAGCACACGGACACGAACAGGTCCATGGCGGTCACATAGGACACTTTGGGAAGGGACTTCCTGGCAATGGTACTCAGCGTGGTCATGGTCAGCACAGTGGTGATGCCTGGGGAAGAGACCACATCACAGAAAACAGGCAACAAGAGTAAAAAACTGAGAAAAACTGAAGCATGTTTACAGTTTACTTTGTTGCATGGAGCTCAATATGTCAGTTTCACATTCTGCATTCAGATTACATAAAGAAATTGGATCATTTAGTTATTATACATTATAAAATCGTTATTTCCTTAGAACAAAAAAAAAAAGGAACCAGAAAGTTTGTTATAACATTAATTCAGACCTATTTTAGTCCTTAATGTCACTTAAATCTTTCATGAAGTTGAGCACGATTTGCATGACGCTCACAGCTTCATTCAGACATTTAATCAGGTGTTTAAAGTTCGTAGTAGTTTCACAGTTGGAAAGAAGCCGAATTCAGCTTAAATCCCAGCGAGGACTCAAACCTGGAGTGAGCGTTTTTTTCAGCCTTGGGTTAATACACTTCTCAAGTAAGAAGAATCCTCTATTTTCTGCCAATGGGGAAAAAACTACAGATCTGGATAAAATTGAATTATGAATTATTTTACACAGCAGATATAAATTAGAAGTGTTTTTTACCAGCAGTGTTGTGTGGGGATATGAAGTTGTGTGACTGACACATATATATACTACATCAAAAAAAAGAGGATTATTGTTGTGCTGTTTAATTGCGAGCGCTTAACAGTCGGGCGGCCACGAGGGAGGAGTAAGCAGCTGTTTTACTGTCCCCTTGATCCACATACTCTTCTGCTTTACTGTCCAAGAGCCATTGACCACCACACTGACATACTGCATGCCTATATGCAGCAGCTGGTGGCCCGCTCCCTTTTTACTCACCCTGTCTGGCTCTAATGATGATGCAGATGGAGGTGGAGTGATGGCACATGATGAGGAAAGGCCTTTATAAGTACACTGGTACAACAGATTACCAACAGCAGCATCACAACCCCCCGAACACAAACAAACAAGCGACTAACGGCGCCGCCTCCTTCCTTTAAATAGACCGTGTGAGAGAAGCTGCCTTTTTTTCACACAAAGGATGATTTCTGTCTAAATTTAACATGGACTGAAAGACATCTGTCTGCATCTGCGTCAAAATTACCGGCGCACCATTGTGAGTGAATTGATATATTTTTGGAAGGCATTGAAATATTAAGAATTATGCCATCTGCGTTAATCTGCTTTCCTACCACCGGGCTGCCTGCACCTCCCGCATCATCCCTCACAGAGGAAATTAAGATGTTTGACTCTCGGTACAATTTGAGCAGGGATTTAACGCCGTTATTATTTCGCCTGCAAATCTTGAGCTGCAGACGCACACAAGAAAACACAACAAGCTATTTTTAGCGGAGATTAATGACAGACAATGGTAACGACGATCGGGAGGAGGAAGGAGTGCGTCTGCCTGCGGGGATTGCTTCGCTTTCGGTGCGCGCGCGCTAATGATCACATCGCGTGTACTTCAGGTCAGGACTCACAGCCTTAAGGATTCAAAGGGAAAGCTGACTAAGGAATATGTATGTAACTACATCACGAGTGAACTTCTGAGGATGTCCACTAACGCCAAGGGCAAGTTCAGAAGCTGACAAATTTCCTTGAAAGCCTCACTTTTGCCCTTTTTCCTCTCCCGTGTCCCTCTTTTGCATTCAGCGAGGAGGCCACCTGTATTATTTTTGTGCTGAGGCTGCGTCTCTGCATCTTCCTCGCTCCAATGCATAATTAATGCCTCATTAAGGCATGCATGAAAACATATGTGCCGGGATAGGCTCCTCTAATCAAGATGGACCATATTCCTTCGCAGCTGCCCTGTCTCCGAGGGGAAAAGGAGGAGAAAAGGAAGGGAAAGGGGAGAATGGCAGGAAAGAGGACAGAGGGCTTTTCTAATATGTGGTGGTGTGTAACTACAGCACCCAGCTCTTGATATGTTTCGCAGCATAATTAAAGCCATGATGTCTAATGAACCTCCCGGGCAAAACTAAACCATGTGTGGGTTTGCGTTAGCTTGACTGATTCTATAAATAGACCGAAGTAAGATATGGCAAGATATTACACATAAAGCCTTTAAATAAAGTGAATAATTTAAATCTCAAGGAGAATATAATTCTTTGTTCATTCATTTGGTACCTAATGACGTCCTGGCAGGAACTGCATCCTTGTTGATCCAGAATGAGACCCAGGAGAGGACAACGATCAGGGTGCATGGGATGTAGGTCTGGATGGTGAAGTATCCCATTCTCCTGCTCAGGTCAAAGAAGACGGTCAGCACCACGTAGTCTCCTGGAGAGAGACAGAATGAGAGAGAAGACAGAGTGAGGACAGGCTGGACATACAGTAAAACATCAGGGGATATAGAGTTTATTTGAAGGACAAGGTTCCTTTTATTATATAATTTCACATTATCTACAAGGATTATAGAAAACTAAACAAAATTGATCCGTGAATAATTGAACGCAAAATCTTCACTGCATCTTTGCCCGAGGAGGCTCGGAAATCTAAAATGAAATTCAAAGAGCCGGGGCCGGACTTGCTCGGATTCACTCGCAAACCCCCCCCCCCCGTCTCCTGCCAGTGCTTAGCCGCAACATGAACACCAGCATCCAGCTGATGATGAGCCCTTCCCCGGGCCGGCTGTCTGACCCCAGCAGATGTTAGGTCTGCAGAGGCTGAGGTTAGCTGAGCCCAGATAGACATGACCCTGACAGTATAGATCATGTGGGCTGCCTGTTTAAAATGCAAGCTAAGCATGTACGCGCACACAAACGCACACGCCTCAACCCTCTTGCACTGCACACACACACACACACACACACACACACTTGCAAATGCACTTCATACCCCTTTGTAATCAGGGTGAATATGTAAAAGAACAATCTTATATCCACACACACACTTGCCAATAGTTACTGTCCTCTGCACCTGTCTGCCTGATATTGTGGGTTTAAATGGCAGATCATTAACGACGTCCCCTCTCTCAGTTGTTGGCTAATTGATTAACGTCAGACTGTTAACAGTGTCGGAAACCTCGCCTGGCCTCTCGCTGTGCCTTGTAACCTGCGGGGCACAAACCTACTCTCTCTCAGCCATGTATCTGCAGTGCGTATGTGTGTGTGTGTGTGTGTGTGTGTGTGTGTGTGTGTGTGTGTGTGTGTGTGTGTGTGTGTGTGTGTGTGTGTGTGTGTGTGTGTGTGTGTTGAAAGTACTCCAGGCACACCGAATTGTCTCCGCAGCTGGGGAATGAACAGCTGGCTAATAATTTTCCTCATGAGAAAAGGGCGCACAACACGCAGTTTATTGAAAAACAGCCAACATCTGTGTATTTGTGTGGTGATGAGAGACGGAAAGAGAGCGAGACCAGACTGTCAGTGTGCATAATGTCTGCGAAAACGTGCGCACGTCGTGTGTGCGGCGAGTCCTCGCGGCGCCCCGACCTCTTTGTGATTTACTACCGCGCGCAGCCATTGACGGCATTAGTAAATAGACCAAGTGCAATAACCCCGGCTGCACAACTATAAGCGCTCATATCACCATGTGCGTTTTCTGCTGATGCAGGCAGGTGCTCGGGATATTACAGTGCGCTGCCTGTGTTTGTAGGAGTACATGAAGGCTGCTCTCCGGGGTCCCTCAGCCCACTATTTTGTTTTTTATTAACATTTCATTAGCAGGGGCCCGAAACCGAGACCCCAGACAGCTGATAAACTGCTGCTTGATACACTTATTCCAGCTTGGTCAGCAGCACAAAGCCTCCTTCACATTTACTCAGGCTCTTAATGATAATGGGCTCTCCACCTCATGGGGTGAGGTCGGCTGGAGTAAGACCCCCCGTCTTACGCCCCTCTCCTCCGTCTCTGCGCCAGTTTCATTACGGGCCACGGCGCTTGCCAGGAAGACACTTTGAGGAGGTGCTATCGACCGATGCCCTCCCTCCTGGCAGGCCGATGTATCAGTATCAGACCACCTGCCATTACCGCTCCATCGTAATGCATGTGTTTGTTAATGACTTCCTGATTTCCACTCAAAACAAAATGGTTTCCAGTTCCATCTCTGGCTTTTAGTGCCTGGCTGGGATTTCACAACATTACTGTATGGGAGAGCAAATAGTTGAGTGTTCCAGACAGACAGTCCCAACACAATTACTGGACCATGTGATCATTTTACATTACACTACTATACATGATGCTTGTTTATACTTGACTGTCAGCTCGGGTGCATTTTATCTTCTTATGTGGTTCTGCCATCGTTCGGATTATTCTGACGGCACGTTCTTTTCTGTGTGGAATGGGTGGGGGTGTTGTTAGTGTGCATTCCTACCACTAGGAGTCACCAGTGTCAGATATGTTTGAATCCTATACATAGGGGCTTTCAATTTAAATGAATATCGAATAGGAAGCTTTAGGAAGCTGATTTTCCTCTTGCAATCTTGGCATCCTTTATTTGTATATTTTGTTTGAGTCAGGTGGAACTATTGGGTTCTTCGCCACATTATTGTACATTTTAATGTGCTGTCTAGGCGAGGTACATGATTTGCACACCAGCATACGAGTTGTGTGTGTAAGGTCCCAGTTTACTTCTCATAAGAATGCAGCAGCCATATCAAACCATTCGGGCCTTTAGAGCCGTCATTCCTCCTTAACGGGAGCCCTCGGACAAACCTTAGCTTGAACCCCCCATCTGTTAGCACCAGCAGATGAGGGTGTGGTCACGAGCCGCTTCACACTCAAGCCTCACAGCGCCTTTATAGATAGCTCCCCTTTTTATAAGGCTGTTACTATGGAGGTCAACGTTTCCTTCTGGGGATCAACAATGAATGCTAAGAAGGTGTCGTCTGTGATCTCACAGCCGTTCTCCTGCATCAGGCAGCGCCCACATCTCCAGTGATCCCACAGGCAGCTTCGTTCCAATAATGTGCTGATTTCCCCCGTAACAAGAACACGGAGTACAGAACTCTCTGCATCTTTCTTATTAAAACCCCATAAAGTTATAATTTATCCACTCTTCTCTATTTCATTGCTGCAATTACATTGTTATCAATGTAGTCCGTCCCTTTCTGTTTGTAATTCATGAACGACAAATGTTGACAACAGCTGTGTGTGGGAAAAAAAAAATCAACTATGCACAAAACAGCTGAAAACTATTGTTTGTATTAAGATGTGATTTGAAGTATTTTTTATTAGGATCACACACATCACCGGCAAAAAGGGATTTACTGCGAGCTGATGTAATCTCCGGAAAGCAATAAAAACTTGGCGGGGACGATCATTCATCAGAGAACTGTGTTGCTTTGTTAAAAGCCACAAAGACAACACACTCAACAGAATAACACACACACACACACACACACACACACACACACACACACACACAAGCAGCAGCAGCAGGAGAAAGAAAAAAAATATCATCATTCTTCAAATATGAGCCCACTACCAGGGTGGAAATAAAAAAAGATGGATGTTTTATTATCATAGAATACAGAAATTGTTATAAGATCCCGTAATTGCTCAGTATTGAACCTATGGGGAGGGGCCTGGTCCCTGCGCGGCTCTACATTATCTGCAGAACAGCCACGGGGGGGGGTTTCTTGGGGAAGGAAACATGTGAATTCAGGAGTGCTGACCAGAAGAAGAAAAGAAAAAAAAAGAGAAAGATGTCACATGGGAATTTCATTCTGTCGGCAGCCAGGCTGTAAATTGGTGTGGATATAGATGGGCAGGAGAGACCTAAGGCACATGCTGGCCATCCAATGAAGGGAGACAAGCCAGACACATTGCAGAGCTGCTGACAGGCTGTCTCACTGAGCTCCTCTGCTGTCAAGGGTCATAAATATCAGAGGTGACAGCGCATGCTATTGTGTGCATGCATGTGTGTGTGTGTGTGCGTGTGTGTGTGTGTGAGAAAGACAGGAGCTTCTCTAATGACCCGGGTTATGCCACGGCTGCTTTCTGGGGTCAACAATACTTAGAGACGATGTTAACTCGCCACTTTCTGTGACATGACTCGGGGCTATGTGTGAGCGATTAACCAGTTACCAGCTTTGCATTCTGCCCTCCGCAGTCGACTGCAGCTATTCCTGCCCGGCAGTGGGAGGCGAGATGATGTCACCGTGGGAATAATAAAAAAAATAAATAAACAAAAGCCACGGCATTGTCATGGTGAGTAACTGCGGCAACACAGCGGCGTGATTAAACAGCAGACAGGAGGCTACGGCGTTTGATTGCCTCGTTGTTAACATTGTGTTCACTGTGACAGGGACAGATGATTAGCCTTCTCCCAGACGCAGTAATAGCTCTCACATTATTGAGGGCAGGATTTGTGACAGGTGGTGAGAATCTGCCCAAAGCGGTTTCCCCTCGCCATTATCGAAGAGTTTAGTAGAAAGAGAATAAAAGGTAAAGTTGAGGGGTTATTTTTAGATTTTTTACGTTACATGCTATCAAGGCTGGATTAACCTACTGAGGAGCAGTGGGCCCCTTTTGAGCATCACAGGATTACACATCTTGCACAGAGCCGCTGAAATCAACCAGTATTTCTACGTTGGATTACTACACCACCCTGTCTGCTGTATGAATGTGGGATATGTAATTTGAGTTGTATTAAAACTACATTTGAGACCGGGACCCACTATAAGACGAGGCCTAAAGGTTGGATAAAAAGCAGTCGCCACCCTATTGCTCAGTTTAAAAAATGTGTGTGACATTTTGTGCTGCTTCATGCCCAAACAAATTTGTAATCAAACGTGCAATACGTAGCGTCGGCCACTAGGTGTCTCTCGATTGAAACGATAACAAAAGGCCTAGTTTAAAAGTATTGTGAAGCAGCAAGGGATCATGGGAGTTGTTGTCTTCACCACCACTGCTGATCAAAATATACCTGATACCACTTCATGTTACGCAGAAAATGACATAATCGTGATCTGAGCGACCAGTACAAACAGTGGGATGAAATAACAGCCAAGTGGTTCACTGGCTAACTGGCTAGCAGTGTGTTTTATCTTCATTATACATTGTTTGCCCCAGTAGTTACAGCTGAGACGAGTAAAATGGATACGACACATTTAAAATGTGATGAAAAATGAAACGTCCCTTTAACCTTGAATAAAATTGTGTACGAAATATTTGGGATAATTTGAATACTCAAAAAATTATGTAACAAAGGTTGTTATTTAGAATTGTTACATATTATAACTTGAATCAAATCACCAAAACGTACAACACTTTCTCTGCTTTTTATTTTCATGCCACAAACACAAAATCGAGTTTATTCCAGTCTTTGTTCCACTTGTTTTATTTCTCTGCTGATATTTAAAGACTTAAAACTCCATTAGTGTTTTCATTTCCATCCCGTCATTTAATTAAAAACAAGGCCAACACATTCTCACATATCTGCGTGTCTCTCCATTTTATCTGCGCTCCGGCTTGCCTTGTCTAAAAATGGCTTCATTATTTCTTATTCACACAATGAGCAGGGATGCGTTTCACACTCGTTACGTAAGCATCAAGTCCTTCAATTCAACTTTCACTCTCCTTTCTTCTCATGGTTAAAATACCACTTCTTATTTTGTCATGTTCTACTCATTGTGGCCAGGTGACAGGCCTCACTCACACGTTCCCCTTTGTACTTCTTTAAAAGCCGAGATTAGCTACGATTTAGAATATATCTATATATCTATATATACATTTATAGTACTGTTATTTATGCCTGGTGCATGCAAGTGTTACATCAAGAGGAGGATTTATTTGCAGTAAATACAAGATGCACTCGTCCACTACTAGTGAACTTCAGTAGAGCAAAACACACTTCAAATAGAGCGACTGAAGGGCAAGGATGTCACAGCACCGTCCGTATTTTTTACAACTGTGAAAATGATCTTGTGCAAAATCAGCACAGCAGTAACAGTTTATCTTCCCAGATGCTCCCATTTATGATTGACCATGACGCAGTATAAACATGGCAATTTTGTGTTTTTATATTGCAGAACATTTGAACGGAGGCGTGCCGATTAAACTCACTTACTACAACAATAAAAATCAAAAGTACAGACATTTAATGCTGGTTTTTATGTCGAGTATGTTGACTCGGATGGATACGAGTTCTGCACAGAATACAACAAGTGAAATCAGAAAAACATTCGCTGTCTCATCAAACTCTAACATGTGCTTTAATGAACCATAAGTCAGGAAGGACTGTCACTACCACAGGATGGTTTTTCACTCATAATGACACAATGTATAATAGCATTAATGCAATTTAAATCTAAATTGGAAGGATAAGCTGTGTGAGCCAAGACAATCAGTGTCCATGTCTTTGCCAAAGGCTTTGTGCTCGTCCAAATTAGAATTGTGGATCCCTGGTTTTAAGCTTTAAAATCTAATTAATCATTATCAACATACTGACTGAGTTGCCCAAAACTACAATACCGATTTATGCCTGTGCAAACTCTGATTAAACCGTGTTTTCCTTTAAGCACCTTAAGATGTATTGTCAGTTCAGTTGGCCGAATAAGAGAATGTTCTCCTTTTGCTCGACTTCATACAGGATCCCATCTACTCAGCATGCACATCGACAGCAGCTCCCCTCATAGAGATTCATGGGCAGTGTCACTGAAGGTAAGTGTTTGCAGTGAGGCAGGTTAAACCTCTTAGTAAACAGAGCGGCCAGCTTAGATGACTTGAAATTTAATTTCACCAATATCCTATATGCCTTTTAATCCCCGGATACATTATAGTATCTGTGACATGTATTAGCATACTAAGCACAGATAATATAAACGCATGGCACTTTTCATGGCTTCACAGGCCACATATGATTTATAAATGTGGATTATTCAGAGTTTTAATACCGATAAGACAGAAAAAAAAACAAAAAAACATTTATCTGTGTTAATGCTCCTCCTTGTATTCAGGTGGTGCGCTGTGGAACACCATTAAGATTTATTATTACAATTCTGAGACGTATCCTCTTATGCCACGTATTAAACAACCAGACACATAATGTTCCACATCTGCTCTCTCCTTATTTCTAATGGCTAATTACTCCGAAACCCAGGGTTGCAGAATATTACGTGGGGCCAATAAGCTGAATGAGAGTGGTGTTATCTAAAACCGGAGCACAGAACTTTATCATCATTTATTTGGCCACCGGGCCTCGGCCTTGGAACAACTGCTCCATGGAGTGGCATCGACTTTGAACTGCTTTTAGCCTCTAAACCTGCTGTCTGTTGGAACAGGGCATCAAGACCAGACTGTTCAATTGGTCTGGATACAAAACATTTCTACTTAACTTTACTTTAGTGATAGCTGTAAGATTTCTAAAATCCCCTCATCATTTGCATCTCTCTAAGGGGGTCTGATCAAAATACTGAATGTTCTAACAAGGTCTATTATATTGCAATAAAACATCACAATTTGTTTTATTTCCACAGTGGTAGTTGTCTCATATATGAATATGAGGAATAGGATGTTTAAGCTGTAACATGGGCAGTAGAAACACTAACTACAGAACCAGCAGGAGGAGAGATATTAGTCCGGGCATCCAATAAAACCTTCCAACTAAAAATTCAGAATATGTCCGACTGTCTCCCTCATTCACCTCCAGGCTTACTAAAGGCTTGAGGGTCTTCTGAATTAATGAACCACATCACCATTGAGAATCCATTTTGTTATCTGGAGCATGTGTAGTCCGCGTAGTCACAAATTGTGCGCTTCACGTGGACGTCTGCATCTGAGGGTCCGGCGCTGACCCTCGCAGACGATGACATTTACCCTCAGACAGACAGGCAGACGTGGAAAGTATGAAACGACCTTAAGTCTCTCATCCCGTCCTTAAAATCTTCGAATGGCGGCATCAACCCACGTCTGACCTTCCAGTGTTACATACCAGGATTTTTCAGAATGACGGCTGCAGCAGCAGAAGTCAAGAGGGACACAAACCACCCCCCCCAAAAAAGCAGCGTCTCTGACAGCTCTGACCTGTTTTGGTATTGGCTGCACATCCTCCTCTTTTTCCTCTCTTCCTTTTTTCTCCCCCTCTTTATTCGTGCATCTCTCTCCCTGTTGACCTCAATCTTTGCCTCTCACCCGAAAAACACTCGACTCACTTATTTACATCCACTTACTTCCCCCCCCTCTCTTTTTTACTCTCTTGCAAATTAGATGATTTGAATTTTGCACTGAGTGTATTCCAGTGTCCTAGTTTATCGCTCTGAAGCTCATGTTGCGATTGCAGTTGGGCTGTGGGAAATGTTTGGTGCCATAAAAGACACAAGGACACTTACAGTCACATATTGAGGTAGAGGAGAGGTTGTGCTGTAAGTAAGCTGCAGGAGTGGAGCTCCACTGCATATTATTCTACCGCTTGACCTTCACTCATTGGTGCATGTCCACCATCTTTAAAAAAACATTGAGAAGATATAACATATCACAAAAGAACATCTGCACTCCTCTGCTTTGCCCCTGGAGCTGTTCTATATGCAGGTGTTGGTCAATGGGGAGGAAAACAAGAAACATAACTTCCCCTGGATAATCTCTGCTCCTATGGCCGATCACCAGTCCCTGTTTTGAGGTGTTAATTAGTGGATCATTAGGCTGTCAACTAAGAAGGGCAGACGGAGAAAGAGAGAGATGGAGTGAGGAACGCAAGGGGGGGATTGGTGGGTTTGTGTTTGTAAAAACTAGGACACGGAAGCACCAATAAAAAAGGGAGAGGGAGCAAGGGAAAAGGGGCGGCTGCAGTAGTGGTGGTGGTTGGGTGGGGGGGTGCATCGAGCAGGCACTTGTTAATGTGAATATTGTTAGTGTATCGGGTGGGTGAGGATGGGAGAGGGGGGGACGGGGAGGAGTGTAAATTGGTATTTAACTTCTCAAAAGGAGGATTCTGGCTGAGTCAGGGCATTTTTCCTCCCACTCCTGCCCATCACAGCTATCACCCAGAAGCAAGAGGGAGAACGTGGAGAGAGAGAGAGAGAGAGAGAGAGAGAGAGAGAGAGAGAGAGAGGGGGATGAAGGGAGGGAAAGATTAGAGAGGAGAGAAGCGGCTATTATAGCAACCGAGAGCCGCCGTGGCTAATGGATTGTTTCAGCGCTTCTTAACCTTTTTCCTTCAACAAGATGGAGTGATTGTCATCTGATAAAAAGCTGCAACGTACTATGACTGTGATTAAATTACTCTTTTATTATACAGCATGAAGTCATGGGCAACCTCACGTGCACCGATGATTTGTTTAGTTTGAAAATTAGCAAAACAATTACTTCTTTTAGCTTTTAATTGTCTTTTAAATAGAGATTTTTATAGAAAAACAAACTAAGGCTGTGTGAATTTATTGGGTAGAACAAAGCATCGCTGAAATACTTTATATTAGCACGATCATTAAGTCATATTTGAACATTTTCCTCTTCATCCCTTACCATCTGCATATTACGCTATCTCATATTGCATCTGTTCACATTTTTGCATTTTAATTCTGCAATTATACGAAATGTTACTCATTAAAGCAATGGAAAATAGAATCATTTCAGACAGCATGTCTGAGCTTTCGCAGGTGTTTTATTCGATCAGGGACGCGATGTCTCAGTAACAATAAAAAAAACTATTGGCATTTGGATTTATTGGTTTTTGTCTCCCTCCATATTTTCATGATTAAATCAGGCAGCTGGTTACGAGCGCTCCCGTCTCACTGGCATCGTTTTTTTCACGGAATTTTATAGCTTTTCCTCTTTAATTTGCTTTGACTCTCTGCCACTACAACTGTGTGTGGCATAAACATGACCACATCACCACTGGGAGGTTTCTCAGAGCTCCTGACGCTGAGATAATATTGCCCCTTGCAGTCTACGGTCCTAACTTTAAGTTTATTTCCTTATAAAAACAGATTATTAGAATAGATTCATCAAAACAAGCTCGAGACACAAAACTCAAATGTAATATGAGGCTCCAGTAACAATGATTTTCTTCTGCAGAGACCCTTCGATAGGATATATGGAGCTAAAAGTGATATCAGAAAGAAAGGAGGAAGAAAAAAGAAACCACTCTTGGCTCCTGAATGACTGTGGCATTAAAACATCGTGTATATTCTAAGGATTCCATCTGCACGGCTTCATTCTGATATGATTCTTCTCCTCGCAGGAAAACGGCATCTATTTGAATTTGTGTGTTTCATAGTGTGTTGTTAGTGTAGCTGAGGATAACATTGTGGTGTAGGTCTCCATTCGCAGCACACCGAGCCTAAATATAGCGCAGTGATGCACTCATGCCATGCTATGAGGTGAATCCTTTGGAATAGCAGAGATTAACTGTGCTCACGCGATTGGATCAAAACGGTCATGTGACGCATGGTGTAATGTGTACTATTTAAAACAATATGCAGCCTGCCCTGACTAAACCGATTATTTGTTTCATGGTTTACATGTGATTTAATTCATGATGAAAAGAATATATATATATATATATATTTACATTCATGAAGCAATGAAACCTCAACAGGCTGCACATGCAATGGTTTGCTGTACTGTTATTGGTTAATGTCTCAGAATCGTTGCACCCCTCACATATAAATATATCTCTGTGTATCTGTGTGTTTCGTGTGCGTGGGTATTCATGTGTTTGTTGTGCCGACTGCTTCCTCTTGCCGGGCGACTTCTTTTCAACCACAGTGCCTCCAGATTCGCCCCATCAAAGAATCATCTGCGAACTGTGGAGCTGGGTAATCTGGAGAGGGCCACTGATGTGTCCCAGGGCTTTCTCCACTCAAACTGAATCACACAGGCGGGCGCACACAGACAACAGGGCTGCACGCCATGGCTTTTGGAGGGTCACTCTAAGAATAGCCTTCAATACATAAAAAAGAGACTCATATCCAGTGGAGAGCGCGCCACACTGAAATGTGCATGCAAGCAAATGGACACGTAGGAGCATGCATTAATTCATGGACACTGGCGCACACCAAAGCACTCTACTGTCAAACACAGAGATATATGTTCCACTGGCTGACTCCCTCAGCATACAGTTGTGCTCAGCTAAGGGGACAGCAAATTAACCACCCCATGCCCTGCTCAAACCACCCCGTGATTCACTGCTGAGGAAGAGGGAGTCTGATAGCAAGGAAGGAAGAAAACTGCACTGACTTTACAAAGGGAGACACCACTGGCCGACAGAGCAATGTTTGAAAGCTCATTTATTCCACTAATGCGCTGGGAAGATGGCTAACGGCTGCGTGGAGATCAATGTGATTGTATTTGATGGTGAATGTAAATGCGCCACAATGGCTACATTCATCTGTGGCTTTACACAAGAAGACTAATCACCCGATTTCTGATAAGACAAATCACTCAAATCATTCGTCCTTGTTCTCCAGACTTAATCTTCCTTTGCCTACTTTAAAACAACACTGCGGCTGAATGCAACTCGGTGGCTACCGATGTGTCGTGTTCTACTTCTGTCAAATCCTGAGCATATGTTGAAGAACATTTTAAAATCACCATGCATAGTTTATATATAGTTACTGTATGTGCATTTCAGACACTGCAAATTGTCTGAAAAGCTTGAAAACCAACCCATTACTGGTTTTCTGATATTGTTACTGAGACGCGAGTCCCACAAATGTTGTCCTCAGATAAAGCAAATCCACGTACTTTGCTCAAAGCCTCAAACTCCCCTTTGTAAACAAGCACCATATGTCTAACATGGATTCTGTTTTGCAATTTTCCTTTGCAGGCACAAAATAATGCCATGACTAAATTCCTTTTCAATTTCATTCTCTCTTCCATCATTTGTCTCTGTGCCTGTCTGCACAATGATGTTCTGACCATCTCTAAACTCCAGCCCAGCAGACCAGTGAGAACTTAGTACCCAGCACCAAGTTTAGACTATTCCAAGGGTTTAACTTTGTGGATGTCTTGCATTCAAATACTCTGCATCGCTTCCACCTATTCTGTGCACTGGTGTCCTTGCAGTGGCTCTTGCATGTCATAAGCAACAGTGTGTGTGTGCATGCAAATGTGTGTGCGTGTCTGTGTTTGTAAATGCAGGTATAGGCTTCCAGGCAGCGCAGGCAGCTCTGATGTGAAGTGACATGTTGAGGGACTAAGCCTTTGGACACTGGCTGAGGGAGGAAAGAAAAAACTAATAAAAACAGACATAGCCTTTATAAAAGATAAAAAAAAGCTCAAACTCGACTGCATCAGAGCAGCAGATGGCGAGTCGACCTCCCCTTCCCCCAGAGGCCTTTCATTTAAATATCACTCAATCGTTTTTTAATCGTGCATTCAATTTTTTTATCATCTTACAACAACAACAAAAAATCCGGGAGTACGAGCACAGATGCGTGGACGCCGCGGAGTAACGCTGTGACAACTTGAACCTGGGCGTGACTGGCTTGTCGGGGAGAATGAGAGAGGATCTCTTCCTCTGGCTGTTTGCTACAGTCCTCACTGTCCGTCCGGATCAGGCCGATTCACCTGCCTGCTTGTCTGCTGGGCTTACCGTTACGTGTTCTCTCCCTTACCTCACCTGACCCGTTTCAAACACAGTTTAACTGAGATCTCACATTGTGCTTGAACATCTGCTCTCGACCATCGAAAAACTAAATATAATGTAAGAATCGGAAGAGTTTCCAAGTGAGATTGAGAAAAGCTCAAAAACAGCTAAGTTCCCTGAAGATTGGCTGTAATGATCTGTTCATAGAGCTTTTAACCCCCCCGAATATAGGGGGGAAATACAACCACATCACAACAGCACTCAAATCATTACACTGTCACTCAAAGAATTTACTTCAATATCTCACTGCTATTGCACAAATCTCTTTTTGTCTTTGGGCCCAATTAAACCTGATTTAATGCCGAATGAACCTCAGAACCCTCAGGATACCTGGGACCAGCTCGTTGGTGTGTTACAGTGTTAGATATAAACACGGTGATGCAGCATCTTATTCTGAAACACAGACCTGGAATAACCTCCCTGATAATTAGACATTTTAACACAACTTTATATTTTGTCTACCCTTCCTGGTTATCGCTAAAAGTAAATTTTTTTAATTTCAAATAATTAATTGATGTATCGCTTGTCTGTACTTTCACACTTTTCAAGCGCACATTTTTACCCTTGTCGCATTTTTTTACCCTGTGAATTTCCATGGTGTTTGATACGTGCTTTACAAATAAAGTTTCCTTTGCTTTGCCTGGAATGAGAATAACTGGAACTTAATTATAACCTTCCAGGCAGGACAAATACACAGAGCTCTTCAGCTGGCAGAGTGTCCCTGAGTAGAAAACTTGACCCCAAGGATGTGTGATTGGAGGACGAGCCCCCCGCTCACTACACCACCTGCTACAGAATTACAGTCACGAAAATGCGGCAGTCAACACGACAGTGGTGTTACGCATAGATCTAAGTAAATGTCAGTAACAACAATAACAAAAGTTATTGTTTTAATAAAAAAAAAATCATATTATGTGGCACCTTTATGAAAAATATGCATCTGATTGCAAAATAACACGTTTAAAATGACAAAACCAACTTATGTAGCGGATATAAAAAATTATAAATGTGTTTAAATACTTGGTAACAACATATTTTTTTAAAGATGAAAGCACCTTTGACTAAAATTATGAAGGGAATAGGAAATAGTGATACTAGACCATGAAATCATTAATAACATTATAAGCAAACTCAAAAGTATAAGTCAAACTGTTGGATTTCTTAAAATTGTCTTACATTTACCTCAGAATTAAATACATTGATGTCAATAACATTATATAATAATAATAATCATTTATTTTGAAAGTAACTCTAACTAGTGGGTTAAACACCTAACCCACTAGTACAAGTGTTTATTATATCATTATATCGTCTGTATACGCTTAAAATGTACAAAACGAGCTGCCGATGACGCAGCATATTAAGAAGTAACTGATTGCTTTTTGAGACAGATGTTGTGTTCATGAATCTTGAAGCAGAAACCCAAACTGACTGCGGAATGAGACGAGGGGTCTCACCGCCACAGTCAAGGTTCTCCGCTCTGACAACAGAGCAGATGGCCGCCCGTGGAAAAAAAACGGAACCGAGTCGGAGGACGCAGCTCATCCTCCCACACGCGTCGCCTTTTCACGTTGTCACTCGAGAAATGTTTTGATTCAAACAAACAACATTTACAAGTAGCCTTTAATTTTTTTTTAAATCACCTTTGCACGGCTTGGGGCTAAGCAGTTGGTCTTGCGATGCCTATGTACATACAAAGGCATTCTGTGCATATGCGTGCGTGTGAGTGTCATGTGGCAGTGACACTCTGGTGAACTGTGGCAAATTACAGAACGAATGGGTGAATTCAGTTAATCCCTTGACTACTTTGTGTACAAGTGTGGTTCTCAGTATTTATGATAGAGCTCGGTTGAGCATTTTATTCAGACAGAAATTTGATCTCTACATTTGATATTTAAAATAATACATAGGAATAAACAGCATTGCAGTGGCCAGTACATTATATTTTTATTTTGTGCAACTAAATTGCAAACTGCACTGTGATTAAAACATAAAATATAATTTACTGTAATAGCAGATGTTTTTTTGTCACAGTTTTGTTTTTTTCACCTTTTCAGAGCACTGGCTTACATAAGAGCTGTTACAGCCCGAGTAAACACTTCAAAAACAACATTACCTCCAAACTAACTGCTCATCATGGGAGAGCACTGTTCATTAGTTCCACTGCTCCACACTGAGCTTTCATATACTGACGCACATTACACAACTGTGTTTAAAATCATTATCATCATCATCATTTATCTACAACAATATGTCATACGTGCTTCATACTGTATCTTTTAGTATAAAACAACTAGGTTTCACAAGACTCTTATTGTGAAGGAGACGCAGTATACAGCTGTAAAGGACTAGACACACTGATCTACAAATGATTGCAAGAATAATGACCCCACTGACTCATGTCCGATACAATAACGTCCCTTTAGCCTTCCAGCCAGCAGTATATTTTAAACAGATGGAGGGCAGCCAGAACAACATCCCGCTGCCTGCGATAAATACTCGACGGTTAATTGAATATCTCATAAAAAAGGGAATTGAGTTGAAGGTAAAAGAGAAAAGACTGAGACCTTAATGCGTTTATTGTTAGTAATGTCTAGACTTTCAAGTCGAGGTAAAAAAGAAAAAGCTCAAATGCCTCCTTAGAATTTACACAGTAGGATTTATTTGACCTGTAGGTATATAATGGGCCCTTATTTAAAATGTCAGTCGGTTCCTCTGGATGCTGCGGCTGATCTAATGAGAACGAATCCTCCTCCGGCCAAAGTTTGTCTCTGCGGCTCTACTTTCCTTGATTTCACACCCGAGACAAGCGGAACGAAAACATGCATTTCCTTCCGTAACATTGCAAACACAACTCCCTGACATCTCATGCATATAAACATGAGCAAACATGCGTGCACATGCAAACACACTTTGGGCCCTTCACTGAAACACCAACACTTTGCAGGGGAAGCAGTTGTTTCTACTCCAGGTGACGTTTATATTCCTGCAGCGTTTGTGAACGGGATCCCGTCGTAAAAACACTGTATGACTGACACACCTGTTCCTTCTCTGTGTTATTTAATAAGCAAAGCATTTGATTAATCCATCCTCTCTTGTCAGAGCATGACATGAAGGACAGTCGACTCAGGTAAAATACATGGGAGAGGATTACAGGTGAGAAAGTCAATATTTCCCTCAATTTTACTGAAGAACATTATTACTATTATTACTCACATAAAGGTTTTAAAATTGAATGGAATGTAACTGGTCCATATTGTATCTCAGGTCCCTGACTCAGAACGAGTTGAATCTCTGTTATGAAAGCAGTAGAATAAAACCTTCTAAATTGTCACACACATTCAAAACTGCCTTTCAAATGCTCTCGAGTTGAACCATCAGGTTGAGGGAAAAAAAAGTACTTTTATGCTTGCCTGGGGAAAAACACACAAAAAAAAGCCCTTCATGCAAGAATGGGTCAAAATACGTTAAAGCGCATTCACCCAGTGAGCAATATTCAGAGTTTTTTTTACAATAAATCCATGACTGCTGTAAATGTCCCATCTCACTCTGTCAGCGGGGCAGTTTTCTATTGAGCATGGATCCCATAGGGGAAGTGAGAGATACCGGACAGTCAGTCGCCCTTATGGATTTTACTTTTTGGCAGTGAGAACTAAAAATGGGTAAAAACAGAGATGGGCACATCTGTTTCTCCAAGAGTTTATGTTCTAACCTCCAGATATGAACCAGCTCCAGCTCCAGATCAACAGGGATTGTTTCCAGATCAGAAACCCAAACAGGGACGGTCATGTTATTTGGATAATGTCCATGCATAGCTAAGTTTTAAGATTATAATTATATGTCTTTGAGACTTGTTAAGAAGCAATGAAATAGACCGGTTTCTTACCTGAGACGGTCCTGACGATCTCAGAGGTGTTCCTCAGGCCCACGAAGGAGAACTGGTACAGCCTCCAGGAGCGAATGTCCCCAACCTCCACTGAGCTCCGTTTCCACTTGTACACAATCTCCTCCCTGGGGTAGCCGTCTGAGCACGAGAGAACAAGTCAGTGTGACATGGAGCTCAGCAGAAACTCCGAGGAGGGAGGCTCGGTGCAAAAAACAGCACTGTTCTTTTTCAAAGTCTAATTTTCATCCCTTTTAGGAAATGTCTCCAGACTTGATGGGCTTTCAGCAAGACTGTTCAATGTGAAATAAGTCTTATTTCACCCATACCTACGAAGTGAGCTACCGTACAAATAAACAGTTTGAAGTGAGAAGCATGACACACTGAGGAGAAATATAAACACAACATGCAAGATCTTTTAAATTTGAAGTATAAAAAAACCTACAATAAACCAGAACATCCAATATTCAATGAAGAAAACACTTGACTACGGCCCACATGTGAAAAACTATGCTTTCTAAGCAGCTTGTTGATAAACAAAGTCAATTTATTATCCTGGAAAAAGAGAAGAACAAAATTTGGGTGAAATGAAAATATTTTGTGAGAAAACTATTTCAACTCCTAAAAAACTTGAGTAAAAGTATTATAGTATTTAACAGACTAGTCCAAATGTGGGGAGGGAAAATAACTTTCAGGAAAACTTCACAGACTAAACACTCAAAATTACAACATTGATCCACGGCTGATGATGAGTTCGATTTCTGTAATTGTATTACTTCAAGAGCTGAGAATCTAATCAGTAATCTCACATGTCTGATACTGATTCACTTAGGTGAGTAGATGCATTACTATAATCTAATAATATTTGTTGTTATTGAATTTCTATCTTGTAGCTAAATTTAAAAGTACAAAAGTAGTTAAACTTATTTCCAAATAGCAGGAACTTGAATTTATAAACGGGCTCCTAACTCTTCTCCTGTGAATGGACCTCACTAAATGTTCCAAAGTACAGAGATTTAAGTTTGACTTTAATGATCTTCGGCCAAATCTCTTCAGATTTCACTCCAGTGTCGTCTTCACTCTTGTGTTGAGCCATTGAATAATGCACATGAACTTTCCTCGGTGCAAACTTAAAAACGGCTTTACGACTAAAGTGCTCTCAGACATCCAATAATGCTGGACCTCACAGGAGCAGGGGATGGAAGGATCTGCCCATTTGCCACATTACTGCCGGCCAGGCGGGCAGTCGGCTCCCTCACCGGCAATACATGAGGGGCAAATTATTCTTTTAGTGTCTTTTTGGGAACCCAGAGTGCTCCTGGAGCTCGGTGTCCGGAATTCACTTTGGAGCGACTTGTGCAAGTCGAAGCATTAATTAAGATATTTAAATGAGCAGCTGGAATTCATCTACGCCGTCTATAAGTCATTCTGCTGAAGTCTCCTGAAGAGGCAGCTCCGTGGCACGTGTTGAGAGAACACGCCACGTGATGAAAGCGGCACACTGCCCACGCCTGCCTCTTCTGAGATCCAGCTCATGTATGTACATCAAGTGATTCTCAAAGTTCAGAAAACATCCGTGGCTTTCATCAAATTTACATGAATGCCTCTGTTCCATTTTTAGGCTGCTTTCCCCCCCCCCCGTTTTCTCTTTCTTGTTGCTCTGGAGCTATTTAGGAATCGTTCTCTGGAGAGCATCCCATGGTGCATCTCTCTGTAGATCCGTAGCAGCCTCATTAGCATAACTTGCCCCTCCGTCTGGTCGTCACACTGCGGTACTGACAAACATGGACAGGTCACCTTTTAGAACAGTATTGACTTCGTGCAGGGAAATCAATCACCTCTTTGGCTTTGATCGAGTGGGTAATGAAACATCTATTATTAAATACCGTTACTGAATGCCAGTACGTACTGTACCTTTAATGAATGGATGGTTGAACACATTTTATTATTCGCGTCTTCATGAATGAATGCATATTGTTAACATTTTTACATAATTTTTTGAATAAAGCTCTTTAAAGACTGAGAGAGCATTCTAGCAGGCAGAGACTGCGAGATGTTCTGTGCATACTGCAAATGCATGAACACTTTCATATGCGCAGCAATCTGTTAAATTTAAATACACATACGATGCATGTGATTGTTTTTCGGGAGACGAAAGAAATACGGCGATTACTGCGGCTTGAATTCCTTGGTTTGGCCTTTTGCATCATTTTCCTTGAATTGTGTCTTTGTTAGGCTCATATGTCGCATTTTCATGGCCTCAGTGTGTGTGTGTGTGTGTGTGTGTGTGTGTGTGTGTGTGTGTGTGTGTGTGTGTGTGTGTGTGTGTGTGTGTGTGTGTGTGTCCTTGAGATGGAACAGAGGAACAGGGGGAGGGGTAAGACAGTGGGGCATCAGCAAATGGCCAGACTTACAGCTTGAAAACTCCAGGGGACACGAGTGCTCATCCATTGGGAAGTTGTTCAGTTTAAGCTGGCACTCGGCATCGATGGTCAACCTGCAGAGACACAATATTAGGATCTGCTCACTTACCTTCTATAGCCAATTCAGAAACAACAACAATCTTTTACACTTAAAGTCTGTGTTGAAATAGTCAGAATTAAACCTCTAACCTTATCGGTAGAAAACACCAGGCGTCATTAATTCAAATTTCCCTCAACTAAATTCATGTTTTCCACGGCAACACATCTGTCTCTTCTCTTCACACTTGAGGGAGTTCGCAGGCAAAGTCATTAAACTTCCCCTTAATGAGAGAATGACCTTAAATGACTTTACCCACCCATGTGCTCGCTATTGTCATGTATCATTGTCCTCGGCATCGCAGCGGTCATCCTAATTAACCAGTGGTTACATTCAGAGTTCCTTAACAAATTAATGAAGTGGAGGGGTGGTGTTCTGCTTTGGAGAACATCCATCACGGCTTGATTGAGTCCAGAAGAGTCCACTTTCTCTCTTATTACCACCCGTGATGTATTGTGGTGTCAGTGGGAACGTCCGCTGTACTTTTGGCACGCAAAATATGATAATAAGCCCAATTAATATTTCCCTTTAATCTCCCCTCCTGTTTTACACATGAAACATATCCATCTGTGTTGCAATGAACAGTTCCCTAGTAGGTCCAGCACATCAGACTGTAATGCTCCAGTCTCAAGATCTCCAGGCAATAATGGGTCATTAGACAATATCGCAGTTATTTGCAATTGGTATGATATTTAGAAAATTTTAATAAAAGCATCAGAGCAATTGAGACGGTCAAACCACTGAAGAAATATGATAAAATGATTTTTCTCGAGCCTCCATGCAAGAGCACCTAAAATAATAAGCTCAGGGCAATGCAGTTCCAGTGTTCCCTTCCCACATAACAACTTCCAGCCTCATTCGGCAAGACAGATTTCCTGCACGCTAATTAATGTCAACTTTAAAATGCTGAAATTTAAGATTGCCCAGGGCCTGTTCAGGATAATCAGCATCATAAATCATTAATGCAGAGGGGCCCTAATTGGTCGGGTACTTCAGAATGCTCTCTACAGTACACGCTGCGCTTGTTGCTCGTGGTACACTCCATAAAGACCCAGAAGGACCTCAATGAAAACTCATTTATAAAAATAGAAAACTCAGTAGAGGCCAAACCATCTCAAATATATCAGATTTTCAAGATCTACAAAATATTCCCAGAAGAAACGTTGATTAATCTTGCAGTGTTCAGGAAAATGATCAATTCCTCGAAGCAAACGAATATAATAGATCACAACAATTGACAATTTAACTGTGAATATGATAAAACAGCAGTGATAACCATTAAATTGGATTACTCCTGCCACCCAATCATACAATCAATCACGCTTCGGGTCACAAATGAATGAGAAATACCTAAATCAGCTCTTCAGCATCCCATCTCAGTAATCCACCATGTTTTACCTGAGGGTGTAGAGTATTCGACCATCGTTCCAGATTCGGAGCATGCGATTGGGTGTGGTGATCCAGTGAGCATCTGCCTTCTTCGAGTTGCGGAAAAACGTGTCGGGGATCCAGATCTTCCCGACCATGTTGCTGTTGAGACGCAGCACCTTCATCGTGCTGTTGAATTTTAGCCTCCTGTCGTACCAGGTCTGGGCGAAGAAGATGTCGATGGTGTATTCCTGACGACAGACAAAACACAGTTCCAACCCGCAACCGTTATGTTTGACTTCAGTTTAAATGCTGAACACCAGATAAAAGTCTCCGTTTGTCAGGAAAACCCTCGCAGCATACAAAACAGCATTGTTGGGAGCCGCTGCTGTCACCGCTTTTAACTGCAAGATGCGATCCCATCAAATCAAAAACCTACGCTCTAAAACCTTCCTCCTGTTCCTACACCCGTGGGAAGTTAATGCAGGAACACATTTTAAGATACTTTTCCTAGCCTCGGCAAAAAAGTCCCTTTGTCACTACTAAAGAGTTTCCTGTTGAAAAAAGCCCAATCTGACGCCCTCAGCCTGAAAATTAAATGTTCAACAATGCAATTAAAAAGTGCCATTGTTTGGCTGGAGTTTTATCTGACCTCTTAACCTGCTGCTTTGTCGGGAGCCTAACAAAACCTTCTGTCTCCGGTTCGGTCCCGGCGAGGGCCGTGTTTGAACGTAACACGAGGTGAGGGAAGCAGGGTCAAATCTGGACTGATGTGCGAGGGAAAGGAGAGGAAGGGAAAGTTTTTCTTATTCATTGTGTAACTTGCGATGGCTGAGCCCTATGGTTCAAAGTGATGTACAGCAGGAGAGAGACAGAGAGAGAGAGAGAAAAAAAAAAAAAACAACAACCGGGGATTTGTGAGCAAGAGGGCATAGAGGCATTAACTTCCTGACAAAGCTTAGCCCAACAATAAAGTCAAAATCCATGCCAAAGAGTCCTAAACGAGATTTGAAAACAACAATTTCACTCGACAACCCTCCTACCAACCCCGCCTTATTTTTTTCCACCCACAAAGGACAGATATACAGTTTAGATCCAATGTTGAGAGAGAGATTGAATGCCTTAGGATCCTAAAACTGGGCCCTGCTGAGAGATATAGACATCTTTTTTTTTTCATTCTTTAACCTATATATACTCTGGGATCTTTTCACAGAATCACACTTATTTCAATTCGAACGGTTGCAAACATCTGAGAACGGCTAAGAAGCGCTCGTCTCTAGTGGCTGCAAAGTATTCATTTACGATTCCTTTTCTTCTTCACACCTTGATCTTCCTCTCGCTCCTTCTCTGACGAAAATTATTTCAAAGATCCTTAACACACGATTAAAAATTCCAATAGTGTTAGTGCCTAGAATCACTAGCATCGGACCCCCCACCGTCGGCCTATTCTCTGACCGACCTCACCACGTTTGTCACACGGTGGCGTGAATGCGCTGGCCCCACCTCGATTACATATGAATGCAAAGCAATCAGTCAACCTTTCATGTCAGCAGAATGCCCTCGTCACACACACACACACACACACACACACACACACACACACACGCCCACCCATGCATGCAGACTCCCTCAAGTGTGCACAATATACACACTTTCTACCTGATCCCATCAATTTCAACTTCACTGTGAATTGCAGTTATTGAGAGTGGGCGTCGCAGCTAAGACTAAGTGAAATGGAACGCCACCGCCATGTAGAGCAGACAGCTCTGCAGAATCACAATAGAAACGGGTTCTCAGCGGGGACGTGCAGAGGAAAACAATGACACATAAAACAATGCTGATGTGAGTTTTGCGAGACACTCAATTTATGATTCTTTCCTTCTCTCGGATAAACATTTTCCCCTCACCGCTATCACACAGCCAGTCCTGGCCTATTTCAGTCATGACAGCAGCACGACGGCTAAATGTTCCATTACTGCTGATACTGTGTTATTTGCAACTTCACCAGCGCTCATCCAAAGAGCATCATGGGCGCGGGTCTTCCTATCGCAATCTGCCAGCTGAAATTCTGCATTTCTAAATCTCAACTCTAAAATTGTTATTTTCATTTTCAGAAATACACTGATAATTCCCAGTTCTTCAGCCGAACACTAGCTGGATGTATATTTTTTTATAGAGCGTGACCGATTTATTAGTTAGCTGATAAAAATGAGCCTTTCACAGACATATCAGTATCGTGTCTATGTTAGGTGATATTCTCTAATGGCAGCTGGGATTGGCTCCAGCCCATTGTGACCTTTAGAAAGATAAGTGGTATGGATAATGGATGGATAATAAACGGGTATAATAAAGTTTATGGTAAAACTGTAAAATATCAAGCCTCAACTTGATAACAACATCTGAGGGGTCGTTGCCAATTTTCTTTTCCATATATATATATGTATGTGTGTGTGTGTGTGTATTGGCTGATATATTTGTATTGGAAAATGTATTAATAATTATTATTACTGGTGTCAGCCTTGGTCCCCCAAAAAATCCATTCATTTTATACTTTACAGTAAGTACAATAAATAAACACCAGACAGGAACACATACCAAAACCACTGACAGGAAATAAAACCATATCAATACTGAAATTTCCAAAATGTCCTTGTTGATAGCAATGTTATGTTATATAGCTAATAGGAGCTAAACTATTTAATTGTTCTGATATAGAAATTATAAAAGAAAAATCATCCCCGCATATTTACATGGACAAATGTTTATAGAAAATGAACAACACTGCAAAAACGTAGTGCTACCAGTCCACATTTAATCTGTCACTAACCACAACAACAGACCGAAATCAATCAAAACACCTGAAGAAAAAAATAAATCAAACCAGATCCAAGGAAAATCACAAATTGTTGTATTTCTCTGAAGAAACTGCAAAGACCTTGAACAGGTGACACCTCAGATTGCAGCTGATGCAAGTCTTGGCAAGTGAAAAGTGAGAACATCGGCGGATTTGCCAGCGCACACAGTCATTTGCAAATATGCTACTTTGAGCCCGGGCCCGTGTGTTGAGCAACACAACTGGTTAGCTGTTAATGAGTGTTCTAATTCAGATTTAGAGGTGTTTAATGGAATCCGACACGTGGAATGGACCCATATTTATCCACTGCGGTGCAAAGGCCAATGCAGTGGTTAAGCAGCTGATTGAGACCTGTGCTTTTGTGTTGCTACACTACAAGGGCAGTGGGGCAGCGCGGTGACAGCAAGCCTGTGCCCTGCTGAAGTGTGCTTGAGCAAGTCACTGAATCGCTGCCAGAGAAGAGAAGGACTCTCTGGATCTTGATACTCTCCCCTCACTGAGGAGGGAGGGAGGCCAAAGACATACTTCCCTACTATGTATAGGTATAAGCTATACATCCAGTATCAGTATAAATAACAACAATGACACACAAACATCAAATTTCATTGCTACTTACCATATTGATGGCATTTACTGGGCCGATGCTGTTGACGAACATGTCTGTGTGGATCACTGTCGGTTTGACTGCAAAGAAGCACAGGACAATTTGGGGATGAGTCATCTATAATGCGCAAGATTATCGTAAATTTTTGTCATTATCATCATCATCATCATCATCATCATCATCATCATCATCATCATCATCATCATTGAGCAACAAGAGGAAAATAAATATGTGTGTGACTATAAAGTTGTTGGCAAACATCCCTGCTCAGTTTTCGGTAGAGAAACACCTGGTACTGCACACTGTCAAGTCAAGTTCACTACAAGTGCTGCGTTTCCACCGCAGGGACTATCCCCAGGAGAGTAGCACTTTAAGAAAGTGCTGGAACCTTTAGGGAGGGGCTCACAGCAATGAAGATGCCTGATTGGTCAAGGACAGCCAAGTTTTAATTCAGCCAATCATTCTATAGCAATAGCTCGTGACATCAGTTTCCTAAGTTTGGCATTTTGTGTGTTTTGAATTTGCTTTGTTACTGGTTCTCGTCTCTTTTCCGATCAATAGCAGCACGAGTTGAATCTCCTCCATGTTAACTGTTGTTTTAATGTCACTCCGTGTTTACCCCCACCTGGTGGACCGGAGGAGAGCAGTTTGTTGTTGCTGTCGGTCGTTCATTCATCAACAGGCTAATTTGCCTAATCTCCCCTGGTCTTTAGACCGTTGTGGAAACGCAGATGAGAAATGGTCTGCAGGAACCATTCAGCTCCTTGATAAACGTTCCTGGGACCAGAGGTTCGAGGCGATTTTGGTCGAAACGCGGCTAATGACGAGCATTAGACAAAAATATGCCTCTAAAGGAAGACTCCTGTTGACTCCATTCAACATACACAGCAATTTTCATGAATAAAATGGACCCCCATTCAACATCTACAGAACTGTATTACATTACAGGGGTTCTGCTAGGATATGTTCAATTGTGCTGACGAAATAGAAACCTGGGTACATCCGACTTCCCCTTCAAACAGGCTTTCTGCCAATGAACCGCACACTTAGTCGGTATTTATGGCCAAACTCCTGACCCATTTACCAGAATACCTTTGTGCCCGGTGCAACATCCCATCCAACCTTCTTTTTTTTTTTTTTTCTCCTGTCCTTCCATGCTGGAGGCTTGTGAATCATTTACTCTCTTTACTCACAGACCTGCTGCTGTTTGCTTTGCACTAACAAAGAGACGCACTTGTTGGTTATAATCATAAATATGCTGATGCAAGATGACAATTCTTGGTCGAAAGAGATCAACGGGACAAATGTATCACACGACACAGGAGCAGCAGCTACAGTGGGAAAATGTCACTTTGCAATTGTTGGTTTTTAAAATGTTCTTTCAAGTAAACAAATGCAAACACGTGGACGTCTTCACGTGCATCGAATAAATAATCTTTGCTTGTCCACCGCCGTGAATTACACCGCTTGGCGTCAGCTGCCTTTCCTGCTTTAGTGAGATGGACGGCCAGATGTCCGACAAAGTATGGCTGAAGGAACTGGGCAGCCTGGTGTCAAATGGACCTCCGTGCTCTGTCTGGATCAGCTTCTACACTTTGCCGTCTAATGTGTATGTTTATGGATGAGTGGACGTAATGTCTGAGGGAGGACTCGCGCGGCCTCTGGGATTGACTTGAAAGCTATAGTGAGTGTGAGAGACACACGGGGGCAGAGTGTGCAGGTTTGCATCCATTTTTCATGTCACTCCCAGGCATACATGAGCGTGCATTGCACCCCCACTCCCCCCACACACACACACGCGTGTACCTGAACAAACACACAGAAGTTGGTGTTGCTTTTGGCCGGATATATTAGCGAGTGGCTAAGAATAAAAGCGCATATTATTGGCATCCCCTTGGCATCATTAGTATTTATGTAACTGAAAAAGCAACGCCTAAAATATACCAGCTTGGACTGCATTATTAGCACAATCTCATATTAAGTCGCAGGCATTGGAATAAACAGGATTTAAAAGCTAAAATAATTATTGTATGGAGCCAACTGCAAAGAGTGTTCTTTTCATAAACGCCCAAACAGGTGCCAGGAAACATCTCTCCAAGAAGCAAGTGAACATCAAGTGGCTGTGCTGAAATTGTTTGAGGCGTCATGATAAATGCCAGTACACCCACCACAGGCTTCCTGGTAGAAGGATCCTCAAATTAGCAAAAAGAATCCAAATGATCGAGAGCAGCAAAATGCATTTTCAATCATTTAGACCTGGGGTTTGCGTAATGTTTGGGTTTTATCCGATAACGGTGCTGAATCAAAACTTTTTAAATCTGTTCCTGTGCCAGAACCGATGCTTTTTCTTAGCTTCAAGCCATTTAGCTTGAGGCATTTTGTTCTTGTGTCGACTCGAGGCAGCTACCGGCTAACATTAAGTGCTGCCGGAGCCATGTCGGGAATGGGTTGCCACGAGAGTAAAGTGTAATGTTAACTAGGCATGTGCGGTGATGTTTATGTTGCCTGAAAGCAGGGAAACTATTTTAGCACATAGGACTGAAATGAGGCATCAAAACTTGCGCCGCGATTCAGTCCTGTAGATACCAACCGTGTATGTTTTCGGTACCGAACCCTATTAAGACCTGCTTATCACATCCATTAATCTCTCTGCACAATAGCTTTGTGCCCTCAGTGTTACTCTATTAAACATAAACATCTATTTTCTGTATGTATTTAGAATAAGGCCTTTTCAAATTCTTACTCTCTCACTGTCTCTGTCCTATTTGCTTCGGTTTACATCTACAGACTGCAGGGTCATTGCATCTTAATGAGCATCACAATGGACTTCAAAGGGAAACTGTGGCACAATCAGCGGTGAATCTAAATCCCCGGCATTTCACTGCTCTGCGGAGTGAAAGAGAAACTTTGCCTCGCCTCAGTTTGGTTGGTTGGTTGGTTGTTTGGTTGATTGGTTTGGTGGCTCAGATGCGGCTAATTATAATCCTTCTGTAGCTGAGCAACTTGGCAGCGGCTAGAGGACCAACGCTGAGAGAGCGAGATCACAGCGCGTTTGAAGAAGATGGTTAAGACGCAGCGGCGCTCTGGGTTGAAGCTGCACCTCAAAGCAGATATGAGCTGCTCTTCAATTTATAGCAGAAGCCCACTTCTAAAGTCTTAAGAATAAAGATGATGCCCCTCGTGGAACGTGTCACATGGTATGGACTGCAGTGATGCGCATATCATGCAGTATATGGAAATGCCATGAAGGCAGTTGAGCGCAATGGGGATTTACTATATACAGCCCTGTTACTCCGCTCCTTTATCTTGCACCATCATTTCCTTCAGTTCATTGGTCGTACTTTAAAGCTGCATTAGGTCAGGAGGGGCTGGAATCTGGGGAGGGGGGGCGGCATAGCATAAACCTCTCAGAGTCCGATGTGAAATTGATGAGGCAGCACATGTACTCTGTCCTTATGTCACTGGTGGGGTAAGTGTAGCGGCAAAGACCACGGTGAATTTCAAATCAGGAGAAAATGGGGAAAAAATACCGAAACAAAAATAAAAAAAAGAAACCTAACAGGAAATGATTGCGCATCGGTGGCTCATGAATATCTTATTAAAGATTAGAGCCTGACCGTGTTTTTATTTTACAGGATACGCAATGCGGAATATTTTGGCTGTTGAAAAATTGCCTGCTTTGATCATTAGAAATCATAAGAAATTGAAAAACTACATTTTATTATTTAAGCTCAATATATTAGGGTTGGATCTTTTTCATTTATTGGCCGATATACCTTTTTCAGAATTTTTTTGACCCTCTAATATTAGTATCGGCATCAGTACCCCAAAAATCCAAATGAGTCAGGCTCTTTTGAAGATTTGTTCTTTTATCCACAGAAATCCTGTAACACAATTTACTGGTTACCTGCACTTAATGTTACCCCTGGCTCCTCAGATACCATCAAAGTATCGACCTTCTCTGCTGCTTCTAGGGTGCGAGCTGTACATCTTTCCCCATGTCCACCACAAGAAATACAATTAAATTTAGGCCAAAGAAGACAAATGTAAAGAGTAACTGTAACTCTTTGACGTAAGCTGATAAAACGGAGGCATTTTTTTTCAAACTATCCTTAGCGCTGATGCCGCACTCGTCGGATTCCCCCAATCCAGCATGAGCACCACAGTAGATGGAGAGGCCATTCACTGCTGTCATATAGAGAGCGGTACATCTTTATCATTCTATAAGAGTGTGTGTGACACATTATGATTTAAACCAGTTTCCCCTGGAATACTGACCCATGAATCACGTATTCAAAGATGCTGAACATCTCCCCATTCTGCACTTGCAGCTGGACGTGACAGGCTTTAGAATATATGTGCTCTTGTGCAGACAAGAGAGCCCTGCCCAGCTGTCTGTCACAGCGAGGGGAGTAAGCTACTTGTCGACTTCTCACATTGAAAAGAGAAAGCTTGCGGGACTTTGACAGACGGAGATCCCGACTGTAACACATGGATGTAAATAAAAACAGGTACAGGCACTTTATAAGAATCCATGGCATGTCACAACACACACATAGAGTAGACACTGGCGAACACAGAGACACTTTGTAATGCCCAGCCTGTCATTATAATGAACTGTCTGCTGTGTGCGGTAAATCCTCTGTTCAGTTTCTGCAGCCTGAATGCAGTGAGTGGATGTGAACAGGCAAATCCTACTATACAACTGGCCAATCGCTTTTTTTACTTCTACATAAGAAGTCAAACATTTTTTAGATCTGCACGACAGATATTCAAATACATATCGGTTGCCATGACTAATTACTGGCTACCAATAAAGGTGAAGCAACTCGTGAGTAAGTCCCGTCTTGAAGTTCCAAGTCAAGTCCAAATCCCACACTTTATGTTTTGAGTCCAACTCATGCATGTTTTTCCAAATTCAAAAACATTTACAGAACTAATGAATGCTCTACATCTAAGAGTAGACCGGTCGGATGCATCTTTGTCAAGTGAAGCCATGAATCACTTTTTTCTAAACTGCAGTTTAAAGTCAGATGCATGACTATATTCAGATTTAAGTCCAATTCATGTGACTGAGTTAAAGAGGCATTAAAAAAAATAGGGAGGTATATTTTGGGATTCATTAACTAGTGTGTCAGGCTTCACGCCGTCCTCTCACAAGTGAAAAGATGACAGGCCCTTCTGGAAATCACAGATGCTCCATCCTTATTTTCATTAAACCTAATGGGTGAAGGGCATGTGTATAAGCCTGTGTCAGTTCATAAGCACATGTTTGTGTTTGACTGCAGTGTGGATTCTGTGACTGAACAGATCATCTGAGAAAAATCAGTACCCACCTCCGATGTCGGGTCGGAGTTTGTTGTCGTATCCATCTAGGAGGCTATTTAGGATGTGTGTGACATCACTCTCAAACACTTTGGGAGTCAGCACCCACGTCTTGTTAGTCGCCTCATCGTCTTCCTCATTCTGGAAGGAGCTGCGGGGAGCAGAGGGAGAGAGAGGAAGAAATGCAATCAATAATTTATTTTAAATGGAGAGCAAGCACTTGCTCTGCTTTCTTCACAGAGACATGTTGGGAGATGCGAGACACAGCGAGTGACGAGTCTTTTGAAGATCTCAACCAAAGGTCTGGAGATAAACTTGGGACATTTTTCTGAGCGTTTCATCACCCACACCGAGATTAATCTTCCCCTTCCTCTTTGTCTCGGTTATTTCACACACAGTCGGTACAAATTCAGCGCAACACACGTGATGGAGAACATACATTTTCAATGCAATAGTTTCACACTATGAGGATCTCATTAATCAAATACACTGTTTTGGTCTGCCCAGCAAATCCTCGCTGCACTGAGTGGAAATCCTGTTTCCTTTTTATGCACCAGTCTACACTAAACAGTTCTTTTCACCTTGAGATCTCTAAATTCTTGCACCATTGCCACCTTGAGCAAAAAGAGTAGAGTCTCTTCAGACATCTTTATTCTTTTATAGTGGAACACAGATATGTTTTAGTGAAGAACCCACCAACGTTACAAGACCAGTCCCTTCATGTATTTATATCGCACATAAGACAAACAGTGTGTTATCTGATGTTTGATGAGATGAAAGGGACGAACCTATTTGCTTTTGATCTATGCGTTCCCCGCATAGGACGACATCTGAATCGTATTGTTCATAATTCAGTGGTTCTCAGTCTCGATGGCTGCCGAGATGTAAAACTTACATAAGCACAAATCAATCATATAACCTGAAAATGGCACAAGGCTCATACACATCAACATGTAAGAGGATAGAAAATAGACATATAGACAGCTTCTGGTTGATGGACTTGATGCTATCTCTGAAGGGAAGAAGCCATTACATGGTTTAATGAGATAATTCAATATATTAAGTTTTCTTTGCCCGTTTTCATTAGTGTAAGCATAAGTGCATCACCACAACATTTGAAAGCCACAGTAATCTGTGACTCATCAGTTTAGCCTTTAACACTTGTTTTTCGCCATTGAGATGTGCTGTTGATGTTTAGGGTTAGCGCCGTGCACTCAACACATACTGTATAAAAACATTTAATACTATTAAACATCTGTGTATGTTGTTTGTTGTGCCTAATATTACACTGTCAACAGCAATATTTTTCTCATTTTGCGTTCTTCCACACAACTCAGGTGCAGGCAGGAATTGGCAGGATTTGATTGAGGGCAACACAAACAAAGAGAGTAAATGTGAACAGGAAATGGAGCGAGTGCAAACAGGAGAGAGAGCGTGACCGGCCGAGACAAACCGAGGAGCTCATACCTTTGGAATCACAAAGATGGAAGGAAACAACACTTGCCATTTAAACCTTATATCAGCAAAGACATGGCCCTGATTTACACAGGTTAGAAAATGTGAAATGGCCTCAGATTTGGGGGATTTTGGCTTTATCACACAGCACCAGTTAAGGTTATGTGATCATGTAATCTTACCATAGTTAAAACAGGCGATGTTCCCATGAATGTAAAGTAAATTCGATGTAAAGTTACACTCACACCTGAAAAGATTCATTTAAAAAAAGCTCCTCCTCTGTCAAGATTGAAACAAGTTCAATCAAAGTCTCTGTCAATGGGAGATGTTCTGCCTTTTTATTATCTTCCATCCAAAAGTGACAAGACTTCAAAGAAGTAAAATAAGGAGCGAGGTAACTCCAGGCTATTTTAACTGCTCAGAAACTGGAATGTGACGAAATGGTCCGTCCAGTGAGAGGTTCGAAATAACCTCTTTTTAACCTCGTGTCTTTCATATCACAAAATTGGACAAGTTAAAAATGAATGTCACTCCTTTCAGTTTGTCAAATCTTTGTCCAATCACCTACTTCCACACCTGCTACTACAACCGAATACTTTCTTAGTGAGTACGGTAAATATTGTTCTACTAATAAGATATATTACTGTTCAATTACTGCAGAGTATAGTTTAACATTGAAAACAAAATGTTATCTAATATTCCACCCACACACCTGCCTCGACCCCAATGTAAGAACTGCAGCTACACCTCTCCTCCATTTTCAATCCAGTGACTCCCAAAAAAAAATGACGAATAAATTCTTAGACGTCAGAGTTTGAGAACTTGGAGGCAGAAATATTTGTTGGATCATAAAAGAGTTTTTTTTAGGGCCCCCAAGATTCTGCGAAAGCTGAAGAGGAGATGTCAATCTTCCTCCGTTTACGTCCCCATGTCAGACATCTTAGAGTGAAAAGATAATGATGCCTCGAGAGCCCCCGACCACCAATACCACTATGGTGGAGCAATACATATTTTTCTACTTTCTCAAGCACAGGAATGATCTTGGTAAATGATTTCTTTCACATTAGAGCCCTGGATAGAAGATGGAGGAATATGATCTCCAGTGGCAACATGCTACCTTGACAATGGCAGTACAGACTTAGCATCATATAATGTCATCTGCACTAAGAGGGTCGAATGTTGCCTCTGTTATTAGTGGAATATCCCTAATATGTGCATATGAGAGAGGCCTACTTTTCTAATTACATACACACTGCGTCTCAGATAAGAGCAAACGTGTATTTGCAGCTGATAAATAACACGGATTAATTTAGGCACATAATGCATCACAAACACTGCAGAGACAAAAGAGAGAAGTGGTGGAGAGGTGGATTGTGTCAAATCCTCAAGCTGTCACAGCTCTGGATCACTCGAACACCTCCAGCAACCACTGGATCAGATCAGGGAGAGTGGCAGCAGCACAAAAGAGCAACCTTGAAACAGAGCGAGCTTTCATCAGGGCTTTATAGCAACGAGAGGAAAAGCAACGTCTGAATGAAATAATAAAGAACGGTGAAAATGGAAATGGTGAGAGGAAGACAAAAAAAAACACTGTTTCCATGGTAAAGCACGAGGACAGAAGCCCTGATAGCTTTCTCGTGTTCATAGGCTGGGTGCGAGGAATAATGTTTTGACCAGCGCGCTTTCTCAGACTTCATTTAGTGCCATCCATCTCCATCACAACACCAGAGCCCAAAAACATTAAATGTTAAACTATTTTTACCCAGGTTGAAACCCTTTTTAGATATATGTTATTCAAAATAGAGAAAGCCTGTCTCTGACACAGACAGAGAGACAGACATGGACCGTAGAGGAGGCAGCGGTAGAGAGGGATGTGAGAACCTGAACAATTTTTTTTTTAGGTTACTGCAGTTTTATCATCTATATTCATCCTGCAGAGTTGCTCTGTATATATGGAAATGCTCCAAAGACGAGCAGATCAAAGGCAGAGCCATGTGTTCTCCACTGCAGGCAGATCTGAGGTTGCCTGCTAATTTGGTACCTGAAGGCCCACAGAGAGGTCCGCACCAGTGTGCGCGCATGTGCACAAGAGGCAGTGTGTTTGTGTTTGTTTTTCATGCATATGTATGACCATGTCCGTGTATCTAATGATGCAGAGTCCTGGAGTTGAGTGTTGTGCTCACAGCTACCCGTATTGAGGCCGATCTGATAGTTTCCATGCATTCCACCCTGCGCATCCACGAGAACCACTTCCACCTGCTCTGTATGCAACAGTAAACAACTGTCTCAGCCATCGAGCCAATCTCACACGAAATCTCATCTCAGGTTTCATGTAACGTAGCAGAGAACAATCCCCGTCCTCTGCAGTTTTACATTTTAGAATACAGGACATGATGGGTAATATCTCTTGTACGGTCTTCTGCACAATCTAAGTTACCAGCTACCAGTAGATGTAAGCAGGTGTTTGTGGCCACAAGCGGATGCTAGGGACATAACTTCAGTTGTGCACCTTAGCGTCATCAAGTGTTTTGGCCTTGTGATCAACGATACAGGCCGAACTTGAGGGTACGCTGAGGCTCAAGGTAAATCTGACGGCTACTGGCCTGTATGGCAGCACTATACCATATTCATGAGATCTAAGGAGGGAAATGATGCAATATCATTTACAGCAACGTGCCAACCATTAGCATCCACATCTGGTTCCCTTGAGCTATTATCTTTGCATGTTATATATTGTAGCCAATAAAGGAATCCTGCTATTAATACCCAACACGAAATTGGTGCTGCGCTCATGGCAACAACACAACAAACCAGCCTTCCTCATCATTTTATAGCCGCAGAGCTCATTTCACAAGCGCTGCCTTTAATAAAATATTATGTTTCACTAATAAACAAACTGTAATCATTAAAAAAAAACATTAACATCCACTCAGGGTTTAATTAGTCAAGTTGTCAGTTTTGCAAAAAATATACAAAGCAGGTATGGTGGTCACATACAGGTCTGCTCTTCTTTTCTGATCTCTGACTGAGAGAACCAGTACAGGTTCCACTCAGTCCAGATCTAATTCAGATCACAAATATTAGTTTATAGTGCCATGCAAGGTTGAATTGTTTCTGTGACCTACAGTAAAACAGATTTGGCCAAAGTCATAATGGTGCCAATATCTTCAAAGGTCCAATCAGTAATTTATTGGAATGTTTAAATGCGATGTTACTGACATAAAAAGTAGATTTTTTTGTAAATGTACTAGATGTAAACATAACGGCAACATAAAATATGAATATGATATCAAGCCTTACTTGGTGGATTAAACGGCATGTTTAATAAGAAGGTGATAGAAGGGTCAAATCCCGCTTGTAACTTTTTCTAGCTTGACATGAATGGAGATATTGCAGTGAATTATGATGAGTCAACATGCTATGGTGAATGTATGTAACAAGTTATCTCATGCAAGAGCAGGCTAACTAGATGACCACACATAACTTCAATGGGCTGGTTTTAAAAGTATCCTCGATTCACCTGCTGTGTACTTGAAAGATCCTGAACGAAACTCACGAACCCTTTTGGAGTAAAAGAAGCTTAAAATATGAATCCACAGTCTTTTATGGACAGTGATATGAGGAGAGCAGATATTGGTCCTAGTGAAAAGACTCTTTTAGCTCTGTAATAAAAAGTCATGTTATGTCCCAGTAACCGCGACTCTACTTCAGGTTTCTTGTGATCCTTGTCTCTAAATTGTAAAGCCAAGGCCGCTGTATGAGCTTTGACATCTGTACACTATCAACTCTAGTTCATTACATTTGAGACGATAATGAGGGGATAGTCATTATGGGATACATGACAAGTTGATGGTGTACATGTCCCAATTATCTTAAAAAGAAGACAACAGGCAGATAGGATGTGATGGTATTTTAGAGTAGCTCAGCTCACTTCTAGACAGTGGGCATTTCGTAATGAATCGCGCAAACTGGGATGACTGGGATGCAACCAGTGGCAGGTGGGAGTCAGGGTTGAATTCATGAAGTTGGATTGTAATTGATTCTCCACTGAAAATTTGTCTCACATCATCGCCACTTACAGAAGCTCAAAATTATAAACTAATATTTACTTTTATCAGTTGTGATTATTGTTATTTACAATCTTAAGATAAATATTTTATTTATTTTCATAAGAAACAAGAAGTCAAATGTATTCAAGTGCAGTTATAAAACTAAACTAATGTTCAGTGTGTTCCAAATTGTGGTTATGTAATGAACTTCCCCTGCCATCTGAAATAATAGAGGTGAGTTTGCACAACTGAATCACCGGAGCATGACAAAAGCTTCCTCACTCTGACATCACTTCCTCCTGCCATGACCCTGAATGTGCCGGGAACACGTGCACCGAAAATGTCCTCTGTACCAACACGGTTAGCATAGAGGTGTGTTTGCGTGCCAAACCTGGATGCTGTGATTTTTCTGACACATGTGAAACGACAATCGGCTGCACACTGTGCTTGAATGTATGGTGATGCAAGTGGGCATCGCCACACATAGTAACTGTCAATGAGTCACAAAGTAGCATAGATTACTGAAAGCGTGCCCGAGGCCTTGAGAGATGTCTTATGTAAGAGGTCTCATACATGAATCACAGACCACTTCCGATGCAACTTACAATGCAGCTGTCTTTTAATCACTGTTCATAGAGCCAGGACTTTAAGAAAAAAGAAGGAACATCTCGCTGTCACTCGCGGATGATAATGACAAGTTCTGAGCCATGTAAATAACCTTCATGCAGGAGAGCTCTCACTCAGCCCTGTTGTTGTTATTTAAGAAGCAGCCACATGTCACTGGCATTGGTCTGTTTCCGTTGATTAAGCTTCAGTCACTCATGCACAACTTGTGACATCCATAACCTGCCCATTCATCTCAATGCTGGGCGTAATCCAATTGGGCCAAGGTGCAGTGTTTACTCGAGCATGCAGTGAACGCTACACGGGCGCATACAATTAGAAATGCACAGGGCCTGACAATGGGGGGCTGGGCAGGGGGGGCCCCCGTGGCTGCCATCGCCAAGACGGTGATTGAGCGCCGGCTGATTTATCTGCCTCCATTTTTCAGTCTCCAGCAGCACAGGAGGACGGCGAAGCGAGGAGCCTAACCATCCGCTTCCCCCCCTGACTGTTCTTATCTGAGTACACGGGAATAATGTCCTGACAGGGGCGGCCGAGCAGCCTCCATCAACAACCCCCTTCAAAACCTGCGCCTTAAAGCTGAAGTGGAGCTCCATTCCCCTTCCCCTTCCCCTTCTCTCTCTCTGTGAAAACAAGGCTCTGCCATATGTGTTATCCTTGTCCTTATTGTGCCTTTACACTTGTATTCTCTGTGTGATTGTCTGCCATTTTGAAAAAAAACCTTTTTCTTCTTTATTATTCCAAATGCGTGGGGAATCAAACGTGTGTCCTCATTCACAGGCTACTTCTCTTGACCACTGTGGACCCCATCTATGCGGCCGGTGCGTTTTAAAATAATGAGGCTTTGAGGCTCTTAGAATAGACCTGATCCTTGAAGACAGCTTAGCAGACACTGTGTGTAGCCTTAGCTTCAGCCACTGAGCTATTTCCAACACCGGACAGATTGTCACAGACACACTGGACAAACCTTATAGAAATATACACCTGCAAATCGGCGTTAAATGCCCTGATGGCCACGGAGGAATGTTTGTGGCCGTGCAGCTGTTTGTCGCTTCGGTTTTTCTGTTATGGAAAAAAAAATGTGATGATGCACCCGATGCTTGTGTCGCTGTGGCGGCGCATAACACACAATATCACACCTCCATGTTAAATCCACACCTGTAATCTAGGCCCTATTTTCACCACATTGCTTTTTTCTGCTAAAGGCAAATCTCAGCTGCGGTCGTGCGAATAGCGGGGTTTGTGTTAACGTTACATGGATGAGGCGCAGGGGGGGGGGGGAAACAGCACATATAAGACAAACACGCAGCCCGAACACGGAGCGCACACACGATGGAGGTTTTTTTTAAAAGAGGAAATATCACGCGTCAGTCTCTTACCTTGTGGGGAGATTAACGGCAATAAACACCCAGAGAAGCAGCTTCAGGGGGAGGGAAGGCTTCGCCATTGCTGCCGAGCATTTGGAGGCTAAACTGGGTGAAGCCACCATCACCATCTTCGTTTCCTCTCTCTCTCTCTCTCTCTCTCTCTCCCTCTCTCGCTCGCTCTCTCTCGCTCTCTCTCTCTCTCTGAGTGTCTCTCTCTTGCTTTTTGTGCAGATGTCCGTCTATTCACTGTGTTTCCTCTCAACGATACATTACGCGCGTATGCAGCGGCGGGTCTGCAGATCTAGACCCGAGGCGGACGCGCGGCGGGGATGAAATCAGCCAAAACACAAGCGATGCGAGTCGAAGGCTTGAATTGGGATCGCTCGGCTTTTTCCTTTTTTTTTTTCTTTTTTTTAACCGTGCCTGTTTCTGAATCCAGAGCAGAGCAGGGCCCTGAAAAACCTGCCACTGACGACGGAGCCCCCTCCTCGTAATGAGCCAGTTCTAATAACAGGCAGCGGGAGAGAAGCAGCGGAGCCTCGGTCTGAATGCAGATTAACTCCGGGGTCAGAGAGGAGCCGATGCACGTTGCCGCAGCACCGATCAACACATGCGTGGTCTCACCAGGCGGAAGCTGCACACAACTGGAGGAAAAAGCTGTAGTTTGCTGCTTTTTTCAAAATGTTTTCATTTGTTTTTTTATTTATAAACACCAGCACAGGGATATTCTTTAAATATAATCATAGAAAAAAATATACAAAATTATATTTAAAGAGATCTTCAATCGCCAATAGTAATTACCACTAAATAACACAATTAAATATACAAGGTGATACACAAGGTATAACAGGTTAATGATGAGAGACTGAAAGTTATGTCATGGTTAAATCATGTTTCCTGCCCACTGGTTTCCCTACATACACTTATAAACAAAGTACAACAATCACATAATAATAAATAAAATGTATTGGAATCATTTTTGCAACCACATAAGGATCTTTTCCAGCATAAGCACTGGCCTTGTCAGACCAAAGCTCAGTCATAACATCATGTCTGAGGCCCTGGTTAATGTAAGAGGTAAGATCTGAATTGTGGTTATAGGTTAGGTTATGGTTAAACGGATAGCTCACCAAAAAAATTACAATTCACTCATTATCTACTCACCACGATGTCAATGGAGGGGTGGGTGAAGTGTTTGAGTCCACAAAAGAGGAGTTTCAGGGGTAAACAGCGTTGCAGTCAAATCCAATACAATTGAAGTACATTGGGACTCCTTCTAAGGATTTGGGCTGTCCACAATGAATATAAGTCAATGCTAAGGCCCTATAATGATAGCTGTGTGTCTGTACACTTGCACAGATATCTTTGTGAGGACTAGTTTGACCCTAGACCCTACAGAGTGAAGACATTTTGGAAAGGTGATGCCTTTTTGGTGGTACCTCACTTTCTGACCCACTTCCAATGAGCTGCTTTAGGTTTAAGAATTGCTTTTATGGTTAGCGTTAGAATACGGTATAGGTTTGGGTTAGGGTTGGTGCTAGGGAATGCATTATAGAAGGTTAAGTACAAGGTCAAGGTAGTGTGTGTGTGTGTGTGTGTGTGTGTGTGTGTGTGTGTGTGTGTGTGTGTGTGTGTGTGTGTGTGCGTGTGTGTGTCGCGTGTGTGTGTGTGCCGTGACGCCCCATAAATGTATATGGAAACCTGAAATGAGCAGCAAGCATGGCTTCCTTTACGTCACGCTCTCAGCACCCTGGACAGCTCCTTTACTTTCCTCTGCCTCACGAAGCACAGTCCAGGACCCTGGACAGCTGCCGTCAGTGGGACGCTTGAACCAGAGGAGCTCTGTCTCTGTCTCAGTGGATTCAACAGTAAATCAATTATTCTTTATAAACATTCCCAAAATTTGATGCATTGATTTGTTGATTGAGGAATGCAACCCATTCCAAATTATATGTTTATATTAAGGTAACGATTCTTGCATTAATACACGTAGTTTATGAGGCATTTTATTAAAAACCAATCCAGCGAGAGTATCCTGAGTTTGCCATTGTCCTTTGCAATTTCTTTATAACCCATTTCCCCATCCTTATGTAAGTGTATGCTAATGCTTATGCTTTGGCGAGTGTAACTTCTTTCCAAGGACTCCTTGAGGGGAAATTTAGAGAAAATATGTGTTCATAATCTAAAATACATAATGGTGGCCCGTCCCACGCTGTCTCATAAATTACTTTGATGCCGCTGTTACATTTCACAATATCTCTCCCCCCCCCCTCTCCCTTTGCTCTCTATGAAGACACACACATTATTACTGGGATGGCAAGTCTCAAACTTATTTTATTAGAGCAAAGTCATGCTGATAAATTAATTAATTAATCAAACAGAGAAGTAAGAGTCAAATCAGTGCGTGTCTGGTCTCTTGAGGGCTCTGCGTGTGACCTTTGACCCAAGAACTCTCTCACATCTGCCAAGTTTCATTCTCTAAAGTCTTTATATGCTAAAGTTTGATTTCAACTAAGTAGAACTTCTCTCCCAATATTATATAATTTCAAAGGGAAATTTAGTTGGTACCATATTAACACAGTGGTTAACAATATTGCTTAAACAAGGTAAGATAACAAAACAAAACACAGCAAAACACATCAAAACACAAGATAACATAACACAACATTCAGCAGGAATGACCTGGGCTACGTCTCCTTCTGACACTTTGGGTAAATCCGTATGTTGCTGAAAGATGCTGTCCCACTGGTTCTCCCTCGTTGATGATAGTTTAGCTTAGCGATCATTCTCCTCTCTTCTACCGCCTCCACTTGGTCTCAGGTATCCCGGGACCGAGGTGGCCTTTCTCTTCTGTCTGTCCAGTCTCACCCTGTCAGCAGTTGAAATGCTGCTGCCCCGAAAGACCACTTCAAAGAAAATAGCTGATGCCATCACAGAGTCATGAAAGGTCTACGGGGACGTCTCTCAAAAAGACCTTAGTCTCCCCTGCAAACAAAGTCTGCTCTTGCCCTTTTCCAGTCCGGTTTATTGTTCAGGTGAAACACCCAGATCCTTCGATAGAACTTTTTCAGGTGACAGGAAGGTGAGTTGAAAGAGAATTCTGCAGTGAAGAGCTCCTGAGCCATTTAGTCATATTAATAACACAAGTATTATTCTTCCTCTATGGATATTTTTTACATTTCAATTCATACCTTCAAAAAAAGTGAATTGATCTTAACTGAAACCCTTCTGGCGTTAAAGCTGAATGAAAGCGAGCACCAGTGAGAGTGGCAGGTGCAGTTGAAAAAAGCAGGTGCTTGCAGAGTTGCTGTCTTGTCATGGTGCATTAGCCCAAATTCCCCTCTGAACATTTATACCACAGGTATACAGGCAGTGAACACGCTGCAGTATCACTTTTACACTCCCTCAAGGCTACAACCACGCTGAACTGTGACAGTATCTTTTTTTTTTTCATATATCTGTGGCCCTATAAACTTATTCCCTCGAGCGACAACCATCTTGAGTCTGGTCTGAGTGTTTGAACATTAATGATTAAAATCTGACTGTGGAAATCAGAGTTGATTGGTCCCACATAAGTGTGACATGCATGGAAGATGAGGTGTGTCTGGTTTAAAAACACCACCATGTGTTTAGAGGTGGCAAGTGAGGCTCCGTGTAGGTTAATCATCTTAAGGAAATTAACAGATGCTTCATCAGCAGAGCAACTGATGAAGCAGAGTAAACCAACAACCTCCTGAATAAGGTACGGTTGTTTTGCTCTCTGCAGTGATTTCCCTTGCCGCACGGTACCTGATACTTTTTACAAGTCAAAAAGGGATCACGTGACAGTAATTTAGATCATGGATTGATGTTCTATGAATGAAATGTTTAATAAATACATGTCTATTGCAAAATACTGTTGGGATGTGTAGTTCACAGGACCCGAACTGCAGAAAACAGACGTGGCAGGTAGTGCAGAAAATAATTTTTAATCAAAAAGACAGGATTTGTTTGGTAGCTTGATGGACAAGAGAACACAGAAATCCAAATTTCTGACTCAGGCGTCCAAACAGGCAAAACTCAGGTATAACAAATTAAACAGCCTGGGAAATAACAGGGCTGAACTGAACCAAGCTAAACAGAACAATAAACAAAATATACAATTTGTTCAGCAAATCACAACACACATTATCTGAAGACGTCACAATATTATAGACAAACCCAGCTGGTGAAAAACATGAGGCAGTGGCAGAAAATCACAACAGTGGAGAAAAAACGGACAGGAAGTAAAGTGAGAAAAAGACACACAAGCCAAATAATTTCAAAGTAAAACAGGAAACAACAAATTCAGTGTCAAACAACTGAAATACAAATAGTGTGTGTTTCACAAAGTGACTTTAAAGGAACAGATCCTAACAAACACAACAATATTATATATAATATCCTTTTTTTGTTTTATTATTTTTTGGTGTATTTGAAAAATGGAAATGTAGGCTTTGCTCTTATACATATTAAACTGGTCATAGCGCGAGCAAACACCCACACACACACACACACACACATACACACACACACACACACACATGCAACCACAACCCATACCACTCAGTCCCCAGGGCCGGGTATATTTCTCTCTGCCCTGCAGCCCTGTCACCACAACTGTCAGAGTCTGGCCACGCAGGTCATGACCCAAACATAAGCACATCTGAGAAACTGGTTAGCAGGGGGAGGTATTGATTTGGCTGAAGGACGAGGTAATTTAGATAAATGCTAATACACCTAATGGCCAACAGTTAATTAACCAAGGAGGATGCAGTTATTTTTCTACTGAGAGACGTTCACAGTCGTTTGTTTATTAGATACCTGAGTTAAAAGGGTGAAGGAAGGAGTTTTACTTCGTTGTTTGCCATCAAAACATATGACAAGGTGTTTACTTTTAATCTGTGTAGCCTCTATTGACCATTTATTCTTATGATGCGACGCAGCATTTAATTCTCGCCCTCACTCTCTCTCTCTCACACACACACACACACACAAGCAAACACACACTTACAGAGAGAGAGAGAGAATTAGATGTCAGGTTAGATCCACTTGGTTCAATAGTCACAGCAGAAATTGGAGCCAAACTGGCTCAATCCCCATGTCATGGACGCACCTGGACTCCCGTGCACTGACCCGACTGCAGAAACCTATTCTACTGTGTGTTTAGAACATGCAGGTTGTAGTTACCGCTGCTGACATGAGGGCCTAATTCTTACAGGCTCCCGGGTTTACACGTGAAACTGTTGTTGTACAGATGTGCTACACAGACTTGATTCAAATATTTCTGGTGGGACAAACCAGGTGTCTTGCTGTATGGTGAAATGTATAAGAAGCATCCAGTATGTTACAATGCAGCATAATACAAATCCGGGCAGACGGTTACAACACATTTACTAATTCAACAGACTCGGTGCATCGTGGACAATGACTCGTTTCAGATTGGTGACATGTCAGAATATCTTTTCCTCATCCTTCATGGCAGCCATTCTCCCTGCAGACAGAGCATGCGGCTTGTTTGAGTCTGGTTGTGGTGATATGTTGTGTCATCTTTAGATAAGAACTGGGGGAGGTATAGTCCCCTATAATGGCATCGCTGAACACACAGATGCCCAGCTCCACTATCTCTCCAGATTTGCAGCCCACACATATGCTGTCACAGCCTCACTCGGTTAGCATCAAGCTGTGGGAGCAGAATGATCCACTGTAAGCACGATTGAATATTAGAAACGGTCTGGCTTTCAGACCACATGTGATGTAATATCAGAGGCAAAACTCCAAAAGAAAAGCACACACGAGAGAAATTCAAACTTGTGCGTGATAAGATGGAGCTGGGAGTTTGCTGCAGCAATGACAACAAAGAAAATTAAAGTGCAATGAATCTTAAAAAGACGGAGCCTGAATATAAGACCCGGAGGTTTGTTGAATACATTTTAGGAAATATTCAGACACCTCCTCTCTATTCGCTTTTAGACATGAACAGGAGAAAGCACTCCCTCTGTGGTCTGGCATTATTAAAAGTTTTAGACCACATCTGAAATGCCACCAGGCTGGATCTGTCCCCCTGTCCGACTGCCTCCAGCTTTTTCCTTTTTAGATTTAAGTGTCCTCTTATTTAGCACATTTTTCTTTAGTGTCTCCTTATTACAAGCCATTAAGAAATTGTGCCTTTATCTAACATCACGTCCTGCTGTGTCACTTGGTTCACGCTGCTGATTTAATGAGGCCCCTATTAAAAGTAACATCTCTGCGTCTTCTACCTTCATGCTGATAATGGTTTCTGTCATATTTTATACATCATGTTAAACAAACACAGTCTAACGAGCAACTTAGTGGACATTGTCACCTTTGTGCGGCCTCGGATACAAACTGCTTTCTATCATTACGGAGAAGAATCTTTAGTGCAGCGATCTTTGTTGACAGCCATACCTGTGATGCTGTCGTCTTGGAAATACTTTTATTCTTTACAGACCCCCCCACAATATGAAATTGTCTTGAGACTATTACATTAGTTTGCAGCTGAATAACACCATGTTACCACCACAGAGGATAATACCAATGAAGTAGGTTTGATATGAAATGCCAACAGCCCCCTCACTGGGAAGATGCAGCTGCAGAGGGTGTGAACTGTTTTGAGATTTATGGGCATTCAGATCTCTCATCCCGAAGTGGGCACAAACCAAAGAATCAATCACCTCTCAGGCATGATGGCGCGCCTCTGTGGGCTTCTCCCCTCACGCTGTTTGCATTTAACCCAGCAAGCTGTGTGGATTGTGTTTGGGTCACACCTACTGGTCTTTAAGGGAACGTGAGTAAGATGTGATGAACGATGAAGGAACGATCAGGCCGAGAGTTATGTTAGGCAGGATGTGGCCCTGACTCAACGTATGAACCACATAGACCCTTAACATGAAGGAGTGAAGAATATATTGTTCGTGTACATGTACTGCTACCTCCAACAAGAAGGTTATGTATTCAATTTTCCTGTCATTGAGCAAAACTACTGTTTCATGCATGTGTGGGTCATGACGGGCATGGAGTGGTTCTGGATTAAGGGGAGACAGGGTGTCAGCTCCCTAAGCACCCATCTAGTTCTTTATAATAGTGTTGATTTTTGTCATGTATATTGAAACAGAATCGGCTTGTGATACAAGAAAGATTTCATATAAATACAGAAGTTAAATTGTTATAATTTAAAGGTTTAATTAATTAAACAAATATATCATTTAAGTGTTTGGAAAGTGACACAAATAATAAATGCTAAAATGCTGAAGATAAATTCATAGAGTCTGGATCTAAAACCATGGATTTTTTAAATGTAATGTAAAACTTTACTACCAAAATTCAAATTACTTTACTGATTCCACACAGCAATCAATCACAGGGTTCTTGTGGAGCCACAGTACAGCAAAATAAATGAAATCAAAGACAGTGCCACACCGTTGCTTCTTTTCCAGTGTCGGCTGCCGACCTTGACCTCGACCTTGTATTTGGTCCAGAAAATAGTCACCGAAATTCAACCGAGTGGACAAATGAAAATATTCTCGTTTCTATTTTTATCTTTTGAACTCGGTCGACTGAGTTGAAAGAAAGTTCAGAGAGGCAACTTGTCTGGCTCTATCTAAATTGTCCTGATCCAATAAACCATCCATTGTATACGGATTGAACAAACCATCAGGATTATTTAGAAATTTGTTTAGCGGTATAAGCCTGTAACAGTCAAGCTTAGTCATCTGCTTTCCACGAGGCTTGCGTATGCTCCTGAACTGTGGCTCGTGAGTTCTCTGCCAGCATCTAACCTCGCCACTGTGATTAGGGGGGGGAAATGTAGCCGGCTGATTTCATAGCCTCTTTATGTGGTATTTGGTCTGCTTGACGTTAAGCAGGTATAATCTCCACTCCCAAAGGTAGATCACAGGGAGTTTCTGCTTTCAGCTCTGGTATTATTTCGGAGGCTTTTGTGTTGTCTTCGGGGTCACGGCTTTATCAAAAACAAAACCACAATTGAGCCCGAAGTCACTGATGCAGATACTACAGATTACATATGAGGGGAAGTGTGCCAAAACGGATTGAGTGGTGCAAGTTGTTGGCAGAAATGCTGCCAAGGAAATTAAAATAGAGGGATACTGGAATATGTGAAGTGTTTTTTAAAGTGTATCCGCGTTGAACCCTGAGGAATTTTGTCTTCTTTATTTTAAAGCTTCTTTGTGAGACAAAAAAACAAAGGGTGCAACACAGTAAGGCCTCCACACAAAAACACACGGAGCAGATGCCAAAGAAGTATTTATCTGCTTTGGGATGAGCCACTATGACACATTCCCTCTATCAAAAGTGATTCTGACTGTCATTACACAAAAGATGCCATCAAGATTAGCCGCCCCCCCCCCCCAAATGCCCCGGATATTCCAGCAGCACTGTCAGTATGTAAAGAAAAACTGCATTAGTGAAAACAAATGCATTTCTGGCTGTGGCATTCATCAACCCCCGCCCCGAAGTTTCCAAAACAAAGTTTTCTCCATCAACACTCCACAGTTAGTGTTGATGGTATTTTCAGCTTCAAGGTGGCCTCTGTGTTTCCTCGTCTCCTTCTTGTGGACGAAGATGTGCCAGAACCCCACTTTCTCATCTGAAGGACACTAATGCTCTGCCACCTCCTATTCATCACAGGCTTGAGTTTTCTAAAAAAAAAGCTTCTAAACTTCGTCTGAGGATCTGTATTATCTTGCCGTTCCCTTTCTTCTTGAGAGATGGGTATAAAGACGCATGTTTACTTTGATCATAGATAATGGAAGAATGGCTTAATGCAGTCTGATGCGTGTGTTAGAAGGAGGAGAGGCCGCTCACACCCATCACTAAATGGACTGTCCCCAAAGAGCACTTTTGTGGACCATTATGTCGAGCTCTAAACTCTCGCCTCTGTGTTTTATCCGAGGCACCGCACCAGAGGAGGGGCCATCTAGTCCATTTACCCTGGCCGCACTAGCATACAGCCAGCATCCCTTTAAATGCACAGCGTGGCACCGAAGTCGTTAAAGAAGCAGCAGGGGAATTGATTCTGAAGGCAATATTTTGTATGTCTCATTTTGATGATATTTTAAAGAATTTCCTAATGGTGGCCAAAGGCTGTGACTCATATGGCTACAGCAGGAAGAGCAGAACAACACTCTGTCTTCAGTTGATCTTTAGCAATATGGTGTCATCGCGGAGTTTGCCGATTTGAGTAGACTATTGCAGTGAGTATAGATAATGTGGACAATATGACGACCTTCATATCAAACAAAGATCTCAACCAGTAGAGTTTTAATCTCTTATAGCTACAAAATGGCTGCGTAACATTTACTACGACTGCTAACAGTTGCCGAGGATGGGCCAAGGAGACATTGTTCTCGCCGGATATAACAATTCATCACTTTGACTTTATGATGACACTCAAAAGGACAAGAGATAAAAAATTACTCCAATTCAGGACAACAGCTTTATTTTTATAAACACAGACAAAACAACTTGTCATTTTTGCTTGTGGGATTACTGCCAAGTTTGATACCAGTTAGCAATTGCTGTCTTTCTGAGACATTAATAGCGAAGGTGAGGATTTGTTTGAGCAAGTTGTTTTGACTAAAACCTTGTAGCCTCGCTTGCTGCAGATGGATACTATTGTCAGTTTTTTGTCAAAAGCTCAAATGAGGGGCTGAATAACAGTTTGAGATAAATAAGAACTTTTTTGAGCTGTGGATTATGAAAAGCTCTTCCCAGACTTAAAGTATAGAGCTGTAAATTAGCATAATAGGTCCCGTTTAACATCTTCAACCTAAGGCAGTGGTTCTAATTCCTATTGTGAATGCCATGCACATTGGTTGCTCATAATGGTAGTTGATAATTTACTTGGCCTTGTTGTGCTCATGTGGAGGCTTCCCTGACTAAGAGGATATCAATACCAGGGCGACATATCCATAAAGTTTAACCCCATGGAAACAAATTCAGAGTTAGCAATGTAGTTTTTTAGTTTCTTAAACAAAACATAAGAAAGTAAAAGTTTTGTTAAAAGCTGTGTTAAAAACTACACTTACAGCCTATGAAATTCTTCCCTATCTGTATGAACTCTCTATGATAAAAATAAAGAATAAAAAAAAAATGTTCTTGGCTGTAATTACTGGTTTTCTCTTCAGGCCTTTACTGTCTGCCTACATCCAAAAGTAGCTCCAGTATTTCTACAGCCTATAGCATCTCAGCAGCCTCATGCATTTGTGTCTGCTGACTTGAGATTTGTCTGTATACCTGGTTGGTGATGAATGCCTCCTTTACCTCGCTGACTTTTATCTGTCTCCACTGAGAAGCAGGGAGTTTGTGGAAACCGATCCCTTTCTGCTCCTCCGCCTGGCAGCTTTTAACGGTCCTCCCGGGAGCCCCAGTACCCGCCCAGCTCGCCGTATGAGCTCAGACTGCAAATATACCGTATAACCTTGAGATGTATGTTTCCGAAAGTTCACATCCCTGGACTCCCTGCACACAGAAATACCACCAGCAGGATCTGCAGTAACGTGCACTGCAGGGCTGATGTTTGAAGACTGTACATTTTGATATATGTGTCAGTGGCGTGTTCAATAGTGTCTTTGGCTGAAAGCAGAGAATCTGATGGTATTGGATTCAGCCATGAGAGTGCACACTTTTTTATTTTTACAGGCTTTAGTCGATGAGCTGCTGCATCTACACAACTTTAAACTGTTTCATGAATTAATTTACTGTCACACGTAATTTTAAAGTTTGTTTGGTTTATTGTCCAAATCAGCCTGAGTTTGCATGTGATGCAGCATAATAAGTGAAACAGTGTCGTGAACAATTCTGCTAAAACACTTTCCGTGATTGATACTGACTACTTTTTCTTCAACAGCATGTTTTTATTCAGCAATGAAAAAAAGATTTGAAATAAAAGCATCCACAAAATGAACTGTTCCGCTTCTAACTCATTCTACGCAGTAAATAATACAAAATGTGTTCAGTCTCCATATTAATAACACTACCAAGTCATAAAACAACCGAGACCAGGCACAGTATTCAAATGTGGAAGAAAATTCAACGCTGTAATAATCTTGGACAGTTCAATTAATATTTATGAACGTGAGCCGGTGAACCCCAAAGCTAAAACCCAGACAACCACTACTATGTAATATATGTCCCCTTTACTGCGGCAGGTCTGCTGTCAGAGAGCGGGGGACTGACTCTGAAATAGCTTTTAGGTCTTTTACACCAAATGGGTTTCATTTCATAAAAAAGTGCTCAGAGCCAAAAGATGAGCCTATATATCCCCTGAAAACAGCCGCGGGCACTGTCACACTGTACACAAAGTTGGCTCATCCATGGTAAATGGAACGGCTCCAGGAGGTGTCGCTTGATGTCAACAAAGATTAGTCTTTACTCTCTCGTGTGCGACTTCCCGAGTTTCTCATCGCTGCAGAGGTGGACGGAATGAGCCAAGGTTATGGAGACATTGTGCATTCTTAACATTTTCATTCTGTTCAGGAAGGCTTTTAGTGGCTGCAAGCGATGCCGCGGCATTCAAGGTTAGATTGTATAGTTTAATTTATGTTGTTACGGCCGACTGTGGCGGCATTAAACAGCGTGCATCCAGAACAGCCAGAGTAAAGAGAAGCTCTAATTGTTACTGTGAAGGGGAGAGACAGATTCACAAGTTATATCACAATCGTAAAAAACTAATTCTTTGTAGTCTTAAAAGATGATTTCAGCCCAAAATTCTCATTATATTAAAACCATCTCCTGGCCAAAAAAAAGTCTGTGTGGGCGAACCTTTGGATGAATAGTACTCGTTATTGAGATTACAATTTCTGAGTGAAGTAGCCAAAGAACTGGACTGAAGTCAAAAACACGCAGAGACGTTACGTGAGTCCACTCCCGGTGATGTCCTACACCGAGTTGATGAGATTCAGTGTCCATCTATATTTCAAAGATTTTCAATTATGCAGCGCCACCCTTTGATAGGCGTCGTGTAAAGGTCAATTTGGGCTTCACACATTGAAGCTTTGAGTAATTCATTCGCTGTGGCACAGTCATTTTTCTTACTTGCAGCAGAACGAATGAGGACTAATGTGGTCGGCCTGCAGTGTGTTGTAAATTCTGATTTGTGAGCTGGTGTGTGTGTGCGCCGTGTCACTTTCTAAATGATGTGTTAGCGCGTGTTAACCAACTTTTTATCGAGTTGGAATTAAAGTGCACAGAAGATTCACTTTAATGCAAACAGTGCTTTTCTAGTCTTGATATTTTGCCATTCACCCATTCACCCATTCACACACACACATTCATCCAGTGCATCTCTGTGCAGCACTTTATCAAACATCACTTACACACTGCTGGCAGAGTCATTGTGCAATTTGGGGTTCAGTGTCTGGCACGTGGGATGGACAAACAAGGGGATCAAACGGTTAGTGGACGGCCCGCTCTTCCTCCTGAGCCACAGCTGCCCTGGTATTTAAAACAATAACAGTAAACATACACTTTTAAAGGAGAGGGTGCGCTATTGATTCATCCTGAGTGATCTACTTTCACTTTTTGCATAATATTTTGCTCTGGAAATTCAGTGTTTGTCTTTTTGTTCTTCAAGGAAACGCCACGATTTCCGCGTCATACTTCCTGATGTCCTGATACGTGTTGCGGCTGGTTGGCCAATAAGAAACCTTGAGCCCCCTGAGCCATATCTGACTGAACTCTAGCTCGATGCGTTTTAGTCAACGCCGACACAGAAGGTCCTTGAACAAGTTCTTAAAACTTTAATTTCTTTCACTTACAGTTGATATTTTAGGATTAATTTGGGATTTAGAAACACGTCTTGGCTTTTATTCTCATTCTTCTTCCAGAAACGAACAGAATGCTGACTTTTGAGAACGACACTTATCCTCCACGGTCACTGGTGGTGCTACGTGACAGAAGAATACCGTTGAAGTGGGCAGCCTCCGTGTAAACTGCACTGCTGAAAAGCCACAGGCACAATCCAAAAATCCTGCCTTTGTCAAGAGATGGAATCACTTCATCCTCGTCGCTCCGACCATTGTTGTCGTCCTTGTTGTTGTTTCTGCTTCATTATGCTTCATTTCATCAACCCATTCTTGGTGACACCCACCTCGTGGTGTTTATTGCATCAGCAAGATTATAACCATCGTCTAAATCATAATCCATCCCAGGCCTTTCACTTTGACTATCCCCGTCTCAGCCAAACGGGGCAGGGTGAGTGATCATGCAGGGTATTGGAAGTAGGATATAGTTTTTTCTGATGTGAGAACAATTACCTGGATCCATGATTTGATTTAGAGCATAAAGGATGCTGCATCCTGTGAGGTCTAATGGATTCAGCTAAGTAACTTCTTAATGCCTTTTCTGGAGAGCGTTCAAAACCTCCATTGGATTTTCCATTCCCCCCCCCCTTGCTCCAACCTTTTCACTGTCTCTGAGATTCCCTCCATCACTCCTCACCCTGCGTCTCTCGCTCTGTTTCTTTACCCCTCGCTTCACCCCTACTTCCCTTGCCGCCCCCGTCTCTGCCGTCTGGTCTCACGGCGCCAGGTTGGTTGAATATGAAGCTCGCTTGGACGGCTGCAAGACAGCGTGGAAGTGTCACTAGAGAGGCAGAGAGAAAGGGTATAGGAGATAGCGGTGGATTCGCTACGCACTGCCAGTGGTATATCTGATGCTCTGTCAATCACAAGGTGTGGATCCGCACTTGATATTCAGGGTGCTATGTTCAGGGGGGATTTTTTTCCACTTTGACTTTGCTTCAGTTTGTGAACACGCTGAGACTGAAGGGAATAGACAGACAGACAGAAGGCTTACTCTTACCCTAAGACAATTGCAGCCCAGGAGTGCAGAGAGTGTTCTGCTTCTAGAGGTTCGAGGGGTGAAACCACGTAATGGGACCAAACTGGAACCAGAGACAGTAGGAACTTGCTGCCGTGTTGTAATGGTGTGTGATTAAACATGGGGAAATCTATGAAGGACCAACAGTTTTCCAGCTTTTGTTTAAGTGTCATTTGAATAAAGTGAAGTGAAATTGCCATGAAGGGACACATTTCCCCTCAGAACAGAACACCAACTTATGGACAACTCAAACACAAGAATTTTACGAGTTTGGCTGTGGGACATGATTTGGACCAGAAAGCTGGAGGCTTGTGCAGCAAAAAGAGGAGGGAGGGAGACAAATTTGACATTGGTCAGTTTTGGAATACAACAATGATCTATTTAGAGCTAAAGAATGAATAAATAAATAAAAACCATCATGCACAGGGACCATCTCACAATGAATAATCGCTGGCATATCACAGCCAGTGGTTTTTAACCCATTATTCAGACAGAACATGGCGTCATAGCTGCAGGTTGACATCATCATCCAGTTTTCCGTTTACAGTTCAAGTAACAATAACAAAGCTGCTTCATTTATTTGAATATCAGAGAAAACTGCTAAATAATCCAGACCTTCACAGAAATGTATTTGGTAATACTGACCTGAGGATTACAGCACAATCAATGTTAATCGTCTTGAATTCTGCTTAATCAAGTTACAAATTAAACTTGTTAATGAATGTGCAACCCACAGACAGTTGGAGAAATCATGGCGTCAATAAAGGCACATAACCTGTTTCTTCCCAGAGCCAAACTGGAGAGAAAATCCAGCCCAGATCCCATTAGACTCTTCTTTTTCACATCCTGTCGACTCTAAGTCCAATATGCGCTGACTGGGACTTATCTCTGCGCTCCTGACAAAAATGTCATGGTCTCATTAGCCTGCCGGGGTAGTTGTATATAAACTTGGACCACCAGTGAAATAAATAAACAAATGAAACAGAAGACCATGATGTGAAATTGAAAATAAATACAATAAAACCCTTTTTCTGGATGCAACATAGAAAAACTCCCTATGTAGACACACAAATGAGTAGAGAAAAGAATCGCAAACTTTCTATTGTTGTTTTGTTGGGCAATAATTGACAACAACAAACTCCAACAATCACATTGTGTGTGAAAGAGAGGGTTCATCTCAATAATCCGACTTTCCCTCCATCTCTCTCTCTCTCTCTCTCTCTCTCTCTCTCTCTCTCTCTCTCTCGCTCTCTCTCTCTCGCTCTCACTCTCCAACCCTGCCTTCGAAACAGACAAAATGTCAGAGCCTCCCAACTGAGCGGAGACATTTCATGGTTGTGAACAGCTCTTTCCCACAGCCAAGTGAGTCGGACTCGAGCCCACACCTAGGGGAGAAAGACAGAGTCATATATGCTGTGAATATCTAAAGAGAGAAGCACAGACGGAGAGAGAGACACAGTCAGTATCCAAAGCCGTTGCTAAGAATCCTGAGGAATGTTGTGTTCGGCTTAATGCTCCTCAGATGTAGAGAAATGAGTTGCATGTATTTATATGTTACTCTGAATGTGATTGTGCAGTTAGTTGTCTTGTTTTTGCAACAGAGTTAGAAACCAAGCAAATATTGCAACACCTCCCCCTGCTGGATCTACTGCAGTGAGATGAGCAGATGAATTATGGAGGCGTTCTCTCTCTCTCTCTCTCTCTCTCTCTCTCTCTCTCTCTCTCTCTCTCTCTCTCTCTCTCTCGCGCGCTCTCTGTCTCATTAGTCCCTTAAACTCTATTATGCTTCCTCTTTTTCTCTCACCTAAATATCTCTTCCTATCTATCTATCTATCTATCTATCTATCTATCTATCTATCTATCTATCTATCTATCTATCTATCTATCTATCTATCAACAATAATTAGATGGTGGGTGTATAGTCAGGGCGCCAGATGACACAATGTAAAACAATAACGGCTGGTTGAAGGGGAAAAATGCCTCGCCTGGGGGTGGAACAAATGTCAACAATAACAAATTACAATCGGCATCAGTATTAGCGATGTGTGTGTGTGTGTGTGTGTGTGTGTGTGTGTGTGTGTGTTTATATGTTTTGTTGAGTAGATTTTGAATGACTAGGCGGTGTTTATAGTAACCAAACACATAATTTCTTACTAGATCAAATTATGATGGATATTAGATGTATTTGTCCTGAAGATGTCTGTGTGTGTGTGAGATATGTGTGTGTGTGTGAGGTATAAGATTCCAAGCACAGTACAATATACGTTCAAACCACACAGCTTGGTGTTGGCACAGCCCCCGTTACTCTACTTTCAAAAATACGACAGTAAAAGAACACGATCACTTAAAGTCCTACAGCCTCTTCTGTGTTTGAGAAGGAGAATTTATGAGAGAGAGCCTCGGGCATACCCTCATGTAATATGAAATAATTGCCCCCGAACAACAGTGCTACATCTGTATTTGAGAAAAGGAAGACATGTTTCCCCAATCTTCTCCTAAATGGCCCGCTGCATCCTGAAATCTCTGAATCTCAAACATCGGCGCATTGTGACAGTGTTGCTCAGAAAAAAAGCTGCTTTAAAAAAATAATGAATCAGGCTCGCTGAATGTCATGTCCTGATGCTGGACACAGATAGAAGTCTGGGTGGTGTTTACTAAGACCGGTATCTTGTGCAGTGCAGCTACTGTGAAATAGCGTCTTTCTTTTTTTTTATCATAGTCATTGGCAACAGAACCAACCAGTGGACTATACTTCCACATCTGTATGTCTGTGTTACGCTACACTGATTCACTGCCATCACAGCTCCATGTTATTACCACATAGGACACTGAGGTGGCAAACACGTATAATTACAATCCACATGAGTGCCCACATTACTTATATTTGGAACAAGTCCGTTTCTTGTCCTGACAGCTCACTGCTGAGACGAATAGAAATAAAGTGTGTGTACAGCTCACAAGATGATAACTGACCTGATCTGTTTTGCTGTTAAATGTTGCAATGTTCAATCTGTCAGTTCTCTCGCTCTGACTAGATTTATTGGAATTCAAAAATCCATTTATTCACACAAACCACTCCGGTTGACAGCTAAAAACGTCTTCCCCCCACAAACCTACAACCACACAGTATATCTGCTATACACTTCTACACTTGGCTAATATAACCTAACGCACATTCTACAGACACGAGGTCCTATTTAAATACATGTCAAAAATAATCAACTAGAATGACTCAGTAGAACGAATACATCTGCCAACAGCCCCTTTAAATTTCACACCGATTACGCCATGTTCGTTTGGACATAGTTCTAAAACTACCCAAGATAATTATAAGCTGCTGATTCCCAATTAAATCCACATCCAATCTCAGCTTCACATTGGAGGTAGATGCAGGTTTGTCACACTATGTGTTACTGTGCAGTGACTGAAAAAACCTATCCCGCTTAAAACCACATTTTAATCAGCATGATCCAGTTTTGTATTTGGATCTGCACCACTTACAGATATCAGTCCGCTTTTATATATCAGTTTTTTCAAGATACAGACACTATTCATTGGAAAATTGGTGGAAGTGTAATAAAAAAATAAAAAATCACAATTTGGATGAAAGTGTTATAAAAATCCATTAATCTGCCAAAATTCAAGTAAATCTTTCCTGACCCATGTGCCAACCTTCAACCAAGCTTCTTTATGAAATCTGTTCTGTTGTTTTCTGCTGATAAACAAACCAAATGGACAGGGGGTGAAAACATAAACAGTCTGTGTGCACTCGCAATTCCAAATCTTTCATTGAAAATCTCTGATCCTCGTCCTTTAGAACCTGCAGCACATTATCTTCCGACTATACAGCTGCTATTCGCTCTGTTAGGAGTCACACTGGAGGACATCGCCATATGTTTTGCTCCTGGTCTGATCAGGATCCATTTGCCTTCCCCGTCATTTACGTCGAACCCATAACTGCTGATGGATTTTTTAGCATCCCATGAATCCCTTGGGAGGTGACGTGAGATATGTCGATTCAAAGCACACAGTCCATCAAGGTGTGATTTATGGTGCAGCCCACTATACGTGCTGCCTAACCATATACAGCACAGAGGATTGAGAGCCAACACATACATCTACAGATAAAAGGCTCTTGAACGAGCCCACATTTTTTTATAGAGAGGTTTTGACACCATGTGGAAATATTACAACAGAGAAGTGCCCTCTTCTCGTGTGGTTTTCTTCAAATGACTCTCCTCATAACTGCAGAACTTACAGAATAGCTGTACATCCAATTAATGGTTCACACTGTGCTTCCTCGGTCACACTCCGTGTTATCCTGTAAGTTCTTTATTGATTTACGCTCTTGAGACTGGAAAAGCACCGGCCTCTTGAGGACATTTTATTTTGTACATGTACAAGCCAATACATTTAATGCGGTTACAGCTGGCACAGTGTCGCAGTACGGGAAGTCAGTTTTGCGCAGTAATCCCCAGTAGAAAACAGGCCAGAACTCTCTCTGAAAGTCCACGGTGAAAATTATCTGGAGGAAGAAAATGCGATAGGGAAGAAATGTTATGCTCTTGTGATTGAATTTGATAGAACTTGTGCCCTTTGAGCAGCCATTTTCCCCTCCCAGAATAGATGGTTTCAAAGGGGCAAGTCATGGTAACGAGATATGATTGAATGGCAATGTGTGGCTGAGCAGAAGTGAGCTTCATAGCCTTTTGAACAGCGGAGCTTGTTAGAGATACGCGTGGCAGCTATTGGTTTTGACAAAGAACGTCCGGACGGCCTTGAGGAGAGGAGGGAAATTGGGAGGAATGGGAACAGATGGAGGGAGAGGAAAAGAAAGAGGGGGGATGCTGAGTGAATATTACAAGGGAGGAATGAACACAAGTGATCCCTTCAGAATCCCTGAAGGGTGAAACAGTGCTCAGGTTGAACGGGGCGCGAGACAAAGAGGAACTGTAACCAGGTTATGCTTGAGCTGACCGTGGTAAACGTGGGTTTACAGCGTGATTTATGGGAGTGAAAAGGAGAGGAACACAGCTTCAGGCAGGACGCACACACACACACACACACACACACACACACACACACACACACACACACACACACACACACACACACACACAAAACACACACAAACACATGAAGTAGATATGAGCGTAACATGTACACCATCGACTTTCACACACAATAACCACTTGATACAGAATCATATGTAACTGGCCAAGGTGAAGCTGTAAATCTATTTAGTTCTTTAGCTTCTTACCTACCTACTACAAATTGTGTGTTTGCCTGGTGCTCAGCGGACCTTCTAGCTGTGACAGGCGCAGCACAGCAGCTGCATCGGGTCAATACTATACGAGCCTACTGGAGCCTATATTAATACAAGACAGCTGACAGCACACACATTCTGATAACACCCTGCGCGGAAAGTCATTTCCACCCCAAAAAATGGTTCCAAACAGCCCCGCGCCGAACAAAGCAAACACATTGTCCACATAGGATCCAAGAGTATTTATACTTTGACCTTCAAGAATTAGACAGTGTTTACCGACTGTGTAGCCAACTAGCTTACTGCAGCGAAACTAAAGCCAGGGACATTGTTTGGGATAAAAAAGAATTCAAAACTGCAAACAGGTCGAATTTGTTCCACATAAATCCGGTTGTATTGCCACAAAGAATGGATTGCACGCTGCAGATATGGTCACCGAATCCACAGGGACCTCGAGACAGCCGCACAAAGGCAGGAAATGTACTGCAAACAGATGTTCTGCTCATCATTTTAATGAATGTACCGATTTGGTTGCTACGACTTGAAAGATTCTGCATCCCACAGTTATTGTAATTATTATTCCGTTCCATTATTTCACAAGAGCTAAACTAATTGTATTTTTGCACTGGTGCAAAGTATCAGGGGGCTCCGTAAGCCTCTATTGGTCTGTGGCTCTTATTAACTGGTGGGGTTGAAGTGGTGTTTCTGTTTCGGAGTCAGAAAACCAGTTAATTTCACATGAAAGCCCTACTTTAATGGGACAGGCCACATTTGGGGATCAAAGCCATATAAATCACTCCCGTGTTGTCTGATATTAAATATAACTATGGATTGTACCAAGCTGAAGGCCTCTCCTCATTCAGGATACTTGGCAAGTGGAAAGCACATAAAAGTGTCATTATGCAAGGCAACCCTACATTTAAACTGAACGCGTGTTCCACGGACAGGGAGCGTAACTCTGTCGATAACAAAGCGGCTTTTGTTCTATTAAAGTCCATCACATGTTTTTCAGATGTGGAGGAGGATGGAAGAGGCAGATCTTGAAGAAAAAAAAAGGTAATAAGATGTTGAGAAGTGAAGGAAGGCGAGATGAAAGAGGAAAAGAACAGGGCAAAGCTGATTAGAGACTTGAGAACACGATTACACACCGACAAATAATTAGAATATGTTGTCAAACCAGCTTCTTTGGGTGTTTCTTCAAGGGGCTTTACACTTTATAACATCTCTGCTCTCTGATCTTCACACCCCTGATCATTCCTGGGGTTTACTGAGCCCTTTTCTCAACTCTCTCTCATTTCATTCTACTTCTTGGATGATTTTTCATCTCTCTCTAGGGACCCCTCCCATATATTTTTTCCCCTGTATCGCACAATCCTTCCTATAGTTCACATTCCTCTATAATAACCCTTGTATTTCCCATTTGGCTCCCGTGGTCTTTTCACGTCCCCCTTTCCTCAATTTAACTTTTTTCTTTGACTTTCTCTGCCTCTGGACTTTCACTTGTCCTTGATGATCATCTCCTCCCTCACGTCAGTCTATCATCTCAGCCCCCCCCCCACCCCACCATCAGTCCCCACTCGTTTGACCCTCAGCTCGCCTTTGGTTATTTGCGCTCGCCTTCTGCCGTTCCTCATTTCACTCTAGACACGAGCTCACTCCACCTGGAGAGCGGAGTAACAACACATCAATTGCAGTCAAAACTGATGGGGTGGTTGAATGGGAGATCAGTGGTTCGGACGACCCTGGATGTCAACTTCAAAACAACGTGCGAGACAAGGACAAAACTGTGGAGATAAGGTTTGAGAAACACTCTGGTCCGAGAAAGTCCATTTAAAACGGAGAAGACAAAAGAGAGGAAGTTTGTATTCTAATGAGAGCTGCAGGAGGAAAGATAATACGCTGATGATATCATGATAGCCTGGAGACTATGTTCCATTCTTATGCCTGCCATCGCCCAGTCTTTCCTCTGGACTGACGAGTCTCGCCTTCGGCTGCTTTCACCATCATTAGCTGATGCCCAGTATTTTGCAGCATTCAACCAAGGCTTAACGACTACCTCATTCAGATAAACCTGTCACTGTGGTGGCTCTGCAAATGTCATATTATGTGACTAACATTATCCCCATTGCAAAGGAACAGCTTGTGGGCTAAAGTCTGCATCGCTCAGGCTTCCACGAGCTGGTCCGGGCCATATTGAAGAGACGCCATTTTCTGCGTTCGTTGCAACATTATGCAAATAGTAACGTCCCTCAAGTGGGACATCCTTTTGTGTAGCATTTGCATCCAAACACATTCGAGGTCGATCCTTTCGTTACGTGAGGCTGTGTTGTGTCTCGGTTATTTGTGGAAATCTCATGCAGTGCGACAGAGCCCCTCAGGGAGACTGGGCCGACATCCAATGAGGCTGGAATTAGTTCAGGAGTTCAATTGGGGGTTAAGTGTCAAAACAACAGAAAACGCAGCGCAGGAAGTCAAATCGGAAGCGTTTGATGAATGCGATGATTCACTTCTCACATTGCTTTTCTCTGGTGAGGAGGGTTTTTATTAGAAACACCAGACAGGTGTTTGACATCCCCTTGGAGGAGAGTCCGTGACGGCAGATTATCCCTGGAGCAATCAAAAAAAGTATTTATCCTAGTATTTAAAAAATAACTAAAACCCTTTGCTTAAATATTAAACTCAAGCAAGTGGCCACGTGTAATGGAAGGAGTCACTCGTGCTAATAAACTCGCAGAGAATTTGCAACTCTGCTCTTCAGGTTCTCCTTAGCTCCTTGTTTTTGTCTCTTTCAGCTGATTGTTTTGTTTATACTTCCTGCAGCTTTACTGTTCTGGTCGACAGCCACATATTTTTATTAATCTCAATTCCAGCCTCAGAAGACAGATGGTTTCAGGGACAAGTCTCTGCTCTCCGCACATCCCCAAATAGTTAACTGCAGACAAAGTTAGCAGCAATTTGGCAGTGGAGCATTTAGGAGATGAAGATGGTGGAATGGTGGAAACCAAAAAAAAACAAGCAAAAAGGGAGAGGGGGGAGGTAAATATCGGAATGGAAAGGACAAGAATTCATGTTCTGGGTAAAAACTTGCCTCTATTCAGAAATGTAGTTAATATTCTTTATTCCATTCCATCACTGTGATATTACAGCACATGGACGGATAAACCAAAAACCTGCACTGAGTCCTTCCTCCAAAGGTTGGTGTCACCGCCTTACATTACAGCCTGACATTTTGCCATTATGGACCAGACATTTCATTTTTATCCAAGGTTCTATTCAGGAAGAGCTTTTCACAGTGGATGGAATTCACGATGCGAAAAGATGCCTTGAGCCCAACCCTGTATTGACTCCTTAAACCCTGCTGAGAATAATAAATGACTAATTTGACTTTAAGAAAATAACAACCCTGGAAAAAGAAACAGATAAGGGTGTGGAGTTTCTACTGTATTTAAACAGTTTGTGGCACAGGAACACAATATTGTTAAAAATATAAACAGTGCTTGTCCTTGGGCACGGAACCTTTATAACATTAACATTTTCTTTCAGTAAACGCCAGGTAATTAGCTTTCGCTGCAATTGTGTTTTCCTTACCGATGCTAATGTATTCATTTATTCATTTCAACTGAAGGGAGAAAAACAAATCACAAATCCCGATACCTGGCCAAGTAATCTGCAAGTCTTCCAAAGGGTAATTGGGGGAAAGAGAGACAGTCGGCGATGGAAAAAAGAGTGAGACGCTGAAGCAAAGGGACAGAAGAATGAGCAAGCAGGGAGAGAACTGATAGAAATCTCAGGAGATGTGAGCCCCTGATGTGGCTCGAGCCCGAGGATTTAGAGCCTGGAGAATTGGACGTGGCACAAGGTACCTGGGACGTGTATGAGAAAGACAGAGTGACTGCTCGCTCCCCCTTTGGCTGATCTGAAGCCTTCGTTATCTCTGTAAACCTTCACCAGAAAGATATTTGTCTGAGAGATGTCACATTTATGTAATTCCTTTTGGGTGCACTAATCGGATAAATGCCCCAAAATGTCCCCTCTTTTCATCAACAAAATTCAATAAAAGTTGACCACCTTTATTTATATATATTACAAATGCTCACTGCCCATTAGGGTGGCTTTGATAAATGTGTAGCCCTGATAATTAACAATTAATCCCATTGGCCGCTGAGAGATAGGCCAGAAAAAGCAGAAAGGACTCAAACAAATTAAAAGAAAGGAAACAAAAACAATATCTAACTGTCACTTTCCTAATTAATCAAACTTTCTCAGCTAGCAAGTCAACTTGTTTCGACGGAACTCACTTCTCTTCTGTTTCTTTGGCCATTATCAATCAGCACCATGTCAGTTACCACCACCTACAGGTTTGGTGTAGCCCGCCAACTCAGATTTGCATATAATCCTCGAAAAGCAAGAGATGGATGCAATCGGATCTGTGATTGGGCCACTAGAGATTTATATGCAGCAAAACAAACAGTGTTTTAAATTAGATCTTCCTTCCATGTGGATACTAGAAATACTGTGAGTTAACAAGGCCTACAGTATGAGTGTTTTAAAAATATATACATCAAAAAATATAAGAATTATGAAAATTGGAAGCCACGTTATGTTTGTTTGCGGATTTTGCATGTAGCCGAGTTGGATTATTTTGTGTTAAGAAAGGTGATCACCGGCAACCATTTCTCTGATTTGCTATTTTTTTGCAGTTAGTGCTAAATTTTGACAAAATGTATTATGAAGGGATTGGTTTAAATGACATTAATTCCTGCAAAAACAAGATTCATGGACAGACTCTAAATGGAGTTTCTAGGAAAACTAGGGGACGATCGGGAAATACTTGTGCCAATAGTTATCCACACAATGCTTTTGTCAAATTCAACTATGAATAATAATGCATATCGAGAGAAAAATTAAACATGGTAATCGGTGCCTATGAGGGTAAAAAGTGACAGACAGAGGGAGGAGGAGGAGGAGAACCAGGCAGAGAGAAAGAGAGGGGGGGAAAACGCCTCTACTTTAGCTGCTCTTCTGCAAGCGAGAAGCAGCTTTATTACATAACAGTCTCAGGGCTTGGCAGCTCACATGCTTTTAAGGAAGAAGCGCACGTTCCCCTGCACCTAAAGTCTCATGGCAGGGTGGGAGAAGACGGGGATGAGGTGGAGGCTTAAGAAAAGAGGCAGGAGAAGAAGAGGGGAAAGAGTGAGGAGATAAATTATGAGCAACAAATTTCAGATGTCCGTTTGAGAGAGGGTTGGACTGCTAAGTCAACTGCGACCACAGTGACCACCACTAATAATATAAATAATGATAATTATAATAAAAATAAAGTTCTCATTTGTTCTACATTTGCTTTTATTCTTGCTTTGTATCGGCTGGAACTTTTTGGCTCATTGGAAAACAAACTGCGCTGACTTATAAAGTTGGTTTGTGCCGGGCTGTGCCACATTCGCCTTAATGTTAACGTACCACAGAACGCCAATGTCCTCAGTTTGACAGCCGTTGCATTTCATACAACTCCCGGTTCCACTCTCCTGTTTTTATCCTTACTACTGCTAACAAATGAAGGAATCATAACATCTTTTAAAACATTGGATGCAGTTAGGTGAAGGGGTGTGGGGTTGGGATTTAGGGTCAAGGTTACTTAAAGGTGTCACAAACATGGGCTCGGACTTCAGCATACATTCAGACTGCAGCCATGCTAGCTGGTATAATGTTGGCCATCTTTGGTAACCACTTCTTGGTTTAGCGTGTTAGCTTGCAGACATTCACTAATTAGTTCAAAACATAAATTACAGCAGAGGCTTACAGGAATTAAATCAGTGATGGTAGTGTTAAGTTAAGTTATTAAGCAAATAATGACACCAGATGAAATGTTAGAGGATAATCAAAATGTTTACTGTTTAGAGGATTATCTGTGCCAAAATTCTTCCCGTCTAGAAAGTAGATTTTGAAATATCTCACTGGATGATGTTGGTGGCACCTTGGGAAATTATTGAGGATCAACAAAGTCAGAGGGATTCAGCCTTTAGGCAACACATGCCTGCCTGCCTGAAATTCTATTGCAACCCATCTTAGATATTGTGGTGAAATGTTTGACTGACCGACTGACAGACTGAGAAACGATCCTTCAGTCTCGGTCCTAATAAAAATCTTCTTCTGTGTTTTAAAATACAAAATTGACACATATTGTATAATATAGCACATTTTTAAACCTGCAGAGTAGTAAATGATTTCCACTTTTACCACTTGTGATCAGTGAACTTCAAACCGGACCAGACAAAGACAAAGATCTCCGTCTGGTAAATCCATAGCACACAAGGACAGAGGGAAAGGCACGACTTCACTTTGTTTTCTTTTTATTTAAAGACTAATGCAGAGAATCAGATTCTACAGGGGCCATATCATAACCAAAAGAAACAAAAGAAAACATTTACAGAAGGTTCACCGTTTCATCTACACCCATCAGAACCCTTCGTCCGTGTCACTGAACTCCGAACACATTCCCGTGTACAGTGTGTATGTCTGTGTGCATCGTGAAAGTGTATGGATGTCCGTGTCCGTGTCCGTGTGTATACAGTCTCTAATCTATCATTTCTCTTACCGTTATCAACTGTTGTGCTTTAGAAAATTAGTATTTTTTTTTTTACATTTCAGTGAAAATCAGAACATATTTTGCTTGATAAAAATACAAGAAAAAACTCCAGTAGGTATTTAGGAATAACCAAAAAACTCAGTGTTGAAAAGCAAGTGCTGCTGAGAACTGCAATGGACCTTGCATCAAACGTAAGGAAACAAATGAGTGACGTGCCTACAAATGTGATATTTACATGGGTGCTCTGCATATGAGTGTGAAGGTTAAAGTTGGAAGCTCATGATTGCACTGTGCCTCATATTTCACATTCCCTCTCTCTGGAGCGTGGTGTAGCAAAACCAGACCTGGCTCGATATATTTGTAAATGGTCTATGGCGTCTGTTTTTTGATCCTGCTTGGAGTGCAAGATAGGGGGGCGTATCAAAAACAATCCCAGCAGAAAAGTGTACAAAACTCACTTTTCCCGTCTCAAAGTCAAACTCTCTGGCGCTCCCTGTTTTATCATTGAGCTTTGGAAAGCAGAAAAAAAAAAAGACCCATTGAGCAAAATAACATTTTCACCTGCCACAATTTCTGTAATGACATACAAGCTCGAGGAGTGAACAGAAATATTATCAACAAGGTGATCTCGTTATAGTTTTTTTCTCCTGGTTTCTCAGTCCAGTCACTTTATTGCATGTCCCTAGAGGAAAAAGTGCAATCAACGATGAAAGCAATTTTGTCCTCAACCATCGACAAAAATCCAAAGCGCAAACAAAAGAGATAATCCACTGTTTTCTTTGTCGTCACCCTGTTTAGCCATGGTTGGAAAACAAAACAAAATAAGCTAATGGTTTGCACAGCTGATATAAAAGCCAAGCTTTTTTTTAAATTTCTTTTTTTTTTTTATAATAGCTTGGGAATCTGAAACACAATGATCAGGGAGAGAAGGTCGATGACGTGGTTCGAAGCTGTCCTTGCATAGCACAAAGCTGACTACATAAAAGTAAATGTTATTGTTCTTCTAAATGTGCAAAATGCATAACAATAGGTTGATAATACAAACAATATTCATCATCATCTTAGCTAATATCTTCATTAATATAATCAAATACTGTATGCATTATGTATTTTACATATGTATATATATTTTTTCTTCATGATAATAAACATACATACAATAGTTTAGAATTCAAATATCTTTATACAACTCTTCACCCTGAACTTCTGCAGTTCCTTGACCCTCTGCTTGTAGGTAAAGTGGCTGTGAACAGTAGACAGCTGGCGTAAGCCTGCGAAGACGTCTGCCATCAGGGGACAGGTTCAGTATTAGCCATAATGATGATGCAAATCATAACAATAGCAACAACCACCAATGTCTTTTTTTGTTACCCTCTGGCGAAAGTGTGATCTCTTCACCTCAGTGCACAGACACACAGAGAGTCCTTGCATGCTTTTGGCCTGTTCAGTGCCCTGTAAAACATATTCCCCCCAAAAAAAGCACGCCCAGAGCGTATAATGCAATGCAATGCACCCCCACTCTACGGCGAGGAATGTGGAGATTTTGCAGAACAAAGATAAGAGCGGGAGCCAAATGCGTCTGGACCCCGGATGGATGCACAATGCATTGATACTTTGCGTAAAATCTAAATAATTAGTCTGATCTCTATGTACAGCATACTGATGAAACTACAAGTAGGAGGGGTCAATGTAAAGCTACAATGGATATCACCCCCAGACTGAGTGTCAGGTTCAGTTCCTAAGAAAAGCCCTTGCTCATTAATATTGCTACATTAACATAATTTGAAATGGACCGTTCAGAAACCTTAACGTGCCACATCAGAGAAGAAGTGTTTCTCTAAAGTGTGTGTGTGTGTCTTTTCTAGGTTTTAAAGAAGAAAAAAAAGAGCAAGCAATGTTCAAGAGAAAAAAATATATAAAAACGAAAGCATTCTTTTTACATTTGCGTTAGTTTCTGTTGTTTTTTTTTTAACTCGGAAGGGGGATTGACATCATGCTACAAAAATATATTCATCTTCGTCACTATCGTAGAACTACAAGACAAGTCCTCTGTGCGAAACACAGCGCCGGCTAAAGTAAGATTACAGTGCCACTTCGACTCAGCGTCTCCTCCCTCTCTTTGTCTCTTTCTGTCTCTGTCCCTGTCTCTCGCTGTTGCTCACCAACAAGCGGCAACAAATGAGTCCAAACGGCCATGTGATACTGAAGGCAGTGTAGCTGGTACTTTCTGAGTGTTATGTTTTAAACTTTCGGCTGAAGGGAGACACGGTCGGGGGAAACAGTGGGATGGAAAATACGGATTGCGCCATCAATATGCAAAGTAACAGCCATCACACCTTCAACTGGGATATCGGTAAAAAGGCACTTCCTTCTCAGTGTGCCCCACTCGTCTTTAAGCGATGCTAACTGTACTCTGCGATAAATGGCGTTTTTTTAAACGAGGCCGCGTCATAAATAGTTAAAAGCTCAAAAAAACCAAACAAAATAAGTAAATAATACGTGTTTTAATTCTAAATGTAAAATGCACTCCAGGAATTTGAGATGAATTTTCTTTTTTTTTTACATTCTTACTCATAAATAGTCAACCTCAGGTTTACACTGGTGATGTTGTTGTTGCTGTTGTTGCCATCAGTGTACACACAAACACACAGTTGAACAATATTTTACTTCATCGTGAAAGCAGCTTTGAATGGAAACGCTAACTTGGTGAGAAACAGTCACTTAAGCGTGAATTAGATCAGTATATACTCTTTTCGTAGAAAGTATCATAAACAAAAACAAAAAAACAAAATGAAAATAAAATAAAAGTTCACTTTTCCATGTATTCAATAAACATACCCTTTAGTTACATTTTGCAAAGCTTAAACATAATATTGACATCTCTAACACTTGATTATATTTACATTGCTGTGAAAGGAAATTAATATTTTCAATGCTGAGCACAGAGATGATTGGATTTTTAGTATTTTTTTTTTATCCCTAAATAAATGGTGTGTCCACTGAGACATGTTTTATTGCTATTGCAGAAACCCTAACATATCTTTGAAGAATGAAATAATCAACCTCATAAAACATCTACAGAGGATGGAAGATATTTTGACAAAGACCGAGCGTAGCATTTTGCTGCTGATATCAAATAAACTAAGCCATCAGTCAATGTTGATCAGTATTATAAATACATTTTTAACGTAAACGATACGATGCCTTGCCCATGCATATACACAAATATGTTTTCCCGTGTCTGTGATACATGTTTAAATAAAATTGAAAAAAACTTTGAAAGAAACAGAAACAAAAGAAAACAAGTTTGGGTTATGTGCAGTTGTAGAATAGCATTCTCTTGGCTATATATTTATATTAGTATTTTCTTAGTAGCATTGTCCCAGAGCTGAACAACACCCTCTCAAAAGTCAGTTTCGTTTTCGTTCTTTTTTCCCCTTTATTTTCTTTTTTCAAAATCTTCAAAATTTAGGTAAACATAGAAGCAATGCAACGACTGGGAATTCAAACCAGCATGGACACCATGTTTGTCTGAAAATAAACATTTTTTTTTAAGGAGGAATAAGAAAGAAAGTGAAATAATTACAGATATAATTTAAAAGGAATGAAACATGGATTATTGTGGATCCATTCCCTGCAGTTTGGGCTTCTTATTCAAGTAAGTTGCCCAGTAGACCAAGTTAAAGGTTCCAAAGAGCAATGGGAAGGCTATTCTGGCAATCCTGTCTATCTTGCTCACACTGTTAAAGGTTTTCTTGGCCTCTGGAGGTTTGGGCTTTGGCTCCTCCTTGGGCTCGGTTGGGGGCGGCGGTGCGCTTTTGGCAATAGTGGCCAATCCAGGGTCCCTGGCAATATTGGGCGCGAAGGCTGTAGCAGTGGCAGCTGGGTAGGCTGTGGTGTTGTTCTTCTTGAGGAGGGACTCCTTCTTCTTCTTTTGCTGATTTTGTTTTTGTGTGGGAAATATTTGGAAAAAAAAAAAAAAGGACAAAGAGTTCGGGTTAAAGCTTTGACTGTACATGTATATTTGAAATGTTCATTCCTCACCACCACATACAATAGGGTCCACAGTGGTCTTAGACCACTATCCCATTCACTTGAATGGGAACCCGCTGCATTTCTAAATATAAACATTAACCTCAGCAATCTAAGAAATAATATTAAGCCCTATTTATTTTTAAAAAACTGCTGGAGAGTAGGGAGAGTACTGCGCTGCTAACTGTAGCATTGAGACAAGTGGAGCAGAAAGCACAAGATGAACACTAAACTATTCATGTTCATGTCATGCTACTGAAATTGCATTTTCTATGAGATGAGCTTGCGACAACAACTAAATGTTCCCTGCCTCGGCCTTGCTCCCTCTGCAGCTAAGTGCTAACTCTCCCGGTGCAACATTTTAAACAGGACTCCATACATGTAATTTTTAACATTTATTTTCTGTGACTGGTGTCAGGTCTTATTAGGAGTTCATCCACTTCCTGGAAACACAGCCACGTGCCATACAGTATAACCGCAACAAGCCATAGTATGTTTGTTTGTTTGTTTTCTCTATGTTTGTAGGTAGACATTACAAAAGAGTTGCCTCACATACCTTCTCTGGTACCACACTTTTTCCATCCCAGGCGTAACCCCTCTTGGTGAAGTAGTTGACTGTGGCAAACTCGATGAGGGCCGAGAAGACGAATGCATAGCAGACAGCGATGAACCAATCCATAGCTGTGGCATAGGCCACTTTAGGGAGAGAGTTCCTGGCACTGATACTGAGTGTGGTCATGGTCAGGACAGTGGTCACTCCTGCAGGGAAATACAAAGATCGATACATGATTAGCAAATCTAAGATCATATGGCTGCTATCGGTACTCACCTGTGTATCATAAGTGTATGAAGATCAAATAGGTGAAGTATGTTAACACTCCATATTATATAAAAATATCTGAAACCCCTTTAAAATTGGTTTCTGGAGACGTCCAGCCTTGTGAATTTCATAACATAAAAACATTTCTAGAGGAGTGATGTGCCATAAAAGGGAATTTACTGTTGACATAAGCTACCGTTTGGCAGTAAATTCAAAGTATTTATATGCAGCATTGGGGAAGGTACCATGATATAGGGACGTCATATTGTGCATGGAAAGTGTTTTTATATATATTAATAAATCCAATGAGCCTGCAGTTCACTCACATTAATCTGTGTGAGCACTCTTGCAGCTTGTGCTTTTAATAGACTCGGAAAGGTAGAGATCTCTGCAGATGCAGCTTAGAGATGCAGTTGCCTCAGAGATGCTGCTGCTGATTATCAGGAGAGAAAAATAGGCTTTCTCTCTTAATTTGACCTCCACACCAGCGGCAAAGCATCCGCAATAAAATAAATCAGAGTAAACAATCTTTGTCCGAAGTGCCTGATATAAGGAGTGCATGCCCGTCCTGGAAAATGAAGTGCAACATTAGCTACTGGAAGCTAAGACCCTGCACAGAGAAGGAGAAGAACTGGGTCAGAGCACAGCTAACAATGCGGCGCTCATCACAGAACAGGCTACTGCAGATGTTTACACACCAAATAACATCAGCCTAAGGAGCAATCACTCCACCGATTCAGCCTGGGCTATCATGTGGGGAGGTGAAGAACAGCTGGCTCCAACAGGAACTATGAAAAATGCAGAGAGGAGCCTCCCACACACATGCTGTGTGTGCAGAAAGATGTTTATGTACAGTACACACACATGTACATGATAGCCCCACACACACACTGTAATGTTGAAAAGATCCAAAGAAACGTCTGCTAATCCGCTTCTTACGATTTATTTTAAACATCAAAGGATGATCGTGTCTTTCTCTCAATTCTGAGCAAACTTTTCAACCTTAAACTTTCAATGTGACTTTTCAATCCTCTGTTGATCCAGACAATCAAGTGAACTCTGATATTAAAGAAAATCTTCTTCTGATTCAAATATGAGAAAAAAGGAGGCCACCCTGCAAGAGGCTTGACGGGAACAGCTAACAACTGAAATGAAAAACTACCTCTGTGAAGAATATTGCTCAATATCTCCAATGACTATATCAGACAGTTGTTTATTCAACTGTCAGTCAGTGCTGTTATGATCTATTTATCACAACCGCTCCTCTCTGTCAGTGTTCCCTTCCATTCACTTGATTGTTACGACTTTTCTTTGGTTCAAACTTTCTCGGTTTTGTCATGTTTGTGGCGAACTAACCATCAATTCATGCGCCGACTCTCCTGCCTCTGAAATGCCTCAGAGAAAGCTGCTTAACTTGATATGACTAATTCTACAGCTGCCTTTTTCTAATTTGCAGACCATCGGCTTTCAATTGTTTACAAAGAGTTTGTATCAAACAGCAGCTGCAACATGGTGACCCTGTTATATTTGCTCAGCAGAATCCACACTAGTTTCAAGAGATTCAAGTTTCAAAAGACAGTGGATTATATTCACTTACAGTTATGTAATGTTTCTGTTATTGTCTCCACCACCTCCAAACTGCAAACACAGCTAATACTAAGTTATTACACGCGTCCTCAAATGTTACCGTTCCCCCTCAGATTCACGGACTCTTCCTCCTCTGTTCTGCTGAAGTGTTAAGAGATGAATCACTGACTCCTCATCCTCCCACTCCCTTTTCACATGATTTTGGCATTGCTGACTCTGGTGCGGTGACATGAAGCATAAAGGATGAGTATTATGTTCTCATTAGTCAGAGCCAGATAAATGATTGGCCATTAGCCATAAGCCAACAAGACACCTCCGATGGATTCACTGCATCTGAATATTAGGTACATCGGGTGCGTGACCATACATTCCTGGTGTTCGTTATGTCTTCGGGGGAAGAACAAAGTAGGTCAAAGATATTTTATTCTGAAATAATTTGTTGTTGAAATTTTCATTGCATGGTCTTTAAAAAAAAGGTCTCTGGTAGATAGTCAGTTTAAACGAACTGAAAAAAGGACAGAAGGAGGAATAATTAAGAGGAACACATACTACAACTGCGCTGAGCACAGCTTGAACAAATGAAAAAATATAAATTATGATTCCAATTAAATATCCTCAACGCAGCTCAGCCTCCTGCGTATGTGCACAGATGGAGAGGGAGGATGTGCAGGATAAAGGTAGCCGCTGTTGAATTCAGACACTGAGGTGTAAAGCCTGAAAGTCATTTTTATGCTACAGTGACTGTAATAATACTGTCATGTGATGTCACAGAATCCACACCTTGTTCTGCGACCCACCCACTGCTAAGTAGGGCATTGACTGGTTTGTTGATGCATTGTTGTGGGGGTGCATGGCAGCAGGAGATATGGAAATATTAAGTCATGCTTACTCATGTATTCATACCAGATTTCCATATACCCCTCTATCTCAGCTCGGAATTATGTTCACATGAAGCTAATTTGCTCGAGATAAATGAGGAAATGCGCGCAGCTTTTTAAACAAAATGCAAAACATTAATATTGTTCTGTTCGCTGAGACGATTTGTTTTCTACATCCTACAACAACAAAAAAATTATCTCACGCTGCGCTTAACACGGGCAGAAATCCAAACAGTGGAGCCGCCTGAAAATGTTCCAATACCTCTCATTGTCTCTTTGTCCTGATCATGTGCGCTCCCCACAATATCTATGACAAGGGGAAGTTGATGCCATTTTAAGTTTGACAGCAGCGTGTTAAGATTTCTGCGACATTAGCATCAAGGTGTCACTGCTTTATGAGGCGAGTGCCAGAATAGTCTCCGTTGGAGCCGAGCCAGTGCGGAGTGATTTCGCCGGCAATTATGCATACTCATGGCCTCGGCAGGTGCCGGAGCACAAAAGAGACAGCTCGCATTCCGTGCCACTGTCCTTGTGGACCACAGAGGTATAAGAAAGATGAAGTATTCAAAGGGACAGCTGTTATTGGGAACAACTAGAAAATCTATATATATGTCCAGCGGAGGATGAAAGCATGTATAAGAATTTATAGAGACATGTGAGGTGGAGTAGAAAAGGTATAAACGACGGTGAATGAAAGGGGAGTTATCACATTATGGTGTTTAACCTGTATTTTGTTTGCCCCGTAAATCAGTTCATTTTAGTGGGGGGATGATGAAGGCAGCTCCACTGGGTATTACACAAGTCCTTATGAAAGAGCCCAGATGCTTGGAATCATATATACTTTACTGTGTTTGACAAGCTCTGTTGTCATGGAAACAAGTCTTCCACCTCCTCCAACGTCTTAATACCACGAGAGAAGGAAAAAACGTTTTAAAATGTTCAAAGCTTTGTCATGTGCACACTGAGGGTTTTTTTTCTTTCTGTGTGTATCTTTTACAATCATCTGCATGTACATGTGTGTGTGTGTACAGGTGGACAGCCAGGTTTGTGTTTCCCGTCGCCCCCTGTGTGTCCGTCCAGTGACAGCTCTGCTTAGGAATCATTTAGAACACGAGTGGGTTGATTCATTAGAACATGACTCCAGAGCTGGGTTTAAATGACTCCATTTGACATGTTGTAACTAATAGACTTGAGGCTTTGAGGGCTGTTAATGAACAAAGTCACTGATCTGGAAAGTTCTAACTGGATTAATAGTGGAGTAACTCAATTCTGGAAAGTCCCTTCCACTCAATTTAGCTCAGTGTGCACAATCAGCCACACTTGATTTATACGATACATATCTTCTAATACGATTTTAGCCTGTGTTTGTGGATTCACTCTCAGATACACATATATATATATATATAAAATAGGAAACGATCGTTGGAGAAAGATGGTGCGAGAATGCAAATATGGGGAAATTAAATTGTAGATTAAAGGTGATAAATAACAAGGTGAGGCAGACACATCACTGCAGCCTCAGCAAAGGAACAGTTTACACGGCTAAATGTTGGAAAACAGCCCAATATGCATTCTTATAGAATAACAGGAAGAACATTTTCAGTTTCTGACACAATAAAGTGAAGCGTGTAGAGTTCTGATGTAACGTCAGTCAGGCTGATCAGTCTGATGGAGTTTTAGTGCTCAACTGTCTTTAGAAGCCTGTGGATCAGAAGATGAATTGCTCCAGACATAGATAAAAAATAAATTAATGGACTCAACTTTGTTTGTCCTCTAGGGTCAAACTAAATTTTTCAGCATATGGTGCAAAGTCATTTTTTAAATTTGCTATTAATATAATTAATCGCTCCTATTATACAGTGATTGCTCTGATTGACAATCCCTCAATGACAGGCTTCAGCTAATCTGACCGATCTCAGGCAAACTCCACTGCTCAGCAACTGGACCACGGCCAAACCGCAGACACGTCTTTGTGGGGAAGAGTGAGCTTTCAGGAAAATGTCTGCACTCTCTCGCTCTCTCTCTCTTTCTCTCTTTTTCTCTCTCTCTCTTTCTCTCCCTCTGCTCCAATTCCTCCTGATTCCAGACAGAATTTTGCCTCTGACAATGTTTTGGCTGAGTCGGCAATACATCAATCTTGACAATTAAAATCTGGGATGAGGTCAAATGTGCGTGGGGGAGCGGGACGTCTGCTCATTCAAAGACCACATATGCTTTTTATAATCCAGTATCAAGGCAGGTTGCTAAGGAGCCCTGTGATAAAGTTGCTGTAATTGAACTATGTGGCACGCACCACTGCTCCTGAACAATGATGGCACCGATAATACCTGCCATGCATTTGCAGAGATGGAAGAAGGAATGCCAGAGCCTGTAAGAAAGCTTTTAGAAGTCGCTGGGGTGACTGCACAACTGCAGGACTATCAATTCAATTCAATTCAGTTTTTATTTGTATGGCGCCAAATCACAACACATATTATCCCAAAGCACTTTACATAGGGAGGTCAAGAACTTGCATTGTTATAGAGAAATCCATATTTCCCACAATGTGTGAGCATGCACTTAGCCACACTGGAGGAAAAAAAAATTCCTTTAAAAGGTACTCAAGAAAGGTTGAAATACTGAAATATTGATTATTAAAATGTTCCATCTTGAGCTCCACTATCTTTCTACTTACTAAACCTTAACCATTTTCTAAGAGCCGCCTTAACGTATCCGTTAAAGAAATACTACGCTATTTTAATTGTTTGTATTAATTTTGGGGAACACTATCCTATCACGATTTCTCATTGTAAAAATGTTGTGTTGGCACTAAACACTTCAATATAAAAGTCAGGTGCACAAAAGTGGCATTTTTATAGGGTTCCCTGCATATACCTGTAAATCTCTTTTCCAGGATTTGTGCTTTTATGGGAACATGTGGACGATCAGCTGGATCTCACGCTAATACCTCAGTGAGTGCAGCAGCAGCGTTGTATCTTGTATCCTAAGTACAGTTGATGAATGAACACGGCGAGGGTGGTTGGGAGTTGTCAAGCAACTTTTCATTTTCCTCTCAACTGGTCCCAGGGGAGAAGCTGTCTTTGTTGCACGTCTGTCAACATCTCCCCGCAGTGCTGTGGCTACTCATTAATGCAGGCCTTATCAATAACTGAAGCCTCAGGAGGGAGGGGGGGGCGACTGAGAGGCACAATATCTTCAGCTACGTCACCTTTGATTTGCATAAGTGAAGAAACAAATTGACGTCTTGATTGGCAGTTGAATTAAATGAGTGTTCCAGCGCCACAGCCTTGGCACACACACACACACACACACACACACACACACACACACAACACAACACACACACACACACACACACAGCACTGTGTCACCGAGTAATCATTAATTTTAATGCGCACCCACTGGCAAACAACCAACATGTGCACATATAGCTAACATATATATATATCTGATGACTACCACACACGCTCACATTTGTGTACATACACATCCAGGACACTCACACACACAGACACACACACAGGGTGTCGCTCCTTAATGAGCTGGTACATTAAACAGCATCATGGGAGAACCAATAAATACCCAGTCAATCGCTCTCAAAGTGGGGAGAAGGAGGCAATCTTGTCCCTGACAGCTTAGAGACGGAGAGGGGGAGTCGGGGGAATGGAGAGCGGGGGGGGAGGGAGGAGAACCGAGCTTCATATCAGTGCCATCAGTGGCTGTTTCCTTTTCGCTTTTCATTTGGACTGCAAATAAAAAAATTGCCAACAGTTTTCCAGTACACCGAACTAGCCATGAACTAATCAGCCTTTTAATCGGCACAATGATAAATAAGATAACTCTACCCACTGCTGTGTTTTCAAATTGCCTATTCATCTACAGGGCAGGCTTGAGGAGAAGATTTAGTGCAGAGGCTGTGCTTCATAGTCACATAATGTAATTTAAACTGTGTTCTCGATGCTTTGTTTGTGCATGTTGGCAGGGGGGGGGTCTCTGTCAGCATCGAACATCTGTGTTGAGAATGTAAACCTGATCACATCTGTAGCAATAAGACAATACAAACAGTATAATATTACAGTGGCTGCCTGTTTATTATTAGTAGCGGTGCACTATGTGATGCATTGATATTGTGTTGTGCTGAAATGAAAACAAGGAGAAACCAAGCTGTGAATACGTGTCTGCTGGAGGAGTGATTACAGTGCATGTGTGGAGTTTAGTCATTGCTCCTGTGGTAAATATATATTATATAAAAGAGACATATTTTCTTTCAGGTGCAATTTTCCTCGTAGGTTTTTGTTTGTTCCCCTGCAGTCTGTCCTTTATTCTGCGGGTATGGAATATATGTAACATCTTTGGTTTCCTCCACATATTTGTTCTCATAATGAGTCTTTATCACTTCGTGTCTTTGTGGAGCTGCTCTTGATTAATTTTTGGCATCGCAGGGTGCCACAGCCCTTGCACATTATTTTGCAACGTGAAGGCAAGATGGAGTTGTGTTATTGGAGGACAGTGGTGAAATGAAAAATGGTGTTATGAAGGGAGAAGAGGGTTTTTTCATCAGTGATGGATTTTAAAACTTATTTTCCCTTTGAAGATTTAATTAATGATCATCATGGGCACGGGGTAATGCTTGTCCCCATTCCTCACAGCGAATCCTCCATAATAAAAATTCTCATTAATTTCATCATTTATCAAAAAGCGTTTGCTTACCTAATAATTTCCGACAGAGCAAAAGCACTGGATGACAAGACATTAAGTTGGGACTCTTATTAAATTCCCATTTGCCCACACGTCAAATGAGAAGCATTTTGTCTGAATATCCATTCAATCATCCATGTAGATGTAATTAATGGAATTCATATGGAGGCAGTGCTGATCTGCTTATCATTTTGGTTCTGTGGTGTATTGAACCAATTGTATTTTCTCTGTGCATAAGAGGTAATAATTAAGCGATATATTTATAACAGTACCTGTAATAACAGTATGTGATTTATTATTTATCTCTGTGTGTATTTAACCTTGTGTTATGGTAAACCCCAATGTGAATGCAACTAAATTAAACTTAGACTTGTTCTGTGCTGGGAATGTGACTGTGTCAGACATTATTCAGAAAATCATTACATTTGCTATCATGTATATGATGATGTGCCTTTCTGAAAGGGGGCCCGACGCTACATCAGGTGTTATTTGTGTCGATCAGCGTCGGGAAACCGTTCCTGCCGAGCCGTTAGCCGCCTGTTTCACATTTCTGACATCTCTCTGCCTCATGTCGTAGTCATTGAATGTTCAAAGCGCCATTTACAAGCGCCGCTCTCAAAAATAATCAGTAAATGCAGCAGGGGCAACGTCACAACAAGACAAATGGAGGCAGAGGTGGCTGGGAAACATTTCCCCTTCATACACAACAATCATTTCAAGAAGTGGGACCACAGTAAACATTAACCTCGATCCAACATGAACACCCGGCGCAATATTTCTGTGTTGACACTGAATGCTTCCTGGTCGCTTGTTATTTAAGTTGACTTTTGAATATGATTCATCAAGACGGTCTGTAACATGAAGACATACTGCACATAGGCAATGCATGAGCCTCTGTGACGAGACAGCTCAGTGTACCCTGCCATCCTAATGGTGCGAGACACATGTACACTTGCTTTATATGCCACATAAATCTTTGACACAGATGATAGTTTAAGGATTAAGATGGCGATTAAAGATCCGGATTGCCTGCTGTGTCTTTTAAACGATTCATTTAAATCGGTATTGACATTGTAACCTCTTTGAGGAACAGGCTCATTCATCTGCCGTCTCAGATGATGCATATTAATCACGTGAATGACCTACCTAGTGCACCTGGAAGTTGCAGCGGTGCAGTGTCTTCATGAAAGCATGTACATGTGGTTATTCAACTGTGTGTGTGTGTGTGTGTGTGTGTGTGTGTGTGTGTGTGTGTGTGTGTGTGTGTGTGTGTGTGTGTGTGTGTGTGCGCGCACGCTTGTAATCTCGTGAAGCAGAACCAGCAGTGATAGCATGAGGGACACACACATGCCCTAGATAGTTGTTTGAACCTAATCTAGGCCATCCTCATTTCCCCTCGACACGTGATGAGCACCGCAGGTAGCAAGCTGTGGCGCACACACACACACACAGATTAAAACACTCACAAATAAACACTAAAAACGACACCAAAACATTGCAGGAAGCATATATTAAAAAAATAAAAATGCTGCATGCCGCAGAGCCGCAAAATCTAGTGCCTGTATAACGTTTTCGGGAAAGCTCTGGATGTTGTGGGCCAGGGGAGACACTGACATACATGAGAAGAGCAGGAAGAAAGAGGGAGAGCGCTAGAGAGCGAGAGAGCGAGAGAGAGAGAGAGAGAGAGAGAGAGAGAGAGACAGAGAGAAAAGAAGAAAGAGTGTATGGTGAGGTAACTCAAGGACATTCTGCCTGCTGCTGTGCTTTGCTGCTACAGAGCATGCTGCAGACTAGCAAAAGCTTTCCTTTTGGGCAGTATTATGTAAGACCTCAGTGTGACAGACAGACAGATACACACCACGTACACAGCCACACGGACACACACAGATACATACGAACACTCATGCCCAAGCACACACACACAACACACACATAGGCCAATCGCTGTGCGCGCACACACACACACACACAAATGCATAAATAGACCCACAGTGACAAATTCATCGCACACGCAGGAGGGCACAAACACACACACTTGTTGACACGCATTCAGAGCACGTACATCTAAATTCACAGTGAGTCTTGTGCTTGAAATTCTGCTGCAGCCAGCGCCACGATTGATTAGAGCTTGCGTTCCCCTCATTGGTGCAGAGTAAGAACAGAATCAAAAAATACCGTGCGGTAAGAATGTGTCAATCCGTTTCCTTCTAAAATGTAATATCCTTTGAGGCAACAGTTTGAAATTTGGGCCACAACTCTTATTAGATTATTTCCAGAGACTTGGATGAGAAGGCTGATTCTCCTCTGTCATCACTGTGTGGTTGCCAGGCAACCAGCAGTGACACCGTGAAGTCACCGTGCCCCGGCAAAGCTTAGTAAGAAATCTTACAGCATCTTGTCCTTTTTGTAATTTTCTCTTTGAGACACAACGTGTTAATCAGTACGATTTAGAGGTGTTGGTATCTTTGAGCTGTTGTCTGAGCCAGGATATAGATCACCTCCTCTTGTCCATAATGCTGTGCTTGGTCAGTCACTGGTGCTCATCTACTAAGATCTACTAAAGCAAATACAAGTATTTTCCAAAATGTTGGGATATTCTTTCAAATCTATGCTTTTTGTCCGTATCAGAGATTCATTCTTAGCGATTCATTCTTCAGTGATCACACTCTTTGCTTTTCCTTGATTGTCACTCATCAAGTCGTCAAACTCAATCAATATTCTGTCGTATCATCAGGGAACAGACAACAGGGCCCGGCCTGTTTTTTTTTTCCAGGGGCAGCCTCCTCCTCACAAACAAGTCTTTGCTAACAGATGCAAATGTATTGTTCACACTGTAGCAGCGACACACAGCATAAACAATATAAAGCTGCACACAACTCGTATTCCAATGTATGTGGAGAAGATGTGTATCTCACAGTTTCTTCTATTGAATCCAACGTCAAGCGTCACCAGTATTTCATTTTGACATTCAAAATGTGTGATACAGTCATTTGTCTTTGGATCTAAAATCCAAATACAGTCTGAGGACACCATGTTATAACCAAGATACCATCTCTATGTATGCAGTGAATATGTAACAGTGTCTTCTGCTGATAAAAGAAATTGATGCAATCTTCTTAGAATGCAAACCAGTGATACTTGGTTTTAAATAATAATAATAGTATATTTCAACTATATCCCACTTATTATGCTTTAAATGAAGATTAATAACTCAACATTCTATGACATGTCTAGTGTGTCCTCATCACTTGACAGTTTATTAGGTACACCTAACTATAATACAGTAAAATACAACAGTCCTGCAACAGATCCTCCCTTTATGAAGGTTATAATTCTAAACTCTAATAAGTTTTTACTGGAGCAGCTTTAGAGCGGTGTTGATTGAACTGTAAGATCATTGTGGAGGCTGCAGTGTGTTGCAAAGTGCAAAGGGTGTTCCAGTTATTTTGTCCACCCCATTTATATCAATAAGGGTAGGCTACAGAACAGAAACACCTCTCTGTATATTGCAATAAAAGTTTGACAGCAGCACAAACTAGATAATCTAAAATGATGTACGGTTGAATCAACACCTCCCTAAAACAATTTCAATAAATAGCTGAACATTATAACCTTCACGCAGGTCGGATTTATTGTAGTACTATAGCAACAGACTGCATTATTTTTAGCTAGGCGTTTATAATATACTGCCAAATGTGCGTACTGTATATTCCACATTGATTTTTCCCAGAACAGATCTGAAACCTTCTGGTGATGAGTTCCCTTTCGTTACCCTTCAGATGTATGAAAGCGAAGCGAGCCGACGACTCACCAAAGACAGTCCTGGCAGGGACGGACTCTCTGTTGAGCCAGAACGACACTTGGGAGAGGATGACAGTCATGATGCAGGGCAGATATGTTTGGATCACAAAGTAACCAATTTTCCTCTTCAGGTGGAAGTGGGTTGTCATCACGACGTATTCTCCTGCGGACAGCAGACGAGACAGAGAGTCAGGACCAATGCACAGACAAACCTTTCTTACCGTCACAATATATATCCATATACCTGTCCCCGCAGTGTATTGTTTTTCTAAATTGTTTGTTGTGTTGCGGCATTCAGTTGTATTGTAGTTGAGATTTATCGGCACAGTTGTGGGCGTCGTTTGTTCAACAAACTCGATACCCTGGCATGATCCATTTCATCAGTGTATACAGGCGCGGTCGCAGAGAGACTGCAACACTCCCAGGAACAGCACTGGGGGTTTTCATCTGGATATAACAATATGCTGGTTTTGAGCTTTTCCAGAGACACATTTGTAACCGTATCAATGAAAATAGATGCACTCACACATCAACAAGGCTTATTCAATGACACTTGGAAGATACAGCGTCTTGGGAGCTTGGTAATAATAAAGCAAAGCGTGAATTGGGGGGGATAGGGCTGTTTAACGCATTGCTCTCTGCAAACAGGTCACCCATTTTATGCCGTCACAATTTTTTTCCAGTATCAATGGACCAAATAGAGGAGGAGGTGTAAAAAAGATGTAATGGCCAGTGGGGAAATTATGAATCTGGGACATAGCTCCGCATCAGTGTTGCAACAAAGCAATGTCAGATGACCTGATGCAGCGTTTACAAACTTTGCAGTTTCAGATCATTCATTTGTGCAGAGATCATTGACCCTAGGATTTTTTTTTTTTGTGACCATTGAAAAAGACTCTGCAGCGTAAACACAATGTCATAAATGTTTAAATTCAATTAAAAAGGGTTATGGTAACCTACCCGTGCTGGACTGCACCACACCAGAGTCCACACTCTGTCCCATCAGATCGTACTGGTTTAACCTGGACCCATCCTCTGCCACCACCACAGACTGGGCAGCTCCTCTGGTCCACACGTACACCACCTCTGCTCGAGTGTAGGCGTCTGAACAGAGAGAAAAACGTTGAGAAATGATTTTGTTTCCGGTTGCCTCGTGTCATGTGTTGCCTCGCAGGTTTATATTTTTGGAGCGTCTAGGGATGCCAGGTGGAAAAAGAAAGGCACATCAGAAATCAGGTCTCCCACTAAACTCCTCTGGTTTTGTCTTCCCTCATCTCATTTTGTCTCTCATCTTGTCGAATCTTCTCTCATCCCCGCGCTCCCTGTCTTGTCTCATTTGCTGTTTAAGCACATTATTCCCGTCCCTCACCTTGCTCCCGTGTCTCATCTCTGTTTATCTCATCTCGTTTCCTTATCTAAACTCGTGTGTTTGTGTTTCTTGTCAAACACTTTCTGATTTTGTGATGTGACGCGATGTCATGTCACATCGCGTCATTCAATCAGCTCGTAGGAAAACAAACAAACAACCTCCCCACAGGACAACATGACCTCCAAACAGCCAAGTCAGTCTTCCGCTCCCTCCGGCCACCCAACCTGTCAGAGCTGCGGTGTGGCCGGACCACTGCAGAGGAAAGGATGGCTCGACTGCAGACTGCAGCATAAGGGAGAGAGAGCTCATCACTGAAATATTTAGGGAGTGAGTTCAATTTAAAGGAGGTTGAAGCCCGGTCCGCTCACTCACGCTGTGCAGCTGTCTGCAGGACGGCACTGGGACATTAACTTTTCTGTTCCTGCTCTCCAGCTTTCTACCTCCCCAGTTCCTCCTCTCGTTCTCTATTCTCATCTCCGCCCTCCATCACTCTATTTCTTGTTGTGGATGTTGCAGGGTTAGGGGGTAGCTGTCAGCGGTGAGCAGCTGGTGCGATGCTCTGGAAATATATGGGAGAGGGCTGCCTTGGATAAACACAGGTCTGTGTGCTACACGCCTGCCGGGGTCTTGCAGGGTCTTACAGGGCCTGGCAGGGTTGAATGGGGGGGGGGCCAGAGGGGCCTTGGAAGGACGGTCCCTCTGGGAGAACAGCTGTTACCACACTGTCATCCCTTATCCAGGACTGGTGCTGGGGTCATGCTTCCCGTCAGATAAGGAAGTGACAGCTTGTCAGAGAGGCGTATGTGTGTGTGTGTGTGTGTGTGTGTGTGGCTGTGCCGTGAGATCATGAGCGTTTACCCGGGTGTATGCTGGGTTGTGCATGACTATAGAGGCCACTTACAGCTGCCAAACTTCAGTGGACAAGCATGGGCATCCATCGGGAAGTCCTCCAGGTGCATGGGACACTCTGCCCTGACTGTAAGCCTAGAGAGATTCACACAGACATGGACAGTGAATTAGAAAAAAAAAAAAACAATATCAGCAAGGAGAAGGACTACAGAGCTTGTGGCAAAGGCAAAAGGAAATGCGATGTACTTCCCCCACCAAATACAGTCAAACTGCATCTTCTTTATTCGAAACAGAGAGAAAACAGCTCCAGTTCTCTGAGCTGTGGCTTTTTTTATTTCCTGACAGCTTGGTGAAAAACAGCGTGTCAGGCCACCCGTGACACACTAATCTCCCATCCATCTCTCATCTCGCTCATCTGTGACAGCCACGTGGGCTCAGTCACCCCCACACACCCCTGCTATAAACATGCAAAAAACAAACGTTTTACCGTCCGTACCTTTGACATCTCGCATCAGCATCACTCTGCGGTGTGCATCAGGGTTTGTATTGTGATTAAAGGTTTTATTTTACCTCCTCTGTTGTGCGATGTGTGGTTCTAAACGCGACTCAGCTGCTCGTTCACCTTATTATCCTGCTCGCGAGCGTCAGATATCATCCCCAGCGTGATTAATCAGGACTGGATAAAACAGTTTTATTTTTCCTGGTGAACACTACGCTGACAAATTAAATGTAATGAAAATGTAAAGTGTGCGATACACAAGACGTACACATGGCTGACCAGGATCTCTGAAGAACAGTAAAGATGAAACGTTATATAAGAAATATGATTAAATTGTAATAAATTGAAAAATTGTCATGAGCACATCAATAAACCACATCTTTGGACGTGGTTACATGTTCCATCATTACCATGAACACAGGTGGTGTACATTAAAACTCAAAAATCGTTTCATACAAATGCACTACTTACTGTGTGTGTGTGTGTATTTCAGTTTGGGTAACACTTGCGTAAAGAAAAATATAAAATGTCTTCCTTTGAGCTGAAATCACTGTCAACATCATCAGCCACATTTCCATTAATTATTTTCTGTTTATTCCTAATATTACATTAATCACTCTCCCTGCTGTTCAGATAATATATACATATACACCCTCAGCACTTCTCATTCATTTACAGGGAAGGATGTGCGCTGATATTAAAATACAAATGCTTTTTTCTCCCTGCAAATCCTCTGGCTCGCTCCACAACATGGAACACGGCAGCCTACCTCATGGTGTACAGCAGCGTGCCCTCCTCTGTGATTCGCAGCAGCTTGTTTGGCATGGTCATGTTGTGGGCCACGGACTTCTTGCCATTGTGGAAGAAGGTATCGGGGGTCCAGATCTTGCTGGCCATCAGGTTGTTGAGACGCAGCACGGCCATGGGGCCCGTGAACTTTAATCTTTCGTCCTTCCAGCTCTGTCTGAAGAAGACATCAATGGTGTACTCCTACAGGTGGACGGTGAGAAGCGGAGAGAAACGGGAAGTCAATAAAGACGATGACAAAAAAAAGAGATAACAAGACACCTACGTTTTTTTTTAGCTGTTATCTGGTAAGTGGCTGAGTAATCCAACCTTATTTTATTTCATTTTACCCTTTTTGTGTTCGCACATTTTCCATTTTTTTCCTCTCGTGTCACTTAGACTATCTTGTGCTATTTTTGGCCTGTTTTTCCTGCTGGTAGCTGTCTCTTCGTGTTAAAGGTTTTTTTTTTAGCAGGGAGGCTCTAAGTGCACAGAGGTGGAAGGCTTCTCTAGCTGGTTCTCTTTACTAAAATAACGCCTCCATTTTTAGACAACAGTGTGATAGCATCCCTATTTTATTGGATTCCATTTGATCATTTACATTGTTGTGCTGTGGTCGGGGGCGGCATGGGGTCTCTCTGTTGGGGGGGTTTGCATGTTCTCCCTGTGACGGTGTAGGAGAAGTGTTTTCTCTTGGTTCTCACACTTCCTCCCACAGTCCAGAGACAATCAGAATGGTGTTAAATGAGTAAGGTGAATTGGAAACTCTAAATTGACAGTAGGTGTCAATTTAGAGCAACCATCAAAGGAAAAGCAGCATAGATAATGTACAGGATGGATGGCTTGGTCCTTTCAATGCAATAAAACTTGGTCGTATTGGCCTTCAAGTTCCAAAAAATGACCATTGTTCGCATTTATATTTGGAGAAACCTCTTTGCCTGGTAATCTAAATTACACTTGACACAAAAGGGAAGCCCTGGATATAAAATTAGGCGGACGTCTCGTTTTGAAGGCAGCTTATGACTGTAGCTGAGAGCAGATTTTAATGGTTCCACATGACTGCCCGACAGAGTAAAGGAAGCCAGTAAAAATGACTCTGTTCTCTTCCCCTCACTTTTCCTCTCGACCCGCGTAAGATAATTAGCGTGAACTGAAACAGAGCTTCAAGGTAATGGAGTAGGATAGGGAGAGGCTGGAGATGGAGGAAATGTTCTTCAGCATTTCCTTCTGGCTTCGGCGCGGCAGCAACATAGTCCTGGCTCGCATGTCAGCCAGTGCAATTAACCGAGATTATGTCAAGTAGAGTACACACACTTCACGTGCATATAACAGGAGTCTTTTTTTACCTCCCAAGTGGTAAAAGAGAGGCAGTGAGACATTTGGACGAGTTTAATTGGTTTCCGGTGCACGGGGCGAAGATCGGATGCTCGTGTCTGAACAGCCCACAGCGGGTTTTTTTTATGTAGCATATTGATGAAAACCAAGGAAATCATGAGTCAAGTGGTGTGATGCATTAAGTATCTTTATCTTTCCTAGCTGCAGATTTTCCAGGAGAGACAATTCAGTACGTGGATTGCTCTGAAAAATTAATACTCCTTATACAAACCCAACTAAGAAATATTTTATAGTGTTCAGAAACAAGCAAACAGTATGCACATGCACATATAGGGGGGTGGCATTTATATAGAGAGGGATAACAAAGCATGCACCAGCAAATACATTTCACACATGTGGCAGTTCTATTAACACATCGGGATTTAATGGCATGAATTTAATTAATAAATATTTTACAGCTTTGAGACCTCCGCGGGGGGGACTGACATTTACAGAGACAAAAAAGAGTCTTACCATGTCGTGGTCCGAAACTGGCCCAATGCTAGTCACGAAAATGTCAGTCTTGACTTCGGTTACACGCTCTGTTGAAGCAGGAAATTGCCAGAGTGAGTTGCTATCAGTGGCATTCATTAGCCCCTAACTACCTGTTAATGCAAGACCACCTGGCTATTGCATCTGATTTATTCAGTTTATATGAAATACAAAAATATAAATATTCAGCGTTACCACACACACACACACACACACACATATTGTAGGAAATACAGCGTCATAAAAATGTCAATTTTGGAAGTCGATAACCATTTCTGTTGGTATTGGTTTCAGTGTCAGCTCCATTACCCGGACAGTGGTTCAATCTCTTAATAAATTTGAGAATTGCAGCATTTCTGAAAATATGTCACTGTGTTCCCATGGCACTGATAGCTAAAAATGCATCCACTGGGGATTCATTTGGAATGAGCAGAGTGAGGCAGTGAACATGTGTGTGTGTGTGTGTGTGTGTGTGTGTGTGGTGTGTGTGTGTGTGTGTGTGTGTGTGTGTGAGAGTGAGGGCTCATTCCGTGTGATTCTGAGACTAAAATGTGACAGCATGATTTATGAATGATACCCATCATAATCCATAATTTCTTCCCCTTGGCTGCTGAACTTCTAGCAGGCCTGGCTTTATTCAGCTGTCTGTTTGATGCCTGCTGCATCACACTGTGCGATCCTCAGTGTCCTTCACACCCCAATTCTCACATTATCTCTCCCTCTTTTCTCTTTTTTACTCTCTGGTTCTGTCTCTTCTATCTGTTTCTCTCCGTTTTTGGATTCTGCTCATACACTCCCAGCCATTTTGTTTTCGCACACCAACAGTGGACGGTTGACGACAGGAAATTGGTGCCCACACGATAAAATTACATTTATAGTACAACTATACAGTTTGTATAACAATTCACTGTTTCACAAAGGCAGCAGATGAAAATTCCGACACTGAAACCAAACCCACCTTCGTCAGATTTAGTCATGATTGTGTGCTCATGTAGACAGTAAGTCACTTGTATTTGGCATGATTTGTATACATTTGCAAAAAAATTCAAACAGTCACCATGAGAGAAAAAATACATTCAATGACTTGGGTTTACTGACCTCCTAGTCCTGGCCTGAGGCGATTGTCATAGCCATCCAGAAGGCTGTCTAAGATCTTGGTGAACACTGTAGTGTTATCTTTCTGTTCATCTGTCATGCCGTTCTGCCCAGAGCTGGCAAAGCAAAGAAGAAAAATTTAAAGTCACAGTATAGAGTCGAAAAAAAACCACAGTCACAACTGCCAAAAGACTGAGAACAAACTCAGACAAATGAATCATCAGACAATGAACAATCAGAGAAACTCCAGCACGTAGATGGCGAGACCTCTTCGTCAAAGCACATGGGCAGAACCGAATGTATCATGAATCACATCAAGAAAAAGAAAATGGACAAGAAAACTGTCAAATCCTGTGCGACGCTGACGCACTTCATTATTGTTGCCAGTTTAGAATTCACAGTGTGTGACAATGAGGCTTTACATCATATTGATATGAGATTACTAAACAAGTGATTGTTCTGAGTTGGACTGGAAAGGGGGAAAAAAAATCCCATGACGCCCAGTTATCCTGTATTATCCCTGGAGAAAAACCCATTATTTTTTTATAATACCAAGTGTTTAAGTTATTTTCATCACTGGGTTGCAGAGAACACGTAACCCTGCGCACTCACACACGCCCACATATAGAAACAATCTCGCAGAGAGAGAGAATAGAGAAATCATAATACATTATTTATGCCTTAATATGGTCTTTTAGACCACAAAGGCCTTGCTGAATGTGCTGTTTGAACAACATGAAACAAAATGCTCGGAGCAATGCTGAATTGTGAGAGCAGAGTTTGCAGCATCTCCGCGCATAAATATTCCAACACTCTTATAATCAGGAATATACAGCCCGTAATTACATTGTGTTTCATAAAGGCAAACAGCGAAAGGAATGGTCAGAGAGTATGCATGTGCACGTGTGTGTTTGCATACTTGAATCAGTGATTGCATGTTCTGTAGGCTCAGGGCTCTGTGGGCATATTCAAGCCTGTATCACATTTGTTTGCATGTGTGATAATGCTGATAATATCCCCGTGGAAGTCTTAACAATGCAACGTACGCCGCTAAGCAATCATCCTCTCCCTCTTTTTTTTTAATAGCCAATAGCGCTCGGTTTGATTGCATGCTAAATAAACAGCAAGTGTTTGGAAACAAGCTCGGCAGCTGAATGGCTCCAAGGAGAGGGAGAGGTCATCAAGATTATCTTAGCATGGACCTGGAACGAGAGTGAGGGGAAAGTAGGAGGTGGAGTGGCGTCTGGAGAAACACGCGAGAATGGCTCAAAAGACCTTGAAGGGGGGAAAATGTGGAGATGGAGAGATGAAGGGAGGTGGAAAAGTGAGGTTGAGAAAATGGGAGGATACTGACTGGGGATTTTGTGTTTTTCCAGAGATGCAGCTCACATTCTGAACTGTCGGATTGAGGCAGATCTTAGTGTCGAATGGGAGCCGCTAAACATTTTGCTTTCTAAATAAAGATCCTCCATCCACGTCACGCATGGATTTGTAAAAAAGGGTTAAAGCACATCTGTCTGCCTCCAATTTCGCTTAATACGCAAGCCTCCCTCTATCTGCCAATTTTAAACCAAACAAATATCTGAAAAACCGTACGCCAGCTCTGAAACTGTAGAAACGGTGATGAGCAATTTTGTTTTGGAGGCTTTGGAAAACTCACATTCAAAACAATAATGAATCTGCACAAGCACAGACACAAGAAGCATAAATTGCATCCCTGCGTCGTCAGCTGAGGCAGAAAAATAAAAACACAACTTCCCTTTTTCCTCCCATTTTAATGTTTATACTTTGAACATTAATTTAGGCAATTGCAATTTGCCAAATCAGAGCGGGACAATGAAACAGCTTTTGGGTGAGCTCCAAGGGTTACAGTCAACTTCTTTCCACCAACACAGGAAACGTGCAAGGACGTTCCGTACCTCTTTCAAATTGGCCGATAATTAAAAAATAATCTGTCCTTACAAGCCATGAGTAAATATCGGAAGTAACAGTGACACATGTTGAAAAGAATCTATCACACAGCAGTTGTGTCCTTGCAATTATTCAGTTTCATTGAATATACTTATGCGTCAGATTGGATGAATTGAGCACTTTTTTTTTTTTTCCTTTTAAACTTGACATTTTTACAGGAAATGTGGGTGGTGGGGGGGCTGCTGGGGTTACATGCCATGGAGAAAAGAACAGAAAATGGAGAGGAAAAATGTTCTGTGAGGAAGAACACACATTTATCAGCCAGGGGCCACATCCTCATAAAACCCTGTACACCACCCCCATCTACAGGTCATCTGAACAGCAACAGTGCCGTTCACACACACACACACACTCTGCCCCTCTCTCTCTCTCTCTCTCTCTCTCTCTCTCTCTCTCTCTCTCTCTCTCTCTCTCTCTCTCTGTGTTTGTCGGTCTCTCTTGTCACTCGGATATCTAATTATAAGGCAATTTCTTTCATGGGCAACCTACTGTAGCAGAGGTCTTCCTGATTACTGTGTTTCATTGAAATCCCCCCCCCCAAGGTGTGTGTATGTGTGTGTGCGTGTGTGTGCGTGTGTGTGTGTGCGTGCGATTCTGTATTTGACTTCAAAAGGGGAACTGGATTATACAGTAAATCTTTGGGTGATAATTGCTTTGCAGTTTGCAGTGACAGTTCCTCAGTGGAGTAATCACTACTTTTACATTTTCTCTGATGTGCTCATGCTGCCGCACATCAGACCCTCCATTTGCCACTCAGTACATCCCAAACCCAGGCCGCGGTTGTGATTAATTAATTAGATCAAATCATTGTGCTATAATGACACAGTGCAGTGCATCATATATTAAAAATAGGACACATTCCATCTGCGGTCTGAGTGTGCTCAGGGCGAGTAAGCGGAAACGTGCACTGTGTACTGTATGGGTGTGTGTATTTTGTGGCGTAGCTGTTGTCACAGAGAGAGAGAAGCAAGCTGGACCATCTCAAGACATCACCACTGAAATCAACTGCGTGTGACAGTTCCACTGAATTATTCAACCGTGCAGAAAAGGCCGATCCCCTCAGTTTCTCCAGGATTCTCCAGCAGAACCACCGTGGGACGAGAGCTCAAATGATCTAATGCAGTTGCGTGCAGCTGAAGGATTCACCTTTTGGTGCTGCTTGACCTGTTATTGTGTGTATTTCAATTGCCTGCAGTTTTCAGTGTAAAATGAATTCATCCAAGGAGTGGAGTCACATTATGATGTTTCGGGGTAAGAACGGCTGCCCAGCATTTGAATCATGTGGGAATTAATGCAGTTGAAGTCGCATGACACTGGATCTTATTGCTGTCATTTCATATCCAATCACTCATCTCCCTCCTCTGTTTGTCTGCTTCTGGTGAGGTGACATCTGACACCTCAGTGTTGACATTGAGCATTTTTTTCTGTTCATTGACTCCACCATCCCCGCAGCAAATGTCAAATACGTGTGCTCGTATTTGTGCCAAATATCTCGGTGCAACACACATCATCTACTTTACACAGCCCTGGACTGAAGACTGAGAGATGTTGTCCCACAAGGCTAGTGAACCAAATAAATCTGTGGTGGTATTGTGGATAGTGGCTATTTTGGCTCCTCATCTCCTCTCACTTCTTATTAACTCATGCAATTATAGTCCTGGAGGTGTCCTGTGGGGATGCCCCAGTTAAAACCACATAAAATCTGCTCTGTAAGAGTGTAGCCCAACAAACCAAGCAATGGGCGAGATGTCGGAACATCACCCAGGCTGTTGTGCCCCTGCTTGCCTCCATGGCTGACCGACTGCCTGACTGACTGTTCAACGAAAAAATGTTTCGGCCAATTGAACATTTGTCGCACACCGAGACCAGCATGAAAAGATCACTGTCCACTTCAACAAACTGCATTTAATATTTGCCCAATGCAGTGTGGTCTTCACAGTCTGTCCCCCATGTGTCACTGCTGCTTGTGTAATCACCGTGTCCCAGTCTTGATCACATAAACAATACTTAGACCTGCAATAATAAGCATGCTGAGCATTCCCCTCAAAACTCTGCTTGAAGCTCCACACTGAGTCAGATGGACAGTGGGCATGATGTGTGCAGATTATCTGGCTTTCGTTTCTTTAACCTCGTCCAATAATCCAATATACGACACACATTGCATTTGTGAAAAAATGAGTTTTCTTACCTTTTCCCACTCAGCACTCTGTTGGCCACAAGCAAGCAAGCCCACAGACACAGAAAGGCCGTCCTGCTCCGTCCACCCATGGTTGCAGTATGAGGACCTTTCACTGCTGGAGGTCAAAGAGAGAGAGAATCACTTCAGAACGTCATCCCCGTGTCACATGAGCCAGTGGTCCACCATTAACCCAACATGCCATCAAGTGTCAGTGGGATGTAGATTTGCTAAAACAACACTACGGGCTAACGTGTGGGGTGGAGGGAGGGGGGTGCAGCCTCTGAGGGAGACCTTGTTTCTATAGAGATGCTCCATGTGATGTTTTTTGGTCCAGCTTGTTAACATTTCTCACAGATTCACTGACAGCACATGAAGCAAACTAAACGGCCTTGCCACATGCGTTGGGCCGTCACATGCCAACTGACACACGCACCCTTCACAGATTTGACATATACCTATTAACACCCTATACACCGCATTTTGGAAAAAAAAAAGAAGCCTCTCAACATTTCAAAGACCAGAAAGGGAGCCAGCGCAAATACGACTTTCATAACTGTCACTCAATGCACAGGCATATGTGGTGGCAGTAGCTGTAGCGCATAATAATTAAGAAGGAATAACAAGGCGTCACATCATCGACCACATACATCCTGTGGTGAGCTCGTAGCACCTGTGCACAGCCTCCCCTCTAAAACCCTGCAATGTGAAAACACGGGCACCGCAATATCAAATATCAAAATCACAGCATTCGCTTGCTTCTTAATCATCGAGCTATGATGTCAGCCGGGTCATAAAGTATGTAAGCGATACAGTCTGCGCAAAAAACACACAACGCTCGCATGCACGTTTCCGAACAGGATCATCGATGTGTCCACGCGAGGACCAATTACTTACTTATGCAAACGCGCAAAAGCCGTATATTCCACGAGCGACCATCGAATTGTGCCTTTGAATCAAAGCCCACAGAGAACGCGATACGCCTGCTATACTTGCTTGTGATGTTCCAAGGTGCACTGTGAGCGGATGGGAGTCGTGGTTGGTTGGTTGGTGGTGGTGGTGGTGGTGGTGGTGATGGTGGGGGCAAACAATGCTCTGTTTAAAATGAAAAATAAAAAATAAATCCTTCCGTTGCCAAGGATTTGATGAAGCAGGAGGTGGGAGGGAGGGGAGGGGAGGGGAGGGGGGGGGTGGTGGTGGATGATGCAGATTAACGAATGGAGGAGAAAATCCCGCACAAGCTCACTTTCTAAGTTATTCAGAGGAAATATCCGCCTCGACACAGCGACAACACACGGAGCACAGGCACATTTTGAAGCCGGGTAGGAAATTCAGCGTGCGACTGGCGTCCCCGCAAGGGCTGCTTCTAAAACACACGCACGGTGATCCAGTTCGTGCGTGGCGGAGTAATTAAGCAAATGCGCGCTGATTCATTCGGAGCGCTGTCCGCGGTGCTGAAACCAGGGCTGCCTCCCGTTGAAACGCATCAGACTCGTCATCTGCTCTTGGTCGCCATAAAATAGACCCTTAAACGATCATCATTTTCGACGGAGAACACCCCCTCCCCCACCCCCACCCCCACCACATTGTCTTTCCCCATAATAAAACTCGTCTTCGATTCTAGCGGCGTCCAGCAAAACACGAACCATCCCTTCCCAAATCCGAGTGTGGCTCCCCTCTCTCCTCCGTCTCCTTCTCAGGCGATGCAAACCGAGAGAAATGTCACTTACAGTCGCGGTGTATTCGGCGTCCGCCTCCCCTATATCCTCAAACTTTTTGTGAATATCTTTTTTTTTTCTTAACCGGACTGAATGAGGGGAGGAAAAAAAAACAACCTCTGTGATCTCAGATCTGACGAATTTTAGCTCGAGGCTGGAGAAGCGGCTGCTGACGATATGCGCAGGTCTCTCTCACTGTTCATTGGTGCTGCTGTAGTGAGTTGAACTCTCTCAGTCTGTCAGCAACACATACACACACAGAAAGATGTTGTGCTAAACTATAACGCATCTGAGCCGAGGTCTCTATGTCCCCCAAAAAAAATATACGTTTTAGTTCATCCACCGTGCCAGTGATTAAAGCGCATGGCGCACAGGCTGTGTCCAGGCGCAGAGCATCTTATTATAGAATAGGCTGTACCAACCTAATATAAAGACTAGCCCGCCCATTTTATATGCAGCACAATTTAACTTCCACTGCTGTCGCCCTAATCTCTTTTCGGTGGCTGCTAAATAAAAATCCTCTTACATTTGCAACTGGGATCCCTTGTTTTCCCCCGCGTTGCGCTTTGTCACTCCCTGACTCCTACGTGATGATTTCCAAGGAGATGAAAAATGACATTTATCAAAAGACCGTCTAGCGACCCAAAGCAGCTACAGGGCATCTCATGGACAAGAGTCATAAAACGGACAGTAAGTACTTACGACGAAGCCCAGAAATAAAACAACCATTAATGGACGCTGCACGGTTCGGAATACGCGCACGGAAAAGACACCTCCAAAAAAATGATTTTTTAAGAAAATCGTGTTCCCTCACCAGCTTGCAATGAAGAGACGAGCCTCTCTCCGCAATAAAATCCTCCTCGCGTCCTCTCGCCGTCTCCTCAAAAGCCCACGTTTCGCATTGAGACGACAGCACAGTGTCTCTGTTTACAGCCCAATATCGTGCTGCTACAGCCGCGCCACTCCAGACTGAGCTCAGAGACGCCGCGGAGCGCTGAGCTGCGTGCATCTGCAAGGGAGAGAGAAAAAAAAAAACCCGGGCTGATGATACCCGGCGTATATTTTTGTAGTCATCTGCGTATTTCAAGTTAAACTACAAATCAGAGGACATTTTCATCACCAAAGGACTACAGCGGGAGGCATAGGAGGGGAACAAGGGCATTCTTATGGGCAGTTTTATATCACATCAGTGTAATAATTCACGGTATGAGCCCCCCTTTATAAACCCATGCTGCTGATTTGGGGAATATGCTTTTTGACAGAGGAGCAACTCATATCTTCTTTTTTTTTTCTCGCTTTTCAGTTCTGAGTGGGGGTTTATTTTCATGAGAGCAGGCACAGTGAGCTGGCAGTGTAGTCACGTCAGTCTGGTCTGCAGTGCAACGTTTCCTCAGTGTGTGCCTAAGTGTGTGTGCGTGTGCGTGTGCGTGTGCGTGTGTGTGTGTGTGTGTGTGTGTGTGTGTGTGTGTGTGTGTGTGTGTGTGTGTGTGTGTATGAGTGTGTGTGAGTGTGTGTGAGTGTTAGAGAGGTTATGTGTGTTTGTTACCTCCTCACGCGTGGTTAAAGTAGTGCATGTGCGTGATTAGTTATGAGGGACATTGTGGGTTTATATGTTATATCTATCTATCTATCTATCTATCTATCTATCTATCTATCTATCTATCTATCTATCTTTCTATCTATCTATCTATCTATCTATCTATCTATCTATCTATCTATCTATCTATCTATCTATCTATCTATCTATCCATCCATCCATCCATCCATCAATCTATCCATAGATTTTCAGATATGTGACATGGACTCATCTTCTCCCTCTTCTCGCTATCTGCTCATACTTCGTCCCCATAACCTGATGCTGCAGGTGCACGCGCTTATTTTAATAATCGTAACGAGAGAGAGAGATAGAGGGAGAGAGAGAGAGAGAGAGAGAGAGAGAGAGAGAGAGAGAGAGCGAACTCCACGCCGAGTTCCTTCCGTGGAATTAATGTCATTATAATGCGAGGGGAGTATCATATCAAGCTGCTTCCCTTCTCTCAAAGCCCAGACGCCACCGCTGCATGTGACTCCCGATTTGCCTTGTGAGCGCGCGTGCACGTGCGAGCATGCATACCCAACACGTGCCCGCGTGCGCGCTGCGTTGACGCGCGCGCGACTCATAGTGGAGAGCTGGGGAGAAGAAGTGCGACTCCCGTTTCTCCCTCAGTCCTCCTCCTCCTCCACGTTTTAATAAGCTCCATCTCTGCCAACGAGGAGAATTTGTTCATGGGCAACAATAGTCGAGCGTCTGCACGAAACAAGCGATCAATTCCACTGAATTTACAGTTCAAATGACGGCGTGGAGAGGAGAAGAAGCTGCTAAGGTATACAGCTCCATCTGTGGGCAGGTGTGTGTGTGTGCGTGCGTGTGTATGTGTGTGTATGTATGTGTGTGTATGTGTGTGTGTATGCTGGGCTAAACGAGAGAGATGGATGATGGTAATTTAGGTGAGAGATGTGCAGGTTATGGGGAAATAATAATTCGCTGTGAACTGTGCTTTTGAATTTTAAAAGAAGGGGATATTGATGCCCCCAACTCCCATCCCCTCCCCTCTTGTATGTGTTGACAATTTGTCTCATTCCACTAAAACCCAAAACCTTCAACTGTGTTAACCGGACTCTCAGGATCACTGTGTGGCCCAATCGGCCTTGTATCAATGACACGTTAACACCAAAAAAAAGTAACCTGCTGCGGCCTCCTCTGAGTGTTTGCACTTAATTGTGTCTTATCGGTTTGTTTGTGTATATTTGGCTCAGTTGTCTCAGACATGTCAGTGTGTTTTACTATTTGTTCGTCCCTTTGACCTTTTAAAGTCATCCACACTGTTCTTTTATCATTGTGCATTCATGTGTGTGGCTACACATACAAGTGTACAGCCATTTGCTTTTTTTTTTTCTTTTTCCGCAATGTCCCATGGAGCCTTTGTCCGGCACTTAAAGCGCCAGGATTGTTGTCTCACAAAGGAGAAGTGGTCCTTTGAGCAGTCGTGCCCCTGACAGGTTCCGCTGACCCCTTGTCCGTTTAGTGAACACCTGCCTTTTAATGACTGTTAACACAAACCCCAACACTCGCTAACACTCTTTTTCAACCCTTGTCCACATAAACACAGACGCAGCAGTCTCAGTTTGAAGTCTGGGCTTCAGCATTTTAAACAGGGACGAAAGTGGGACAGTTGGGCGAGGGTTTTTCCAGGCTCCTCTTCACAGGGGAGGAATGTCTTAATTTGGCGCGTGTGATGTCACTCGATTGGAGATTCCTGAGGCTCAGTGAGTCTCTGCGCTCATGGAGTCGTGCTGGGCCATGTTTTAGCTCCGGTTAGGTCATGGCTGCTCCACCATGAAGAGGTCGCTCAAGACCACTCTCCGTCCAGTAGGCAACAGCAGGCACGGCTCCCCTCGGACTGCGTCCAACTGAGGCTACAGCAGCAGAGATGAAGAGAAATACAAGCTCAATACTTCAGTTCACTGCAGTAAAGCTTGATTTGCGCTTTTCTTTTTAGCCCCTTGTGCCGGTGCATTACACAGCGCAGCCGGGTTGACACTCTGCTTCCTGAACCGGGACTCGGTGTCTGCTGCCTAATATTGTATCAATTTGCTTCTGCCCAGCTCCTGGTGTCAGTTTAATTTTTATCACTTCAATCTGGATGCAGCGGACTAACTGAGACTGTCCACAGGTGCAAGCTAAATATGTTCAGTCGGGTGTTGATCACACGTGGTTCGGGGGAAGAGGAGAAGCACTCGCTCAGTATGCAGGACGGCTGACACCCGAGTGGACCAGAACGCACTGTCAGAAGTTACAGTGTTACTGGTGGTCACAGAGGCTGACGTCCTGCAGTTTCCATTGTGCAGAGTGACTTGCCTCAATCAGGCGTCCTGAGGAATAAATCTGGATGTTGTGGGAGACAAAGGAGCGTTTCCCCTCTGCGAGCTGCTCTCTGCAATCAGCCGTAAGCTGGGATCTTCTCTGACTCACCGTTTGAGGCCGAGTCCAGTGTGACACATACGCACAGGTGCACAGATGCACGTTTGCTCATGTAGGCGGACATGCATGCTTATATAAATATACATATACTTATATGATTATATGCATACCTATTGACATGCAGAAATTCATATTGCACAATCCCATGGTGACTTTATCTGCACACCACACATAAATGTAACTGAAGAGATCTTATGTGGACAAAAAAAACGAATTATCCTTCCAGCAACTATCGGATTATTTATCACTGCTTTGCTTGAATTACAATTTTAGTAAAAGCATCATGAGCATGTGACATTAAAGACATTCTTACAAAAGGGATGAAAGAATGGACACAATTACTGACTAGATATTCTGTGTATCAATTTAGACTCAAACGTAGTTTTAAGAAACATGTTCAAGGAATTAAAGAGCATTGATATACAGCTTAGCGTACATTAGACACACAGGGAGTTCTTTTTCTATCAAAGCTGTCTACAAACCACATGTATTAATCACTTGATCCTCTCCCACATGTTGCATTATTATACAGCCTACCAGCATGCTGCTGAAACCAGTCATTACTGTTGTAAACAAACCGAACAGCACTGGAAAACAGGAATAACTTAGATCTACGTGTGGTTTATTGGGCGATTAAAAGATCTGTCAGTCCATGTACGCGGTTCAAAGTTTGGTGGTTGAAAATGCAGATTGTACTTTTAAAGTTGGAAATAGAAAGTCACTTTGTGCACTGCTCTTGAGTGCTGTCAATTAGTTATTTTACTTAAATGTTAAGTCTGGTACGTACAATTAGGAACAACTTGTTCTCTCCTCTTTTATGCCACTGCATCTGTCTTCAGGCAGAGAACATCATGAAATTCTGTAGAAAGGCTTCCATGAAGGATTATTCTGTATCCTTAAGTTGTACTGTGGCAGTTTAAACCACCACCCAGTGGAGTTATGTGAGAGAAGATGACAGATTTGACAAACATACAAATGTATCTTCAATATTTATACTCTACCTGTTCACAATTAAGAAAGTGTAACCTTAAGGTTGATGGGTAGTTTTCCTCAGTTGCTGTCGGAATCGGAACAAACATGCAAATAGTTATTGGTGTAATAAAAGCAAAACTTGATTCTGAAACTATCCAAAAATAAAAAACTGAATATGTTTGCGAAACATTAACAGACATGAGTGCATAGGTGTAAATAAAGGTGCACAAATATTCCTTTATATCCTTCATATATATATATATACTGTGCTAGAGGATTTTGGATAAGCAACAAGCATAAACACCACCTCCGTCCACTTACACACACAAACACTCACACACACGCACAACACAATGCAGGACAAAATAAGGAGGCAAATCCAAAGCTAAAGCTGGAGATAGTTTGCAAATCTCTGCAGGCGACTGCATTATGCAACCAGTTGATTTTTTCACACTCAAATATTCATGATGGCCAATGAAACGCCACGATTTATAAACACCCTGTGAATAAATATCAAAAGAAGTAACACTGCTCAGCTCCATATTTTGAGTAGGCTATAGAGTGTGGTATCTAATGTGCAAACCTGGTGTAAAGAACTCAGAGCCCTCTGCTGCATCTTCATACCACACAGCACACCATTGATGTTCGGTACACCAAGACACCCGATGGAATTATGCATGTGAACTGTGTAGGTGTGTGCACGTGTGTGCATGTGTGTGAATGCTCTCTACTGGCAATGCCCTTGTACTTCTCAGTGTTTTCAGAGTGACAGCTTATGAAGTTAATTTGATCAACACTCTACCATAACTACGATGGCCCTGCAGGAGACGCAGTCAAACAGACAGAACTCAAACTAATTGAGAAACCGTCTCCATCTATTTCAGAATGCATGCACGGCAAATTCACAATGTGTATAAAGTGTACACACGTGTTGCAAGTACTGGAGAGGAAATGGCGACAGCAAATAAGAAAACACGTGGACACTGCATCCATCTATTTGGTGACGAGTCCTGTTGCTAGCGGTTACCTGCCTTTTTGTTTTGTACTTTGTTGTATTTTGTGATTTCTTGTTGTCTAATGTGCTGCAAATTTACCACACTACAAAATAGACAAATGTGCTGCATATACACACAACACAACAGATGACAACAGAGGTGTTTCCAGGCAACAACAGAAATGTGTTGGCTCATTTTCCAACATCTGACCTCTGTAACTTGCATAAAGTCACAAACTGAATAACGAGCGTGTGTCAGCCATGTTGTCATCATGTGCTACCTGCAGTGTGTGTCTGTACTCACCCTGCATTTCTGTGTTGGGTTGCACTGTAATTATTCGTCGCACACTTGTCTGTTGCGCTGTGACGGTTTATTTGAAGTAGAGTAATGTTTTTGTCTGTCTACTTCACAGAGCCACAGTGTCTGCAAGGTTAAATAGGACATGTCCTCTTCATGGTATGGAATTCATTTTCCACTCAGTGTCTTTTGATGCCTTTTGATCCATGTACAGTTCCAGATCATGTCAGTGGTACTCAAGCCGTAATTCACACAATTAGCTCCCATGCTTATAAGAACATGAGCATACAAGCTATTTGAGGATAATGCAGCACATGTATATGGTCAAAAACGCATTATTCCATGTTACTATTTTTTTAAGCAAGTGCCTAACACATACACTTCCACTGTTTCTTGCAGTTTACTCAAGTAGCTGTTTGCACTATACCTGTATTTTGCTTTTTTTCCCGCTAGTGCTTGTTCCCATGAAGCTAAACTTCTCTTCCATGTTTGGAGTTAAGGGGATGTTTCCTCTTCACTTCAATGCAATTTCTTGGAGCCAGCCTCTAGTGGCCATTACAAGAAGTGCTCCTGTAGATACATCACCCAGGCCTCAGTATTCTGCTGCTCTCTGTGTCGAGCTGACGTCCTCTTTTGGCCTCGAACATGTCACCCGACCGCTTCCACCATAGGGAGCTTATTCGAATTCTACCGAACATCTGAATTTGTCTGTGTCATTTCCTGCTGGCCTTGATCTGCCCCGTGTTTTCTCTGTGTCATCTTGCTTGGTTCATGTTCCGGAAATAGCGGCTCACACACACAGACACACGCACACACGCACACGTCAGCTCGTGAATACATGCTAAACATACACATACAAACAGTGCTGTGGATGCAAGGGAATGGGGCCACGGAGCGGAGGCAGACCGCACAGCAGCAGCAGCAGAGCTCTCACTTGTCAGTTTACATAACACTGATTAGAACCCTGAGCTTTAGCCAACCAACGCGCAACAGTTTACTTTGGCCTGGGCATTAAAATCTCACTGACCATCTGCTCCACTGTTTAGTTGCTTTTCTTCAAATACTGTTCCTGGACACTGACTCTACCTTGTGAGACACTGCCACTCACGCATCAGAGCAAAACAGGATGTTTACTATCAACATCTCTTAAAGAGTCGTTTAGCCTGGAAAGCTCCTGTGTCTATTTACTTCTAGTGTGTCACTAATACTAATGATGTGACTTCAAGGATTTGTTTTCGATTTTTCTTCCTGTGAAGCACTTGAAGCTACTTTAGACATTTTGCATAATTGATAAATGTCATCACTAAAATAAATAAACAAGGAAATCAAAATCATGGCAGACTTTTTGGCAGCTGTTTTGTAAAATTACGTTGAAGAAAATTAAATACACTGTTCTATTTTCTTGGATTTTGATCATTCGTCATTGTTAAAGTGTCGGACAACGCAAAGCAGAAATCTGCGTAAGAGACTGAAGCCATTCGATGAACCTAGAGAACAAATTTGCTCGAAAGAAACCAATGACAGTTTTAATCTTTCTAATGTCAAAGTTAGTTTGCGGGACAGACAGTCAGGACATGTGTATCAGGAGCTGTATGAGCCCAGGAGACAGACACAGTTAGCTGTTGTCAGTAGGATGGAAATTACCAGGTTTTTAATTCACAAACTTAATGTTACATGTTGTCAATATTGGGGCAAGTTAATCACATATTGAATAAATGATTGATTGATGGCAGAGATATAAACAAACTGATCAAGAACTTTCGTAAGAACAGACTTCTCTTCTCTTCTCTTCTCTTCTCTTGTCTTCTCCTCTCTTCTCCTCTCTTCTCTTCTCTTCTCTCCTCTCCTCTCCTCTTCTCTTCTCTTCTCTTCTCTTCTCTTCTCTCCTCTCCTCTCCTCTCTCCTCTCTCTTCTCTTCTCTTCTCTTCTCTTCTCTCCTCTTCTCTTCTCTCGATCCCAATCTTACACAATGAGCCTTAGGAAATTAACACAGTGATTAATTGCATGTGCTATAATATGATTTCATAACTGCTACACAACAGGTTTTATTTCATGTATTACAATGACAGCTACATATTCAATCCATTAGCAGAGTGTGTTCATTACATTCTGATTACGTATTATCCTGAATATTACAACAAGGCTTTCTTGGCAACACACGTTGAGATGAGGGAGTTTCAACCAGACACAACTGCAGATCTTAAAAGAACAAAAAACTAAGATCTGTGGTTTTTCCTGCCTGGAGATGTGCTTCTCTGAGAACTGATCAGTGGTTATGTCAGCGCTCTTTTGTGTCCTGAAGATCTGCTGAACGTTGCAGTCGATGAGTCCTCGGTAATTATGACACAACCTCCTCAGCGATGGACCTTGCCTCCATCCCCGTCCTCCCTTTGTCTCATACGTCCGCCGAGTGCAGTTTACAAGTTAGAGTACTGACAATAATGGATCATAAACTCTTTCCTCTCCAGACGAGATGCAGAAATTGCAGTGTAGCACCATTAACTATGGCAATTATATGGAATGACGGTTCCTCTCAAACATATCACTGATCCTAAAATAAAGACGGAGCGAGAGAGATAGAGACAGAGGGAGAGAGAGAGCGACAGACAGAGAAGGATGTTCTCTGATTGTTAGCACAAGGTAATGAAACACTGAAAAGGTGACATTATCAACATGTGGGCTGAGAGATTCAGTGAGACTGTTGCTGCCTCTATTTCTGGAGGTGTAGGAGTATTCGTGTGTCTGAATGCATGTGTGTGTGTGCGGGTGCGTGCACATTTGTGTGTCTTTGTGATTGAGAGAGAAACTTGTGGTGGCAGACTGTGCATGCATGTGTGCGTGCAAACGACAGAAAGTGACAGAATAAGAGAGATGGAGGGAGGGAATGCAGGACAAAGAAAAGATCTTTCACACATCTCCTCCCTCATTAGAGTCCATCATTCAGTCATTCAGCAAAACTGTGAATTTGTATGTAGGTGCTATTCTGGGTCGCAGCCAAGAAAAGTTGCTCTTCTATTCTCCCAATCGCAGGCAAGCCTGACGTTTCGTTTTTAACTCCTATCATTATGATTAATTCCTAAAGAGTTAGCATTCATCAGCGTGTCAAATGGTGATTTATGCCGAACAATGCTGCCTGCTCCTGTTTCAAAAGAAGAAAACAAACTCAGAGAAAAGTCAATTCTTACGATTAATTCATCTCCTTGTTGCTGTCGATCCCTGCACTGTGCTGCATTGCTTTGAAACAATCACAGATTTACTCCCGTATGGACTCTCATTAAAACGTGTTAAATCAGTGAACTCACTGCTTTTTGCTTGTGCAGTGTTCTACCTCTATCATTAGGCTTCTGCAGGAGAACCTGCTCAACCACTCCAAAGTTTGGAACATTTTTCCAGTTGTTAAAACTTAAGCAGTTCAAGACCAATGAAAAACCTTAATCGGTTAAAAGGTCAGAGGCAAAAGTAAATAATAAAAAAGTCACAAAGAACGTAAGTCAAGTAAATGTCATTGAAAACAGAGCTTTTTCAGGGATTGAAATTGGTTATTTTATAACTTTCCTGCAGCAAAGGAATTAATGAAGCCTTGAAAGTTAAGGTGACGACTTACTAACCCTCTGTCTGTATTAAAGTATTATACATTATACATGACATGTTATATATATATATGTTATATGTTGCAAACACTGGCTTCTGTTTCGCCATCTTTCAGAGATCATCACCTTCATCTCTTGTTGCTTTAAATTCAACAGACACGGACCTCCTCGATTAAGTCGAGGAAAAACTTGACAATTTATTTGTTTTCACTCTTTTAGCAGTTTTCTGCATAAGCTGCTTCTCAGAATACAGTAGGAGCAACAAGATTGACAGACACACACACACACACACACACACACACACACACACACACACACACACACACAGAGAGAGTCATATTTTGAATAACAGCAAAACAAGTGTCTGCCTCTAAGCTTTTCACTGTCAAATACAGCTGCTGGCCTCAAGCAGTCCTACTTACATGTTGTTAAAAATGAGGCAAAACAGTGTAATACAGAGGGAAATACATTCATATAAAACAGAAAGATGTTTGCATTAGGTTATGATTAACCCACAGATAACAGGATCACTGTGCACTGATCTAGTTTTAATTTACTGTGGTGGACAAAGTAAGTGAAACATTGAACTAACCTGCATTTATATATAATCTGTCTCCAAATATGATCCAATCCTCATCTAAGCTAACGAACAACCACAATCCATTTTAACTCATAAGACAACATTGCATTGTTCTTGTAAATACTAAATACACATTTCAAATGTTTACATTGTGGGCTGAAAATGAATGGGAGCCCATGCTGTCATCAGACAAACAAAAGCTACCGTAAGCCAGGAGTGAGCAAACCTGGAGACCATTTAACAAGTTTGGAGCTGTGGGATAGAACTACACCTAATTATAAAAAACAAACGCCAACATTTTGAACTTGCTCCTCTCAAGAAACCTCTGCTGAATCACACCCGACAAAAGTCAGAAATGAGAAAACTCTCCGTCAAGACTTGTTGAGTTGCGTAAAGCTGCGGAAGGGTTGCAGGGTTCACTTTAAATATTCATCAGTCCTGTAAAACAAACTCGCTGAAACTGAAGACAGTTTAGTTCTGTGGTTACTCTCCCTTGATGTAGGCGTCCAGCCAAGATGATAGCAGCTGGTTAACATCTCTGCTTATGAGCCTGCATAGCAACATTACCCTTAACTAAGAAAATGTGCCTTTTGGAGCTTAACCCGATAAAAATGCTTTGGAACAATCTCAGAAATCTGTTCCCATTGGATTTCCTTAGGCTACGGCTGATCTGAAAACATTCTGATGAACCAAAATGTCTCTTGAACCTTTTTGCTACAAAAGATTTAACCAGTCACTACATCACTAAATTGTTTCCTTATTCTCCTGCGAATAAATGTGTTCAATAAATATAACACAGATTATATTTATCTCAGTGTTACAGCTCAAGCACATTGTGTTTTTGCCTGAACTCTTAATTTAGATGAAGATCAGATCACACTTTATGGCTAAAGGTACATACACTTTCATTTATATGGTATTTGCTTTCACTTTCCTTACAGATACGGAGCACATATCCACTCCTGTTAATCCCGGTCTGCTCCAAAATGGAATGGATTGTTCTTTGGGTCAAATCCCGACCTTTCCGCATGGAAACGGGTTCAGTAGTTTTCAGTGGAGTAATCCTGCAGACAGACAGACAGACAAACAAATGGCAATGAAAGCATAATCTCCTCGGTGGAGGTCGTAATGGTCATTGCAAATATTTACAAGTGAACCATCAGTGCTCTCCCAAAATATATGCTGTCACTTGAAGCTGCTGCCGGCATCACTGCAGCTCCTGTTCATATAGCATTTCAAAAGACACCCTGTAGGCTCGGAGTCTTTTATTATCGTTGCACCACAATCCCTGGTGTGTTGTTTGCTGGCGGGGAGTAACGAGGTCAGAGCAAAGACGTCCGAAATCAACCCTGTACATGTTCGACTGTCACACAATGAACAATTTCAACAAAACGAACGAAACGTTTGGTAATGTGCTGCAACAAGGATTTACTTTGACGACCTCGAAGCCACAATAATGTAATATAACCAATATCCAATCAGTAAGTAATCAAAAGCAGCAGTTATGATAACAAAGAGTGCACCATGTTGTTCAGGGTAAAATGAACACCAGACTCAGACGTTTTCATTTGACCAACTCTCAAAGTCCCCGTGGACCAAACCCTCAGCGACGGACTCCAGCGTCTCCCCTCAGACAGATCTGACCTTCATCAATGACCTTCAGCCATGCAACTGTTGTGAACACGAGAAAACTGTCGTGATGTAGTTGTGTTTTCAGATAAACAGCTGGCAGGATGTACTGTTTACTGGTGACACACACACTGCAGTAGCTCAAATAGTTGAGGGTTTACTAACCGTGTTATAAATGTGTTATATGAGGTAAAGGGGAAACCTGTTCCTAGCTTATGAATTACAGCCTTTCTGCCCTAATTTGAATTGATGAGAAATCCAGAGCCGACCCGCTGCTGACCCAGTTGCAGGCATTTGGAATCATAATGTACAAAAAAATCCAGTTTCCCCCACAAATGCTCCCTTTTTCTTTTGCCAGTTATATAAAGGCGTCAAAAATAGACTATTAAATAAACACAAAAAAAAGCTCCTCATAGCTGATATAAATGATTTCCGAACACACACTGCTGCCCGTATTGCTGTGTTGACATGCATTACCGCCATAATAGCCTTATAAACAAGATTGTTTTTTTTCCCCTGCCATTTCTGTAAGAAAGGAGCGAGTAAATGAGTTCTGCCGTGACATAACAAATGCAGTGCTGCGCAGTAAAGACACAAAATGTGTATGGACGCAAAAGAACGAGTATGTAGCATTTATTTATATTTGGTCATTCTATCACGATGACAAATACACCTTCAGCAAAACACACACACACCCAAGTAAGTACACAATGGCCCTCTGGCTTTGTGCTAGGTGATATCCATCCATGCTTCAACGGCCACATCCAAGGTCAAGTGCCGTGTAATGATGATTGATGTTTGTGTGATGTGACACCTAAATTGACAGCAGCGACTGTGCAACGCGGCGGGTGTGTGTGTGTGTGTAAACATGCATGAACACAAAACTGTAAAGTGAGAAGGCAAATGTGTGTAAACAGCCCTTTTGGGTTTTGATATTTTAATGCAGCTCTATCAGGCATTTGAGTAAAATTCTGATCAAGTGTCATAAATCTGTAAACAGCGCATGCAGCTGAGGCTACATCGGACTGTGCCAAATACTCCTCAACCCTCACCAAGCCTCCATTCAGCCTCTGTAGCTGGTTGACCATGATTGATGAAAGGCACAAGACCACATTGGTGAGGGGGAGGTGACCAGCGGAGCCTACAGAGGTAGTCAGGTGTGATGGTGGTTGAGATAGCTCCAGTGGATGTGTTAGGGGCCTCATACTGTAGAATGCGGGGGTTCACATTCTCTGGAGCATCAATCCTATTTTGGATAAAGGGCTTCGACTGTACAGACCTCACGGGATATGACTTGAGATTTGAGAGCCAGTCCTTTGGCTGGTTATTTATGTTTGCAGGAAACATGTCACTATATGATGAGGATGGAAATAAAAGAGTTACTTTGCAGGCTCTTGGTGCACAAAACAATCCGAGTCCTCGCTCAACAGAATATGGAGAAAAATGTTGAAATATCCGACAGGATGCTCTCAGTGATATGGCAGAAGAATCTATTAGCATATGTAAATCACATAAAACCACTCTTCATCAAGATTCTGGCACTTACTCTTGTTTCTCACACTTTGAAACAGTTAGCGAGACACTCGGCTGGAAGTTAGATGGGTTCAGAGCTGAAAGACCTTGTACCTAGTTCCTTGTGTGAGGATGAAGAATCAAGGGAGGAGGAATGAGGAATAAATGAGAAAGAAGCTGTCCCTCCATATTCTGATCGGGTGTGTTTACTGAGCCTCGGTAGTGTTTGCACTTTTGTTTTGTAATTTTTGATCTCATTAGACTGACTTTAATAATAGTTTGCCTGCCATAAACACTGCATTATGTAAAAATAGTTTATTTTAACAAAGTAGCTGGGGAGACCTGAAATTCAGAATTTTGTTTTCTACAATTAATTAACTTAATTAACCGATAAAATTGGTTGAAACAATTGGTGGATTTGTTTAATTATGGACAAAGTGCAAAGTCTGGTGCTGTTGTAATACTCCAAACACGTCAGGATGCAGGAGGTTCGATGGATTCTTGCTGCTCTGTCAGTTATACGTTTGTACATTTGAAGAACCTTTGAACCTGTAATCAAAATTGAACCACCATATATCACATGGACCCTGTAGCCAACGCTGTTCATCTCCACAGCTCTGTCCCATGTGTTTCCTGCACCTGTGGCATTTCTCTGGCTCCGATTTGGAATTGACATATTAATGCTTTTTCTGACCTCCGGGGTCGAGACATCAATCTCTGAAGAGCGAATGGATTTGTGTTGGACACCTGGAGCCATTCACTTTGCTAAGAGGACCTGTCCACTTTACGATGATGGCACTTGTGTCAAAGTGGTAAATTCCGAGACTCTGGGATTATTTCAGCTTCCGAGTCGACGGCCGGTGTTCGTCTGAGGCAGATGTTGCTGAGTGTGGTTACGGTTTTAGTGATTAGAATTCACTAAGTTTTGTTTGGTTACTGAATCTGTTTTGCTTTTACTTATTTTTAAAGCAACTAAACTAAAACCAAGTCATGGCTCGTTTCTTCTTCTCGCTCCCTTGACGTTGCTGTAACAAAGTATAGATTGACCCTTGTACTTGTTTGTTAAAGGACATTGGATGTGTGGTCACCCATATTTTATTTGCATGTTTGCATGCAGCTGGTGCTCAGCCAGAGCTCTTTAAAATGGGCAGGGGATGGTTCAGTGTCGAGCTTAATGACCGAGTGACAGCGGGAACACGTCGGCTGCTGAGACGGCAGATTGGAGGTTTAGCTATACAAATATTTCCTGGAGACAGAGCTGCTCTGGAGGTTAATTCTCAATAAATACAAGAAAATAATTAACGTTTCCTTGACATGACCCGCGTCCAAAGTCGATACTATTACGACACAATAATACCAAATAGGAATTGAGTAATAAGTAGCTAAATTAAGTCAGTTTTTGCTTCATAAAATATATTTATTTTTGACTGTGCTGTGGATGTAAATTATCGTCCCAAAATCCAATGCACAAATAAAAGGAAGAACCTGGAATTCAAGGACTTAAATTAAAATGCTAAAGATAAACGACTCCAGAAAGATTGGAGAAAAAGGTGTAAAATCTTTGTCGCCAGCTGGAGCAGAATCTTGTATCGTGATCATTGCTACATCACACTTTTAAAACATGTGAAAAATAAAAAATAAAAAATTCACGACACTAATGCAGGTGTTAAACAAGTAGAGATTTGTAGCTGTTCTTTGTTGCTGCAGTGTTTGCACCAAATTGTGCAACATGGACAGAGATAATTGCGGCTTTGGTGAGGAGCCACGGTTTCATTAAGAGATTTGGACACTGTTCAGATACGCCATCCCATACATTCCAATGAGAACTGCTCGGCTGCCCCATAAAGCATCTGCATCAGAGTTTTTGTGTGGCTGACTGACATCCTGCTGAATGGAAACAAATTAATTTGCACTATATATAAATGAATCTACAGCTGCCTGCTTTCTTTTTGGACCAGACTATATCACACGACCTATAATTCTGACTTTTGCCACTTTACTAAAATCGCCCGTCAGTCCAACACTGTTTGTGGAAGCTTTTCAGATGCAAACGTTGAGCAAATCATTGACGAAAACAATGATTTTCATGTTATATCTGTTTTTGTCGACCTACTTCCCACCACTTTCGCCATTAAGTCAACCGCTAAGAAATTTAAATTTATTGCTGAACACATGACACCTGCGACCTTTATGTTACCTGCTAAATTGCCTGGAAGTAATCGTTTTCAGGGGATCTGTTGTTGGCTGCGGTTTTGTGGGACGACAGCTGTGCTTCCGAGGGCTACAGGGAAAAAGGGAATGTTTTCTTTTGTTTGTGTTGAGCGTCAGGCCCCGAGAATATGTGCTGATGTGAAATATGTCAACGCAACACCGGGCCTGAAGGTTCTCCTTGGAGCAGGTATTTACTTGAGCACCGTCAGCATATTGGACCAGGCTGCAAACTGGTTGATGTACAATACAGCTGCTCCGTGTGTATTTCTATGGGAAGCAATTTCTGATGAGCAGGCCGGGAGGACAGATAATAGAGGGGTGGGGCGTCAAGAGGTACAGCATCATCACCGTCATCACCGTCATCACCGTCATCACCACCATCACCGCCATCACCGCCATTGTTATTTTCGTTTACCAATCAATTCATACTGTACATCTCTATCTACTCGTTTTCTGTCATTCATCTCAGACCAAATCAGTTATCTGTTATTTAATGCTCTCTTCCTTCTTAACTCTCACTGACCATGTTCTTCACATGCTTCTCTTTTCATTTACTTTATCTGGCAAGCCCATTTCCATCCATCCATCCATCTGTCTGTCTGTCCATCCATCCATCTGTCTGTATGTCTGTCCATCCATCCATCCATCCATCCAATCCCTTGTCTTGCTCCCACAGTGTCCATTTCATCAGCCTTCTCCATCCCTTATCCAGAGTTCACCTGTTCTGTTCTGTCTCTCATCCGTCTGCTTCCTCCTTCACCCCGAGCTAATTTATCTTTTTCCAATTCACTCCTTGCTCAGTCCTCTGCTCGTTTCCATTATTTGTTTCCTATTCTGCACCATCCTGCATCTACTTTCGCACCATTTGTATTTGTCCCTCCCTTTTTGTTTATTTTTTTTAATGCCTTCCCACTCACATTTTTTCATTTCTCCATCCACCTTATCAATTCTTTCTTTGCCCTTCTCCCAGCAGCCTTTCCTCTGCCCCTGCCTTGATCCTTTCGGCCCACACTCCCTTTGCCTCGGCCAGATTTCACCTTCTCTCCAACATCTGTTACAAACTTCCTTGTCCTTGACGGTTTTGTTCTCTCCTCCTTTGTCCCTAATTCTTTATCCCCCCTTTTTCCCTTTGGTCCATTCACTAATTTGTTCACCTTTAAATGTGTCCAGGTGTCTGCCTTCCCAATTGCATTCTTCATCAATCCACATCAAAACCCTTCATTCCCCCCCTTCCGAATGCTTTTATGGCACTTCCAGCGTCTCTCGTGCTTTCTCTCCCCTCCTCCCGCTGTCCTTTCTTTCCCCTTAAATCCGACATGCCCCCTAGTGTGCACTCCCGAGTCTCATTTGGGTTAGTGAGATTATTCACAGACTTTTAAATTGAAACTATTGTTAAATGCAGAGGGAGCTTGGCTTCATGTGCTCGTCATTACTGAAATTCTTCGAGCTGTCTTTTTTTAGTGACCTGGTTTGGAGATGATTCATAGATGAACACGTGAAAAAACCCTGTTTGGTAAAACTGGTATTTTTTGTCAAAATGAACAGAAAATGCTCTGTTTTATGGCACATTACATAAAGCCACATTAAGCCGTAGCCTGTTACACAGAAGGAAAACATTATGACAGGCCGTATATATATCGCCAGGAAAAAAAAAGCTGTTTAATTAACGTGAAACAAAAATCAATCCTTCTCATACAGCAAGATCAACAGGGATTATTTAGGTTTGCTTTCAGCTTGGTCATGCAAAACCACCCACCACTGGGAAACAAACAGCTTTTACATAAGATCGACTGCGTAGCCTTCGGCAAATACTCAGGGATCAGTGATGCTATTGATTATGCTTAACTCATTGACGAACTATACCCCACGGTAACCAACACTGTACGAGGTCTGCGATGTTTTCAGAGCTTTTTTTGTTTCAGTCAAGCACAAATTAGCAGACTGTTATTCCACTGTGTTGTGGGTGGTAAAGGAAAACCCACCTGTGTATTTCAACCACAATCTTTCCCTCAGCGCAACAGTGAATGTCTCAGTGTAACCATTAAAAATAATGCTGTCATCTACAATAATATATTTAGGAGGCACAGTTGAAAGGATGCGGTTACTCATAATAAGTCAGAGTCATGAAGACTAATGATGTGTACTAAATAATAACTGTGTTTGTTGTTATAACCATGACAACTAGGCTTCTCTAACATTTAAAAAGTACTTATTCACATCAAACAGGGTTAAATAATGCATTGGCTTGGTGCTATTTTCAGTAGCAGTTCGTTAGCAACACAAAATAATAATCAGTTCGTTTTAACTATAACAAAACAGACGATCCCAAACCACACAAGGACCATAATACTGATCATGATGCACTGACGACCGTACATCATTGTTTTGTGCCTTTTTACTGTACCGGATGTGCAGTGGCCTTAAGAGTCCATCCGTCAACCAAAGCAACCGATGCCTTGACCCTGTGACACGGCTGTCCGGTCAAGGCTCATCATTCACTCTGAGGTTTGTTAGGGAAGGTTTATTCTGGTTCTGTATTTCAGATCGACCACCGTCTTGATGTCATTCTCTTCTTAGACACTATTGAAATTGCACTGCCCTGGAGAAACGATATTTCACTCTACACGGCATAGTTGTTCTGTTTGGTTAGAACACACACACACACACACACACACACACACACACACACACACACACACACACACACACACACACACACCACACACACACACACACACACACACACACACACACACACACACACACACACACACACTGAGCCATGAGACAAAACCATCCAACCATATATCCATGAATGTATAAATTCATCCATCCACTCATCTATCCCGTCCTCGTCCCATCATCCATCCACCCACCCATCCACCGGGCCAGCCAGCCATAGCTAGCCATCTGTTATTTTCTCAAGTTTTTCCATTGCACCCTACTCTCTCTCTCTCTCTCTCTCTCTCTCTCTCTCCCCGGATCATGTGAGCAGTGTGCTTTCTGTCCCCAGACATCTGACAGAGAGAGAAAAGAAGACTTTATGTAAGCAGTTCATTAGCTTCTCTGCTTTGGACCCCCCACACTCACATGATAATCAGAACTGTTGCCATGGTGAGAAATTATACTCGGAGAAATATCCATTTGACATCCAGACGGATGAAACTCCAGCCAGACATGCAACGCAACTGTGAACCTGGTTTGTTTGGAGCTGCAGAGGTGAAGGCACTGTGGGGACGGAAAAAGCCCGACCGTTGATTAAGAGGACAAATTAAAAGAGGCTTTATTTCACTGCTCTTTTTAAACTGTCACTTTATCCATAGGAGACACATCCTACGCTCACGTTTGGGAACCCAGCACTTGGTTATGATATAATTTGATTTCACAGCAGAGGGCTGTTACTGTACCTCACCTGTCACTTGCAATGGAAAGCAGTATGCAGTGGTGGTTGAATAAGATGGAGAGGGGGATATTCAACCGCTGGGACATTTCACTGCTTTACACTCATCTTTAAGTTGCTAAGGTTTTTCCATAAGTTAAGGATCCAAATACTTTTTTGAGAATATGGTTTACAGGACCCAAATTTCTGACATGTAGGAGCAGTGAAGGGTATTTATTTAATTGCCAGGTTTACAGTTTGTGGTAGGCAGGTAAACAAAGTCCATTAGGAACAGCAAACAAAGTAGAAAACATGAACACAGCACAAGCACAAGGCAAGACGGACAACGACGAGTTGGAGGACAGGCAAAACTGGGGAGACAAGTGGATGAACTGACTGGGAGCACAGGCCTCGGCCTGGTATGACGGCTGGCAGAACAGCCAGAACATTCGGCTGCAGGTTGGTGCCACCACAGGGGGACCACTGTGGTGGGGCTAGGTGACGATGGGGGCTATCGGATGGAGGCCAGAAAGGACAGGAATGGATGACTGGGAAACAGAAGTTGGATTGCCTTATTGGAAACCGGTGATCGGGAAATGTTGGCCAGACAGTCAACAGAGAATCAGCAACAGGAATTAGCCATGACCCCCATCACTGGAGCAGAATGGACATAGGGTGGGACCACCAACACTGGAGAATAATAGATGTTGGCTGGGACCCTTGATGCAGGAGCAGAGTGGATGTTGGCCAGGGTCTGGCAGGCTGTCAATGGAGCTGCTGGGCGGATGAGGCTTGGGGTCATTGGACAGATGAGGCTGTGGAGTGCTGGACAGCTTGAAAATGTTACCGTGATATTAGTTGCCAAGCTGTTCATCACAATCAAACCAAAATAATTCCGTCAACATGTTTCTGAGTTTTAAAAGCAGATGTAATTTGACTATGACTGATGCTTCCTCCAGGTAGCTAAGCCAAAGATTGTGTTTCAGTTAGTGAACCTGTTAGACAAAGTAATACGCAACAAAAGTTTAGGGGTATTAGTTACACATTGGCCAATTGTGATAGTTAGGACTCTGTTAGTAGCAGAATGAAAGTGTGATTGCGGGCTTAGATAATATTCAATCACTAATCAATCAGGTCCACATGAAGTGTGATTCCTCAAATGGTCACATTGGTTCCTGTAGCTGAAGTAAATAAGGCCCAGATGCACAGACAGAGCTGGTGACCTTTATAACCCATGGCACAGAAACACTCCAGAAAAGCCAGACCATTTCTTTCTGACCTTTTCTTTTACCTAAAAGGAAGCCTTGTTTGTTTGTTACATTTGATAAGAGCTGGTGCAGTGAACACTGAGTGGGAATGTCTTCTTCTTACTGTTTCTGTATTTTATTAACACGTTCCTCAGAAGTGGATTCCAGGGAAAGTGAACAGCATAAGATGTTGCTGCTCGGGCGAGAACACAGATCCTGTGTGGCTGTAACAACAGCAGCTGGTACGAGGTGTGGGAGAACCGACTCAAAGTTAGCTGAGGAACAGATGGACCAGCTGGTCTCTTTTGGTGGGTTACCATGGTAATGTGGGTTTGACCTTATTTATGTCTAATATTTCGCCCCCCCCCCACCACCACCACACCATACCAAATCCTTTCTTTAATAAGATAAGGCATATATCTCCATATTTATGCACACTTGTACTCATATTGATATCCACTTAAATGCACATTACTCAGCCTTCACCAAAAACACACACACGCTTTTACCCGCCTGCCCACACACACACTGTATGTACACACCTTTTTCCAGCAGAATCAGGCAGCACCTGCTGAGTCTGGAGTTGCTGTTGCCTTTTCTCATTCAGTTTGCTTTCTAAACCCAGGGGAGGTCTCCCGTGTTCCTCATTAGCATAGGTTCTGTCCACAGCAGGTAGCCTGCCATCAATCTTCCACTTAAGATATGCAGACTCGGGGAAAAAAAAAAAAAAATCATAACACAGAAGACAGTAGGTCCATTTTACACTACATTTGCAGTCTTTGTGGATTTCCGTGAATGCATTTAAAAGAATTTGCTTTTTAATCCTTCGTGGTTTTGTGGCTTTGTGTTCAGAACGGGACAAAGCACCTGTAATAAAAGCTGGTTATTGTGTCACCTCTGTCCAGGCGGTGATAGCATTTAACTCTACGGTACATGTTAGTGCTTCATAAAGTCATAAAAGAGCCATTAAGTTCTATTCTTCACACCGATAAAGGATTCCTGTGGCCACACAGCTGATAAAGCGGGTGTATTTAAATAGCCTGTTGTACTTTTACTGTTGTTATTCAATGAACTTCCAGCTCCCTATCTCAGAGATGATTACCTCTTGTTTTCATTCTTACTTTACTGGTACTGAACTCTCTCTTCCCTGCATCTTTTCTCCATTCCTTCTCAACATGCCTTCTTTATGGCTGCAACAAAAGACTCCCTAAGAAGTAAAATGCTGAATACATTGATTTGAATTATTTCAATGGAGTCCTAACTGCTAAGGTTTTCTGCCAATAAAAATATTTGACCTCTTGTGTGCATGGAGCCGTGACATATCGATGTGCTTGAATGCAAAAATCATGGCACCTTATATACTGCATACTTATATTCCTTGCATAGCTGTTTATATACTATTTATATACTGTTTATTTACTGTAAGTGCTGGACAGATTAGAGGATGTGTGTATACTTTTACCTTTTGCACATGTTATTATGCTTGAACCAAAGTTATAAACGTACATATGAATAAATATATAAACTATACATGCATATACATATATACAAACCATTGCATTATCTATAGCATATCAGCTACTTTCTTCCCTGATGTTGTATGGATTAATAGTCAAGTGTGCCCATGGTACTGTCTATCTCCAGTATAATCTAGATGTTGAGGTCACACCAAGCTGCTTAATAAAAGTGGTTTCTCTGTAAGTACAGATCGGCTTTTACATCATGTGCTCTGTCTCTCTCTCTCTCTCTCTCTCTCGCTCTCTCTCTCCTCTCTCTCTCTCTCTCTCTCCCTCTCTCCCCTGCTGTAATCCTCACAATGAATGTCTTCTGCCTAAACTGCAGTTCCAGGAGAGTAACACTGTGCTTTACACTCTGAATGAATGTGGGATTATTGAGGTGCACCAGTTAGAGGGCAGGAACAGAGTTAATATAACATCACCGGGGCACCTGGACAACCAGCATAAGTGTGTGTCGACACTGTCGAGACATGTTTGTGGCAGTGGCGTGATGGATTGCAACTTAATGTAAGGTATCTCAGTTAATCTGCTCATGTATGTAATATTGAATTTAAAATTATTTTATTAAACCACGTGGCGCCACCAACTTTTCCTGAGGAAACATAAAAAATGTGAGCGATAAATGAAATTAAATCAAATCAAATACTTAATACTGACAGTAGGTCTTGTTTGCTTCATTGTTTGAGGATCAATAAAACCAATCAGGCTTAAATGCTCCCATCCTCACCAGCTCTGTGATTGTTCTCGTTAAGACCAACCTGGGAGTCAGCCATCAGCACCGTTTTGGGTGGAGTCTGACACATCGTCAATGTGACCTGTCTCCGCTGACACATATTCACAGTGGCAAGCTCTGTCTTTGCCTGAAATATATCATAGAGAAACATTTCATTTGATTTAGATTTTCCTGGTTGTGGTGGAGCAATTAAAAAATGTTTCCCTTCTTTTTTGGTTTGTCACCCGGTTGCTGATACCTTGTGTCAGAGGACATTTGTGTAAGAAGTTGAAGCTTCACTGGGGGTCACGCCGCTGGCCAAATTTTGAGTCTTGACTCATGGTGGGAGGCACCGGGACGTTATTTCAAGGTTCAATTAACAATGAGTGGCATCCTGTGGGGCCTCTGGTGTGAGTGTGAACAAGCAGCACATGCAATGTCAGAGAAAAAAAAGAGCCTTAATTATTATTTTCTACAGCAGTCATTATGAATTATTATCTTTCTGTTAGTAAGTGTTTATGTGTTTAAAATGTTTTCTGGAGCAACTTTTCTCCCCAGTAAGGTAAAGTTTGCAGGCAGGAAAAGAAAAAGCAAGAATATCGTTGTTGTTTCTAATCCTGAAAATAAAACCTGACACATTTGACAAGTTCTAATAAAACATATAACACAGGCTACACAGGGGCTGGTGAGAGCAGATGTGTCCCTGTAATGTCAGTGAGTTGACAGACTTCTGTTGCCATGATGTGATTTATACAAATAAATGTCCAATTCTATGATTAACTGTGAACGACCTCTGGAGGAACTTCTTCCACCTCTTCACGAGTTTTAGGATCAGTTCTTTACACTTTACCTCGCAAGCATCTTCAAGTTTGAATGCATGTTTGCACCTACACTTCATTCAAAATGTGTTTTACAGGCACTTTGAGGGAAAATCACTGAAAGGTTGATTAGTTTTTACACAGTTGTATTATTTTGTCTCGTGTGCAGCCTAAAACAAACACAAAGCCAAGTTGTTCATCTGTAACGTCTTGTTTAAAGAAGATGCTTTTGAATTCAGTTCACCAGTCGCCCATAATCTTTCCTCATAAAAACTCATCGTACAAACTTCAGCAACTTTCATATTCAAACTATAGACTTCAACTCAAGTTAATCTGTTACACCCTGTAACCAAATGTTATTTTGTTGACCCGGCATTCACAGGCTATTTGTAATACTTTAGTTTTAATTAATTGACAAAGGGGCTTGCTGAACCAATATTTGTTAATTGTGCTCTCAGAGTAAAATGTACGAAACATGAAACGCCCAGGGAGCAGATAAATTAAGACGTTTCTCGTCTCCTCGATGGCAGCACAGTCTCGTGTGAAAGGTGTTTGTGAAAGGTGGTGAGAGACCAAGAACCGAAATAACAAGTCTGAATGTTGACTGAGAGCTGCGGAGTGTCAGGAGAAAAATGGCGAGGATGTGAGCAGCACACACAAAGACACAGATGCGTCGTGAGTAATTTGTTTGGAGGAGAGTACGAGCCGGATGCAGAGGCATGTGCAGAAGTTGAGATGTGACCTTTCACCTGCCAGCGTGGGAGACCCAGCCGCTGGTACCCTGTCATCTTCTCCACGAGCTGCAACTGACCCCGTGCGATAAGAAAAAGAAGTGGTTGCTATGGTATCAAGAGATATTTTAATGATATGCTCGGGGGCGCTGCTACAGAGAGACCAGTTTAATGCTGCCAAAGAGTGCACCGTATCTCCATGGCTGCAAGGCAATAGGTTATAGGAACTGCTCGGAGTGATTAGAACAATGCTTTGTTATAAGTGGGGCCCAGCTGCTGGTGCCTATTGCTTCACATTTTGTATGGATATTGCACAGAATATCATTTAGACAAGAATATCAGCTGGTTACACTTAATAAATGTAGGAACATATATTTAATACAAACACCAGTTTTATTGCAGAGCATTAGACATATTTATTTTTCCCCTGACACCAGATTGATGGGGTTTGCCAAAACCATCATATCACTTTCATACCTACAAACAAACACATAATTTAACATGATAGTTGTTTTTATAGCTGGACTTATTAATTAAAGATTGTATATAAAGGCTAATAATTCAAATTACGAGCTCTTCTTCTATATGACAGCCACTGGACGTGCTTGAGGTGCCTGAAGCGTTTCTCATACCAAAGTGTGAAATATCATGGCCAAGAGGCTATTATTATTATTCTCAGTTTACCAGAGCCTAAATCCAGTTTATTAATCACGGTTGAAATATTACTACTTTTATTTATGTGTTTTATATTTTGCAAGCAGAACTTGTAAAGGCCTATATGTCAATATTAAAAGAATAAACAGCAGAACAGCCTATGTGACAACATGAGTCAATTGTTATGTATTTATTGATTCACATGGTGTTTGTGTGAAAATAAGAAACTGGAATGGAGCAACAATTGCTTCTATCAGTTTGCAAAAGCACCATCAGTTTGATATTGTCTCTACAGCCTCAGCTGAATGTCAGACTTGCTGCCTCAACTCAAGTACGTGTTGAACGCTCAGAAGTTTAGCACAAACTTAGAAGTGCTCTCCTGCTGCCTGACTCGCATGCAATAAAACATGTGTAGCTCATGTTTTAATAACTGGAGAGTGGTTCAACTTTGTAGTGGTCACCTGATATAATAAATTCGTAACATGCACTGCACAATGATAATTATTCCCTAAAACTATCATTATGCCTGAAGAGAACAACGGACACATTTTAGAGTTATAATCTATTCAAAGTCTATATTTTGGATTTTACTGGAATCCTGAAATCCTCCTCTTCTTCCCAGGGTGGTATTTCCATTCCAGGAGTGTGTGGAGCTCTGGAGTGTATTGAAAGAGGTCGTCTGTCACTGATTCTCTGGTTATTTTTAACCGTCCCCCGTGTGCAGGTCTAATCAGAACAGGATGTTCCTCATCAAATCAAACAGGAAATAAATTTTCATGAAACGAGACTGGGTCTGTACATAGGCCCCACCATGATGTGGCAGACTTGAGGTGAATTACACAGGAGGGTTTCTGGGGCTAAACGCAGACCACGGTTGAGTTTTGCAAGTTCTCCACTAATGGTTTAGAATTGGGGAGGTTTAATGTTTCGTTTTTTTTTTTGTTATTTCATAATGGGGCGAGAACCCAAAGAAAAAGTCACATTTTAAATTCTATGTTGAGTTAATTATATTGATTCTTTACACTAGTAACTGAAAATAAAAATTATGAAAATGCAGTTTAATTCCTCTATTCCTAGCACCCCCCACTGTTAGGAAATTTAGGACAAAAACATAAAAATCTTCATGTATGACACCCATTCTCCCCCCTGGTGTATTATCAGTGTTTTCCTCCTGCAGTAGCCAAAGATTAACTCCGGGGGAAATTCACATGTTTTTGAAGGAAACCATTTCTAAGACTCATAATTGATGTTGTCATCAGTCTAAAGAGGAAGCTCTCCCTTCCTTCCAGGTGAAGGTCTGAGAGTCACTCAGGTGTGATGAGCTCCTTCAGATATTTGTGTCACTGAGTATTTTCTCCTTGGGTCGATGAGAGATCGACTGCATAAGGACCACAAAAGCCTCACCGGATCAATGCTCTTCAAAGCACTCTTCATATTTCATATTTTTCCATATACTCGTACCAGCGGCTGAGATGTGATAGCGCCATTCAAGACCCTCCACATCAGGGGGAAACCTCAAGCGTTGTTTCAAACACTGTACTGCCAATGAGCAGCAAATGGAATTGGAGGTCGGCGTGCGTGACACCACATTACATCCTTCAGAGGAAAAGGAGATGGAACGAAATGAGATGCGATTCAGCCGGCGCCTCCGAACAAAACACCAGCACTACAGTTTCTGTGGTTCTGTCACGCAGAGACAGAAAGAAGTCTTGAGTGTGTTTCCCATCTACGTGACTCTCGGTATTTGCGGGTTATCGGCTGGTTTGTGCCGTCGTGTTTCTTCTCAAACATCTGTCAGTCACAAGCGAGCTGGAGTTCTGCTCCTGTGCCCCTTTTACTTATTCATTTTTTATAATCCTCTATCCCCCATCCCTCCTTTTACTTGTTTATAAATCACTCCTTCTGTTTTTCTCTCCATCCCCTAGTTAGTTCCCTCTTCTACTTTTCTCTCGCCTTTTCCATCTTAGCATATATCCTCATGTTTCCCCCCCCCCCGTCTCACCCGGGTTGACGTTGTGGAAAGTTGATGAATCACACTGCATGTGACGAACTGGCATTTGAGCGAATCTCATGGAGTTAATATGGTGTGTGCTGACAGCGCTGTGAAAATCGTTACCAGTGGAGGGGCGCTGAGACACAGCAACGCTTTGGCTCGGTTGCCCGCACTCACTCGCCTGGCTGTGTGTGTGTGGGGAGCATATGTTTAGATGTGTGTGTGTGTGTGGGTGTGTGTGTGTGTGTGTGTGTTTGTGTGTGTGTGTATATATACCGTTTTTTTTCTTGGCGGTCAAAGGTCCGCAGAATAAAGCCATCCTCCTTTGTCTCTGCCTACACGTATCATCCTTGTTCTAACACCTATTCCTCCCAGAGTTGCATCACCATGACTGCGAAAGCCGAGCACCTTCACCGGATGAATTCAAGTGATACATATAAATTGGGCTTAAGAGAAAAACAAGATACAGCTGAGGTGCTTAAAAGTGGCTTCACTTAATGATTTCCTCTAACTTTAGATTCTTCTGATTATAAATTTATAAAATATGTTGATTTAGACACTAAAATATGTTGATTTATTTTTTTGTTTCTTCGGTTTGACTTCAATTAAGTACTATGTTTATAAAGATTATATAATTGATTAAATAAAGAACACATTATTAATACTGATGGAAATGTTTTTCTCGTTGTATTGTATATATTCAATTTAACAAACAGGTAACGAGTTCCTACGGTAAACAACTAAATGATCAATACATCTTGACACCAAGATTTATGCAACATTATTGAGACAGATGGGGATATTGTGCTTCATGGTTGCTTGACACAAACACGAAAAATGTTCTTGTTATATTTGTTTATCTGTGTAACTCAATCCAAACACCGATTAACCATAGAATGTATTTTGCATTTAATTAATTTGATGATTATCTCTGACTTGTGAGTATTTGTCAGCTTTTTGCATTGGAATAAATCAGTCTGCTGTGATTCTGTGCATTTCAGTGCTGCGCGCGTGCTCACATATACACATGCAGCGAGATGTCAGTCAGCGAGTGTGCGTGTGGTGACAGCGTGTGCTCAAACTGTGATTGTTTCTCTGTGCATGTGTAAAAACATATGGTGAGTCAGTGTGTAGGAGTTGAGTGCCAGCGCGTGTGTGGGAGGAGGGAGATGGGATAGGAGGTGATGGAGAGGAGAGGGAGAGGATTCAGGTTGTGCACCAATAGGTGGCACTCTACCCTTTTGTGATTGGCTATGGTGACCCAGACTAAGAGAGGTCTGGAAGCACATGCGTTTGTATCAGAATAGAACAGGAAGTTGGAGGATAAAATGTCCTTTTTCTCCTTCTTCCTTTCAGTTCTCCGGTTATTTCTGCCTGCCGGCTGCTCTTAGTGTGGAGGAATGAAAGCAGAGTGAGAGGATGTGGGTTACACCACTCTGGGTGGATGAATGGAGACTTAACACTGCTGGGGTTAGAGACTCACGTTCCCTTAGGGCTAAATGCCTCTATGGCAAAAAGCTCCGACCGACGCAGGGCATGCACTCCCTGTGTATGTGTTCATGTTTATATAGCAAAGTAAAAAAAAATGTTTGTTTGTGTGTGTAAGCGAAGTAGTAAAGCAACAAACGCTGCAGGTTTACTGAAGTGTAACCCATTCAAAGAGAGGAACAGAATGAGTTAGTGAGTTACATAAACACGTGAGTCACTGACCACAAACGACACCTCATATCACATCATCACTATGATAATTGCAAGTAAAGGAGTCGTAGCATTCATGTGTGAAATGAGAATGATCATACTGTGCGGTGGATGATAACAAGTGAAAGTGGATCATTTAAAACAACTGTGAGCTTTTTTACAAAGACGGGGTACAGTAATTATCCAGAAATGTAATCGGGTTTATGGTTGTTGGTTTTTTTTTTATCCATACATGTCACACAACACAAATAGAGGCAACAATAACAAAAAGAACACACACAGCTAAGGAGGCCTTCAGAGACTGAATCTCCACTATCTCACAACAAAGATTGTATTTGCAAAATCCCACAAGGAGCAGAGCCCCGCTTGTTACTTTAAAACACAGAATGGTAGTTTTACACAAGAAGACTTGGGAGGAGAGAAAAAAACATAATTGTCTTTATTGAATACAGCAATATACAATTCTGTGGGAAAAGTGAGTAGGAGCTAATTTAGGCGATTTATTTGGAGGAATTTATTTTCTCTTCTTCATAAATTCTGGGGGACAAAACACCTGAATATGCAAATATCTTTTTAATGTTGCATTAAAGCAGGCTATCATCGTGACAATAGAAACTAATAGAGAGCGACGTGTACACGGAGCACAGGTGGAGGAACTAAACTCCCACATTACAAAAGTTGTGGTTTGTCATTCAAACCAGTATGGCTAACGCAGATCATCAAGCAGGGTTATACAGTTGGAATACAAATAGCAACCTACAGAAATACTTAATAATATTCACAAAATATACACAAAAAAAATAACAGTGTTAAGCATTCATCGTCTTCTAAATTGCGTCCGCAGTTTCTAGGCGAAAGGACAGTGTCGAAACGAATTAAAAACCGGCAAAATGAAAGAATCGAAAAAAGCTCATGCCTGTGGAATGACATGAAACGAAGTGACTAAAAAGAACGGTTTATGGCTGCAGTCACCATAGCGATATAATTCTATATTCCTATGGAGTTCACAACCTTCTACATTCAACAACCCTAACAAGCAAATAAAGGGCTGGAGGTCATGCAAGTGCGGTTTTCCCAGTGGTGCGATGGAGCTGAGCAGCTAGGCTGGGGTCAGAGGGCACATCAAACGGGTCGCTGATAAAAGCAAATGAGCCCAGTCGTGTAAAAAAAAGAAAAGAAACTGCACACACACACACCCACACACCCACACACAGCTTATTTCTCTTTTACTATTCGACTGAAGTTTGTCCTGCAGAAAACACACCACTTCAGGAGGTGGGAGGTCGACAGTTTTCCGAGGCTCCACTGGGTGGTAGAGCCGGCAGTTGTGTGTGGCGGCCTGAGTTCGCTGGCAGTCAGCTTTTCCCACAGCAGAGGCTGACACACAGGGCAACAAGAGCTGAGATGCCCTGTCTCTTCAGCCTCTGCCTCACAGACAGAGGGAGAGGAGGGAGATGAATGGAGCGGGGAAAGAGGGAGGAAGGTTCACACAGTCTGACACCACTGTTATTTGAGTCCACTGGTGCACACATAGGAGGAAAAGAAACATGCAACAACAGGTCTTAAAATGAACAAATCCTCTGCGCTCCGAAAATTGACAACACAAGGCCATAGTTACACTTCATTCCAATGTTGACTCAACAAAGTTTCACAGTCGTGTGTCCGATAATAAGGTGAGATTTTCATTTTCAACCATGACCCCTCAGAGTTTCAGTGGCGTCAACTTAACCTTGCCTTAGTCACATCATTAGCTGCCATGCACATAAAAAGCGACAATTTAAAATCCTTGGCACTGGATGAAATCCGAGTTCTTACAGATTTGTCAAATATGGATGGTCTTGTCTGGCGATAGAATTGCTTGTTTGCAACCAGTCCATGAAAGCTTTGCAGCATCAGTAAATGATTTGAAGCAACAGATCCCAATTTTGAGGCTCCAATGAGAGTCTATATTACATTTATTAATTTCATTGCATATATTTATTCTTCCAAAAAAAGAAGAAAAATGATGTATCAGATGACCAGTTGTAATCATGCGCTATTGATATATATCACTGATGTTGAACCATGCTTCTCTGTTCACAAACCAAAGTGCTCATGAGATGTAAACATAATTGCATTACAACAAATGAAGAGATTAATTCCCCAAGTGGAATAAAGAAAAAAAAAATCCAAATACTGTATTAAAGAAGTAGAAATCAAAATCACTCCCTCATTGAGAAAACAGGGGCACTTTCCAGTCACTGTACAGTTGTTTTTTACAGTTTGTGTGACACTTCTCATCAGACATCAGCTGAAGAACCAGAGGAAGTGCACAGATTCCAGGACGTGTGTAATCCTTTGGCACACTCTGCAGGCTTTTTCCTTTTTTAAAAAAGGTGCCTGTGTTAATAAGAGACACCTTTAATGAGAGCGTCCTCGTGGATGATGGATGTCATGAGGAAGCAAACACGCAGCTTATATTTAGACGCCACATGGCTTTAACATGTTACCCTCTCTACTTAATTGGACACAGTGCATAATCATATGCAAATCCGCCCAAGTGGATTATTAATGAATGCGTTTTGGCATTTGGTATAATTGATGATGATAGCTTCAGCTTTCTGTTTAATGCAGGTTTTTATAAAGAAGACCAGAAGCCAGAGCTGCCATCTCAGGAGATAATTTGTGTAGAAATGATTTAACTCCAATTAAGATGATTACAATGGAAACAATTAAGATATAAAGAAAACTATATCAGTGTTGGAATGAAAAGGCCTTAATCTCTCCAAAGACAGGTTACTGCCAAGATAACCTGATGCTTATGGTAGTACACGTGCAGTAGATTACTTTCTTTCTTTCTTCTTTGTATGCAGGTTATGTATTTTTCAGTGATTTTTTCCCGAAATGGATCACAGCAGCTTTTAGCTGTAACGACTTATTTAATGCTACAGGACATAGAATCCTGTTAATATGAACATTTTGGAAAAAATAAAGTGTAGGTGAGTGGTGTGTGAGTGGTGTGTGTGCATAAAACGTCTATTTTTTTATATTTGCATGAGCACATTTCTCCATTATGTTACATGCACGTGACATTGAATATTTAACCGGGCCAATTTATCTGCAGTACACACTGTAAAAATATCTTTGAAGATTTAGCCTCACATCCTCTGTACTCCATCAGCAGAGGGAAATTAAACCAATGAACCGAAAAAAGAGCGGAAGGATGAACAAAGAGTGAGAGAGTTCTTTCGAGTCGGTCACACTGGCCGGAGTCGGGGCAACTGATCCACTCACTCCCTCAAATGTCAGGGAGGGGAATGCGTCATTTTAAACACATGCAAATTTTGCTCTTCTGTGTGTGGAAATTCATCAAAAAAATCACACAAAAGGTTCTGCCTCTGGTTCTGCAGCCTGGCTTACTTAACTTTCACATATCTCCCCCCTTTCATCCACTCGAGCAGGGGACACAGGACGGACGCCGACTAAGTGTCATAACATCTAACTTTTTTTATCTCAAATACGTGGGGATGAAATGAGAGGGAACGAAGAGAGATGCAGTACCTGTTTGAAATCGTTCCAGAGCCTGGTTCCCACAGGCTGCGAGCTCCCGGGTCACGTTGGCAATAGGAGCTGGAGCATCTGCCCTCAAAACACTCACTTTCCAAGAGGAGTATGTAAAAATGAAAACAATGCACTGAGGCGGCATGAAAGAGTGCTTGGCAAGCGTCTGTCATCTATTTATTGTGCATGTATGTGTGTATGTAAAGTGTGTGTGTGTGTGTGTGTGTGTGTGTGTGTGTGTGTGTGTGTGTGTGTGTGTGTGTGTGTGTGTGTGTGTGTGTGTGTGTGTGTGTGTGTGTGTGTGTGATTTCCAGGAGGAGAGGTTTAGACGGTATCCCTGTAAGAGAGAAGGTAGAAAAACAGAGGTAGAATGAGTCAATGATGATAACTGTGTGTATCATGTATGTTAAAGGGAGACAGAGGGAGAAAACATCGTGCCCTAGTATATCCTGCCTTACAGGTTTCCTCTTAGAATTATGGAATGCATTTTAGCGTATTCAAGCATGTATATGAATACAGACACCTACACATACTCCTACACCGTTTCACATCTGTCTGCATCTGCAAGCACAAATGAGCACTGGTATGATGTAATGGCGCGCTCCTGTTCAGTCTGGATGCGAAGGCTGGCAATCCGTTCCGGGCTGAATTTAAAAATCGGAATTTATTCAGTCCCCTCGCTGCCAGAACTGTTCGCAAAAGATCTCGTGAAACTTGTCTGGGAACCTCTGCCAGGTAGTTCACACCTCCACCTCCTCCTCCGCCTGATGTGGTAATGCTGGAGATACTTTTGACAGCACTCAGAGCCATTTCTCCTGCCAGAGGAGCTAGCTGCTGGCAAAATAAACAAATGAAATAATAATGATAATGATAATAATGAAGGCAAGATTTCTGTGTGTTTTCGGTTGGTAGGTAGTTGAGAAAGGCCACTGGGGACGGAGTTGGCAAACAAGAAAGCTGAATTAGGGTAAATTCAATTGATTTCGGAGATAAAAGCAATTTCTACAATGCATGCAGCAATTGCAAGAATGTTTTTTTATATCTGGTATATAATATATGAAAAGTATCACATGCATGTAACATATAACATGCATTAGTGTGAGACTGTGTGGGAGTCTTGGCTCAGCAATAGGCACCATGGTCATATGCTCATTACTGTATATTGACTTATAGAGCAATACTTTCAATTAATATTAATGCAGGACACTATATCGATTCCATTTGCTGGATTTTAATGAGCCATCTAAAACATTTGTGTCCATGTACAATGATAAAATATTACTAATTAATTGCACTTCAGGGATGGAGCAGTCTAAATTGATTCCATAGCAACAAAGAAAATCAAATCAAGCTTTTTTCAAACATAACTAATTTTCCCAGGGGACTGAGAAACAAAAACTCATATGAAATCGATGAAGGACGAACACGCTAGTTTCATCGAGCCAAAGATCGTTTTTTGAGCAATAATACAATATAGTTAAAATAATATACTCATGAATATACACTGCAGTATCTGGAGAAGAAGAATCCCTTGGCACAAAGTGCATGTATTCAACTACTTATAGATTTCTTGCTGTTTTGCCTGTGAGTCAATAAACAACACATTCGAAACAAGAACTGTCGATATTATTCTTGTGTGTTGAGTTTTTAAAACTGTTAACTTATGAGAACAATTTTAAATGATGCTTCCAAACCGGATGACATACCTGTGCCATTCTGTTCTGCAGTTTGGTCATTGTTGACTACAGCTCTAGATTATTCTTAACTAATACTTTTATTTAAGACACTTAAAGGTTCAGTGTGTAGAATTTAGTGACATCTAGTGGTGGAGTTGCATGTTTGCAGCTGAATACCCCCTCACCTCATCCTCCGCTTCCAAACATGAAAGAGAACCTGTGGAAACCTTCAGTTGTCATAAAAACAAAAGTATTTAAATATAAAGGGCTCATTCTAGGGTGAAGAAAACAACAATTACTACAATTTAGATGAAATACACTAGTGAAAACATCACTAGGATTATTTTATATTCCATTTCTGCCAATAGATCCCTTTCACCTATATTTTACACACTGGACCTTTAAATAGTGGATAAGTCATAACTGCATCTGGAGTGACTTTAAGTGAGCCTCTTGCTTTGTGACTGGAATTACACCCAATGACAGACTCACGTTGGTTCTTGCAGAGACTGAACTTGTGACCTTTCGGTGATGGGACCATTTCTCTTTAGACAAAGCTGCCCTGCGACATTAACTGTATTTTCCCCCCAAGTCACCAGATGGCCCACATGAGTGAGTAAAGAGGACTAATAGACACACACATTCCTACAGAGACAGGATTCCTCCTTGCTCTGATGTGGTCGGACGCTTAATGCTGAGTAGATGAGGTAGAGGGACAGCACTCTGCCTGTTGGGCTGTCCTGGCTTATATGAAAGAGGGAGCAGAGTACTGGCAGCTCACCAGGGGAAGCAGAGAGAGAGATGGGCGTGGAGGGGGGAGAACAGAGACAGGGGAGGGGGCAGCAGAGAGAGGAAGAGAGTGTTTCTGCAAGAGTGACACAGAGATAAAGTGAGAAATAGAGAAAGCAATTGAGTGTGAGGGATAGTAGGAGAGGTAGACACGGCATGTGTATGTTAAGAGTGAGTCGGAAGCAGAGAGCAGGTTTCTGGTGTGATAGCAATTTGTCTTATCGGGATTTTACAAACGCCACATAGATGTTCATGTAAATTCAGGGATACGCGTGTGAGGAGTGCATTCATGCGAGCACACACAAACGAGGTAACAAAGGCGGATGCAGCAATTCCCACAAGGCCACGGAGAGAAATATGATAGATAGGGGGTCGCTGTTTATATCGGTCTTCATTGCTTCCTGACTGAGTGGCCTATAATTGAATGATCATTACACCAAAGTTATGGCCGCGGCCCCACATTCGGAAAAATAGGAATTGGGCTGGAAACAGCGTTTAGTGGCTTTGATTTATGAGCAACAATGAGGAAGTTGTTTTCCAAGCGTGGCACTCTGATGGGCAATAAAGAGGAGCGGGGCTTATCGCCCGCTGTACCTACTCTGACACACATACACCAGTCAGCTTGCCAACCAGCCGGCAAACCAGTCAGCCAACCAGCTGGGGCCCTTCATGGAAAGGAAGTGTTTTCAGCAAATTTGTTTCCTTCATGTCTCGCCCTGAATGGCGCTATTCATTTAAAATAGCCTCCAGTCAGTAGGCACCGCTGCCACGGCACATTTATACACTTGTGTCCTCACAGAAGTAGACACACACACACACACACACACACACACACACACACACACACACACACACACACACACACACACACACACACACACACACACACACACACACACACACAATTCCACCTGCATACACACTCTCACAAGAACACACTCCTTTCTTCTGGTCCAGCTCCTCTTTGCAGGAGGGCCCTCTATAATAAAAGCAAAGTTGAAAAGAGAGAAAAAGGGTTTGTCTTATACAGCGTCATCTGTTTTCAGTTGGGGTCATTGGAGCCGTATATTTATGTCTCTGGTGTGAAAAGGACTGGACGCTTTCATTTGCTAGTTGTGATATCTAGATTGTGTTGGATCTCACTCAGAATGAAGGGGTCGCCATGTGTGGGTGGTGCAATATAAAGGCATTGATGAAATACAATGCATTAACTGTGGACGTGTGATTCGACAGCGTATTCAGCTATGTTCGATTGCTGCCTTCAAATAGGACAGAGCTGAGCCACAGCACACGGCACAAAGCTTCACACTTCCACAAACACATTCTATTTCATTACTATCTTAACATAATGTGTTTACTCCAGTCAGCAGGGTTCTGGTAATGCACCTGAAATGATTCACTCATTGTCATAGGCCTCATGCCACCGACTCACCCGTACAGATCACTCAGTGGATGTGGATGAGATAAACAAGAGCACGTTACACCACACTGCAACACCCCCCCACCCCCACCCCCTTATTTCATGCCATTTTATATGTAATCTCTAAAAAGATGACTCTGTGTGTGAATTTGCAGAATCTGTAGGCGAGGGGAAAAGAGGTTTGGAAGCCCCCGAAATATTGGCACCAAGAGGGTGATTGCCTCCAGATTCCCCCATTTTATTAAGAACGGATATATTTGGTAAAAAAGTCTAAAAAATCTAATTTTCTTTGACGTATAAATGACCATTACACCAACATGGATGGAGACTCAGCTGTTGGAGTACCAGGCTCGTCGGTGGCCACAGCAAAGTCAAAGTGAACTCAACCGTAAATTCTACCAGACAATCTGCAGCAGCCATATCTGCTGACAGCTTAACATGCCAGATATCTTGACTTTTGCACCGAGGTGAATGTGACCACAACTGATCCCAGTGACAGGCTGTGGTTGGATCGTTTATTTGCTCTGGCCTGTTACCACCTCTGGGATTTTCAGCTAGCTGCCCTGGGGCCCTGTGTGTTATATCACCTCCTCGTTTCTTTCATCGCTCCCCCCCCCCCACTCACTGCACTTGCTCAGTCATACAATGAATGCATCTGCAGAGCTTCCTGTACTTAGAAACACACATTCATAAGAGTGTTATCTCCTTATTTTATTTCTTGTTGTATCACTGAGCCTTAAGGCCACCACTTCCGCTGCTTCCTGACAAGCCATTTGTCTGGATCTGCTTGTTGCTCCCGGTCCCTATCAATTAATAGAAACAGTTAAGAGAGTGTCACAAAGAGGGTTAGTCACACGGAACTATCCCAATGGCTGCCAACGCTGTCATGTCATCGGACTTGTCTCAGTTCAGGCCTCAGGGCTTTTCTCTTATTAGAGAGAGAGCAAGGCAGGGAATGAAAGAAGCTGAACCCACACAGTTGAAAAGCCTCAAGAGTGGTGGCGCACATTGATAGTGTGAACATAAATGCACACGCAGGCATAACCGTCTGTTTAGAAGAAAATGGTTGGAACAAATCAGACACATACACACACACACTTGAAAATAGATTTCTTTGTCATCAAATAAAATCATCGACAATCTGTCAAAGTGTTGAAGTCCACAGGATCCAACGAGGTAATAAGTACAACTTGATGTCATCGAAATACTGCTACGTGATTTCTTGACAGACATTTTGTTTTGGCTATTCTTTGCTTTAGACTATTGTACATATCTGTTATCAATGACTAACTTTATCTTGACAATCACTAGAGCGGTTTTGTTTGTTTGCTAAGTGATGTAAAGTGTTTTCATTAATATCAAATACCAGAGAACAGATATTATGCACAACATAGTTTAGTGGTACACTCTTGTTAGGGGTGTACCACAAAGATTTGTAAGACAAAGATTTATCTAATATATTTAATCGCATTGTGTTGGCTGATTATACAGAAACGCAACAGTTTTGAGTGTTAGCGTAGGATTTGAAATACAAATTAAATGAATGTCAGATTCCCAATGGTCCAATATTTCTGCTTTTGGACGAACCACAGTGGTTCGGACCAATCAGTGTCCGATGTTTGATGCACCTGCTGGAGGCTATGGGCGTGTCTCAGCCAGAGGGAGAGGGCTGTTCATTCACAACAACAGCTGCTCATAAATAGGTTAGATATAATGGATGCAGCCTCAATTGTATCAGAACTGGAGAGTATTCCTTCATTGAAAGAAAAGCAAAGAACGGCACTGAAGGCTTTTCTCAACTGGGAAAATGATTTCTCTCTCCTCTCCTGACTGGCTTTGGCGACTGCACTGACGGCGATGGACAGATGGTTTATCCAATCACCTGCCAAGCATATTTTTTGAAGCCGCCTGCCCTTTTTCCAAATAATTCCCAACTTAGTTCTCCGGGATAGTTCAGTGAAACAAACCATCTGGTGAATCAGATTGAATCACCAGAAATCTGGGGACTGTTGTTATGACTATTTGCTGGTCCACATGGCATTGGGAGTATGCTGTCATTCAGTAGGTCAACAGCTTCGGACCAAACTGAAGCTTCTCAAAAAACAGGATGGATGTGTTCAGTGCAGATCAACAAATATATCTTACTAAAATGCTAAAATATTACCAGATAATATTTTCTCTTTGAGTAGGCTGAAGTTAGCCTTTAGCACAGTTGTGCCTTGGTACAGTCTTATAGATAGCTATTACGTCTGGTAATGGATGACCAATAGAAAGTCTTCCAGTGTTGCTTGGATATCTGGTTTTGCATTTACATCTTAACTGCTGTATAAAGCCTATGACCGCACTGCTGATACATTTGGAAAAAGCCACATGGCAGATAAATAGGCTACAGATAAAGGTGTGACAGGTGTGGCTGCTGAATCTAAACTATATCTCACACATGCATGAAAAAAAACACGTATGATGGAGACAGATTTACACCACGTGACCTCCAAACAAAAAGCTGCTAAACAAAGTCAAGTAAATCTGTAACATAAAACCTGCGAGTTACACATTTTATCTTTCTTATTTTCTGAGTATTTGATTCTGAACCACGATGTGTGCTTTGAAATGTGGCTTTAATTATTGAGTCTAACATACAGTATGTGATGTGATCTTTTTTACAAAGTACTTGTATACAAACTGAAATATACATGTACATAGGCTTTCACTGATTACATAAGTTCTGCTTTCCCCTGCTTTAACAATTCATTATTATTATGTTAAATAATAGGCTTCCACAAGGTTTTATGAACTCATCAACATCGACACCAACTGTGTTAATAAGCTTTGCAGACTCTGTTTTATTTTATGGCACCAATCTACTATTGCATTGAGCTTTAGATGATCACAGTTACTCTTGTTAAACATATTCTTGAGTTAAAAGTCTGCCTCTGTTTCATTGCACCCAATTGTCAGTATCAACCCATCTGCTAGATGCCTGAACGTACTGGCTGTTCTAAACTAAGGCTTCCTATTGGAATAATGGGCTATAACTAAGCTATTTAATGTACACACACATGCAGAAGGTGTGCATATGTTTTGCTGTATCCTGCCTGAGGTTGTGCGAGATTTAACCAAACTAATTATATTCAGTAAGGAGGTAGCTGCACAGAAACATTCACGCCATCACCATCTGACTTACGCAATAAACACCGCCCTTCATGTGCTTCATGTACTAGGGAAGCAAATGCTGGAATTGTTTGTAAGAACCATGCCATCTGTTCACCTGGACAACTCCATGGTGTCCTTGGTGAGATACACGATCCAGTAGACCAGGTTGAACGCGCCAAACGAGAGGGGGAAGAGGATGCGGGAGTATTTGTCGATGATGCTGGTGCCGGTCAGCATGTTGTTGTCCGGTACAGCTGAACCCTGCTGCAGGAAGGCCTGGGCATTGACAGGTGGGTTGGGAAACGTTTTGGCCGGGCGGTCGAACACCGGAGCGGAGTTCATCCTCTTCTTCAGCACACTAGTGGCATCCACCTTGGAGAGGCAAAGGGGATACAAAAAACATAGAAACTGTGAGAAGAGATTTCACATTAAAGAGAATATTGCATGATGTAATACGAGGGTATTAATAATAAAACTGGGGCTGTGCGGTTGTGCCCTGACGTTTCGCGCCGCATTTGCACAGCTGTGAGTTGATCAGTGAGGAATGTGTGTGTCTACAGAATACGACGTCTCGCATAACAATGAGGACCACAGTAATTAAGCTCAACAAAAGGAAATCAATGGGGTTTTTTTGCCTTTGATTTGATGTGATTTCAGTCAACCCGCCTCATGAAGATTGATGCAGTTGTGGGCAAGCAAACAAAACCCATCAAACACAAGAGGTTCGTGGCGTTTTGACACACGGTTCATGTTGTGCCTCATCAACTTTCAGTAAACCGATGTGGTCATCAGCACATGGCCCCTGCACCGATACTTGCAAAACAGATACGGTATGTGTGGAGCGAGAAAGGGAAAATGCACATCTGGGAAATGGGTCAGGGAACAGCGTGTTGCCTGTAGGTATAGAGTGAAACTAAAAAGAGAGAGAGAGCAATCCTCTTTCAAACCAAAGAAATTGTAGAAAGTCTAATATCGACAGGAGGACCACGGAAATAGAACTGACTGTAACTTCATGATCCTTTGATTTATGATAATGTAGTCAGGAAATGAGCTTTTCAAACAATTAAAGAGAAACATGATTGAATATTTATCATGTCCCGTAAGACCTTATAATTTCAAGACATACGATTATTCTCTATATTAGTTTTATGTAGATTTTTAAACTGATTTCTTACTGAAAAACATGATATTTAAGTACTTATGCTCATTCGGTACATTTGCCAATGCGAAACCAAAACCATGATTTAGAAATGAACCATACTTTTGCAGAGTAATGTTCAGTGTGTGATTAATAGTTCACCGACTGCTTCAGCTGCGCTGTTGGACTTAACTCAGAACACGGTGGATGTTTTTCCAGACTAGAGTCTTGGAGCCAAAACGGATCTTGCGAGATTTGCGTTGGATTTGTCAGGCTACAGGATTACATGCCCCGCTACAGGTTGAGAAACTCTTAAACTGTAACAATCCTCTGATTGAGGGAAACCCTTCCAAAATGGCACGGTGGCCAATCTGAAATGAGATTAGATAAGTCCCTGAGTTATTAATTTCACAGAACTTGACATATTTGCAGATGTACAACCAACAGTAAATGTGCAATTCTAAATTGTGCAGAATGTTTATAAAAAGATTTTCCTGTTATTACTATGACATTTCCTTGATGCTCAACTCATCAGGTGCTCTATTCAAAAGATCATGCAACACTATAGGTTTAATTATTTTGAGCCAACATTATTATTCATATCGACGGTAGCTGTCAAAAGCACAACCAGTGACACATATAACAGAGGAACAATTCCACATAGAGAATTTCTGTTACCTCTGCCAAGGAGGTTATGTATTCACCCCCGTCCGTTAGTTTGTTTCTTGGTTCAGGGAAGAACAAATACAATTTTGGAGCAGATCTGGATCAGGGTGCATATCCAGGAATTTTATTCCTCTTTAACATTGCAAGATCAGGCGTTTTTCAACATTTTAGATATTTTCCAAGGGAATGATTCGTGGATCTTGATGAAAAAAGCATGCACCTCCACTCGCTCGCGGTGCATCCAGCGGGGGACCCCCTGCTGTGTTCACACATCGACTTCTCCTACATTTCTACAGACATTATACTCGGAGGTCAGGCGGATAAAGTCTGTAGAAACTGCAGAGTGTCTCACTTGGACATTTGCGTTCACACATTCACATCCTCCAGAGAAAATACAGCGGAACTGCAGAGTCCAGTGCATGTCTGAAAGCATGTCTGAAAGCAGGCGGGCGGGCCGTCGCAGTTCAACTGGTTAAGTGGCATCCATGACAAGAGCTGGTTGAATTCGACAAAGTGAAAAAGTTTTCTGATACATCTTTCTCTGATCTCATGATGTTTTGCATAGGGAA